>NC_080798.1:2385883-3058219 GCF_028018385.1 Neofelis nebulosa
ATAAAGCGTTACTTTCTCTTCTGCATCCTTTTCTGTAAATTAGGATTAGCTTACGGTAATGGGTTTTCAAAATTCTCCACTTGCATGGTTGTTTGCCAGCATGAATTGTACAATAATTAACAATTGATAGGTAGTATATGGGAGCTCTTCTACGTTACCATGTTAATATGGTCTGTAGTGATGACGTAACGATGTGAATCTGCTGATAAATGCAACATGAGCTGAAAGATAAAGCATTTCCATATTGGACAAGGTTATACATAATAATAAATTATTTGATGTTCTTTCAGGGACAAGACCAGTGAAATATTTCCTTCACTTATTTATAGGAAGTTTCTGTGGCATGAATTTTTTAAGACTGAGAAAGATGACCGTGTCTTGAAGGCCTTCCCACATTACTACATACATAACGAATAATGTTGAGTAAGTTGTGAACCCTGACTAAAGGTTTTCCCACATTCCTTTAAAATTTTTTTTTCAACGTTTTTTATTTATTTTTGGGACAGAGAGAGACAGAGCACGAACGGGGGAGGGGCAGAGAGAGAGGGAGACACAGAATCGGAAACAGGCTCCAGGCTCCGAGCCATCAGCCCAGAGCCTGACGCGGGGCTCGAACTCACGGACCGCGAGATCGTGACCTGGCTGAAGTCGGACGCTTAACCGACTGCGCCACCCAGGCGCCCCGTGGAGCTACCACATTCCTGACATTCATAGGGATTTTCACCAGTATGAATTTTCTAATGTCGAATAACTAGTGTTAAGCGACTAAAAGCTTTTCCACATTCAGTACAGTGAGACGGGTTCTCACCAGTATGGGGTGCTAGTGCTCATTAAATTATGAAATTCGACCAAAAGCTTCCATTACATTTATTTGATTTCTCACTTAGTATAAATTTTGTGGTGATGATAAAGCTTTGAGCCCTGCCTAAAAGCCTTCCCACAAACCTTACGTTTATAAGGTGCCTCACCAGTATGGATCCTCTGATATTGAGAAAGATATGACTGATGACCGAAGGCCTTTCCACATTCATTACATTTTTATGGCTTCTCCCTGGTATATATTCTTTGATGTTCATGAAGTTGTGTGATACCTCTAAAGGTCTTCCACATTCCTTACAGTCATAGGGTTTTCTCCAGTATGAATTCTCTGATGTTGAATAATTAGTGACAAGTTTTTGCACATTCAGTATATTGATAGAATTTTTCCCTAGTATGAATTCTATGATGTACATTAAGTTTTGAGAGCTGAATATAGCTTTTTTGATATTCCTTACATTCATAGGTTTTCTCACCAGTAGGAATTCTCTGGTGTTGGGTAAAGAGGGAAACAGGACTAAAGGCCCTTCCACATTCTTTACATTCACGGGGTCTTTCCCAGTGTGAGTTCTATGATGTTGAGGGGGATCAGAACGGTGATGAAGAAAGCCTTCCCATGTTGCTTGCATTCCTCAGATCGGTCAGCAGTATGCATTTTCTGGTGACTTAGAAGGGATGTCTTCTGCCGAAACCCTTCTCTACATTCGTTACGCATAGGGCCTACTTCCAGGTGGAACTTTCTGATGCAGGTTATGGGAAGTTTGCTGTCTCACAGTAGATACTCTTCCTGGGTGATTATCACTTGACTGGAATTTCCTTCCTCATTTCTTTGATGTCTCTCAAATATGCCTTTATATTCCCAGTCATCCTAGAACATGGGGTCCTCAGGATCTTTGTTTATAAATTTTTCCATTTTCTCCCATGAGGATACATGATCTGAAAGATAATGAAAAAGCAGAGATGCTCATTTTAGTCCTTCCTCTTAGAGAGTTAGTGCTTCTTTAGTAGAAACTTTTTTATTTTTTTAATGTTTATTTACTTTTGAGAGAGAAAGAGAGACAGAGTGCAATCAGGGGAGGGGCAGAGAGAAAGGGAGACACAGAATCCAAAGCAGGCTCCATCCAGGCTCTGAGCTGTCAGCACAGAGCCCCACGCAGGGCTCGAACTCATGAACCATGAGATTGTGACCTGAGCTGAAGTCGGATGCTTAACCAACTGAGCCATCTAGGTGCCCCTAGTAGAAATTGTTTTAAACTGAAAATGATGTTTATGAAAAAAATGACTGTTCTTTACAGCTCCCAAATATGACTAAGCAATTAGATAAGTGAACAAGGAGAACAGGATATGTGGACATCCCCTAAGTGAAGTAAGTGAGGTAGTTATTCAGATAGATTTTTCAGTTTTTATCATTACAGTTGCCCAAGGAGTTTGTTGAAATAAGGATGTCTAAGGTGGTTCTCTTGCAAGTGACAATGAGACCCATTGCTGAAAACACTTCAGAGCTTCATGTTGCACAAGAGTGAAATCCTGAGTCCTCAACCTGTCAAATGTATTCAAGTTCATCTTAAGCTACTTGCCTTCCTCACTGTGTTCCACCCCCAGTTTCTCCTTGCACATGTGAGATACATGGGGTTGCATTTGCTGATCTGTATGTAACACTGTGCCCAGTTTTTGCAAAGCTGGCTTCTTGTTAGAATTCAGATCTCATATTCAACATCACTTCTTTAGATGGCTGTCATTTGTCTTATTCTAAATACTGTCACCCCTATGATTTCCCATTCAAGAATCTTACTGGAAAATAGAAAAAAGTTGTGATGGGTCGCCTGGGTAGTTCAATCACTTAATCTTCCAGCTCTTGGTTTTGGCTCAGGTCATGATCTCGTGGTCCATGGGATCAAGCCCCATGTCAGGCTCTGTGCTGTGCATGGAGCCTGCTTGGGATTCTCTCTCCCTCTCCCCCTGCCCCTCTTCTCCACTCAAACTCTCTCTCAAAATAAATAAATATACTTTATCGGAAAAAAATTTTAATGTTTATTTATTTTCGAGACACAGAGATAGGGTGCGAGAGGGGGAGGGGCAGAGAGAGAGGGAGACACAGAATCCGAAGCAGGCTCCAGGCTCTGACCTGTCAGCACAGAGCCTGACACAGGGCTTGAACCCACAGGCCACAAGATCATGACCTGAGCCAGTGCCAGACGCTTAACCGACTGAGCCACCCAGTTGCCCCCAAATAAATAAACTTTAAAAATTAAAAAATAAAATGCTTTAAAAAAAAAAAAAAGAAAAAAGCTGTGACGATATACATGGAAATACTTTATCTACCTCTTTACTGCCTTCTCCCCTCAACCAAACTTTAACCCAAATCTAATTTACTTACTGTTGTATAATAAACCTCAAATTCCATGCCTGCCACACATATGACATCATATAACTCATGAATATTGAAAGAATGGACCATTAGGTTGAAGGAAGAAAATCAGGATAAGGATAAGGGGAAATAGCACAAAGGAGAAGGGAACCTACAATAGGTTATTATTTCATGCCTATAATTAAGTATTAGTAATATCAAAGTATAGTTTTCAAAATTTTTTCCAAATAAAAAATGAAGTTGTGTTAAAGATTTATTTAACTCATTAATAAGGAACTAAGATGATGGTAAAGGTGCTTCAAAGAAGAAGTCAATAATTGAATAAATACACACAAATACTCAAACGAGTTTGCTAATAGATTAAAAACTGGTTAATGCCATACAGAGTATGAAAGCCAGAACATTTGGATTTTTTTTTTTTTTTTTTTTTTTGGCCAGCCAGAAATGTCCAAGTTGACAAGCTAAGTTCATGAGTCTAGGTTCTTTTTTTTTTTTTTTTGTTTTTATTTTTTTAATGTTTATTTGTTCTTGAGAGAGAGAGGGAGAGAGAGGGGAGGAGGGGCAGAGAGAGAGAGGGAGACACAGAATCCCAAGCAGGATCCAGGCTCTGAGCTGTCAGCACAGAGTTTGATGCAGGGCTCAAACTCATGAACTGTGAGATCATTACCTGAGCTAAAGTTGGATACTTAACCGACTGAGCCACCCAGGCATCCCTCAAGAGTCTAGGTTCTAATCAGTATTTAACAGTAAGTCAAACAAAGGTACAAATCCTCTAGAAAATGAAACAGCCCTTGGGTATACTTGTTAGGCAGTTTCCTAGTATGGTATTTAAAAAACATGGGTCTTGGGTACCAAAATCCCACATCTAGGAATCTATCCTGATGAAATACCTCCAACATTATGATAAACATGATACACATGATTATTCATTATGGCATGATCATAATTTTAAAATACTGGGAAGGGCGCCTGTGTGGCTCAGTCCGTTAAATGTCTGACTTGAGCTCAGGTCATGATCTCACCATTCATGGGTTGGAGCCCTTCATCCAGCTCTGTGCTGACAACTCAGAGCCTGGAGTCTGCTTCGGATTCTGTGTCTCCTTCTCTCTCTGCCCCTCCCCCGCTCACACTGTCTCTCAAAAATGAATAAATGTAAAAAAAAAAAAACCTTTTTAATAAAAAATAAAATACTGGGAACAATCTAAACACTCATATATAGGAGAGTGGTTCAATAAACTGGCATATCTACAAAATGAAGTGTTACACAGTTGCATACAAGAATGAAAAAAAGTCCATGAAATTATAAGTAATTTCCAAGACATATTCTTAGGTGAAAAAAAGCTAGGTGCAAAAGTACATATAGAGTATGTGACTTTTTCTGTAAGAAAAGAAATATAAGAGAATATACGTGTATCTGCTCATTTTTACACAAGAAATACTGGAAGGAAAAGAATGTAAAATGATGAGTTTGGTTAACTACAGGGGTAGGTGGGGATAAGGTTGAAAAGAGGAGAATGAGAATATGTAGCAGGAATGAGGGAGATGCCATACTTTTCTGAATACACTCTTTTGTAAAGTTCTGACTTTTCAGAATGACAGTAATGTTTCACACAGCGTCCAAATAAATAACTAAAACAATAATGGATGAACCTGCCTGTACTACAAATAAATACAGCCACGAGGAAGGGGGTGGGGAAGAAAAGAACCAATTTTAGTATATTTAGAAAACAGTATTTTGATCACATACTGTAAGACTAAAGAGAAAAAAACTCATACATAAACATTGTACTCTACTTAATACATGTGTTTCTCACAGGGGTATGATAAGAATTATTTAAAAATTGACTACATAGAATTTTAGGAAATGTTTAAGAAATGTCTGACAGCAGAAATTACAGGCTGGTCTAATCCTACATCTGAAGATGAATCAGAAGCAACCTTGGGACCCACGTTATTGCAGAGAGCCTGACTCAAATTGGAAAATTTGAACATGTTAAAAAAAATTTTTTTTTTTTTTAAATTTTTTTTTCAACGTTTTTTATTTATTTTTGGGACAGAGAGAGACAGAGCATGAGCGGGGGAGGGTCAGAGAGAGGGAGACACAGAATCAGAAACAGGCTCCGAGCCATCAGCCCAGAGCCCGACGCGGGGCTCGAACTCACAGACCGCAAGATCGTGACCTGGCTGAAGTCGGACGCTTAACCGACTGCGCCACCCAGGCGCCCCCAAAAAAAAATTTTTTTTAAAGCATGAAAGAAAGAATGTACAAAATCTGAATCTGGAAATACATATCAAAGGAAGAAAAATCATTGGGAGGTAACCAAAATAAACTATTTTTAGAACCATATTTTCGGATGGAAACAATGATCCAACTGTTTAAAAAGCGGTGGGGGAGGGGCGCCTGGGTGGCTAGGTCAGTTAAGTGTCTGACTTCGGCTCAGGTCATGATCTCATGGTTCGTGAGTTTGAGCCCCGCGTCAGGCTCTGTGCTGACAGTGTGGAGCCTGCTTGAGATTCTCACTCTTACTGCCCCTCCCCCACTCATGCTCAGTCTCTCACAAAATAAGTATAAAAAGGGGGTGGGGGAGAAACTGGAAAGAAACAGTGTTCCCTGGGTAGGTAAAAAGTTGTACTTCAAAGAAGTCGCCTTCCTCTTGGAGCGGGGAGAAGCATGGGGAGGGTGCAGGGGGTGGTATGTGTGAGTAGGAGAGAGGCCCCTCCAGGCGCTCACCCTGATGGGAGTAATGCTCTGCTCTGAACACTAGGGACTTTGAGGGGAACTTTCCAGGCATTGTCTCAAAGGTGCCGCGTCCTGCTAATCGTCTGAGCCATTACCTACAGTGCCACTGCCCTTCTTAATGATCCTTCACTCAGCTGGGCACAGGCTTCCTGTCACATCTCTTTGTGCCCCCAAGGGTTCTTTCCCTTGTGCCGATAAGGAGATCACATCTGGCCTGGAAATAGAAGAACCTGTGTACGCAAGAAGAAACGCAACAGAGTCACAAAGGGGGCATCCCAGAAGTCACACCCAGCTCCTGGTCATCAATGAGGAAAAGAAACCAGAAAATTCCAGAGAAGAGGAGGAAGTCACTTTTGGAATGGGGAAGAAGCTTCTTTGGGTGTTATCCTACAGAACTATCTGTCCCCATTCAGTACAATTGCATTGAGAACAGAGCAGAAACTCAACCATAGTCTTGAAGGCACCTCAGAATTCACACCCAAGGCAGCAGGTATTCCCGTGGGCAAATCCCAGCCTCCCAGGGGTGCTAACATCTTACCTAGAGATGAAGTTGCTGAAGTTCTCCAGTGTCACGTCCCTGTACAAATCCTTCTTAGCAGGATCTGGCTGGCCCCACTCGTCCTGAGAAGACTACTACCACATCCCTAAACATCACTGAGCCCTGAAACAACAAACTGAGGATGTGTGCCATCCAAGTGAGTATTTATGACCAGGAAAATAGGAGGATGGAAAAGGACACCACAGGGAGTGGGGAGACATACCCAGAGAATAAGCTGAGGCAGATGAGCATGTAAGACAATTTTGGCAATTCAAGAGAAGGGTCCGTATGTTCTTGATATTTCTATGGAGAGCAGCACAACTTCCTTCGTAAAGGGAGATCCAGCCATCAAAAGATACTTCAATGAACGAAAAGAAGTCAGTTCAATGTTTTGCCAATAAACTGTAGAAGTTGAATTCACATGTCTGAATTCTCTATTCCTTCTGTTCCGAAATCAAAGGAGTGAATATGGAAATATACTGATATTGTTTTCAGTGTTTGAGTGCTTTCATAATGTTTCAAGAAAACTCAAACTAGAGAAATGGCTCTCAGGGACAATATGGCGCCCCCAGAAGACAGTGGGCAATGTCTGCAGACACTCTGGTTGGCGCCACTGGGATAGGGGGCGCTATTAGCACCTAGCGGGTAGAGACCAGAGATGCTGCTGACCGGTCACCTGTGCACAAGACAGCACAACGAACAACTATCAGCCTCAAATCGCCTTCGTGTTGAGCTCGGGAAATCCTGAAACATTTTTCTCATGGAATCATTCCAAAATGACTAACAGAATCTGTGCTAGGAATTATGGGATTTGTGTATTATTCTTAAATATATTGAAGAAGCAGCTTCATCACTGTCCAAATGTTTCCTTGTTCGGTCAGACTCTTTTTTTTTTTTTAATTTTTTTTTAACGTTTTTATTTTTGAGACAGAGAGAGACAAAGCATGAATGGGGGAGGGTCAGAGAGAGGGAGACACAGAATCCGAAACAGGCTCCAGGCTCTGAGCTGTCAGCACAGAGCCCGAGGCGGGGCTTGAACTAACGGACCGCGAGATCATGACCTGAGCCGAAGTCGGCCGACTGAGCCACCCAGGCGCCCCTCGGTCAGACTCTTTAATACAGACTTATTATTATCAGCTGCACAATTTCCCATGACATTGCACTAAGTGACAAACCTTCTTTTATTTCTGGACACTTGAGGTTGAACAAGATACCTTTTTTTTTTAAGTTTATTTTTTAATTTTTATTTTGACAGCACAAGCAGGGGAGGGGCAGAGAGAAGGGGAGACAGAATCCCAAGCAGGCTCCATACCATCAGCGCAGAACCCGATGTGGGGCTAGAACTCACGAACTGTGAGGTCATTACCTGAGCCAAGATCCAGTCAGACGCTTAACCTATTGAACCACCCAGTTGAACATCTAGTTGAACAAGTTATCTTTAGGGACATTCTTAGCTCTGCCAATTTATGGTTTTCAACACCTCACGCACTCTTTCCCAGGCACACTCTTTCCTTGTTCCCGAGCACTAGAATGCTGATGGGCGATAAACCAGGCTCACACAGATGTGACCCGTTACCCACACATGTGGCTCAGCATCACATCTCATCTTGGATCAGGCATCCATCTGGGCTGGATGGAGGGACTGCTGGGCAATGCCTCAAATTCCCAATGCCAACCCCAATTCAAAACGTCCTGAACCTGAGACCTTCTGTCTTAGTCCATTCAGGCTGCTATAACAAAGTGCCACTGGTCAACTTCCCATTACGTCCTCACGGGGTTGAAGAGGATCAGGGATTTGTCTAGAGCCTCTATTATAGGGACACTAATCCCATTCACCCTGACCTAATCACTTAGTAAAGGTCCATCTCCAAATACCATAACATATGAATTGGGGGGATACATTCGGACCACAGCAGAGACCAACGAACACCATGGCCCATCTTGTCTAACTGGGAAACCCTGGTCTGTAGGTTACCATCAAAGCATTGTTATGTGTGGTTCCTTTAGTCCATGAAATCATATTTCACATAGGAGTCTTTCACGTTTCCCTGAAGCAATGCATTTCTGCAGAATTGAGTCCATAGGAGAGTCTACGTCATGTGGATACATGAACGCAGGTTCAGAGAGAGAGGGATTCTTAGCCATGGCTCAGGGCCTTTTGATCTTTTCATGCATGGGTGAGACAGGAAATCCAAGGAAGTTGTCCTATATTCATACAAAATGAGCACAGTTTGAGGAAGGGGAAAGAAAGCATGACTCACCTAGGCCACGGCTTTCAGAACAGCAAGGGCCAATGAGTCATCCAGCCTCCTCTCTTGGGGAAGGGCGAGTCCTGAAAGGGCAAAACCAGGGAGGGAAGAAAAAACATGAGTGGTCAGCCTTGCCTTCCAGAAGGACAGGTTGCAATTCTCTTCCTCCCTCGTCTGGTGCCAGCCTTCTGGTGTTCATGAAAATTTTGGACAGACTTCTAGGACATCCCTCCCCACCAAATCCTGCTCCTCCCATGTTGCATGCCCTGTATGATTATAATTAAGCTACTAATCAGCTGACTTTGAGTTACCAAAAGGAAGATTAGCTTAAATGAGGCTGACTTAATCAAACAAGCCCTTTAAAAGCAGAAGTCAGAAAGAGACACGCTCCTGCTGACCTCAAGGAAGAAAATCAGTGTTCTGAACCACTGATGGAGAGGTGTGGCCCCCCGGGAGCTGTGAGTGACTCTGGTGGGCAGCCAGCAAGAACATGGGTACCCACGATTGTAAGGAAGTGAATTCTGCCAACAACCAGTAGCCTTGAGAGAGAACCCTCAGCTCCAGATAAGAACTTCAGTGTGGTCAACACGCTGACTGTAGCCTTGTGAAACGCTGAGCAAAGGATCCAGCTGAGTTATGCTCACTCCCATGGAATTGGGAGATGGTAAAGGATTGTTGTTCTAAGCCTCTGAGCTTGTGACGGTTGATCAAACAGAAATAGAAAACTAATACATTGAGGTCGATGGGGAGATTGGGGTCATATCTCTGCCATCCCCAACCCTAGTGGAAACATCTCCAGCCCTAGTGAGGAAACAGGGATGGGACGGCCTGCCCACTGCTGCTCTCCAAAATCCCAAGTTCCTGCTTCAGCAGGAAGGATGCATCCAGATGACCATGCATGCCCAACATGCTAATGGGGCTCGAACTGGGGAGCCCTAGATGGGGCTCCAAGGACCAGACACAACCTCATCAGAGCAGCATGCAGGATGAAGCTTGCCTCCCCCGGCAAAGGAGCAGGGCACAAGCCGAAACCACGGACAAGAACAAGGTAACTACATAAACTGAGAGAATATAAAATGAGCATGGATTAAAATACATGAAGAGGGGCGCCTGGGTGGCGCAGTCGGTTAAGCGTCCGACTTCAGCCAGGTCACGATCTCGCGGTCCGTGAGTTCGAGCCCCGCGTCAGGCTCTGGGCTGATGGCTCGGAGCCTGGAGCCTGTTTCCGATTCTGTGTCTCCCTCTCTCTCTGCCCCTCCCCCGTTCATGCTCTGTCTCTCTCTGTCCCAAAAAATGAATAAAAAACGTTGAAAAAAAAAAAAATTAAAAAAAAAAAAAAATAAAATACATGAAGAGATCAAGGAAGAAACAAGTCACACTGCTGAAAGGAAAACAAATCAAACCAACCAGAGGATGTTGAGAAAGAGCTAAATACAAATTCTAGAAAACCCTGTAAAAGTACAGTTCCTGTGGTTAATTTTAATTGGCTGGCACTTAGAGTTCATTGCCACATCGTCCTGGTTGGACTTCCTCTCATAAATAGGCTGGAAAAGTAATTTTCCTGCTCTGTGCACAAAGCACTCTGAACAGAAATAAGATTCCACCCTTTATGGGTGGAATCACACCCAAATGTCCGCCCTTGTGTGACATTTGGATGACAGAGGCAACATCTCCTCCTGCTGTGGCTACCAAAAGGTGGTGGCAGAGACAGCATGGCTGGGGTCTGAACTCTGTGGTCCACGCATTTGTGGTGACAGTGAGTGGTGGTTGCATCATCTTACTTTCTTTTTTTTTTTTTAACGTTTTATTTACTTTCAAGAGAGAGAGAGACAGAGTGCAAGTGGGGGAGGGGCAGAGAGAGAGGGAGACACAGAATCTGAAGCAGGCTCCAGGTTTTGAGCTGTCAGCACAGAGCCCGACGTGGGGCTTGAACCCACAAACCCTGAGATCACGACCTGAGCTGAAGTTGGTTGCTTAACCGACTGAGCCACCCAGGCGCCCCGCGTCACCTTACCTTCTGACCCTGGATTGCAGGTAAAGCAGCGTGTGCTTGAAGTTGGTGGTCCCAGAGGCAGCCCCCTGCAGCTTCACCTCTGGACCGTGGCTGAGGGAGCACATGTTTTGAAGGTTCAGTTTTGCCACATTTTGGGAGGCACTTCTGGAGACCTACCTTGCAAAGTCAGCTCTTGTGACCCTTCCAACAATTTTATAAGTGCCCACTTCCTGTATTTTGTATGTTTAAATACGTTCATCTCATACCACCTCACACCTGTCAGAATGGCTAGGATGAACAACTCAGGCAACAAGAGATGTTGGCGAGGATGCAGAGAGAGAGGATCTCTTTTGCGCTGCTGGTGGGAATGCAAACTGGTGCAGCCACTCTGGAAAACAGTATGGAGGTTCTTCAAAAAACTAAAAATAGAACTACCCTATGACCCAGCAACTGCACTACTAGGTATTTATCCAAAGGATACAAAAATGCTGATTCGAAGGGGCACATGCACCCCGATGTTTACAGCAGCACTATCAACAGTAGCCAAAGTATGGAAAGAGCCCAAATGTCCATCCGCTGATGAATGGATAAAGAAGATGTGACTATATATATATATATATACACTATATATATATATATATATATATATATATATATATATACACTATATATATATATATACATATATACACACACACACATATATATACACACATATATATTATACATATATATACTATATATACATATATATATAACATATAGATAGATAGATAATGGAATGTTACCCAGCGATCAAAGAGAATGAAATCTTGCCATTTGCAACAGTGTAGATGGGAATAGAGTGTATTATACTAAGTGAAATAAGTTAGAGAAAGACAAATATTATATGATTTCACTCATATGTGGAATTTAAGAAACAAAACAGATGAACCTAGAAGGGAAGGAAAAATAAAAGATAAAAACAGAGACAAACCATAAGCGACTCTTAAATACAGAGAACAAACCGAGGATTGCTGATGGGGTGTTGGGTGGGGGGACGGGCTAAATGGGTGATGGGCATTAAGGAGGACACTTATTGGGATGAGCACTGTTATATGTAAGTGATAAATCACTAAATTCTATTCCTGGGATCATTATTATACTACATGTTAACTAACTTGGATTTAAATTAAAAAAAAATACCTTCATCACACACACAATCTTAATACTGATCTTAAGAGATTAGAGGGGGATAAAAAACAAACCAGGATTTGAAGAGTAGAGAGGCCAGGTTATTCAAAGCAACCCTCCCACTGAAAACACATTTTTAAAATAAAATTCACCCCCAAAATCTTAAGAGCATCAAAGTTCTGAAAAAAAAAAAAAAAAAAGCCAAGACTTACCAGCCCAAATCTAAGGAAACTTGGGCTACAAAGTCAAGAGTACCAAAGATGCTTTTTCCTTGAGAATCCATCCTCAGCTCAGATGACCTCCTTGTCCTCAGGTAGGCAGAAAGGTATCACAAGCCCAAGACTATCCAAGGTGGGATACCTAATGGAAGAGCCTCCTTACAGTGAGATGAAGTCACAAGGGACTACTTAGGGGAAAGGTGAAACAAGTAAACCTTCCCCAGCCCTCCCCAGGAGGGCTGCCCTAGCACGGAGAAACGTAGTGGAAACAACGGGGGAGAAGGAACGTCTGTGCAGCTGTAACCACACGCCAGCCCCAACACGTCACCTGGTGTCTTAGTCCGTTAGCGCTGTTATAACAAAATACCACAGACTGGGTGGCTTATACACAACAGAAATCTGTGTCTCACAGTTCCAGAGGCCAGGAAGTCCAAGATCAAATGCTGACCTTCAGTGTTGGGAAGTAAATTCTACTGTTCAAGCCATCGTATTCTGGAGTCTCTCACAGAGCAGCTCAACCTGAGCTCCAAGACAAAAGTAAGGTCAGCTTGAGAGCTCTGTAAGCATTTAAGGAAAGAATTTAGGACGAAATTCTGAAAAGTCTTGCCCAACAGATGTACGTTTTTTTCCCACAGTGGCTTCCCCCTTCCTCCCTCATCTAGGCTGCTGTCTCTTCATCATCAAAGGCTATTCTCTTGCACCAACAATCACACCTGGCTTAGAATTGCTGAGCCCTGCATATAGGAAAATGAGTCAGACCTGTATGCTATTGCTGTTCAAAACCTCAAACCCAGTCCCTTGAGAGGGCATTGATACAGAGAGGCAAAGAGAATGGCTTGAAGAATCAGGGAGGGAAAATTTCAGAAATTATTCAGACTGGTCTATTTCCAGCATTATAAGTCTGAAACTGTTGATTCCAAGAGTCAAACACTAGCAGTTCCCTGGAGAGTCATGATGGAGAAATTATGATGCTCCAGATGACAGTCAATGAATTTTGAGAGGAAGCTCTTCATCAACAATTTGAGACTCCTGTCACTCTCCAATTTGTCCACATCCCTCTGGGTAGATATGTGTGGGAGTACGGAGAGAGACAGGGATTAGCCACCCACACTCTGCTCAAAGATTGTCTCATCCTTGTGGCTATCCTGGTGTGAAAAACCAACATTTTTAGTTTTAAAAACTGAGAGACCACATGGCCCTGAGGGGAGAAGTATGTGAAGGGAAGGAGGCCACTGTAAAGAAACTGCAGATAGCCTTAACATATTGAGTCCAATAATAGCAAACCAGTTAAATTACCTAAGGTCCATAGAATCATGGACTAAATACTTTAAAAAAGTATTTAGTGTCCATTGACAGATGAATGGATGGAGATGTGGTATGTATATACCACAGTAAATGGAGTATTACTCAGCAATAAAAAAGAATGAAATCTTGCCATTTGCAGCTACGTAGATGGAACTGGAGGGTATTATGGTAAGTGAAATTAGTCAAAGAAAGACAAATATCATAAGACTTCACTCATATGTGGAATTTAAGATACAAGACAGATGAACATAAGGGAAGGGAAGCAAAAACAACATAAAAACAGGGAGGGGAACAAACCATAAGAGACTCTTAAATATAGAGAACAAACTGAGGGTTGCTGGAGGGGAGGTGAGGGGAGGGAAGTGATAAATGGGCAAGGGGCATTAAGGAGGACATTTGTTGAGATGAGCACTGAGTGTTATATGCAGGGGATGAATCACAGGATTCTACTCCTAAAATCATTATTGCACTGTATGCTAGCAAACATGGATGTAAATTTAAAAAAATTTTAAATTTAAAAATTAAAAACAAAAGTATTTGGGGCACCTGGGTGGCTCAGTTGGTTAAGCAACCAACTCTTAATTTTGGCCCAGGTTATGCTCTCACAGTTTGAGTCCAAGTCGGGCTCTGCACTGACAGAGCGGAGCCTGCTTGGGATTGTCTTTCTCTCTCTCTCTCTCTCTCTCTCTCTCTCTCTCTCTCTCTGCCCCCTCCCCCACTCATTCTTTCTTCTCTCTCTCAAAATCAATAAACGTTAAAAAATGAAAGTAATCTTTGCAAATTCTTTCTGACCAGATGCAATTTAAATACAAGGATTTCCTGAGAATACGTTCATTGTTGTGAATGTTTAATATTAGATCATGGACGTTTTTCCTTGTTCTGGAAAACTTCAAAAATATTATTTTTATTAACTGTATAGTATTCTACCACATGGGCAGACATATTAGATTCTAAGATTTTCCCAGTCATTCTTGATTGGAGGGCACTCCTTTCCCACAAGATCTTACTTTTCCCAGACACCTGCTTTGGTTCCAAATTTTTCACAGGTGGCATAGGATGAGTCCAAACTCCAGCGAGGCCACCTGGGCTTGGGAATGGTGGCTGCACCAACATCTATGATGTCATGAAGTAAGTGTCTTCTATCTCTGATACTGCTTTCTCTAAGGAATTTACCACCTTGATTCAACCTCGATGGGGCTGGAATACATAGAGGACCATTCCCTGCAGGCACTGTGTTTGATGAAAGATTTTAGAGTGACACAGACCCAAGTGCAAACACCAAACTCAACCACTCACATCCTAGCTTTGTGTTTTTCGGCAAGTCACTTAACTTTTCTACGTCTGCATTTTTTTCTCCAATAACGAAAATATAATTGGGCTGCAGGGTTACTGTGGGGAACTATGATTACTGATTTTAAAAGAAGAGATGAATTAGTTATACCTTTGAAGAATCAAAGCCCAGAAATGTAGTCTTCTGAGAGAAGGGAAGGGGATAGAAGGACTTGTTTTTGAATCATGAGGATATACTGCTTAGTCAAAAATGTTCAAGTTTTTTTTTTCAAAAAAGGAATAAAATAGAACAATTGAGAAGTACTAATTAATATTTAGAAGAAAATTTCCTTGGGCTAAGAAAAGACATGAGACTATCTCCCCAGCATATCCTACTTAAGGTCCTGAATTCTAAGGATGGAAACTCTTGCCAAATGCTAGGACAGAAGCAATTACTGTGGTAGGCAGAATTATGGCTCACCAAAGAGGCCCCTGTCCTAATCCCAGGAACCTGTGGATATGTTATGTTGGTAGCAAGGGGGAATTAAGTTGCAGATAGACTGAAGGTTGTCAATCAGCTGACCTTAAGATAAGATTATCTTGGATTGTCCACATGAGCCCAGTATAATCAGGAGGTTCCTTAAAGGTGAAAGAGGAGGCAAAAGAGTGTTGCAGTGTGAGACACAGCAAACTATTACTGGCATTGAAGACACAAAGGGGCCACACCAAGGAATGCAGGCAGCCTCTAGAAGCTAAAAGAGGCTAGGAAATGGTTTTTCCCACAGAGCGTCTGGAAGAGAACACATCCCATCAATACCTTAATTTTGGGGGCGCCTGGGTGGCTCAGTTGGTTGAGCGTCTGATTTCGGCTCAGGTCATGATCTCACGGTCTGTGAGTTCACGCCCCGCGTTGGGCTCTGTGCTGACAACTCGGAGCCTGGAGCCTGCTTCGGATTCTGTGTGTCCCTCTCTCTCTGCCCCCCCCCCCCCCACTCATGTTCTCTGTCAAAAATAAACATTTTTTAAAAATTTAAAAATACCTTGATTTTGGCCCAAGAGATCTAATGACCTAACCTATTTCAGACTTCTGACCTCCTGATAATAAATGTGTTGTTTTAAACCAGTAAGTTTTTGATAATTTGTTATAGCAGCAAAAGGAAACAACTCTTTGAGAGAGAGAGAGAGAGAGAGAGAGAACTTGAGTGGGGTAGAAGGGCACAGGGATAAAGAGAATTGTTAAGTAGTCTCCATGCTTAGTAGAGCCCAATTTGGGGCTCAATCCCATGACCTGAGCTGGAATCAAAAGTCAGATGCTCAACTGACTGAACCACCCAGGCACTCCAGAAACAAAAATATCTACGTAAGCTAAGAAAATCATATTATTCAGAAAAAACCTATAATCCCAAGAATGTTCTACAAGCCAAAAATATAATTTGTGAGGGCCCAAGAAAGTTTTGGACATACAAGCATTCAGAGAATACAAATACTCAATAAAACAGCCTAACAAAACAAGATTTGAAATAAAACTGTTACAAGACAGCAAAAAAGATGAAAAGAAACAGCAGCCAGCAATGAATGTTGCTCTCCCTGAGGATCCTTAAATTTAAATGGTTATCATGAGTGGGTCTGGCAGTAAGTAACGTTGAGCATCAAATAAATAAGAGAAAAACTAAAAGCTTTGGATTAGGTTCTTATTAGGTTAGTGAAATGGAGGAATTGTGAAATCGGCTTGCAGGAAAGAAAAAGCAAGAGTGGTCTCTTCTTGAAGGAAAGTGGCAGAGAAAATTAACAATGGGTGAGAAAGTGTTAACACTGCTCTCATTCTGTGGCACCTGGGACCCAAACAGGGTGGCTCAGTTGGTTGAGCTTCCGACTTTGGCTCAGGTCATGATCTCATGGTTCATGGGGTCGAGCTCTGTGTCGGGCTCTGTGCTGACCGCTCAGAGCCTGGAGCCTGCTTCTGCTTTTGTGTCTCCCTCTCTCTCTGCCCCTAACCCACTCGCATTCTGTCTCTGTCTCTCTCAAAAATAAATAAACATTAAAAAAATAAAAAAATACTGCTCTCATTCTGCCCAAATAATAATTAAGAATGGGGAGATGACCACTACCCTAAGTACAGTGTTAAGTTCCAATTTAGCAAAAGGAATGATCAGCCAACATGAGCAAAGGAAAGCCCAAAATAAATCGAACACACACTAAAATGAAAGGAATAAAGTTGAAATTACACCCAACACGAATTCCTTCACAGAAAAAAGACTCAGTTTCTTTTTTTATGTTTTTAATTTATTTTGAGAGAGACAGAGACAGCACAAGTGGGGGAGGGGCAGAGAGGGAGAGAGAGGATCCCAAGCAGGCTTCAGGCTGCCAGTACAGAGCCCCATGCAGGGCTCAAACTCATGAAACTGTGAGATCATGTCCTAAGCCAAAATGAAGAATCAGACACTTAACCCACTGAGCCACCCAGGTTCCCTCATATTTCCAATTTTTAAAAATCAGCAATTTTTAAAATAAGAAATCACTAAAATGACAGGGGTTGAAAATAATGGGATGGGTGAAAATATACCAGGTAAACAAAGACAAATTATTATTAGTAATATTACATGGTATGGAAATAAAATGCTAAAAGGATTACAGTAGGCCAGGGTTGACAAACTTTTATTCTAAAGGGTCAGTCAATATAGGCTTTGTGGCCATAGTCTGTGTTGCAACCACTCAGTTCTGCTGTCGTAGTGTAAAAACAGTAGATAATATGGAAATAAATGAGCATGGCTGTGTTCCAATACAGCTTTATTTATAAAACAGGTAGTGGGCCAGATCTGGTTTGTCAAACACTACACTTGGCAGAGTTAGGATATTATATAATGATAAAAGGTAGGATTCATAAATAGGGGTTAAGTTGTATGTTTTTATAGGTCAAGCAACATAAATTAAAAAGTAAAACTCTCTGGAAATTCAAGATCTTGGTTTAAAAAATTCAATTTTAGAAAATTCTGATCCAGTATACAAATTATATAAGAACATGGAGAGTTTTATCATTATAATCCACTGGCTTACACAGAATCTTGTACCTAAGAAAAGTAGAATATATATATTCTTTTGCAACGTTACAGAATATATACAAAAATCAATCCTGGAATTAGCCACAAAGAGAAATGTCAAATTCAAAAAAAGTACTTTCAGCCACGTTTACCCATCATAATAAAATAAAATTTGAAGTTATGTAATTTAGGACGCTTTTGGCCGCAAGTTTACAAAATACCCAACTAAAAGTAAGTTCAACAGTGAATGGTTGTTTCTTTTACACAAGGCTTCAGAGACATTCCAGAATTGGCCTGATAGTTCAGTGTCATCAGGGCTCTGGGCCAGCTTCTCTGAGCTCCTCTGTTCTCTCCTCTTGGTTCCAACATGGCTACAACAGCTCCAGGCATTATGTCCTCATAGGAAAATGTTTAAAAGCAGATGAAAAGAGAGGGAGTCTTCCTAATGTTCCGGTCTCTTCTGAGTAAGGAAAATCTTTCCCAGAAGCCTCTACAGACCCCTGGAACATACTGGCCTTACCCTGGAACAAGAGCCACCCTGAGCTGCAAAAGAGGCTGAAAAGTTTGCATCTGTTAGCTTCAGAGTCTAAGACCAAGACACAGATGCTGCCAACAGGAAAGGGAACTGGGTATGGCCACTATGTAGGCAACTGACCCCTCTGTTCCACAGAAGTTATGAAAGATAATCTAAAACATGGGAATTGAGAAATATTATCCTAAGTGTAGTCTATTCCTGGGCCAGGAAGAAATAAAACTGAAACTACTTTAAGATAACCACTTTCTAATTTCATTTTTTTTTCTATTTTTTCTATTAATTTGTTCTTTCTTCACGTGGGTGTTTTGTATTCTCTTTTCTGGCTTCTCAAATAGTATGTTTAATATATTTGAGAATAATCGTTCAGGTTTTCACACTTTGCATGCATTTAAAGGCTATAAAAATTCTTCTAACTTTAGCCACATCCTCCAACTCCTAGAATATAAATCTCTCAATCGTCATTCTTTTCATTACCATTCATAATCATTTGCATCATTATTTCCTTATTAACCCAAGAGTAACGGGGCACCTGGCTGGCTCAGTCAGTAGAGCATGTGACTTGATCTCAGGGTCATGAGCTTGAGCCCCACATTCTATGTGGAGCCTACCTTAAAAAAAAAAAAAAAAGAAGTGGAACCCAAGAGTAATTTGGCTTTTTTTTTTTTTCTTTTTGATTTCCAAGCAAATGAAAACTTTTGGCTGATGTTAAAAAAAAAAAAAATGGCTATTGTTAAATTTGTTACAGTGTGGTTAGAAAATGTGGTTCTGGGAGTACCTGGAGGCTCAGTCAGTTAAGTGTCTGACTCTTGATTTTAGCCCAGGTCGTGATCTCACAGCTGTGAGATCAAGCCCCGCAAGAGGCTCTGCATTGGGCATGGAGCCTGCTTAAGATTCTCTCATTCTCTCTCTCTTAATCCCTCTGCCCCTCTCCCACTCGCTCTTGAAAAAAAAAAAAAAAAGGCAGAAAAGAAAGAAAATGTGATTCCAGAATGTGTTAGAGGCAAAACTTTTTCCAACCTTCCCTTGCTTTTTTGATAATCATGGAGTAAACAGTTTATATCCATAAATTTGTTCTTCATTACAAATCTTATGATTCAGGATAAAGGATGGCTTGAATGAAGGCATTCTCATCCGTATTACACTCTTCAAGTCTTTCTTCAAAGTATAAGGGCTAAGCTGTGATGCCTAAGCTAATGGGCTCTCCCCACTGCTTCCATTTATATGGTTGCTTGCTAACATAAATTCTCTGATGATTAGTAAGGGGTAAGTGCTGATGGAAGGCTTTTCTACATTTATTATATTCACTTGTGTTTCTCTATTGTGCATTCTCTGATGTTGAGCCGTCGCTGAATCATGGTGTATAGTCCTCCCACATTCCTTATATTCACAGGGCTTTTCCTCAGTATGAATTACCTGATGTTGTATCAGTTGTGAGCAATGACTGAAGGCCTTCCCACATTTCTTACATTCATATGGCTTCTCACCCGTATGAATTCTATAATGTACCGTGAGATGTGAGACCCGTTTGAAAGCCCTACCGCATACCCTACATTGGTAGGGTTTCTCTCCAGTGTGAATTCTCTGATGTTGCTTAAGTTGTGAGCTCACCCTAAAGGCCTTCCCACATGCCTTGCATTCATAGGGTTTCTCACCAGTGTGGATTCTCTGATGACGAATAAGAGTTGAGCCTTGATTAAAGGCCTTCCCGCATTCCTTACATTCATAGAGTTTCTTGCCTGTATGAACAGTCTGATGTTGAATCAACTGAGACCGATGACTAAAGGTCTTCCCACATTCCCTGCATGCATAGGGTTTTTCACCAGTATGGATTCTATAATGTACTTTAAGATGTGAGATCCTATTGAAGGCCTTGCCACAGTCCTTACATTGATAGGGTTTCTCACCAGTATGAATTCGTTGATGTTCAATCAGCTGTGAGCTTCGACTGAAGGCCTTTGCACAATCCTTACATTCATAAGGTTTCTCACCAGTATGAACTCTCTGATGTTGTATAAAATTTGAGCCAGAATTGAAAGCCTTTCCACATTCATTACATTCATAGGGTTTCTTGCCAGAGTGAATATTCTCATGTTGTATTAATCGTGAGCCATATTTAAAGGCCTTGCCACATTCCTTACATTTATAGGGTTTCTCATTAGTATGAATTCCTTGATGATTAATAAGGAAGTCTTCCTGCCAGAAATCTTTTCTACAGTCATCATATCCATAGGGCTTTTGTCCAGTATGAATTTTCTGATAAAAGGGAAATGATGGTGCTTGTTGGTTGAAAGTAGACATTTCTTCATCATTGACTATCACTGGACTCAGATGTCCATCTGAATTTCCCTGTTGTCTGCATTCCCAATCATCTTGGAACCTTGAGCACGCAAGACCGTAACTTGCAAGGCTTTCCATTATCTCCCACTGTGGTGACTGTACCTCATAAATATGCTGCTTTGGAGAGGATACCTTAGTATCATACCTGGAGTCCAATTCTGGGGGGGGGGGGGAGGAAAAAAAAAAAGCATGTGTTTTTTTCCCTTTTCCAGAAAAAGGAACTTCTTTTTTTTATTTTTTTTTTATTTTTTATTTTTTTTTTTATTTTTGGGACAGAGAGAGACAGAGCATGAAAGGGGGAGGGGCAGAGAGAGAGGGAGACACAGAATCAGAAACAGGCTCCAAGCCATCAGCCCAGAGCCCGACGCAGGGCTCGAACTCACAGACCGCAAGATCGTGACCTGGCTGAAGTCGGACGCTTAACCGACTGCGCCACCCAGGCGCCCCTGGAAAAAGGAACTTCTATAGTAAAACCAGAAAATCCAGACTCATGATTATACTTATAAGCTCTTGAACGTGGCTAGGCAATTAGAAAACAGATACGCAAAACAGAAAGAGAGGAAATACCATAAATTGAGATGAAGTAGTCAGAAGGAGGTTATAAGAATAGCTCTAAAATGTTAGTGTGGATCAGAATTACCTCTGAACCATGTTTTTTTTTTTTTTTTTTTTAATGTTTATTTTTGAGAGAGAGAGACAGAGCAAGTGGGGGAGGGGCAGAGAGAGAAGGAAACAGAATCTGAAGCAGACTCCAGCTCTGAGTTGTCAGCACAGAGCCCGACGTGGGGCTCGAACTCATGAACAGCGAGATCATGACCTGAGCCAAAGTTGGACGCTTAACTGACTGAGCCACCCAGGCACCCGATCTCTGAACCATGTTTTTTAAAAAGATGAATGTTTCAGGGTGCCTGGGTGGCTCAGTCGGTTAAGCGTCCGACTTTGGCTCAGGCCACGATCTCGAGGTTCATGGGTTTGAGCCTTGCTTCAGATATGTGTCTGCAGCCTGCTTCAGATATGTGTCTGCAGCCTGCTTCAGATATGTGTCTCCCTCTCTCTCTCTGCCCCTCCCCTGCTCACTCTCTTTCCCTCTCTCTCAAAAATAAACATTAAAAAAGAAAAGGATGTTTCTGTGGAACCCTAGAAACATAAACTAGAGTGACAAAGAAATCACTGGTTGCCTGGGGTTGGGTGTATGAGCAATTGTGAGGGAAAGTGCACAAGGGAGCTTTTCAGGGTGATGAAAATGTTCTCTAGCCTGTGCTGACGGTTACACAAGTATACACATGTGTCCATACTCACCAAACAGTATACTTCAAATGCATGCCATTGTACTGAATGTAAATTATACCTCAATAAAGTGGATTTTAAAAAACGATGGGGAGGGGTGCCTGGATCTTCATCTGGCCAGAGGGACACGATGACGCATCTGCCTGGCAGGGGAGGTGGCAGGATGGGGGGCTGGTCGCACATGTCCACTGAAAGTTATAGTAACACAGCTATGGTCTTCTGCTGTGATGCTTTCTACCTCTGAAGTTCAGCTGAACACACGGCTTAGACCTAGTGTCTACTAAACCCGTCTCTTCTGGACCTTTACAGTGCCTAAATGTGACCCTGGAAAAAGGAAGGTCTTGTTCCTTGTTTAGAGGATCAGGCCCCAATTGAATGGAGGTGGCTTCTTCCAGAGCAACATTCTTTGCTGCTGATTCAAACTGTGAGGAAAAGTCGAATGATGTAGTAGATCCTCATTTTACCTGTCACATGACTTCAGCTGCAGTGGCCTGTTTTACTATACTCACAGCAACCAATCCCATTTGGCTAAGAAAGAACTGGTTACAGCTTGATACAAGGAACTATGAAAAACAAATGGGTACTTTTTAATGTGCTCATAAAGTGTAGCAGACACATGCCCAAAGAAGACTTTATAGGAGGAGGTCAGCCTCGGGTAGTGGCATTTCACAGAACTTTATTCATTTGGTTATTTGTAGAAGTATTAAGCAAAAACTACTAGAATAAAAGATTACTTTGATAATGGAAGATGATGAAGAGTCTGTGAAAGAAATACCAAATTTTGTGGGAATGATGCTGCTGTTCTCTCAAAAACTTGTGCTATGGGGCACCTGGGTCACTCAGCTGGTTAAGCATCTTGACATCGGCTCAGGTCATGATCTCACAGTTCGTGGGTTCGAGCCTTGCTTCGGGCTCTGTGCTGACAGCTCAGATCCTGAAGCCGCTACAGACTCTGTGTCTCCCTCTCTCTCTCAAAAATAAATAAACATTACCAAAAAAAAAACCACAACAAAAAAAAATTGTGCTATAACCATACAGCATTCATGTAAAATTGTAAGAACAAGACTAGGTGAAGAGGGCACCAAGTACGTATAGATATTTTTTCCAGACACCATGTGTGGTTGTTCAGAAGAAAGGTTTTGGGTCTCTTCACTGTGGTCTAACAACTCTAGTGAGACAGATTCCAAATACCGTCATTATGATGGCGACCTATGAACTGGTGGCTGACCTACTCAACAGTTAGCAACATCTGACTGCCATCCTATAAAGGACAATCAAAAGATCGCAGTGGAACATGGAAAATTGAAGCCAGCTTGGTAGAAAGAGAAGACTAGTTTGGGAACATGTAACTATGCCCAAATGTGAGTTTGGTTTTAGGATTAAAGTAATGACACATTACTTGCTTTTTGGGCAACGTGGAAAGAACTTTAGCTGCCTCTAAGGACATGCCATTAAAAACACTGTCTCAAAAAACCAAAAAACAAAAAGCAAATGCAGCCCTTGGGTGGCTCAGTCAATTATGTGTCCAACTCTTTGATTTTGGCTCAAGTCATGATCTCACAGTTTGTGAGATAGAGCCCCACACCGGGCTCCATGCTGACAGTGTAGAACCTGCTTGGGATTCTCTCTCCCCCTCTCTCTGCCCCTCCTCTGCTTGTGCACTCACCTCTCTCTCAAAATAAAAAAAAATAAACTTAAAAAGAACTGCAAAATAGCAACAATAATATGAGATCTTCTGTATCAATTTCATGTTTTCGTGAGCAGCCTGGCAGAGTATTTTAAAGTTTAACCAATGGAACAGGACAGACAGGCCAGAAATAAACCCCCATGCATAAGATTAAATGATCCTTGATAAGGGTGCCAAGACCTCATGATGAGAAAAAGACAGTCTCTTTAACAAATGGTTCTGATGAAATTGGATACCCACATAGGGGAAAAACTTCATGACATTGCATTTGGCAATGATTTCTTAGATAGAGTACTAAAAGCCCAGGCAAAAATAGACAAAAGCAAAAATAGACAAATGGGACTACATCAAACTTAAAAACTTTCACTATGAAAGGAAACAATCAAAAAAGTAAAAGGCAACCTTCAGAACAGAAGAAAATATTTGCAAATCACATATCTGATAAGGGATTAATATCCAGCATATATAAAGAACTCTTCCAATTCAACAACAAAACTACCCTATTAAAAAACTGGCAAAGGACTTGAACAGACATTTCCCCAAAGATATACAATTGAGCAAGCATTTGAAAACATGTTCAACATCACTAATCATCAGAGAAACACAAATCAAAACTATAATGAGATATTGCCTCAAAGCCATTAGGATGGCCACTATCAAAACAAAACTAAACAAAAATAACAAGTGTTGACGAGGATGTGGAGAAACTGGAATCCTTGTGCCCTGTTGGTGGGAATGTAAAATGGTGTGATCACTATAGAAAACAGTATGGAGATTCCTAAAAAAATTAAAGTGGTGCCTGGATGGCTCAGTCGATTAAGTGTTGGACTCTTGATCTCAGCTCAGGTCATGATCTTGTGGTTTGTGAGCTTGAGACCAACATCTGGCTCCCTGCTGGCAATGCGGAGCCAGCTTCAGATCCTCTGTCCCCCTCTTTCTGCCCCTCCCCTGCTCGTGCGTGCACATGCACGACCTCGCTCTCTCTCTCCCCCTCAAAAAATAAACATTAAAAATAAAAAAGAAAACGGAGAAGGGTGGAAGACCACAGGGTGATAAAAATATGAGGGAACTAGATAATCGTGATATTGCACAACACTGTGAACGTACCAAATGCCAATGTACTACACACTTTACAATGGTTAAAAAGGTGAATTTTGTTATGTATATCTTACCATGATTTTTTTTTTTTTAAATTAAAAAGAGAAGGGGCAAAAAAAAAAAAAAAAAAAAAAAAAAAAGAGAAGGGGCACCTTGGTGGCTCAGTTGATTAAGCGTCCAGCTCTTGATTTTGGCTCAGGTCATGATCTCACAGTTCATGGGTTCAAGCACCACATCAGACTCTGTGCTGACAATACACAGAGCCTGCTTGGGATTCCCTGTCTCTCCTCTCTCTGCCCTCCCCCTGCTCTTTCTCTCTCTCTCTCCCTCTCACAAAATAAATTAATTAATTTAAAAAAAAAAGAGCATTGGGTGTCTGAGTTGGCTCAGTCGGCTGAGCGTCCAATGCTGACTCGGGTCATGATCTCACGGCTTGTGAGTTCAAGCCCTATGTTGGGCTCTGTGCTGACTGCTCAGAGCCTGGAGCCTGCTTCGGATTCTGTGTCTCCCTCTCTCTCCCAAAAACAAACATTAAAAAATTTTTTTAAAAAAGAGCACTTTCCAGAAAAAATATAAATTACCACAATTGACTCAAGAAATGCAACAGGTGAATGTTTAGATTCAGTATTCAGAACTAGGAAATCTATTCATATAATCCAGACTTGACAGATTAAAAAAGAAAACTTAATATGAAAAGGTGGATGCTTCTTTAATTAAATATCTCTATCTCATTCTTGAATCTAATATTATGCTTCATGAGAAGCCACTTACAATATTCCTATTAAGGTTAAGAACAAGATTAGGACATAAACTACCCCCATTAACATTGTTCTGGGGGTACTACGTAATCAGCATCTTCGTCAGGCAAAAGAAAACCCAAGTGGTATAAAAATGCAAAAACATTATCACCATTTGCAGATGATATGATTGACTACTTGGAAAATTCGAGTATTACATGAAAGCTATTATAAATAATGAGAAAATCCAGTATGTTGGGTTAATTACAAAATTAATCTGAAGACATGAATGGCTTTTGCCTTATATAAAACAACCAGTTGAACTGTAATAGGGATGCAAGGCCCCCATTTCCAGTAACAGCAATAAATACATAATACCTAGGAATAAATATAATAAGAAATGGACAAGACCCATATAAATAAAACTCTACAACAACCAGGAAATGGACATAAATGAAGGGAAAAGCCTATCATTGTTCTTAAATAGATAAAATTGATTTAAAAAATCAGTTTTCTCCTCAATTAATCTAGAAATTTACTGTGATCTCAGTAAGAATAATTACATGGTTATTTTTTAAACCAGATATTCTAATTCTAAAGTTCAAAGGGAAAAACAAATGAGTATAGTCAGGAAAATTCTGAAAAATAAGAATGAGGAGGAACTATCCACCAGATATTTAAAACCTTCAGTAATTAAAACAATATGGTTATCGGTCACGTAGTTAGACCAAGAGATTAACGAGACAGAAACGAAAGTCCACAAATAGATCCAGAGGTAACAGAGCAGATGATAAAGGTGGCTAGGGAAATTAGTGGTGAAAGATAAAATCAGTTAACAAATGCTGTTTGAATAACTGGGTAACAACCTGGGAAATAACGTGAAATCACATCTTGCACGAAGAATAAACGCCACAAGAATCATTAAGAGCACCATAAATATACTAGAAAAAAAAAATCACAAGAGACTCATTTTATAATGTCAAAGGGGGAGGTCTTCTTTAAACACGATGTAAACCCACA
Organism: Neofelis nebulosa; assembly: GCF_028018385.1. NCBI lineage: Eukaryota > Metazoa > Chordata > Mammalia > Carnivora > Felidae > Neofelis > Neofelis nebulosa. The sequence continues at coordinate 2,412,292 of NC_080798.1, forward strand.
CACCTAAGAAGTAAATAAAACTCAGCACATCAATCAAACATATGCTGCCAAAGTAAAATGACAAAACAAAAGCAAAACTGACATTATAGGTGTGGTTGGCAGAATAACGGCCTCCCAAAGATCCCCATGTCCTAATCCCCAGAACCTGTGAATATGTTCACACATACAGCTAAACACATCGTCTCTCCTGATGCTCACTCCACACTTGACCTCACTCACTCCCCGAGGCCAACTACCACTTCAATGTGGACGAATCTTCCACATCTGAAGTCACTCTGGCTGCTGTGTGAACAAAACACTTCAGGGGACGAGAATACAAGCAGAGGGATGGGGAGGAGGCTGACGGTGGTGTGGGAGAAGTGGTAGCAGTGGTGTTGGCGAGAAGTGGTTAAATTCTGGACATAGTTCAAGGTAGAGCTAACAGGATTTGCTGACAGTCTGGCTAGGTATGCGAGAGAGAAAATCCAAGAATGCTTCAAGAGTTTCTTACTTGACCAAGTACAAGAATTGAGTACCCTATTGCTAAAGTGTGGAAGAAAGAGAGAAGAGCGGATTGTTAGGATCAAGGACTCCTCACTGGAATGTTAAATTCATAGCGCCCCATGAACACTGAAGTGGACATGATGAGAAGGCAGTTGGATAAGTATGTGGAGTTTAAAGGAGAAGTTGAAGACGATGGAAATGTTCTGTATCTGCACTGCGTCCCGTAGACACAAGCCAGCCAGAGTGGCTATTGGATATTTGAAATGGGGCAAGTGCAACTGAGATACTGATTTTTTAAATGTGTTTAACTGCAATGAATTTGAATTACAATGTCCACATGGGGCTCCACGATGGACAACATAGGTATGAATGGTATTTAAAGCACAGTAATGGAAAAAAATATATAATAAAGCAAAGTAATGGAGGAGGTTCTGAGGAATGAAAATAAACAGGGAAGAAGAAACCCAAGTCTGAGCCCCAGGTGCTCCAACATTTAAAGAAAGTGAGAAGATTCACCAAAGGAGGCTGAGGACGCTTTAACCAGGTAGGCAAGGACAAGGGGCAGTGATGACCCGGATACACGGAGATGTCTCAGGAAGAAAGGAACCACCTGACAGGCTAGAACAGATGGTAACTCGGACCTGGCCTCTGAGTCGGGCACCTCGAAGGGAAAATTTTCCAACTCCAAGCTCCTGCTTCCTCGTGCCCCCGCTAGACGGGTATATGCAGCGGCTTCTCTCCTCCCACGCAGGCTTCACTCACCTGGGCACAGGCCTCCTGCTGCTGCTTTCTCCACCATCCAGGGCTCCTTGCCTAGCTCCAGGAAGGAGATCACATCAGGTTTGGAGATGGCGAGACCTGGATGGGAGAGAAAACATGCCACCCAGTTATGGCGTGGGGCCCCCAGAATTCAGATCCAGGATCTGGTCATCGAGCAGGAGAGACCAGAGGAGGCCTGACAGTCCCCTGCAGGTTGGGGAAGATACAATGTCGGCCCATGGAGCTGTTTTTTGACCACTGAAAAGGCACCCGGAAATTGATAAGGAAGGAACGGATAACATCCAAACTAATACACCAGGTCCCCTTACCCAGTGAGACCAGGTTGCTGTACGTCTCCAACATCACGTCTCTGTACAAATCCCTCTGAGCAGGTGCCAGTCGTTCCCATTCTTCTTGGGAAAAGACTACGGCCACATCCCTGAACAAGTCTGACTCCTGAAACAACAGGCAGGTTTGTTATCTGCAAACTTCAAGGAAATGTTTCTTGATGGGATGAGAGGAGACAGAGGCAGTCTCTGCAGGAATGAGGTGCTCAGGTGAAAAGGAGGCTGGGGTAGGAGGCCTCCAATGTGAGCAGGTGACAAGAGAGGGTGGGCATGAGGAAAACAGTGTTGAAATGTTGTTGAACATTCTTTTTACTACAAACCAAAGCTCTGTCCACAGATCTGGGAGGAAAATTAAAAGCCAGCTAAGTGGAGTTTTCCCCAGTGTGACAAACTTTATAAAATAGCATGCTGCCCACTCTGTCCTTGGCATATAAAAATTCTCAACTAATGACCTGTAATTTCAACTTCTATGCAGCAACAACAAACCAAACCAACAATGTCTGATAGACTTACCCCCAAATGTTTTACTGAAGAAATGTTTCTATCTTAGAAAATAGGATATTTGTATAAATTGAGAATTAGTTGAAGATATAGGTTCATCATGATGTCAACATATCAAAGCATTCTTCCTTAGGAGAAAACTCTTAAATTAAGATTATTTTCATTAGCTGTACAATTTTCTACCAAGTGAAAAAATGACTCATCCGTTCTCTTATTTTGGAGGCAGAGGTTGGATCAGATCTCTGAAGGCTCTTCGAAGCTCAGACTACCTAGATTCCGAAAAATTCATCCATCGGGCTGGTTATCTCACAACCCCCACATCTGCACTTCTCTTGGTCTTAAGGTGAAGAAGCTGTTGAAGAATGATCCACATTCAAATGCTCTGTTCAACCTTAAAGTGGACCTCACTTCTGGTGTCTAACCTCTCAGATTCCCGGCGAAGCCTAAGTTACACACCCAGTCATCAATCCCTCCCAAAGCAGGAGATCGTGCGTCACCCTGAAATTGAAACCAACCAAGACCAGTTCCCATGCTTTTCCATGTCAGTTATCACAAGTATCCATCTCTATTTCATCCACCCTTGGTTCTCATTTTATACAAGGAATTGGATCCCTGCTCCATCTAGCCTCCCGGCACAATATCACACTATCACATGTGGAATGCTGTACAGAACGAATCCGTGGGCAGTAGTCAGAGTAGAGGGGGCAGTGGGAGAGGGTACTAGCTACCTGGTCTTTTTAGTCCCTAAAATGGGAACCTCTGAAAACCAGATTCTTGGATGAAATCCAGGTGGGAAGCTTTAAGATAAAGAAAGCAAATATTTACACAACTTTAAGACTCACAAGGGACATGACTTTTAGAATGTCAGGGGCTGACTGGTCCTCCTCCTGGTTCCTCTCTTGGGGAAGGGCAGAGTCCTGAGATGGCAGAGCTGGGGGAGGAAAGAACAAACATGAGAGGCCAAGCTTGCCTTACAGCTCCCAGAATGCCGTGGTTACAAGTCCCTGCCTTCTTACGCCCCACTCCCCACAAGAATTGGAGTTGGATCACAGTGGCCCTTACCCAACTCCAGGAAACACAGCATTAGCTGTTGCCACATGACAGGGAACCAGTGGCCCTTTCTCTCCGATTTCCCCTAAATATCCAGAGAATTCCACCTTGTTACTGATGCAAATCTGTGGCAGGGAGCTCAGTCCTGGTCCAGTGACTAAGGCCACATGGTGTCCCAAGGACAAGAAAGACTGTTCTCAGACCAGGGAGCACAGCCTACCTCATCAGCATCAGCCCAGCCCACAATGAAGCCTTCCCAGAAACAGACCATCTAACTCTCTCATGCCCACCTTCAGAGGTCTCCCTGGCTCTTTACCCAACTTCCAAATTCACCAAGAACCTTACAGCCCTACCTAAGGCCTAGTGGACATCACTTTGTGGACCTTGCCTTGAGTCAATAAAAGGGGTGTGGGTGCAGTGGGCAAATCATTACCATCACATACATAGGCCTCTGTACAGAGACATAGCAGCGAGCAAAGCTGTGTGCACAGTATTTACTGAAAAACAGAACAAAAATTAGTACCTAGCAGTCCACAAGTAGGAAAGTAGTTGAATCACTTTTGGCCCAGCCATATGATGGAACACCAAATAACTATCAAAACTGATGGGGGGGGGGGGCAACATTAACTTACAAGGAAAGACATTCACAAGCAATCTCTTTATACAACATGAGAACATTCCGGAAAAGAGGTCAAACCCACCCTCCTACTGGGCTTACAAAAACAACTGGAATAAAAACATCCAAGTATTAAGAATCATGTCATTTAACCACTTTGTGAGTTCATCATTAAACCAGTACTATTGTCGAAAGGAACTTAGAACAATGCCTTGCATGTTACAAATATTTAATTCTAAGTAATGTGTACATGAAACAATTGGTAACATGTCATAGGAGTTTTTTTTTTTTTTTTTTATGACCACTGTTTTAGGATTATCTGTAATAGCTTCGTAATATTTTATTACAAGAGTGGCCCATGATTTACCCAACCGTTTCCCCACTGTTGGACAAGGACTATTTTACAAGATCATCTAAAATGTTCTCAAATTTCAGTCTCCGCTGCTAAACTAGTGGTGTTAAATCTTTTGAAGTTTTGCAATTCTTTGAGAATCTTATCAAACAAGACTCCATCCCAAATTTAAAAAAAGGGGGGGGGGGGCACGAGTAAGAATGACTGTAAAACATCCACCAGCATTTCCAGGAAGTCAGGTCCCCTTCACACCCACCTAAGTGGTCCACAGATGGGGGTTATGAGCCGGGACGCGGAAAGGGGGCGCTCGCTGGGGTGGGGGGGTGGGGGGTGGGTGGAGGGGTGCGCCGCGGAGGCCGATGGGAAATGTAGTCCAGATCCCGGAAAGCCGCAGACCGACGCGGGGGCGAGACGTTCCGGTTCTTCCCAGGCCCGAGAGCCGCCCGGCCGTGGCGCCCGCTCCCGCACGGACCCCGGAGAGCCTGGCAAGCTCCAGAGCCCCTCACCTGCCTCCTCTTCGAATCCAGGTGCCACCGTGGCCGCGCTCCCCGCAGGCCCGGGTGCGCTTCCTCCTCGGTATCGGCGGACCCGCCGCCTGAAGCCGGAAGATGGCGCAGGCGCACAACGCCCCGCGCACGCTGCCTCGCGAGTGGGCCAACGCCGCAGTCTCTTCTGGGAAACGTAGTTTCTGGGCGCAGGGGTACAGCCAGGCCTCAAAGCCGGATCTCGCGATGTTTCGGGGTGGGCGTGGCTCCGGTGTGCCCGCGTGTGTGGCGGGACTTGCAGGACTCGAGGAAGAGTGTTCAAGTCTCCGCGTGGCTGCGGGCGGGTTTGCGCGTCAGGTGCTTAGTGTGTGTGCCGTCGCGTCTTGCGTGGCCGTTGCGGTGTGTGTCGTGTGGTTCGGACCTGTCGTTGGGTCTGACTGGGACCGTGCCACTCCGGGAACACGCTCGCGTGTGACCGTCAAAGTGTCTCATTCGTTACATCATCGTTTCCGCGCGGAGCGGCCACTTTACCAGAAGTTTCGGAAGGAGAAAAACTCCCGAATTTATCCGGTAACTAACTTTAAACGTCATTACATATGTTGAAATAAATGTAGGTTATGAAGGAGAGTGCGGAATAAGCAAAAACGTTTTTTAAGTTTATTTTATTTTTAAGTTTTTAATGTCTTTATTTTTGAGAGAGAGGCACACACAGAGTGTGCGGAATCCAAAGCAGGCTCCAGGCTCCGAGCTGTCAGCACAGAGCCCCATGTGGGACTGGAACCCAGGAACCGTGACATCATGACCTGAGCCGAAGTCGGAGGCTCAAAGGACTGAGCCACCCAGGTGCCCCTGTTTTTTATTTTTATTTGTAATCTCTACAGCCAACTCAGGAGGCTTGAGCACAAGACCCCAACATCAAGCGTCGCATGCTCTTCCCACTGAGCCAGATGGATGCCCAGCAGAAATGTTTTAAACAAGATGACAAGGAGTTTCCGCTTGTGGGGGACAGCTCAAGGCCGAGTCCCCCAGAACCACAGGCAGTTGGACCTCTGTGGGCAAAAGTTTGAAAAGCTCCTAGACCTTACGCATCCCCAAACGGCGTGGTCCAGTGTGGTCGAGCTTCCCATGTCCTGGATGCTGGTCAGGCGGTGTGAGGCCTGATCCCTGAGTGAGGAAGCCTTACTCTGCCCACGCGGTACAGTTGTCCTTGAGCTGGCCTGGAGTCCAGAGCTCCTGTCTCTCCAACTGGTCTTGTTTCCCTCACACCATGTAATCTGTCATCTTCTTTTGAATCATTTCATCTGACATTTGCCCGTGTCTGCATTGTTGCACATCTCAAGGATGTCTGCGCCTCCAAGTTAACTTAGAAATTTAACTTAAACCTGATAAAAATGCCAATACTGTTTTCCCCCTTGGAAATAGATAAGTTGATAAAAATGTCCAAATAAAAAAAAAAAGAATGCCTAGGAATAGGAATGTTCTGAAAAAGAAAAGCTGAGAAGGTGTGCTAAACCTGCCAGATAGTAAAACATTCTAAAAAGTTTCCATAATTTATTTTTTTAATGTTTATTTTTATTTTTGAGGGAGAGAGAGAGAGAGAGGGAAACAGAATCCGAAGCAGGCTCCAGGCTCCGCGCTATCAGCACAGAGCCCAACACAGGGCTTGAACTCACAAACCGTGAGATCATGACCTGAGCTGAAGTCAGATGCTCAACCGACTGAGCCACCCACGCGCCCCAAAAATGGACTTTTTAATAAATAACCTTGGGGAATAACTGGATAGTCATTTAGAAAAAACTAAAATTGGGTTCATACTTCAAATCATGCAAGAGAATAAACTCGAACAAATTGCTCAGAGGTCTAAATTCATACAAGTACCAGAAACGTACAGAGTTGAATTCCACTGCAGCCTGGATATGTGAAAAGACTTTCTAGCAATGATACAAAAATCCAGACTTAACACTGCTACCTTTGAGAACGTAAAACTAAAGCACTTTTGTGTGGCAAAATACACCGTAAGCAAAGGTTAAAGACAAATGACAGGCAGAGAATGTTTACAACCTTGTATATATATATATATATCAGATAATATATAAAGACGAAAAACTGCAAGCAACTTCTGAACTCAATTTAGAAGATTTGTTTTTGTCATAACATAGGTGTAGTGATTTGGAAACTATTTTATATGTACCATAGAATTAAATGAATGAATAAATATTGATGGGAGCCAGTGTTTTACTGTGGGACAAGAGAGATCTAGAAGATGATGGAAGGTGAGAAAGAAACTGTGATGTTCAACTGGTATAAACTCATGATGAAAAATGTGGGTGTATGGGGCATGTGGGCGATTCAGTGCGTTGAGCGTCTGACTCTAGATTTTGGCTCAGGTTGTGATCTCACGATTCATGAGATGAAGCCTCGAGTGAGGCTCTGCACTGACATCCCGGAGCCTACTTGAGATTCTCTCTCTCCCTCGCTCTCAGCTCCTCCCCCACAGGTATGCGCGCACAAATGTCTCTCTGTCTCTGTCTCTGTCTCTCTCTCTCAAGTATTCTTTTAAACTAAGAAAACTATGAGTAAAGTATGGACATTAGTTAATAATAATATATCAATGTTGGCTCGATAACTAACAAAAGCATCATACTAAAGTAAAGTGTTAACAGTAGGTACAGGGCATTTGGGAACTTTGAACTATCTGCAGTTTTTCTGTAACTCAAAAACTTCTAAAATAAAAAAGCTTAAACTTCTTCATTAAAGTCTTACTATTTCTTCTGGAAAAAAAAAATGTGTTTGTGTATTTTCTATTTGGTGAATGGGCCTGGAAGCAATGATGCCCTGTAGCAATGAGCATAAAGCTAATGCCCAGACCTTGGTTTCTAAATATCATTCTCTAAAAAAAAGAAACCAAAGCTTTCTGGAGAAGTATCTGATCTCAGGACTGGGGTAGGGAACATACACAATGAGTATAGGATATCTTCTTGTGCCAAAAAACATAGGGAAATGCTCAAAAAGCAGGGAGGATTGTCTGCTTTGAACTATGATAGTGTAATTGCATTACACCTGCCATCGCATTCTAAACAAGCTAGATAATGTGTAGGAAACAAGTCTTTTCAGATGTTGGACAGCAAGTAGTGCAAGACTTGGATCCCTGAGAGAAGGGAAATAAGTGAGATTCTATCATCGCAGTGGCTTTCCCTTGGAAGACACACTATACACCGCAGAGCAGAGAGGAGGAACCAAGGCAGAGCACTGATTTGCTAAGTTGACACAAACAACAGTTTTGGGGAAATGAAGTGACTGGAATTCATGGGGGCAGAGTGTGGAAGAGGAGTGGAGTTGGTATTTCCACCAAACAAGACCTACGTACCTGTGGGCAAGGCCATGCTACCTCCGCCCTCTGAATTGTGGATGAGCCAATATGGTGAAACCTTGGAGAATGCATATTCGGAGACAGACATTTGCTTCATGATACCGCAGAGGTCACAAGCCCTCATGGAAACAGAACCAAAGACAGAGAGTCTGGGATCTGGAAGAGATAGGGTGTGAGGGTTTGCAGAGAAGGTCACTGGGCCATTCCAGACATATCCAAGAAATGACCACAGAGAATAGAATTAACATCAGGACCTTTGGACAGGCCTGTAGAGTGGGTGGGTTGGCTGGACCTCCTGTGGCTGTGAGCATTAGACAGAGAGATGACCTACCTGGGAACACATTTGAGCTGGGCCACAAAGCCCTAACGTGCTGAAGGCAAGGAGTCCCAGGTCCCCAAGTACAGGCGGGTAGAATGGCCAGCTGGTGCGGCCTGACTGGACTTAGATCTCAGGCAGACAAAGGGGGCCGCCTTCTCTACTTGTCCCGACTTGTGGGATCAGGACTACATTTCCTATAAGTGACTGTGGCTCCAGGCCCACCATCTACCCCTCCCCCTGGATGTGCACGTCAGGCCTGATCTAGGAATAGAATGGTACTAGAGGGGCATGGGAGAAGGGATTGGATTCTGTATATATGTTAAAGGTGGAGCTAACGGGATTCACAGATTTACTGGGTGGAGTAGCAAGAGACTGGGAGTAGTGAAGGATAACTCCAGGGAATCCTGAGACAAGTAACTGGAAGAACAAACATCACCAACCGAGAGAGGAAAACACGCACGGAGAGGAGCACATCTTTGGGGGTGAGATTGGGTGTTTGGTTTCAAATGCAATAGTTTGACGTGTTTGTTAGACATACAAGTGGCAACGTGGAGGATCATTTTAGGGGCAGAGTCTGGGCTAGAATCTTAAGTTAGGAAATACTTTTATTGTGTAGCTAATTTATATTGTGATGTACTGAGGCAAATCAATGTTTTTCATTTATCCTACCTTTTTTTTTTGCTCAAAAGTTGTTTTCCTACCCTAAATTATGAATGTTCGTCTTTATTTTTCTGTAGAACTCTATGAGGATATTAAAAAATATCCTGTAATTTGTTATACCATAGAGTGTGATGAATCAATGCTATCTGTAATACTTGTACTTTGAAGATTTATTAAAGTTTCCCTCATCTATAAATGATTGATTGTAAATATTACATGGTTATTTTAAAAGAATGACTGGGGCGCCTGGGTGGTTCAGCTGGTTAAGCGTCCGACTTTGGCTCAGGTCATGATCTCACTGTTCGTGGGTTCGAGCCCCACATCCAGCTCTGTGCTGACAGCTCGGAGCCTGGAGCCTGCTTCAGAGTCTGTGTCTTCCTCTCTTTCTCTGCCCCACCTACCCCCCCCCCCCGTCTCAAAAATAAACATTTACAAAAAATTTTTTAAAATAAAAGAATGACTATTTTTTTTTCCCTATACATAGTAGTTCCATTTCATATCTCTTTGTTTAATTTTAATAGTACTCTGATGTGTTGGGTCATTTGGATCTATTTTTTATTCCTTGATGTGGTCTCATAATTTTCATTTCTTTGATGTTTGCATTAGATACCTACTGCTGCATAACATATTACCTTAGAACTTAATGGCTTAAACAATAGTCAGCACTTACCATCTCTCACAGTGTCTGTGAGTCAGGGTTTCAGGAGCAGTTTAGCTGCGTGTAGTCAAGATGTCATTTGAAGGCTTAAATGGGGCCAGAATCGGGGCGCCTGGGTGGCGCAGTCGGTTAAGCGTCCGACTTCAGCCAGGTCACGATCTCGCGGTCCGTGAGTTCGAGCCCCGCGTCAGGCTCTGGGCCGATGGCTCGGAGCCCGGAGCCTGTTTCCGATTCTGTGTCTCCCTCTCTCTCTGCCCCTCCCCCGTTCCTGCTCTGTCTCTCACTGTCCCAAAAATAAATAAAAAAAAAAAAAGTTGAAAAAAAAAAAATGGGGCCAGAATCTCTGCTTCCAGGTGCTCCATTCACATGGCTGGCAAATTGGTGCTGGCTTTTGACAATAGGCCCTGTTCCATTCCATGTAGGCCTCTCCATATGGCTGATTGTTTGTTATTTAGTTTGTTTGTTTGTTTGTGTGTGTGAGAGAGAGAGAGAGAGAGGAGAGAGAGAGAGAGCCCAAGCAGGGGAGGGGGCAGAGGGAGAGAGTGAGAGAGTCTTAAGCAAGCTGTATACTCAACATGGAGCCTGACGCAGGGCTCGATCTCATGACCCTGGGATCATGTCCTGAGCCAAAATCAAGAGTCAGACACTCAACCAACTGAGCCACCCAGGTGCCCCTGGCTGATTGTCTTTGTGACATGGTGGCTGGTTTCCCCTAGAATAAGTGATCCAGAAGCTACAATGTATTTTATGGCCAAGCCTCTTACAGGCTGTCACAGAAGTCACATGCCGCCATACTCTGTTGGTCGCATAGACCAGACTGAGTCAGTGTGGATGCAGACTACACACTGGCGTGAATTCTAGGAGGCAAGGATCTTTGAGGGCCATCTTGGAGGTTTGATACCACAATTTTTTCATCTTAAGAGCACATGAATGTCTGTCTGTCTGTCTGTCTCTCTCTCTATATATATATATATAAAATTTTTTTTCAGAGACAGCTGGGAAGGGGGGGAGAGAGATGAGAGAGAGAGAGAGAGAGCGAGAGGGAGAGAGAGAGAGAGAGAGAGAGAGAGAGAGAGAGAGAGAGAGAGAGAGAGAATCTCAAGCAGGCTCCACACCCAGCATGGAGCCCAATGTAGCGCTCAATCCCACAACCCTGGGATCATGACCTGAGTAGAAATCAAGAGTCAGATGCTCAACTGACTGAGCCACACAGGTGCCCCTACACGAACGTCTTGATGCCTCCCCATTCTATCAAATCCATAGTTGCCATGCCAACCACTTCCCAAGAGATTGTCACTCTCCCTGTAAAGTCTCTTGAACCAAAGCACATGCCGAAAAACTCCAGCTCCCCTCTCCTCTAAACCCAGCTAGATTCATGCCTTTGCCACATTCCTTCTCTTCACAAAGGGACCACCAGTTATCACATGAATGGGATCAACTATGGGGAGGCCCTGTCCCATATGGCCAAGCCTCACGTAGGCAAAGAACAACAATGTGGATTCTAACCCTATCTTAGCTTCTTACTCCTTGCATGACCATGACTTTAGGCACCACCCGTAACTCTTTGACATACAATCTATATAATGAAGGAAACAAAACTGTGAGTGTGTTTGTTGTTTTTATTTTTCATTAATGGCAATTGTCCAGGATTAACCCTGTGTTCTGCTGTTACTACTGACATTTCTCTATACTGTTTTTCTGGTTTTAAGATTGCCTATTAACCAGAAGAAAACTCAAATATATTTTCAGTACTTTGGTATTTTAATATTTCAAATACATATTTGTAAAAGAAAGTTTTATAGATAATATATACTTGAACCCTCTAACTATTTAAGGGGTGTTTTAGTTTTTTTCAAATTTTCAATTATTTTACCTAGATCTCTATTCATCTTTGGCTACTGTCTTCATAGGTTTTGTTATTATCTTTGTGTCTAAGTCTATTCACTCTAGGATTGTGTGACCTTATTTCAGAGAACTGTGTATTTTTTTAATCTTTATTTATTTTGAGGGGGGAGGGGCAGAGAGAGGAAAGAGAGAATCCCAAGAAGGCTCCACACTGTCAGCTCAAGCCCAACTTGGAGCTTGATCTCATGAACCATGAGATCATGACCTGAGCCAAAACCAAGAGTCAGATGTTTAACCGACTGAGCCACCCAGGTGCCCTGAACTGTGTGTATTTTTAACCAGACTTATGATGAAGTTGTGCAGCTAAACCACCTGGCAGCACGACTTTTTCATACTAGAAATGTAAGTGTTATCCTTGACTTCTCCCCAGCTAATCAGATACGAAAGCCCACTGAGTCTACTTTCCATATAGTTTTTCTCTCCTGGTGAACAGAATTTATTTGCTCAGTAGTATAGATTGAATATTTATGTCCCTTAAAATGCACGTGTTAAAAGATAATCCCCAGGGGCGCCTGGGTGGCTCAGTCGGTTGAGCGTCCGACTTCGGCTCAGGTCACGATTTCGCGGTCCGTGAGTTCGAGCCCCGCGTCAGGCTCTGTGCTGAGTGCTCAGAGCCTGGAGCCTGTTTCAGATTCTGTGTCTCCCTCTCTCTCTGACCCTCCCCCGTTCATGCTCTGTCTCTCTCCGTCTCAAAAATAAATAAAAAAAAAAAAAAAAAAAAAAAAGATAATCCCCAGTGTGATTGTATTAGAAGGAAGGACCTTTGGGAGATGATAAAGTCATGAAGGTGGAGCCCTCATGAGTGGGACTAGTGCCCTTATAACAGAGGCCCCAGAAAGTTTCCTTGTCTCTTCTACCATGTGAGGGCACAGTGAGATGTCTATGAACCAGTAAGAGGGCCTTTTCTGTATACTGTGCCCTTAGCATCCCTTCATCTGGACGTTTATCTGTATCCTTCGTCATATCTTTTTATAATAAAAGGGAATGGGAAGTAAACTTCTCCTGAGTTTTGTCAGCCGTTCTAGCAGATTAAGCAAATTTGCAGAGGGGGTCATGGGAACCTCTAATTTATAGCTGATTGGTCAGAAGCACGAGTAACAACCGGGGCTTGTGACTGGCATGGTGGGGGAGGGGTAGTCTTAGGGGACTGAGCCTCGAATCTGGGATCTGATACTATCTTTAGGTAGATGGTGTCAGAATGGAGTTAAATTGTAGGACACCCATCTGGGGTTGCAGAATTGCTTGATGTGGGGGAAGAAAGGTCCCTCACATAATCTGCTGTCAGAAGCATACTGAGATGTTCTGTTTGAGCAGTAAAGGAGAAACACAGGAGGAAGAATATAAGTTGTCTTTACAATAATCTAACAAAATATGTTTGGTGCAGTCAAGGCAGTATCAAGAGGGAACTTTATAGCACTAAATGCTTACATTAGAAATAAGAAAAGGTTGGGGCGCCTGGGTGGCTCAGTCGGTTAAGCGTCCGACTTCGGCTCAGGTCATGATCTCACGGTTTGTGAGTTCGAGCCCCGCTTCGGGCTGTGTGCTGACAGCTCGGAGCCTGGAGCCTGCTTCTGTTCTGTGTCTCCTTCTCTCTCCGTCCCTCCCCAACTTGTGCTCTGTCTCTCTATGTTTCTCAAAAAATAAATAAATGTAAAAAATTAAAAAAAAAAAAAAAGAAATAAGAAAAGGTCTTGGGCACCAGGGTGGCTTAGTCATTAAGCATCTGACTCCAGCTTAGGTCATGATCTCATGGTTGGTAAGTTTGAGTCCCACATCAGGTGAGCTTGAACCCTGCTTCGGGTGAGCTCAGGTCCCACTTAGGATAAAACACAAACCCAGGTGAGCCCTGCCTGCCTCTCTCTCTCTCTCTCTCTCTCTCTCTCTCTCTCTCATCCCTCACTCACTTGTGCATTCTCTCTCTCAAAATAAATAAATAGATAAATAAATAAATAAACAAATAAATAAATAAAAGGTCTCAAGTCACTATTCTGAGTTCCTACATCAAGAAACGAGAAGAGTAAAAATAAACCCAAGCCAAGTAGAAGAAAATAAAAGTGAGGTCTTTTGTAGACATAGATAAGCTCTTTCTAAAATTTACATGGAAAAGCATAGGCTCTAAAATAGCTGAAATAATTTTGACAAAGAATAAAATGGGAGAAACTCCCCAATATCAATGCTTACTCTATTGGTACAAGACAGTGTAAAAATGGACATGTAATCAAGATCATCTAGCATAGACAAAGGGATATACACACAGGTCAATGGAACGAAAGAGAATCCAGAAATAAACTCACATAAATATGCGGAACTAATTTTTAACAGTTGTATTGAGATATAATTCACACACCATGCATTCACCTATTCAAAATGTACAATTTAATGTCTTTTAGTATATTCACAAGATTGTATAACTCACCACAATCTAACTTGAAAGTATTTTTGTTGCCACAAAGAGAAAATTAGTGTTCATTCTTTATCCCCTCTCATCAGCCCTAAGCAACATTAATATGCTTCCTATCTCTACAAATTTGCTTATTACGGCTATTTCACAGAAACAGTCACATACTATATGTGCCCCTTTGTTACTGGCTTCTTTCACATAGTATGATGTTTTCAAGGTTCATCCACGTAGCATATGTTGGCACTTCATTACTTTTATCACTTTTTATGACTGAATAATATGGGCACTTGGGTTGTTTCCACTCTTTGGCCACTACGAATAACGTTGCTATGAACATTTGTGTACTAACTTTGCACATATATTTCCATTTTTCTTAGGTATATACCTAGGACTGCAATTTCTGGGATCATATGGTAACTCTATGTTTAACTATTTGAGGAATTTCTAGAATGTTTTCCAAAGCAGCTGCATCATTGTAAACTCCCACCAGCAATGTATGAGGGATAAATTTCTCCACTTCCTTGCCAACACTTGTTATCTTTGATTTTAGCCATCCTAGTGGGTGTGAAGTGGTATACCACTGTGGTTTTGAATTGCATTTCCCCAAGGACTATGAATGTTGAGTGCCTTTTCATGTGTTTATGCAGCATTTGTATATCTTCTTTGGAGAAATGTCTATCCAAATCCTTTGTCCATTTTTATTTATGTATTATTTTGAGAGACAGTGTACATACATAGGGGAGGGGCAGAGAGAGAGAGAGAGAATCCCAAGCAGGCTCTGCACTGTCAGCGTGGAGGCTGATGCGGGGCTTGAAGTCATGAACCGTGAGACAACGACATGAGCCGAAATCCAGAGTGGGTCGCATGACTGACTGAGTCATCCAGGCGCCCCTTTTGTCCATTTTTGTATTTGTATTCGTGTTAATAAGTTGTAAGTGTTCTTTATATATTCTGCATACAAGTCCCTGTCAGATATCTGAACTGATTTTTGACATAGGTACAAAAGCAATTTAATGGAGGAATAGCCTTTTCAACAAAATAGTGCAGGAGCCATTAGACAGTCATGACCAAAAAAGAAAAAAAAAGAAAAAAAAAAAAAAAGAATTTTGACCTCATATTAAAAAAAAAAAAAAAAAATTAAATAGCCTTAAATTTGCTCCAAAACTAAGCCCTAAAACAATAAATGTATTGCATCTTCATTGTGACAAGTGAAGGCAAAATAAATGAGTCCTCTGTCTCTGAGAAATATATACTTTATTTCTACTTCTCAAGATTATGTAATTAGATTATTACATTAAACTTAGTTGCTGGGCAGACATCTGTTTGCTGATTACTTATTCAAAATTGATAACTGTATTTATTATGCAAATGAACATAAATTTGATTCATTTAGTGACTACTGCCAAGCTTTTGTAGAGGGTTCTGCCAACAGAAGAAGCTTAGGAAATAATGGCTGAAACAAAAAATGTTACCACAAAATTTCAGGCTATGAATACCTAATCTCTTTATATATTTGTGAAATGTGGGAAAGGCTGCAAAAACCTGGAAGTTAATTGATGTGTCTTAACTTACCAGAGGTTTGTCTGTATGGTCTGCAAAAGCAAAGGAGAAGATAAACACAAAAACAACTACAATTTTTGTGGATTGTGTTCCTTTTACTTTTTAAACAGGAACAGTTTTCCAGTATTGCCACCTTGGTGCAATTGTAACAGCTTAGTTCCTCCTTAAAAAAACAAACAAACAAACCAAAAGTACTTTCACGTATTGCTTCACCATCACACAATTTTTATTAAGTTGTAGTTTTCAAAACGATAGATGTACCATTATTGAATCATACTTCTACACGTAGCCATATTGTTTACATTCGACATTTTATTACTATAAGCGATTCAATTAATATCTTTGGGAATATATTTGCATTTAAAAAACTTCTGGGGCGCCTGGGTGGCTCAGTCAGTTAAGCGTCCGACTTCAGCTCAGGTCACGATCTCGTGGTCCGTGAGTTCGAGCCCCGCGTCGGGCCCTGTGCTGACTGCTCAGAGCCTGGAGCCTGTTTCGGATTCTGTGTCTCCCTCTCTCTCTGACCCTCCCCCGTTCATGCTCTGTCTCTCTCTGTCTCAAAAATAAATAAACATTAAAAAAAAATTAAAAAAAAAAGCTTCCTCAATAGAAAACTTCCCAGCTCATATGTTTTTTGTCATCGGTGACTTTGGTGAGATGAGTTGCATGGAAGCGTTGGAGGCCTAATTTCGGAAGGGTTGAGACTCAAATAGGAGTTAATGAAATACATTCAAAGACATAGGCTGAAGTATAGGAATAAGTGGGTAGATAGAACTGAATGATCTATAAACTTTTTTTTCTTTTCTTTTTTAAAAGTTTATTTATTTTTTAAGTAATCTCTACAGCGAAGGAGGGGCTTGAACTCACCACCCCAAGATCAAAAGCCACATGCTCTTCTGACTGAGCCAGCCAGGCGCCCCAAACCGCTGTTTCTCTTTATAAGAAAACTGTCACTTCCCAGTATATTAAAAAATATTTTTTTTAATGTTTACTTATTTTAGAGACAGAGCACAAGTGGGGGAGGGGCAGAGAGAGCCGGAGACAGAATCTGAAGCAGGCTGCAGGCTCTGAGCTGTCAGCACAGAGCCAGACGCGGGGCGCCAAAGTCGGACACCCAACCGACTGAGCCACCCAGGCGCCCCAGTGTGTGTGTGTGTGTGAGTGTGTGTGTGTGTGTGTGTGTGTGTGTGTGTGTGTGTGTGTAGCTGGCTGCAGGCTGAGCTGAGCTGTCAGCACAGAGCCAGACGCGGGGCGCCAAAGTCGGACACCCAACCGACTGAGCCACCCAGGCGCCCCAGTGCGTGTGGGTGTGGGTGTGGTTGGTTGTGTGTGTGTGTGTGTGTGTGTGTGTGTATTTAGTGAGTTTCTCCCGTATTAGAAGGTCAGCCACACGAGGGTGGGGATTCTCTTGCGCGGGTTCAGGTGTGTCCTCAGTGCCTGTAACACTGCCGGGCACACAGGGGACGCTCAATAAGAGCCTAATGAGACGAGGAGGAGAGAGAAGACATAAAAGGAACGGAAGTAAGGACACCCGGCACCCGGGCTCCGGCCCACCCGCCCGGACCTGCTGACCTCTCCCCAGCGCTCCGGCCCGCACACCCAGTCGACCAGCTCCGCTTCCGTCCCGCGAACCGCTCGCCTTGCAAGCCCAACCAGGGAATCGCGCCCGCGGGCCCGTGCACTGCGCGTGCGCACCTCGACCCCGCCCGGCTTGGGCCCCTACGGGGACAGAGGACGGTGCGCCTGCGCACTCGGAGCCGGCGCGTCCAGCCCGGGGCGGGACTCGGTCGGCCTGAAAGGGCTGGGCGGGTCCTGGCTCTGGGTCGGAAAGCCCGGAGTTTCGGGAGAGGGGCGCAGACGCCCAGGGGCGGGAGCAGGAGCCATCTGCCAGCCGTCCCAGGATGCCCAGCGCCGCGCGCGGCCTGGACTCCATTTCCCGGCGGCCCCCGCGGCGGGCCCCGCTGCCCGCCCGCGCGCCGTGGCGCCTTTGTGAGCCCGGCGGTCCGGCCGCGAGCGAGGCCCCGCCCCGGCCCGCGGGCCGCTGGGCTCCCGGCGGCCGACGGCGCGCAGGGAGGTGCCGACCCTCGGGGAGGAGGCGGTGAGGATGTCGGGGATGGGCGCGCGCGCCAGCGGGCCTGCGGGGCTGGAGCGGGCGTGCGAGGGGGCCTGTGACCGTGGGAGACCATGTCACAACGTGCGTGCGCCTGTGTGTGCCTGTGCGAGCGTCTGTGACCATGACAGTGACGGTGAGTGTGCAGCTGTGTGTGTGGTCCTGTGAGACGGCGTGAGGTTGTGTGACCTTCTGTTGGTGTGACAGTGCGACCCACTGTGAGGGGACGGGTGCCAGGCGAGCCGCCAGCAGGACTGTGTGGCTCCTGCGGCGGCCGGGTGGGGGTGTTCGCGAAGATCGGGCGGTCAGGGCGAGCCTGAGTGGGACTGGGATGGAAGGGAACGCTTGAGAGAGGAGAGGGGAGCCCCAGCTTCAGGCCTGGACGGCAGATGAGGAGGCTGCTGGGCCTTAGCCATCTCTGGCACAGAAGGAGGCTCTTTCCCTTCCTCTCCTGGGCTCTAGAGTAGGTGAGGAATAGAAGAGGAGACCTACTGTGTGCTATTTGTGACCATAAATCACTGATATTTACTGAGCACAAGGGATGTGCCAAGCACTAGGCGGAATGCTTCCTGTGCATCATCTCATGATCCTTCCAGCAACTGATAGGGAGTAGGTACCATTTCACTGATGACGAAACTGAGGTTTGGAGTGGTTAGACCTAAATCATGGAGGTTGCAGAGCTCGTGAGTGGTAGACCGAGTATCTGCCGCCAGGTGTTCTGATCCCCAAACCTGGTGGTTCTTACTGTTACCTTATGCTGCTTCTGAGATAATTGCTTTGCTCTCCAAGGCAGAGAGGTTTTGTAGAAAATAACTCATGATTAGGAGTTTCGGTGACTGCGAATGCACAGCCCTCTCGCCCATCTCTTTTTGAGGAAATTGCTCAGAAAAGTTCAGAGAATGGTTTCCAGGTAGAATTTGTCATAAGCCAGGGCTACAAGCAGAGTGTTCTGACTCTTTGGTCCAGTGTCTTCCAGACAACATGACCCCTCTGATGCCTACTCTGTGTAAAGAAGCTTTCCCTGGGGCACCTGTGTGGCCCAGTTGGCTAAGCGGCTGACTTCGGCTCAGGTCATGATCTCCTGGTTCCTGAGTTCGAGCCCCGTATTGGGCTGTCTGCTGTCAGCACAGAGCCTGGAGCCTGCTTTGGGTTCTGTGTCTCCCCCTCTCTCTGCCCCTTCCACACTCGTGCTTTGCTTTGTCTTCATGTCTTCGTGTCTCAAAAATAAATAAACATTAAAAAAATTTTTTAAAGATGCTTTCTCTGAGGCATTGTTTGTAGCTTTATCTCATTTTGTAGTAAGGGTGGTAACATATTCCCTTTTACTATCATTATCTGATGGAAAGACTAAAAAGTCAGACCTGGATTCCAGTTGGGCTAACTTATTACTATGAAGCCTTGGATTATTTCACTAATGAACAGATTTCATGGCTGAAGAGAAAAATAATCCTTACTTGACAGTGCTATTTATGGTTTCTTTCTCCCTCTCCAGCTCTGTTTTTCCAGACACTGCCCTTCCATTGAGGAGCCTGAAGGAGGTGGACAGAAGAGCTGTCATAAATTCTTAAATTCTTAAAGCCATGTCCAAGGTAAGGAAGGATTTTTTCTCCCTGAGGTGCTTTGTTTTTCAGGTTGTATATGAATATCTTGCTTTTTTCTTCTGAAATTCCCCAGCTAACAAAGTCCCATTCATTCAGTGACCTGGTCCTCATGTTCTTCAATCCATTAAAAGGAGGTCCCCAAAAGCCCAGTGAGCTTCCTTTGTTCCTAAGCCGGCATTTTCATCTTCGTTCAAGAAATAGCTCTGCTCCTCCTGTGGGTTAGGTGTTCTGTTAGGAGCTCTCAGGAGGCAAAAATGCACTCCTTGGAGGGATATGAAAGCCTTCATTATAGGGATTTGATTCCTTGAGGTCAAGGTGTGTTCTGATGTGACTACAAGTGTAAAGCTTTCTCACAAACCCAGGTTTAAGAGGAAGGCAAGACAAGGGCTATTGGGGCAATCTTAGTTATAGTACATGACAAGATCTCTTGCTCAGGGTCATTTTGAAGAGTGGAATGTGTTGCTTTGGAGTGTTAAAGTGTGGGTCAGGGGCGCCTGGGTGGCGCAGTCGGTTAAGCGTCCGACTTCAGCCAGGTCACGATCTCGCGGTCCGTGAGTTCGAGCCCCGCGTCAGGCTCTGGGCTGATGGCTCGGAGCCTGGAGCCTGTTTCCGATTCTGTGTCTCCCTCTCTCTCTGCCCCTCCCCCGTTCATGCTCTGTCTCTCTCTGTCCAAAAATAAATAAAAAAACGTTGAAAAAAAAAAAAAAAAAAAAAATTAAAGTGTGGGTCAGTGAAGGCAGGGATTTTCCCAGGCAATCAGTGGGCTCTGAAGAATGGGATTCCATGGGGGTAATAAGGTCCTGTTTTAGGGACATACTGAGTTAGTAGTGGGCTACAGCCAGGATATTTTAGGTCATGTAGTTAAAATTCGTGAAATTAGTATGGAAAAAAAACAGGACATTTTTTGAAAAAATGAGAACAGGAGAGAGTACTTGAATCTATATTTTAAAATGACTGTATACATCTATAATAAAAACAGTAAATAGTGTGGAATGGGAGCCAGAAGAAACAAATGAAAAGATCAACATATAATGCCCAGAAACAAATACAAGTAAGAATGGAAAGTATTTATTCATTCACTGAACATATAGTTATTAAAGACTTCATGTATACCAAATGCTGGGAATACTGTGTCAAATAAAAGTAGACACTGTCTTTGTTTTCATAGTTTAATGTTTGCTCATTTGTTTTTCATGATAATGTAAGTGATGTTATTTTATTTTTTTTAATGTTTATTTTTTTTGACAGAATGAGCTGGGGAGGGGCAGAGAGAGAGGTGACAGAGGATCCAGAGCGGGCTCTGTGGTGACAGCAGAGAGCCTGATGCAGGGCTTGAACTCCCGAACTGTGAGATCATAACCTGAGCCGAAGTTGGACACTGAACCAACTGAGCCACCCAGGCACCCCCGTGATATTATTTTAAAGTTTTTTTATTTTGAGAGGGCGAGAACATGAGAGGAGGAGGAGCAGAAAGGGAGGGAGAGAGGTAATCCCAAGCAGGCTCCACGCTGCTAGCGCAGAGCCTGATGCAGTGCTCAAACTCATGAACCATGAAATCATGACCTGAGCCAAGATGAAGTGTCAGATGCTTAACCGGCTGAGCCACCCAGGAGCCCTGTAAAGTGATATTATTTTAAATCAGTGTAGACAGAATGAATTATTCATTTAGAAAAAAGACTCCTTCCTCACCCTTTGAGGTTAGATACATTCTGTAGGTTAAATGTAAAGAGTAAAACAGGTGAACTGTTGGATGAAAATATAGAACATGGCTGTAAACAAGAAGATAAGCCAGAAGAAATCAATTAGAGCAGCACTGTCCAGGAGAACTCTCGGTGATGACTGATAATAGAAATGTTCTACATCCGCATTGTCCAATACAGTAGCCACTAGCTACTGTAGGAACTGAATTTTTAATGTTAACTGATTTAAAATGAAATAGCCACATGTGACTAGTACCTAGTGTATTGAGTAGCACATATCTAAGCTCATAAAATAATAAAGCCAGGATGAAAATTATGGGTGATCTTGTACAAGTCACTTATTTTACAGATGAGGAAAAACAGGCCAAGTGAGGAAAATGACATATCTATGTCACTAGTTAGTGATTGTATCAGATGTAGGAAGTTGTAGTATATGTTGATTGTCAGTACAAATAGATGATGGTGAGTGATGATTTGAAGACGGTGGTAGAAAATCATAAAGGACACTGTGAACAGTGATAGAACACAACATTTCATTCCTTTGGAATCTTCATTGGCTTCTCATTTTACTTGGAATGAAATCCAATGTCCTCTCCACAGTCTCTAAGGCCCTGCATGGTCCAGCTCCTGGCTACCCCATACCTCATTTTCTACAAGTCTTTTTCTCTGCTCCAGTCACACGGGCCAACTAGCTGTTCCGTAGACTCACCCAGCTCTTTCCTGTCTCTGAACCTTTGTATTTGCTCCTCCCTCTTCTGTAACTCTCTTCTCTTAGGTGTTGGCATGGCTTGCTCTCTCACTTTTAGACTGTTGTTCAAACATTACTGCTTCCTTGAGGTTTACCTTGACCATCCTATCTAAAACACCTTTTCACTCTAAATCACCTTCCCTTGTTTTTGTCATAGTATGACTTTATGTTTAATGTCTTTCTCCTATGTTAGAATATTAACTCCACAAGAGGAGAGACTGTATTTTGTTCACCATTGTATTTCCAATACTTAGAACATTATAGGGAGTAGGCATTCAGTAAATATTTGTCAAATTAATATATAAATGAACAAAATTGTGAATTTCTCATCTGTGAGTGAGCCCAGAGAGGTAAGAGCCAGCTACCTCTTTTCTCCTGCCACTGAATTGGTAATGGAAAAAGCAAAAAGCAGAGGGTATGATGTGTAGAATAGACAGAGCCCATTGGCCCCAGTGCTATTTCTGGGACCCCATGAATCAGTCTCTGGTGGGAGGATCCAGAAAACCGCATTTCTATTAAGTCCACAGATGATTTTTTTAATGTGTTTTAGTGTTTGTTTATTTTTGACAGATAGGGTGGGGGGAGGGCAGAGAGACAGGGAGACACAGAATCTGAAGCAGGCTCCAGGCACAGAGCCCGACACTGGGCTCGAACTCATGAACTGTGAGATCATGACCTGAGCCAAAGTCAGATGCTTAACTGACTGAGCCACTCAGGCGCCCCATGTCCAAGGATGATTTTAATGCACATTTTTTAAAAGCCTCTCCTAATGATTATATTCAAGTGTGCCTCTTGTAAACAGCATATTGTTGGTTGCAGCTTCATGCCTTCCACAGTCCCTGTGGCTGCCACGATTCTCTGTACCCACAGCCCTGTGGCTGCTGTAAGTGGCCCTGTGTGCTTCCCATGATTCCTTATGCCTCCCACAATCCCACATCTCCCTCAAAACATTGATCTTTTTAAAGGGATCCAGTCTGAGAATATTTGTCTTTTAATTAGTGTTCACTACATTTTCATTTAATGTAATTACTGATGTATTTGTGTTTAAGGCTAATGCTGATGTATTTGTGTGTATAGCCTTGTAGTTTGTTTTCTACTTACTCCCATCTGTTCTTTTTTCCTTTATTTCTCCTTGTTTACCTTCTTCTGGATAAATCAAGTACTTTTTCTTTATTATCTTGTTAATTATATATTATTTTTATTATCCTTTTAGTGGTCACTCCAGGATATTTACCCATATCATTATGTAATTATCTCCTTTCTTCCTTCTGCAATCTTCCTTCTATAGTTACTACTCTTACTACTTTCTGAACAAGATAAGGCCCCATAGTGATTTAACTCCCATTTATTATTATTATTAATTATATTTATAGTTATTCCTCTGGGACTCTTGATTTCTTCTTGATTTTCCTTTCCATCTCTTTCCATTTTCCTCCACCTGAAGAACCATTAGTATTTCTTTGAGTGCAGGTCAACACTTTACTCCCAGCCTGAATTATTTTTTCAGTAGCTCCAATTCTTGCTAGGTCACAATAACATAATTTAAATTTTTTTCTGAGGTTAAGTACGTTTGGGGAATCATAGTCTCCGTGGAGAGAATATCTTCTAGGATTCATTTTAAGGAAATAATTAGAGACCTCTATTGAATCTTTAACATACCGTAGTATTATATGAGAACTCTACTGTAATGTTAAATTAGTGAGAATCCCAATTCTGACATCATAGTGAAAAATTAAGATTCGTATAAATGAAAATAAACGGATTAGTAAATAAGGTACAACATATTTATACCACATTATGTTATCAATCCAACAAAAGTGATTTTATAAGTAAATGAATGCGAATAGATAATCAGACATGTCTGTATAAGGAAACATTTGAAGAAATATATACTAACTAAATTTTTATTGTTTCTAGGAGGTAGGGTGACATGGTGGGTAGATGTGGGGATGAGGACTTCCAATTATTTTAACTTTTATAAAAAGGAAAAAAATTCACTGAGGGTAGAAATACTGGACATTATTTGGTAAGTTTCTTTGATGATTACAAATCATATGAAGTTCCTGTTTTATCAAATCAAAACAAATATTAAAATATTTGCAAGATATTCAGGTCTCATTGGCTGAGAGGAAAAGGACAGTCAGCCAGTTGAAACCTAGACTCCTTTAGGATGTGCAGCTAAAAAAATGTCTTTTAAGAACACTGCCTAGCAAAAGCTGCCTCACCTCTGTTTACAGTAGAAATGTGTGTAGAACACTTTTTTTTGCACAAAATATTAGAGTTTGTATTGAAGTGTTTGAGGTTTGATAGAATTGATGCTTGACAGTATCCAGCCCTGTCTAGGGCAAATTTTTTCTTTTAAGACCCAACTCATGTTCCTTTCCTTCCTTTCTTGAAGCCTTTACTCACTTCCCATATTTCCCTGTAGTAAGAAGTGTTTTAGAAATGGAAGCATGTAAGAACAAGCTGATGTATGTAACTGATGTTTCTTGGAGGCATACTTCTGCTTCCTGTGTAGCTTCCTTAACATTGTTGTCCATTACTGGGGCACTAGCCCAATATCGACTCATTTTTTCCATTAAAAATATTTGCATAAAAGCATTGATGTACTTAAATACATCTTCAGTAGGACCATTACACTGCAGAGTCACATTAATAGGAGTGATGTTCATATCTGATGACCACTAAGGCAAGGGCACACACCAGAACTTACCCTAGATGGGATACTGGAGGCCACTGGAGTGCTGGGTATTCCCCTTCAGTTGCTGGGCTGTGGGGAGATCTGGGATTGTCACCACAGGGCTCAGTGCAGTAGCTGTTTACCAACCAATGTGACAGTATTTCAGTATTTAACAGATCAGTTCAGCTCTTCAGATGTGTACCATTGAGTGAATCTATATATCATCCCAGTTAAAGAGTCGGTTTTGCTCTGTGACACACCAAACCAGTGGAGCATATAGCAAACCATATGCAAGCCCTGGTAAGTCTGGAGTAGATTTACCTCATTAGAAAGAATATCCATTTTGAATTTTTAGGAAGCAGACCAGGTCTTATTCCACGGGATAAAGATCCTTAATTCAACGTAGTATTATTACTTGAGAACTACACTGTAACATTTGAAAAACTCTCGCTCATTAGACATGCACAACTGGGTATGTTCCTCTAGTGAGAGCTGTAGGGGTTTTTCACTGCACTTCATTATCACATCTGAAATACTATTTAACAGTGCTTAAAATTAGTATTATTTTGTTTCTGTAAAGAGAAGTCACCATCTTTGAAACTCACTGGGGTTATCAAGAGCTGTTAGATAATCTTTTATGATCCCAGTTGTTCTGTTATGGCATACATTTCTTTAAGTTATATTTTGTGAAATCACTACAGAACTTATTTAATGTATTTATTACCTACATGTTTAATTTTAAGAAATCAATATTATGAACATCAAATACATTTATATATGTTACTCTATTGACATACCTGAACATTGGCCATTCCATTGAAGAGTTTGGAAAATGTAGGTTTAGACCACATACAACTTAGAGGGCTTAACTCATGTTCCTGTCTCTTCCTTAAAGTCTTCTTTCACTGTCCTAGTCTATCCTGATTTTCCATATTGAGAAATGCATTAGCATTTAGTATGAATAACATATTTTGCTCTTGTTTATAGTGTTCTGTTATTGCCCATTTTTGTGCTATTAATCTTTTCACCATCAGTAGAGACTATAGACTATGCCAGAAATTGTATGCTTTCCATGACAGAATATTAAAACCAAGCAAGAGAAATCATCTTAGCAAGTGTTTGACATGTGTTGCACAGAACCCAAGATAGCCTGAAAATTTCACTATATGCACTATTTCTCTCTAAAAGTACAACTTAACTTTTCAAACTATGCCAGTCTGACGTTAGGAACACTAGTTGAGCATAAAAGAATATGTTTATGTCATTTCAGGATTTGGTGACATTTGGGGATGTGGCCGTAGATTTCTCCCAAGAGGAGTGGGAGTGGCTGAACCCTGCTCAGAGGAATTTGTACAGGAAGGTGATGTTGGAGAACTATAGGAGCCTGGTATCACTGGGTAAGGAAGTCTCGCCAGAATTCAGAATCTGCACACAGGGCTGCTTTCCAATGTTTAGGAAGCCTCTGATGTACTTCACTAAATTTCTCTTTCTTGTGCTTCCCAAAATGGGTTGAGTTTTGTAGAAAACTGGCAGCTTCATTGGATTATTTCTACCACTTCATTTTCCCATTCTTCAGAATACTTCACATCTTCCTATCCTCCCTCTGTAATGCCCTCATCAACTTCCTGATGACCAAGCAACTTGATCTGCCTTACAGATCTGGCTAATTCCCCTTTTATTTCTTGTAAGCAGGAGTTTCAGTTTCTAAGCCAGATGTGATCTCATTATTGGAACAAGGAAAAGAGCCCTGGATGGTGAAGAAGGAGGGGACAAGAGGCACATGCCCTGGTGAGTGAGAATTAGGAAGGTAGAGTCCATTGCAGGGAAAAGCTCAGCTATTCTGAAAGCTTCCAGCGTATAATTGATGTTTCCTGGGTAGCTTTTCTTAAAGGCTGAAGGCCTGGGAAGAAACAGTGAGGTGTCATTAGCGTGAGCTAACTTACTCTTCTTGTATATATTCTCTCATATGTCACTGCATTCTCTAATAACCCTCTCCTGTTCTCTGAGTCCAAACTGGCACTGTCTGCTTGCCCTTCTTTTTTAGTTTTGGCACAAGTTGCTTCATCACATTTAAAAAAATCCAGAGACAACAATGACTATTTTTTTTTCCCCTTTTTAGTCACTCATTCCTTTATATTGAAGGATTCACTGAATTTTTACTTTGAGAAAATAATTCTGCTAACTTCTTGGGGTTATTCAGAGGTTTATTAACCATCAAGGAAAAAAGAAATAATTCCCAGTTACGTTTTCAAGTCTGGGCGACTGGATGGTGACACCATTTAATAGAAATAAGCCAGAAGAATATGTTGGTAGGGGAAAACATGATAATTTGACTTGGGACAGAAGAGTTATTTTTATGAGATGGAGAGACTTTGGAGTGAAGAAATGCAACATGCCACTAGAGTGGGACAGAGGCTTAGAAGAAAAAGTCTGGCATAGAGATGCTAGTATGAATGAATGAGGTCACTAGTCTTACAGCTTGAGAGAGAAACCCTTTGTGAGTAAGTGGATCTTTGACAACTTTCTCAGTGTTCTCTTTGTGATAAATGGTCTCTACAGTTTCTGCCTTGGGTGAAATTTTACAAATTTTTCTTTTTCTTTTTTTATTAAGCAGTCATTATTGCCCAACATAGGGCTGGAGCTCATGACCCCAAGATCAAGAGTCGCATGCTCTTCCGACTGAGCCAGCCAGGCACCCCTAAGTTTTTATTTTTATTCTTTAAAGTTTATTTATTGGGGCGCCTAGGTGGCTCAGTCAGTTAAGTGTCCGACTTCAGCTCAGGTTATGATCTGTGGTTGCTGAGTTCGAGCCCCACGTCGGGCTCTGTGCTGACAGCTCAGAGCCTGGAGCCTGCTTTGGATTCTATGTGTCCCTCTCTCTCTGCCTCTTGCCCACTCACAGACTCTGTCTCTCTCTCAAAAATAAAAAATAAACATTAAATAAATAAATAAAGTTTATTTATTTTGAGAGAGAGAGAGAGAGAGCGTGAGTGAGTGGGGAGGGGCAGAGAGAGAGGGAGAAGGAAAGAGAAAGAGAATACCAAGCAGGCTCTGTGCTGTCAGCATCGAGCCTGACGCAGGGCTTGAACTCCCAAACCATGAGATCGTGACCTAAGCCGAAATCAGGAGTTGGACACTTAACTGACTAAGCCACCCAGGTGCCCCAAATTTTTATTTTTCTAAACATCACCTTTTCATTCACATTATCAAATTTATTTTCATGAATCTGAACAAAATAATCTTGTAACCCTTTTTATTTTTAGTATCTATAGTTTCCAATTTTAATTTATTTTGTATACCTATTCTTTTTTTAAAAAAATTATTAGGTAGCTAGTTATGAATCAATTTTATTTTTAAAGTCCAGTTTAAGGATTTATTAGTGTTACCACTCTTCTCCAATTCTTTATTTTTTGCTTTTCACTAATTCCATTGTTCTAGTTTTCTGAGATTTATTTTCTTCTCTGTTTTGCTGAAATAAATGCTTAATCATTTCATTTTCTTTTATTCACTAAATGATTAAGGGCTATGAATTCTCCTTTGAATATAACTTTAGCTGTTTTCCAGAGATTCTGATTTTTAGTGTTTTTGTTATTGCTGTTTCCTAAATAACCTACTTTGAAAAAATTTCTTTTACACAAGAGTTGTTTAAAAGAAAGTTTCTAGTTTTATTGTATTTTGATCAAATTGTTTTATCATATTTGATCAAATAGGAATTAGTACTAATTCTACTTTCTAACTTTAGGATTTTGTATGGCCAAACATATAATTGGTATTTGTAAATATTCCATAGGTTCCAAGGTTTAAGTCTTTATTTTCAGTGTAAAGAGCTTGTTACATAAGTTTTACTCTTTTTATTATGTTATTAAAGTCAGTCTTTACTTACCTATTTCCATCTTATTTTTTTCTTAATAACTTTATTAAAGAATTACATACAGTAAGTCACATCCATATACATTATACAGTGTGAGGAGTTCTGACTGTTGTATAAACCCATGAAACGATAATTATTATCAAGACATACAGTGTTTCCATCACCCCAAAAGATGGCCTATGCCTCTTTATGTACCATTTTTTCTCTACTCCTGGCTCCAAATGCTATTCTGATCTTGGTCATTTTAGATTAGTTTCCATCTAAGCTAAATGGAACCATACAGTATATATTATGTCTGGCTTATTTTACTCATAATTTTGAAAATCATTCACAATTTTATGTAGATCTCCCACATTTTGTTTTTCCATTCACCTGTTCACAGACATTTAGGTTATTTCCAGTTTTTGTCTATTACAAAGTGTCTCTGAAGCTGTCATTTATAGGACTTTGTATGCATGTATGTTTTAATTTCTCTTGGGTAAATATCTAAAAGTGTAATGAGTCAGACAATAGGTGTATGTTTAACTTTTAAAGAAACTGCTGGTTTTCCAGTGTCTGTACCATTTTCATTCCCAGAAACAATGTCGAAGACTTGCAGTTGTTCCATATACCTTGGTATTGTCAGCTTTTAATTTTATTCATTCTAATGGTTGTGTTGTGGTATCCCATTATGCTTTTAAGATGCATTTCTCTGATGACAGAATGTTGAATGTATTTTCATGTGCTTACTGACCATATATCTGTTGTAAAGTGTTCAAATCTTTTGCCCATGTTTTATTATTTTTTTTTATTCTTGCTGAATTGTAAGACTTCTTTATATAGTCTTAATACAAGTCTTTTGCCATTTATATGTATTGGGATATATGTATGCTAGTTGTGGCTTGTGTTATTGTTTTTCTACTGCTGCCTTTTGAACATCCAGTTTTCAATATTTGTAAAGTCCAATTTATTAATTTGTCGTTTGGTGGTTTTTGTGTCATACCTTAGAAATTCTTGCTACCCCTAAGTCACAAAAATTTTTTTCTGTGTTTTCTCCTATAGTTTTAGCTTTTACATTTACATGAGCTAAATATTGTGTCTTATATGAGGTAAATAACAAGGTTTTGGTCCTCTCCCCCAACTATTTGGATATACAGTTGCTTGCGTATCTTTTTTTGAAAAGACTTTAACCATTATACTGCCTTGCTGGTACCTTTGTACCAAAAGCAGTTGGTCATATCTACATGGGTCGAGTTCTGAACTCTATTCTATTCCATCTATCTATATATCCTTTCATCAGTACTAGTCTAATTACTATAGCTTTATAGTAACTTTTGATATGAGATAGTTCAACTTGTAAAATCACTTTATTTAAATCCATTTGCATTCCCAAATAAATTTTAGAATGAAGTTAAGAATTTCTACCCCAAAAGCCTGCTAGGATTTTGATTGGGATTATGTGGAATCTATACATCAATTTGGGAAGAACTGATATTCTAATTAATGTCATTTGAGTTTTTTAGTTCATGAGTATGGTGTATTTAACCATTTATTAGTCTTTTTAAAATTCTCTTATCAATGTATCCGGTGTAGTGGCTATATATATGTATTTTTTTCTGAGTCTTACGGTAAGTTTTAGTGCTATTATAAATAGAGTTCTTAAAAATTCCATTTTCCAGTTGTTTGTTGCTAGTATGCAAAAATGTAAACTGATCTTTATATTTTCTATCTTACGATCTTGCTAGATTTATTTAGTTCTAGTAGTTTGTAGGTTTCTGAGGATTTTCTGCATAGACCATCATGTTACCTGCAAATAGTTTATTTCTTCCTTTCTGATCTTACAGCTTCTTTTTCTTGACTTGCTGCAATAGCAAGGACCTCCTATATAATGTTGAATAGAATTGCTAACAGTAGACATACTTGGATTATTTCTAATCTTAAGGGAAAACCTATTCAGTCTTTCACCACTAAGTTCATGTTTCTTAGATGCCCTTTATCAGTTTAAGGAAATTTTATATTCCTGGTTTGCTAAGAATTTTTATAATAAATAGATGTTAAATTTAGTCACATACTCTTTCTGTATCTTTTGAAATGATCACATGATTTTTCCACCTTTAATCTATTAATGTGGTGAATTACATTGGTTTTCACATATTAAGCCAACCTCGCATTGCTGGGATCAGCTATGAGTGGTAATGATTATGCTTTCATATTTTCTTGGATTTGATCTTCAGTAATTTTATTAAAGGTTTTTACATTTATGTTCATTACTACATTGATTTTCTAAACCATAATAGGAATTTTGGTTTTATTATAAATATGGTGAGAAACCATTGGAAAATCTTGAGAATAGGTGGTGGGGAAGGTGGCAAATTAAGGCTTGTGGCAGGTTAATAAAATCAAGCAACTTAATACAAAATTACTTTTACGTGAAGGCATTTTAGCTTTGGGAGCAATTAAAAATTTAGATTTGGTTGGGGCACTTGGGTGGCTCAGTCGGTTAAGTGTCCAACTTTGGCTCAGGTCATGATCTCACAGTTCGTGGGTTCGAGCCCTGCGTTGGGCTCTGTGCTGACAGCTCAGAGCCTGGAGACTGCTTCAGATTCTGGCTCTCCCTCTCTCTCTGCCCCTCCCCAGCTTGCACGCTCTCTCTCTCAAAATAAATATACGTTAAAAAAATTTTTTTTTAAATTTACGTTTGGTTGAACTATATCACATAGAAAACTACTGTCAAGAAGACATTTTTTTTAGGCTACAAAAGTTTAGCTATAGCTGCATGTATAACCTAAGGCAACTAACAGTACCTTAGGGTCTGGGGATCTTATGGAGGTGTTTTAAGCCACATTAACATTATGAAATTGGCTTTTTAAAGATAATGCTTGAATGCAAGATAGCCTAAGGCAAGAAAGAAAGGGTGTTTGGAGACTAATATTAATATAACTATAAAATTTTTGTTTCAGAAGTTATCTTCTAATGAATAAATACAAAAGACATTTGTTTTCTTGGTATCTTTTAGATTGGGAGTATGCATTTAAAAACAATGAATTTTCATCAAAGCAAGTTATTTATGAAGAATCATCCAAAGTACTGACAATGGGAAGAAGCCATCTTAGTTATAGCCTTGACTGCCCCAGTTTGAGAGAAGACTGTAGATGTGAGGACTGGTTTAAGAACCAGTTAGGCAGTCAGGAGGTACATTCTAGACAACTGATCACCACTCATGAAGAAATCCTCACTGAAGATAAAAGTAATGAATATACTAAATCTTGGCAAACTTTCCATCAGGATGCAATATTTGATATAAAACAGAATTTTCCCACCAAAGAAAGAGTACATAAGCATGAGCCACAAAAGAGAAGCTACCGAAAAAAATCTGTTGAAATGAAACATAAGAAAGTCTGTGTACAAAAGAAACTTTTGAAATGTAATGAATGTGAGAAAGTTTTCAACCAGAGCTCATCTCTTACTCTTCATCAGAGAATTCATACTGGAGAGAAACCCTATGCATGTGTTGAATGTGGGAAAACCTTCAGCCAGAGTGCAAACCTAGCTCAACATAAGAGAATACATACTGGGGAGAAACCTTATGAATGTAAAGAATGTAGGAAAGCCTTCAGCCAGAATGCACACCTTGCTCAACATCAGAGAGTTCATACTGGAGAGAGACCTTATCAGTGTAAAGAATGTAAAAAAGCCTTCAGCCAGATTGCACACCTGGCTCAACATCAGAGAGTTCATACTGGAGAGAGACCTTTTGAATGTATTGAATGTGGAAAGGCCTTTAGTAATGGTTCATTTCTTGCTCAGCATCAGAGAATTCATACAGGAGAGAAACCTTATGTATGTAATGTGTGTGGGAAAGCCTTTAGCCATCGTGGATACCTAATAGTACATCAGAGAATTCATACCGGAGAGAGACCTTATGAATGTAAGGAATGTAGGAAAGCTTTCAGCCAATATGCACACCTTGCTCAACATCAGAGAGTTCATACTGGAGAAAAACCTTATGAATGTAAAGTATGCAGGAAAGCGTTTAGCCAGATTGCATACCTTGATCAACATCAGAGGGTTCATACTGGAGAGAAACCCTATGAGTGTATTGAATGTGGGAAGGCCTTTAGCAATAGTTCATCACTTGCACAACATCAGAGAAGTCATACTGGAGAAAAACCTTATATGTGTAAGGAATGTAGGAAAACATTTAGCCAGAATGCAGGCCTTGCTCAACATAAGCGAATTCATACTGGAGAGAAACCTTATGAATGTAACATTTGTGGGAAAGCCTTCAGCTACAGTGGATCTCTTACTCTACATCAAAGAATTCATACAGGAGAGAGACCCTATGAATGTAAAGATTGCAGAAAATCTTTCAGGCAGCGTGCCCACCTTGCCCAGCATGAGAGAATTCATACCATGGAGTCATTCTTGACTCCTTCCTCTCCCTCACCCTCTATGTCCAGTCAGTTGCCAAGACCTGTAGGTTTTATCTCCTAAAAATGCCTTGAACCAGACTCCTTTAATCCATTTCCCTTCCCTTATCTTTGTCCAATACACAGTAATCTATTTCATATGGACTATGGAAATAACTGATTGGTCTCCCTGTATTTACCATTTCCTTTGTCAGTTGCCTACACTGTAGTCAAACTTGTACTTTAAAAGTTTGACGCTATCACTTCTCCTTCATTGGTACCCTTCATTGGTATCCCATAGTTCTTAGGTTAAAGCACACATTCCTCAAAATAGCGTAAAAGACCCCCTGCCCCAGATACCTTGTTCCATTTATACCTTACAAAGTACTGTTTTGTGTCAAAATCCATCTAATTCTTTGGACAATTAAGAACTCCTATTCCAGCATCAAACAGATCTGGGTTCTAATCCTTGCTCTTCCATTTTCTAGCCCTCTAGTTTTAGAGAAACATTTTGTCCTTTGTAAGGTTCAGTCTTATTTATATTATGGGAATAATAATGGTACTACCTCAAAAGTTGATGGGAGAATTAAATGAGAGAATGCATGTAAATTGCTCAGAGTGCCTAGCATAAAGTAATCACTTAATAAACATTACTGTAAAATGAAGAGATACTGTGGTATACAAAGAAGACCTGATCATCTTAGCAGGGATCATCTGAGAAAAGCAGTAGCAGCTCAACACTTAAGAGATTATAAATATTTTTGACTAAGAATAGCAGTCATTGTTCTAAAGTGGTTGATAAGGGCATCTAATACAGTAGCATTGGTCTTAAAGTCCATGATGATACAGAGTAAGATCTGACTTTGTTGGTAAAAACTTCATTAGATATTCAGCAGTTCTAAGAAGCGAGATTTTAAAAATCACTAGTAACAAGTAGGCTTTACTAAGATGTATTCAACATTTACACTTAGACAAAGGCAAAATAGGTATTTTTTAAAAGACAAAAAGACCAATAACCAAAGAAGAATAGAAAATAAAATGGAAGTTTGATCCCTCTCCTAATTCCAGGTGGTTGAATTGTATTAAATCTATGTCATTTAAAACTGAAAAGGTTAAGCTAGCTCTCCAAGCTGTAATTCTGAAACTAGAGGGGAAAAGAAAATTACAGATCAGTACTCCTAAACTGGCTGCCCACAGACATTTGATTTGGTAGTCACCGAGTTTAACATGAATACAAAATAATAATAATAATAATACCTTTATGTGGGCATGTTTTCCAGTTCTCCACAGTTCAAACCACTCCTTCTTTATATCTGATTTATTTTACACTTTATATTACTTCCTGACTCCTGGTGGCTTTGAGTATGCAATCAATTCAGAACCAACTCACACAGCATTACAGGTACGCAGAAAATGGATGAAAAGGAAGACTTGAATAGACACTTTATCCTTCTGCAGGGGGAAGACTATTCTAGAGATGTTAGAGGCCCAAAATTAATTTACAGACTCTTTGTAACTAATAGAATCCTAATTTTTTTTTAAGGCTTGAAACACTGTGTGCCTGTCAACGCACACATACATTCATACAGAGAAACACATAAATATATAAATAAAGGTACTATGTCAGTGGCTTAACAGTATTAATAACATTAATTCTCTACAAAACCAACTCCCTCATCCTTTTAGCTGAATGTAAAAGTTATTAAAGGACACTGTAATTTATAATCACAGTGAAAACAATCTTCCTA
Source organism: Neofelis nebulosa (assembly GCF_028018385.1). Lineage (NCBI taxonomy): Eukaryota > Metazoa > Chordata > Mammalia > Carnivora > Felidae > Neofelis > Neofelis nebulosa. The sequence goes on from NC_080798.1 coordinate 2,446,604, forward strand.
AACACGACATGAGATCCAGAAGCCACACACACACAGATTCCAGGTTTTACTGCATAGGAATTTTATTAAGCCTTTATATAGTCAAAGACAGTATAAACACAAAGTTTTTTATTATCAGTATTGTAGATATTACAACATATATGAAATTCATATCCTTAACATAAAAGTGCTCCTACAGATCACTTAGGAAATGACACTACTCCCATGAGCAAAGGCTATAAAGAAGCAACAGGTGACTGGTAAGTGACAGAATCTCACTAGAATAAGAACAAGTTAAAGGAACTATCCATTTGTCAATATCAAACTGATAAAAAGAATCTGCATTGCAAAAGCACAGAAAAGGAGATACTTCTATGCAGTGATATGAGGAAGTATGAATTTGTACAAAATTTCTGAAAGGTAACTTGTCAATATCAGAATTTTCACTGGGACAATCAGAATTTTCTTTACAAATTTACTTTATTTCCTTATCCCATTAAACAGATAAAACAATGTAAAAGGTACCAAACAAAAAAGATCAGAAAAGAGGATCATCAGTGGATGAGAGAGCTGAACAAATAATAGACAAAAGGGAAGAAAGTGTTCATTCATGAAATGTAGCAGGGGCTGCTGCTATCTGAAATGTTTGAATGATAGGGATGTCAGTAACAAAAGCCACTCTACAGAGGCTGGGGGTAATAAGAAACAGTGACAAGACTGTTCAGTGCCTTTCTATGTGGCAGTCAACAGCTTCCTCACTTCACCCTCTCTTCTATAAGTAAATTGAATAGGATCCTTCACACCATCCACAAAAATGAGTTCCAGTTAAATTCTTAAATGTAAAATTAGCAAGTATTATAAGAAAATATAGTAGGATATATTTGCGAACTGGGATTGAACATATCTTTCTAAAAAAATGCTTTTAAACAATTTAAAAACAACAGAAGGGAAGAAATTATTTATAATAACATATAAAGGGAAAGATGTAAGAACACCTATAAGTAAAGGACAACTAAACAAGTATAAAAATGGACAAAGTATAAGAATAGGTAAATCATACAAGAAATCGGGATGGCTGATAAAGGAGTCCCTGCTTAACCTCACTAGTATTGAGATACAGATTTAAATAATGTAATATCAAAAAGTGGCAGCTGTATGGAGAAATGAGTACTCCTCATTGCCATTTTGGAGGCAGTGAAGTTTTTAACATGTTCACTCAAGTCCCTTTGGAAGGCAGTATGATTAATACATGAAACACTGGAAACAATCTAGATTTCTATGGGACTTGACTAGAAATACTAGCAGCAGTTTCAAAGAAGGGACCAATGATATAGACATGGATGGATTTGTCTAAAGGACACTGAAGCAGCAAATTTTGCAGATTTGCACAGTATTATATATTTTAAAAACATTTCTAACACATTTAAATAAGTATGCAAATATTTAGAAAGGGTCTGGAGAGACACAGCCAACTAATAAGTGTTCCTTCTAGGGAGGAGACTGGGATTGGATATTCTGGTCAAGAGGAGATTTTGTGTTCTCTGTAGTATTTGAAGTTCTAAACAACAATGTAAGAAATTTAACCTATGAAAAAGTGAACTTAGCATGAGAGAAAGCTGGCAGGTAAATGAGAACCTTTTTGGAATTTAGAGAATATTAGCTCATCGACTTGCCAGTCCTTCCCAAGCATACAGAGATCCCAGTAACCTTTCCCATCCAGGGAAACTGATATACAGCTACCTGGAATAATCAAGCCATAATCAGATTTTTTAAAAAGTAATCTCTATACCCAACATGGGACTCAAGTCACAACCCTGAGATCAAGAGTTTTATGTTCTACCAACTGAGCCAGCCAGATGCCCCAAGCCATATCATTCCTAAATGTTGAACAGACAGTTAAGGATCATAACATATGAAAACTATCAGAATAAGAAGCAAGAGACCGAAATAAACCTACAGTGGGGAAAGTTATGTAATAACAGAAGAAAACAAAATTTATATTAAATTTGAACCTAAGTATTCCCATATTTATGGGAATCTATATAAAAAAAATTAGGTAATACTGTACACCTGAAGTGGATGCAACAATGTTAACTATACTGGAGTTAAAAAAATTTTAAATCGTTTTAAAGAAAAAAATAGTACAGAAAGAAATCGTCTGTTTTGTGGAAAAAAACAAATCAGAACTCCTAAGAATGAAAACAATGTTATTGCTGTAATAAACCTAACAGAAGTTTTTAAAGAAAATTCAGGAAACTTTCCAAGCTCATAAATTATAAACAAAAAGGGACATTCAATTAATAGGAGTTCCAAAGAAGTTTACAGAGAAAGGATATCAAATGATTGAGGACCTTTATAAACTGAAGAAAGTTATGAATGTTCAGCTTGGAATAGTTCACCAAGTGTTGGGCTGAACTGGCAAAAACAATTACAATGGGAAAAAAATACATCCAGAAATATGCTTGTGAAATTTCAGAATACTGAAGATGAAACCATCCTTTTCAAAAAGCTTTAAAAAAATGTGTCTCTAAAAAGAACATTCAAGATACCATTAGCCTCCTCCCTGTCAGCAATATTAGATAATACAGAATGTGCTGCACCTTCCAAGTTACAAAGTAAAATTACTTTGAATCTAGAAGTCTATACCCAAACAACAATAAAGCGTGAGACCAAACACTGATATTCTGTATGTGTAGTTTGCTTCAGTTTACTCTCATTTATCCTTTATTAGGGTACTAAAATATTAGCTTCAGCAAAATTTGGATGAAACAGGAAGGCGGCAGCAGGAAAAACTTCAATAAACACATGTGATTGGGAAAGCGGTGCTGAGGATGACTAGGATGATGGTTCTACAACAATCAGACCAAATCACTCTAGGCTACAAATCCAGGAACTCAATGAAGAAAATCTTCAGGAAGATTGAAATAGGTTACATTAAGTAGGTACGAAGTTGGAGGATTATAACAATACGGTGAAGAATAAAAGTTTGTTCTTAGGACGACAGGCAATTATTGGCTTTGAAAAACCATACCAGTTATCAGGTCTGAATATAAAGTCCCCATGAAATGCGGTATGATTTTGGAAAACAGATATGAAAAAATAAAATCCATTTGACTGATACCAGGAAGAGACTCCTCTAAGTGTATACTGGGATAACATCGGACCTATAGAGGAGGAAATGTAATCTTCACACACTGCTTGGCTCCAACTCTTCAAAGAATATTTACACCATGATAATGATTGAGTGCTATTTTATTTCCAACTTTACAATATATAGACAAGTCACTTAAGTTTGTCTCTGCATGTATATAGGACTATTTACTGTCTACTTAATGTAACAGGCAAAATGTAGCTGACAGATTGGATGGTGGGAGATTGATGGTAATAATGAGAGATTGAGGAAGGATGAGGGGCAATATTCTCATAGAGGAGATTCAGAAGATCTAATTAAAGTCAACAGAATAAGAAACAGGTTACCTGTATTTCCAGGTAAAATACAACAGAGGAGCTAATATGGTGGGATGAGTTAAATTCTTATCTTTCCTAAGAAATATTACTAAAGAGTCTATAAAGTTGATAAATGGAAAAGCAGCAATTTAGGATTAGGATTCTGACAGAAACCTAATTCCAATTAGCTTGGAAAAAGGAATTTTTAGGGCCTGAAAGAGATTAGTTGTTTCATTCTCTGGCAGGCTCTCTCTTGGTGGGGGAAATAAAATGGCCTCTTGATATTAGACTTAAAAGGTCCTGCCAGCTTTTAATCTCAAAAGGAAAATGATCTTTCTCTTAGTCTCCAGGTCAGAGAAGAAAAATAGAATTTGTTCTAAAATAGAATTTGGTTCTCTGGACCGCTCACTAGGTCCATGGTATGGGATACTCTGGCCAGTCTGGGTCAAGTGCACATGCCTCTGGTAGTGGGATTGGATCACTGGATTGACCAGTTCACAAAATTCCCATGGAATGGGGACAAGGTGGAGGGAGGTTGAGAGTCACTTCCCATAAAGAAAAAATTTGGCCTGACAAGGACATTGATCGATTCACTAAGTGTGCGAATATTCCAATATTTGCTGCAGAGTGTGTTTGATGAGGTGGTGCTGCCTCAGACCCTGTAGCAAGGGTTAAGTTAAATTTCCATGGGTGGACTGGACTCGGTACACTGTAAGCTTGTAATTTAGCTATCTTGCCAGTAATCTTAAAATGGCTGCATGCTAGACAGGACAACCTCAACATCAAGAGACCAGGGCTTGGGTGACTAGTGGTTGAGCCTCATCTCCTGGACCATTCAGGCCAGACTTCAGGCGAGTTCCTTTTAAATCCTTCCAAAGAAGGCTTCCTTCACAGGTGTCAGAGGCAACCAACAGCAAGTAAAGCTGTTTACATAAAGGACAGCAGACCTGATCTACAAAGAGGGTTGCCTTCAAGTAAAGAAACTTCATTTCCGCCTCCCCACTCCCCACCCTTCCACTGTGTCTGTGAGTGGTCGAGTGGTACATACCCTTAAGGAGGCAAAATCATACATATTTATGAGGAGACTTTAAATGTATTTACTAGCTCCTGAATATAAAGAGGTGGAACCAAGATGTGTCTCTCCATTTCTCCTTTCTGAAACCAAATTAAAGCAACAAGAAACATATATGGGAGCTCCATTTTTGATGAAGTGAAGAAATATCTACAATCCTGAGCCTCAAAATCCATAAGGAAATGTGGCTAAATGTGGTAAGAATCCTGAGAGGAAACTGATGCTGTAATATCAAAGAGTATAAAATTCTTCCAAAGCAATGTCCTATCTGGAAGGGCAAAAGAAAAGTGTCTTGATTAGAACCACAGTTTTACTTCAAAAAGTCTCACTTTAGAAGCCTCCCTAAATGGTTTACAGTTGCAGAGTGGAAGGGTGAGTAGCTGAAGGGTTTAAGGAGGAAACACTTGGGTTTTGAAAAGCTAACCTATCATATGTCAGAGGGGAGAGAAACTGCCAATGATATGCAGGACTGTAAGGTAAAGAAAGGCTAAATACTTACTACTGAAAGTGTGGGCTACAGACCAGCAGCATCACTTGATAATTTCTCACAATTCCAGAATATTGGGCCCTAATCCAGACCTAGTGATTCAGAATCTGCAGCTCTACAAAATCCCCAGGTGATCTGAATACACAGTAACATTTGAGAATCACCAGGCTAAAACAAATTTCTTGCCAGTCTGGAGCACTGCCCTTGGAAAAATAGCTAGATCAGGAAGAGCTCTATTCATTAAAAAAATTAAAAAAAAATCTTTTTTAGTGTTTATTTTTGAGAAAGAGAGACAGAGACAGAGCATGAGCGGGGGAGGGGCAGAGAGAGGGAGACACAGAATCCAAAGCAGACTACAGGCTCTAGGCTGTCAGCACAGACTCTGATGCAGGGCTGGAACTCACCAACCGTGAGATCATGACCTGAGCTGAAGTCGGATGCTCAACCGACGCTCAACTGAGCCACCCGGGGGCCTCTATTCAAAAATTTAAAAGTCTTTCAGAGACCCTATGGAACAGAAGATTCAGACTTAACAGAACTTCCTTCTAACAAAGTTGAATGAAATGACAAAAGAAAAAAGCCAGCCCCACTGAAAAAGTAAAGGGAAGGGCGCCCGAGTAGCTCAGCTAGTTAAGCTCTTGATTTCAGCTCAGGTCATGATCTCAGTTGTGAGAGCAAGCCCACATTGGGCTCTGCATTGGGTGTGGAGCCTGCTTAAGAACTTTTCTCTCCCTCCGCCCCTCCCCCAGTCACACTTGCTCTCAAAGAAAAGAAAAAATAAATCAAGACCATCTCACATCACACACTATGAAAAGTTTAATACAGAAACAACAGGGCCACACTAAATGAACATGCCAGGATCTCTGGCACCCTCTGCCCTCTCATAAGACTGGCATAATGGAGAAAAAGTAGGTAGAAGAAATTTTGAAAAATTATACCAGTATATCCCAACTTGCTGAGCAAGATGTAGGCAGCACTGAATGAAGGTACATAAAAATTCATCCAAAAATCCTTCATTCTAGAGTGTTGGTAGTTTGAATAGAAAGGGCAAGTTAAAGATCTATTAGAATTTGCCCATCTTTTTGATCCAGGAACTTCTCCAAAAATACTGATGAAAGTTTTCAAAAGCATGTACACAAGAATGTTAATTACAGTTTTTTTATTCCTACATCCATAGTCATTCTGTTCTTGTTAAATGTGAATTTGAGATATAAACTTCCAGTGAAGATGGAATTATGGGGGAGGAGGACAGTTTATCATCTCATCTGAAACACTTAAAACTGGACAAAATATATGAAACCTTGGTATCCAAGACACTGGACATCAGGCAATGAGACAGAGATCCCTGAAAAATGGGAAACAAATGAGGTGAGTACTGTGATTTCCCCCAAATAACTGCATGGAGAGTTTCCAGGCTATGGTCTCCCTGAGTTGAGATGGGTCTGGGAGCCAGGGAGATTGACTGAGGTGGCTAGCGTTCTCAGGATGAAGTGCCTGAGAGCTCTTAGAGGAAAAAACACCTAGACATCAGAATCTTTTGTGTAAAAACTCTAGTTTTTACCTGAACGCTGATCACAGCATGCATGTGAGGAAACCACTTGAATTACCTGGGAAAAGAACTGATAGAATTACAAGGAGAAATGGACAAATCCAAAATTATAAGAGATTCTGACACACATCTGTCATAAGAACAAGTAAACAGAAAATCAGTAAGGATACTGAAGACCTGAACTATACTATCCAACAAACTTGACCTGACATTTTAAAAACCTTTCACCCAAGAATAGAATATAAATTATTTTACTGCATCCAGAATATTTACCAAAATAGACCATATTCCAGGCTTTAAAACAGATCTCAATAAACTTAAAAAAAACTCAAGTCATATAAAATGCGTTTTCTGACTAGAAAGGATTAAATTAGAAATCAGTAACACAAAGATACTTGAAAAATCTCCAAGTAGTTGGACCTAAACAGTAATCCATGAGTCTAAAGAGAAATCAAAAAGGAAAAAAAGGAAGTATTTAAAATTGAGTGAAACTTAGAACACACCATGTCAAAATGTGTGGGATGCAGCTAACACAGTACTTAGAAGGGAATACACTACACTAAGTTATAAAATTTCAAAAGCTCCCAGTGACTTCAAATTAACACAATTAACAAATTAACACAATTTCCACCTTAACAAACTTCCACATTAGCATTAGAATGTAAATAATAAAAAGAAATCAATGAAATAGGAAGCAAAAACAAGTCAATAAAACTAATAAATCTTCAGACTGACTACCAAAAAAAGAAAATACACAAGTTACCAATATCTGGAATAGCAGAGGTGACATCACCACAAATTCTACAGTTATGAAATGGTTATGAGAATGTTGTGGACTTCACGGAAATGATTTGAGAACTTAGATGAAATGGGAAATTTTCTTGGAATGATCAAGTTTTCTCAAGAACAATCTGAACAGGTCTTTTTAATAATAAAAAAAAAAAAAAAAAAAAAAAAAAAAGGAGGGGCGCCTGGGTGGCTCAGTGGTGAAGAGTCCGACTTCAGTTCAGATCGTGATCTCACGGTCTGTGAGTTCAAGCCCCGCATCAGGCTCTGTGCTGACAGCTCAGAGCCTGGAGCCTGCTTCAGATTCTGTGTCTCCCTCTCTCTCTGCCCCTCCCCCACTCGCACTGTCTCTATAAGAAAAATGAATAAACGTTAAAAAAAAAAAAAAAAAAAAAAAAAAAAGGAATTTGTAGTTTAAGCCTTCCAAATATTTTCAGGTATCTTACTGTTGTTGCTAGTTTAGTTCTGCCATAGTCAGGGAATACAATTTATACAACCAGTTGTTTAAAACTTAAGATTTGTTTTATGGTTTTGGTAAAATGCCTCATGTGTACTTGAATGTATTCTCTTATGTTTTATAAATGTCAACTAGTTAACTTGGTCAATTTTGTTGTTCAGGGGTTCTATATACTACTTGTTCTATTAATAGCAGAGAGACAATGGTGAAATCTCCAGTAATAGTCGATTGATCCATTTCTGTTCTTTTTTCATTTGTGTAATTTCTATCTCTGTAGTTTGATAACATGTACAATTAGGACTGTTATGTTTACCTGGAAATTGATTCTTTTTATGTCTCTTTATCCCTGATTACATTTGTTGTTCTAATGTCTGCTTCATCTGACACTAATATCGTGATTCCAACTTTCATCAGTGTTTGCGTGTTCTATCTTTTCCCCCACTTTTAATTACGTATGCCTGTATATTTAAAGTTTCTGCTAGCATATGCTGGGTTCTGCTTTTCAATTCAGTTATTTTGCCATTTCTTAACTGGTGTGTTTAGACCATTTGCATTTGCTATAATTTAAGAAATATATTTGGGGGCGCCTGGGTGGCGCAGTCGGTTAAGCGTCCGACTTCAGCCAGGTCACGATCTCGTGGTCCGTGAGTTCGAGCCCCGCGTCAGGCTCTGGGCTGACGGCTGGGAGCCTGGAGCCTGTTTCCGATTCTGTGTCTCCCTCTCTCTCTGCCCCTCCCCCGTTCATGCTCTGTCTCTCTCTGTCCCAAAAATAAATAAAAAATGTTGAAAAAAAAAAAAAAAGAAATATATTTGGATTAAAAACCTACCTTCAAGGTTCACTTATTGTTTCCTTGGCTGTGTCAAGTATACTTAAGTATACTGATGAACCTGTTGAAAAGTGTTCATCTGTGTTCATTTCTATTATTTCCATGATTCATATAGTTCCACCTCTGCTCAAATGACCCATGTAGTTTGGCTGCTGTGCATCTTTTTGGTTACAGCCTTGAACATATTATAGTTGTTTAAAATTTTGTCAGTCCAACAGCTGTCACTTTGAGTAGTTCTGGAGTGCTTTGTCACTTGGTGGGGATGGAAAGTGTATATTATTCTTGTTTTGCATGCTTTGTAATTCTCCCCCAACCCCAGACCCCAAAAGCTAGGAATCGTGTGTAGAACCAAAACAGGTAAATAGATTTCTGGAAATGGTCATGTCATTCCTTCTGTTAAGCCTTGGATGGGGTGGGGAGAGGGAAGAATTCATTAATACAGACAAGAACTGGACTAGGTTTAAGTCTGGTTGCTGCTGTGGTTACCCTGAGTTCACCAGAGTCTTCAAACATCACTAGTGATTCCTTAGCCTATTTTCCCAAGGGTTTATCTCAATGTCTGAGTCACCTTCAGATTTAAGTGTTCCCTGACAACTATGGCTCAGAAAATCCAGTTATACTGAAACATTTTCATTCATTTATTCACTCAAGATCTCACTAGTACTTACCACTTCAATGTGCCAGTCACTATACTAAATACTGGAATTTGCCACTCCTCTAATACTCTACAACCTTCTGCCACTATCTTGTGCATGTGTACTTTCTCTCTTTGCCTTCAATAGCCTTCCAACTCTTAAGTGCCTAGTCAGCCTGAGTCCTGTTCTTCCTTTAATATGGTTACTATCTCCAAGTAATCCCTGTTCCCATGTCCTCCACTCACAATGGAGTTCACTATCTTCTTCTTGGTTATTATCTGTGTCTTTTATACATGTTTCCACATTTTAATATTATGTATTCCCTAGAAAACTCTAAACGTCTGCAGGCAAGTACAATGTCTTATTAGTTTATATTATATATAGTAGGTTTGTGACCATTGATTTGGAACCAATCTCTATGGTAGGTTGGCAAAGAAATTAACAAAGCCAGGGGTGTGGAAGGGGAGGAAGAATAGACCTGCCTCTCCATGAGCATTCTGTTAATTTACTCACCCATTTGCTCCAAGTGTTGGAGATATTTTATGTTTTTACAGTACTATGACAAGTGTAAATGAAAAGTTAACTGTTCTATTATCCTATATGCATGCTTACCCTTCACAAATCTGGATGTTATTTTCTCAGTTGTGGTCAAAGTTAGAATGGCGTAACTCTCATGGTTATACATTTCGCAGTTATCTTAGCAAGATATGGGTGTTTACAAACATGGTTTTTGCAGAATACTCCAACCGTATATAACCCAATAACAAAAAGAACTCTGATTTTATTTCTTACATACGTTGTACAAGCAGGAAACAGGGACTGAAAGCTGTTACATATGGTGATTAGCTGACAGGAAAAGAGACTGGTACATAAATCCAGAGTTTCCTCCCATGTATTAGTCAGCTTGGGCTGCCATAACAAAATACCATATCCTGGGTGACTTAAACAAAAGAAACTTATTCTTCAGTTCTGGAGATCAGGGTGCCACATGGTTGGATGGTAGGGAGAGCTAGCTTCCTGGCTTGCAGACAGCCACCTTCTTGTAGTATCTTCTCATGGCTTAGAGCAAGCTCTCTGGCATCCTTTCTTTTAAAGACACTAATCCTATCATGATGTACCCTCATAAACTCATCTATCCCTAATTATCTCCCAAAGGTCCCTATCTTTAGAGGTTAGGGGTTTGACATATAAATTCTGAGAGGACACATTTAGGGAATGGCATCTCATTCTCCACCAGTCACTTATTGCACACCACTGTTCTTACATGAAAATACCACTGTTTATTCATATAAATATAAACAAATTTCTTTTCAAATAAAACAGTAACAAATAATTTCTCCCTGCTCTTAAGTTCCCATTCTTCAGTATATCCTGGCTTCTTTTTTTCCCATTAGCCTGTCTCAGGCTTGTTAAGATTTTTCATACCATGAAGATTATGTATCTTCATATTCATGGAGACAGTATGATAGTAACTCTACTGATTCACACACATTATGAGTGTTATCTTTATCCACTTGAAGATTCACTCTACCTTTTTCTCACCCACAATTTTCTGTCAGCTGAAAGCAGTACCCTCGTTTGCCCAGGAAATCTCTTATACATGATAGTCTAGTTCTAAGGGACAAACTTAAAACTCTTTCTTCATGTGACCTTAAATAAGGCTCAAAGCCCCATCTATAAATATGGGCTTTGTGGTTCCACTTTGTTGTATGTGACTAATGAAACAGCTTTCTAAATTACACTGCAAATAAAACATCAGTGTCTTATGGAATGAAGAGTGGTCTTCATTAAAAATGATCCAGTCATCTGAACTTGCTGCTTTGAAATTAAGACCTATGGTAACATCACTGCCTTGGTTGATTACAAATTGTCTGGTCAAAGTCACCCTAATGACTTTTGCTCTTTGGCTTTCAAAGTGGGACACATCACCAAGACGGTCCCATTTTTACAAAATTTATGTTATAGACAAAGGCATTTTTCCCATGCCTTGGTCTCTGCTACTTTTATAGCCTCATTCTACGCTTTCACATATTTAAAACAAACTTAGGCTTTTTCCTCAGAATGTGTATTCTGATGTCGAATCAGAGATGAACTCCGACTATATGCCTTCCCACATTTACTACATTCATATGGTTTCTCTGAAGAATGACTTCTCTGATGCCGAATAAGATCTGAGCCACTACTAAATGCCTTCCCACATTCATTACATTCATAGGGTTTCTCTCCAGTATGACTTCTTTCATGTAGAATAAGGGATGTACGTTGACTAAAGGCCTTCCCACATGTTTTGCACGTATATGGTTTTTCTCCAGTGTGAATTCTTTCATGTTGAGCAAGGTGTGCACTCTGACTGAAGGCTTTCCCACACTGATCACATTCATAGGGTCTATCTTCAGTATGAATTCTCTTATGCCGAGTAAGAGATATTCGATGACTGAAGGCTTTTCCACATTCCTCACACTGATAGGGCTTTTCTCCAGTATGAATTCTCTGATGTTCAATAAGAAATGACTGACGACCAAAAACTTTACTACATTTATTGCATTTGAAAGGCTTCTCTTCAGAATGAATGTTCTGATGTATTTTAAGGTTGGCAGTTCCAGAAAACATCTTCCCACATTCCTTACATTCAAACAGTTTCTTTTTCCTTGTATGAACTTTCTGATGTTGAATAAGGGATGAATGCCGATTACAGACCTTTTCACATTTACTGCATCTGTAGAGTTTCTCTCCATTATGAATTCTTAGATGTAGAATAAGGGTTGAAAGGCGCCTGAAGACCTTGTCACATTTATCACATTTGTAGGGTTTCTTTGATGTGTGAATTCTCTGATGAAGCAAAATGGATGAAATCCTATTAAAGGATTTTCCACATTCTCTGCATTTATAAGGATTCTCTAAATGGTGACTTTTCTGCAGTGGACTCTGACTTAAGGTCTTCTCACTTTCATAGGTTTTCTCTCCAGTGTGAATTCTTTTATGTATAACAAGGGCTGATTTGTTTTTGAAGCCTCTCCCGCATTTATTGCATTTATGTAATTTCTTTTTGCTGTGAATCTTCTTATGAAGCAAAAGGGATGACTTTCGAATGAAGTCTTTCCCACACTTTCCACACTGGTGGATATTCTCAACAAAGTGAATTTTCTGGCCCACAGTGAGAGTTGGGTACTGACTCAAGGCCTTCCCACAGTCAAAGGTTTCTTTTCCATTATGAACTTTCCCATGTAGAATAAGAGATGTTCTTTGAATGAAGTTTTCTCCACACTTATCACATTCATGGCTTTTCCTTCCATTGTGAATTTTCTGATGAAGAATGAGGGATGAGATCTGTCTGAAAGCTTTTCTACAATTACTGCATTCATAAGGCTTCTCTCTAGTATGAGATTTCTGATGAAGTTTAAGAGATAAACTTTGACCAAAGGTTTTCCCACAGTCATTACATTTTAAAGATTTCTTTCCTGAATGCACTTTCTTGGGTTTTACTAGGACTGAACTTTTCTTGCAGCCTTTCTTTCCTATGGCAACTTTTTGTGATGCAGAAACTGGTTTCTGATAGCTGCTTTGCCCAGATTTGTTGCACAGAGATGTTGGTAACTTCTTGGTCTCATATTTAGACCTTGAGTCTGAAAGACACCAAGAAATTCAATATTTGTTTTCCTATGCTGGAAAAATGAAGTTTCTGTGCAGTTATTATCAATGATAATTACAATATCAATCATCATCAAACATAATAACAATGATGATAACCAGAAGAAAAACTTTGTAGTATCTTACTGTAATTTTAACATGCCAAAAGGCTTTATAGAAATATTTAGTAATTAAAAATCAGGAAAGCTTGTGATTTGAAATTAATAAATCAAAGTTTTATTTGTAGGATAAATTCATACCACATACCATATTAAACTCCATAGGTTATTCATTAGATGAATGTACTTTTATTACATAAAAGGTCCAAAAAAGGCAGAAGGTAAACTACAAACAGAAGGTAAATTAGTAGTTGCCTGGGGCTGGAGGTAGGACTAGGGTTTAATTGTAAATAGACATGAAGAATTTTATTAGGGTGATAAAAATATTCTAAAACTAGATTATGGTGATGGCTACACAAGTTGTCAACTTTATTAAAAACCACTGAATTATACACTTAAGTGAATTTTACAATATGTACATTACATCCCAATGAAATTGTAAATTTTTAAAATGTATTCTTAAAATCCAATCTTAAAAAAACAAACAAACAAAACACTGGAATTCTGGTTTGCGGTTCTTCATGTAAGAAGTTTGGAAAGCACAACTTCATCCTAACAAGTAAAAAGCTAAACAGATGTTAAAACCAACAACTCTTCTTGGATCCATAAGACAGGGGAGAGTACAAACGGCTGCCTCCAATTTCAGCGGCCTCTAGCCATCCTGTCCCTCCTAAAGGGATAGGGTTTTGGTGGGGGGGCACTGAGAAACTGAAGACATTCACATTCCAGAGGCAAAGGCTCCCTAAAAGACACACCTCACCCATCACTAAAGGGCTGTTTACAATAGTTCCTTTTACCTGGTACATCACCTCTGGCAAGTAAAATAAAATTACAAGGCATACCAAAAGGCAAATAACACAATTTGAAGAGAAAGAGCAAGCATCAAAATCAGACTGATATGGCAGGGATGCTAGAATTCTCAGACCAGAAATTTAAAATTGATTAATATGTTAAGGGCTCTAATGATAAAGTATACAGCGTTATTAGAACAGATGGGCAATGTAAGCAGAGAGATGGAAATTCTCAGAACCAAAACAAAATGTTTGAAATCAAAAACACTGTAACAGAAATAAAGAATGACTTGGACAGAATTCGACACAGCTGAAGAAAGGTTCTGAGAGCTAAAGGATTTATTCTATTGGTAAATTAGAATTCTTAAAAATCAGGGGCTCCTGGGTGGCTCAGTCAGTTCAACATCTGACCCTTCATTTTGGCTCATGTTATGATCTCACAGTTTGTGAGTCTGAGCCCTGTGTCAGGCTCTACACTGATAGTGTGGAGCCTGCTTGGGATCCTCCCTCTCCCTCTCTGCCCCTACCCTGCTCATGCTCACGTGCTTTCTTGCTCTCTAAATAAAAATAAACTTTAAAAAAAAAAAAAAAAAGAACCCTTAAAACTTGGAAAGCACAGTAAATAAAGACTGAAAAAAAGAGAACAGAATATCCAAAGACCGTGGGACAACTACAAAAAAGAGACAAACGTTATTATGAGACTACTAGGAGAAAGAAGAAAGAAAAGAAGAGCAATGAAGAAACAATAAGTGAAGGAAAAAAAAGAAAAAAAACTTTATCTTTCTTATCCTTTTCATTTTAAAGTTTGAGAGACAGAGAATCTCAAGCAGGTTCCATGCTGTCAGCCTAGAGCTCGACGTGGGGCTTGATCTCACAAATTGTGAGATCATGATCTGAGCTGGAACCAAGAGTCAGACACCCAACGACTGAGCCACCCAGGCACCCCTATTTTTCTTATTCTTAACTGACCTAACAGTAACAGTTTATTCAAAATAATAGCATCAATGTATTCAATAATGTTTGGTCATCTTTTCATCTTATGTACGTACATGTAATATATACATGCTTATCATATTTATATATAAATGAAATGAATGATAACAATGATACAGGTGATGGGAGGAAGAAATTAGCATTATTTTGTTATTATAAGGCACAGTCCCATGAAGTGATATACTGGTACCTGAAAGTGGACTTGGATTAGTTGTAAAGGTATACTGTAAACTCTAAGGCAACCACTTAAAAAACAAAAAAGTATAATTGATAACACTGGAATCATATGAAATGCTCGTTTAAAAACACAATAGGCAGAGGGGCGCCTGGCTGGCTCAGTTGGTGGAGGAGGAAACTCTTGATCTCAGGGTTTGAGTTCAAGCCCCACACTGGGTGTAGAGCCTACTTAAAAATACATAAACAAAAAACAAAATAAAACCACAACAAGCAGAAAAAGAGAAGACAAAAGCAGGAATAAAGACAATAAAAAATATTTATTATGTATAGAAGTAGATATCAATCCAACTATATGAGTAATCACTTTGAATATCAACAGTATAATTACTGTAACAATTAAAAGAGACTGTCAGGGTGAATTAAAAAACATGGCCCAATTGTGTGTTGTCTGTAAAAAACCCACTTTAGGCACAGATTAGACATAGATTAAAAGTAAATGAATGGATGAATAAAGAAGATGTGGTATATATACACAACACAGTATCACTCAGCAATCAAAATGAATGAAATCTTGCCATTTGCAACTATGTGGATGGAACTAGAGGGTATTATGCTAAGTGAAATTAGAGAAAGACAAATATCATATGAGTTCACTCATATGTGGAATTTAAGATACTAAACAGATGAACATAAGGAAAGGGTAGCAAAAATAATATAAAAACAGGGAGGGGGACAAAACATAAGAGACTCCTAAATATAGAGAACAGAGCGTTGCTGAAGGGGTTGTGGGAGAGGGGACGGGCTAAATGGGTCAGGGGCATTAAGGAATCTACTCCTGAAATCATTGTTGCACCATGTGCTAACTTGGATGTAAATTAAACAGTACATTAATAAATTTTTTAAAAAGTAAATGAATGGAGACAAATATACCATGCCAACACTAATCAAAAGAAAGCAGGAGTAGTTACATTAATTCTAGACAGAGCAGACTTAAAAGCATGGAAAGTTATCATGGATAAAGAGGGGCATTACATAATGAAAGAATCAATTCTTCAGAAAACATAACAATTCTTAATGTGCATATGCCTAACAACAGAGCATCAAACTACAAACAACAAAAACTGTAAAACTGCAAGGAGAAATATATGAATCCACTATCATAGTTATTAAAACACTTCAACATCCTTCCCTCATAAATGAACAGATTGAGCAAGCAGAAAATTCAGGGGAACTCAACCACACCATTTTCAATTGAATATAACTGACATCTACAGACCACTTCATCCAATGACAGTAGTAGTCACATTGTCCCCAAGCTTACACAGAATATTCCCCAAGACAGACATTCTAGGCCTTAAAACACACCTTAACAACGAATAGAAATCACACAGTGCTCTCAGACCACAATGAAATTAAACCAGAAATCAGTAACAGAAAGGTCAGTGGAAAACCCCTAAATACTTGGAGGTTAAATAATACATTTTCAACAACACATGAGGGGCATGTGGGTGACTCAGTCAGTTAAGAATCAAACTCTTGATTTTGGCTCAGGTCATTATCTCATGGCTTGTGAGATAGAGCCCTGCATGAGGCTCTGTGCTGACAAAGCAGAGCCTGCTTGGGAATCCCTCTCCCACCACTCTCTGCACCTTCCCTGTTCATGCACCCGTACTGTCAAATTAAAAAAACAAAAAAAACAAAAAACAAAAAACAAAAAAAAAACTCCCAAAAGAAATTTTTAAATATTCTGAACTAAATGAAAACAGAAACACAACTTACCAGAATTTGTGGGATGCAACGAAACTAGTGTTTATCCTAGGGAAATTTATAGCACTATATAGCACATTAGAAAAGAACAAAGATTGGGGCGCCTGGGTGGCGCAGTCGGTTAAGCGTCCGACTTCAGCCAGGTCACGATCTCGCAGTCCGTGAGTTCGAGCCCCGCGTCAGGCTCTGGGCTGATGGCTCGGAGCCTGGAGCCTATTTCCGATTCTGTGTCTCCCTCTCTCTCTGCCCCTCCCCCGTTCATGCTCTGTCTCTCTCTGTCCCAAAAATAAATAAAAAACGTTGAAAAAAAAAAAATTTTTAAAAAAATAAAAAAAAAGAAAAGAACAAAGATCTAAAATGAGGGGCACCTGGGTGACTCAGTCCATTGAGCATCCAAATCTTGATTTCAGTTCAGGTCATGACCTCACAGTTCGTGGGATCACGCCCTGCATCAGGCTGTGCGTGGACGGTGTGGAGCCTGCTTGGATTCTCTCTCTGCCCCTCCCCTGCTGGCGCACACTCGGTCTCTCAAAAAAATAAACTTAAAAAATAAATAAACAAATCCAATCAAATAAAACAGCAGGATACAAAATCAAGACTCAAACCAGTTGTGTTTCTATACACTAACAATGACCACTCAGAAAGGGAAACAAGAAAAACAAGAAAAATAATCCCATTTACTATAGCATCAAAAAGGATAAAATATTCAGGAATAAATTTAACTCAAGCAATTTGTACATGGAAAAGTACAGAGCACTGCTAAAAGTCATCAAAGGTACAAATAAATGGAAAGCTATCCTGTGCATGTGGACTGGAAGACTTAATATTCCACCCAAAGCAATCTACAGATTCAATGCACTTCCTATCAAAATCCCAATGACATTTTTCACAGAAACAGAAAAAAAATTCCTAAAATTCATATACAATGTCAAGGGACCCCAAATAGCCAATCTTGAAAAAAAGAAACAAAGTTAGATGCCTCACACTTTCTGATTTCAAAACATACTAAAAAAGCAGGGCCTGTGGTGCCTGGGTGGCTCAGCTGGCTGAGCATCTAACTCTTGATTTCACTGCACTTATAATCCCAGGGTCATGGGGTCGAGGGTCCTATCAGGCTCTATACTGAGTGTGGAGCCTGTCTGGGATTCTCTGTCTCTCTCCCTCTGCCCCTCTCCCCAGCTCACGTGGTTTCTCTAAAAGAAAACAAATAAATAATTTTAAAAATCCTTCAAAACACACTACAAATCAACAGTAATTAAGATGATATGGTAGTGGATAAAAGATAGATATAAAGACTAACAGAACAGAATAGAAAGTCAAGAAATATACACTTGCATATCTGGTCAAATGATTTTCAATAAGGAGGCCAATACCACTCAAGCAGTCTCTTTCACAATCAGGGCTGGGAAAACTGGGTATCTACATGCGAAAGAATGATCTTGGACCCTTCCTTACACTTTATATATAAAGGTGTGAGTGGCTCAGGGGGTTGAGTGACAGACTCTTTCTTGATTTCAGCTCAGGCCATGATCCCAGGGTTATGGGATCAAGCCCTGCATCAGGCTCTGCACTGAGCATGGTGGAGCATGTTTAAGATTCTCTCTCCCTCTGCCTCTCTCTTCTGCTCACTCTCTTTCTCTCTCCCAAAAAAAAAACTACAAAACCCAAGTAACAACAACAAAAAAAACTTCAAGGGGGGGGGGCACCTGGGTGGCTCAGTTGATTGGCATCCCACTCTAGATTTCGGCTTGGATCATGATCTCACTGTTTGTGGGTTCGAGCCCCACTTGGGCTCTGTCCTGACCGCGGGGAGCCTACCTGGGATTCCTTCTCTCTCACTCTTCCAAAAACAAAAATTTTAACTCAAAATAGATTAAAGACCTACACGTAAAATCTAAAACTACTGAACTCTTGGGGTGCCTGGTGGCTCAGTCGGTTGAGTGTCTGACTTCGGCTCGGGTCATGATCTCGCGATTTATGAGTTCAAGCCCTGCATCAGGCTCTGTGCTGACAGCTCAGAGCCTGGAACCTGCTTCAGATTCTGTCTCCCTCTCTCTGCTCCTCCCCTGATTGCTCTCTCTCTCTCTCTCTCTCTCTCGTTCTCAAAAATAATAAACATTAAAAATAAATAAATAAAATAAAACTACTGAACTCTTAGAAGAAAACATTGGGGAAAAAGCTTCAGACATTAGATTTGGCAGTGATTTCTGAGATATGACACCAAAAAACACAAGCAACAAAATAAAAAAATAGGACTACGTCTGCATGTCAAAAGGAACAATCAAGAGAGTGAAAAGGCAATCTATGAAATAAGAGAAAATAATTGCAAATCATCCATCAGATAAGGGACTAATACACAGAATAAAGAACTACAACTCAACAACAGATGACAACCCTATTTTAACAAACAAGCAAAAGACCTGAATAGACACTTATACACATGGCCAATACACCCATGAAAAGATGCTCAACATCACTAATCATTAGAGAAATGCAAATCAAACCCACAGTATCACCTCACACCTGTAAGGATGGCCACTATCAAAAAAACAAAAAATAACAAGTGTTGACAAAAAACTGGAACCCTTGTATACTATTGGTGGAAATGACAAATGGTGCAGCCACTATGGAAAACAGTACGGAGGTTCCCCAGAAAATAAAAAATAAAATTATCATATGATCCAGCAATCCTACCTCTGGGTACATATCCAAAAAAACTGAAATCAGGATCTTAAATACATATCTGTCCTCCCATGTTCATTGCAGTAGTATTTACAGTAGCCAAAAGCAGAACAACCCAATTATCCATTGATAAATGGATACAAAAAATGTGATAAACATAATGAAGTATTATGCAGCCTTAAAAAAGAAATATCCTGTCACTTATAAGCTACAACATGGATGAACCTCAAGAACATTATGCTCAGCAAAAAAAACCAAACAAACAAAAAGCAAAAAAAAAAAAAAAAAAAAAAAAACAGTTATAAAAGATCAAATACTGTATGATTCCATTCATACAAAGTATCCACGGTAATCAAAATCAGAGAAATATAAAGAAAGGTGACTACTGAAGGCTGGGTGGAGGGGTGGAGGGAAATTAGTGTTTAGTGAGTATAGTTTCAGAAGTTATTAGAAGATGAAAAAGTTCTTGATACCTGTTGCACAACAATGTGAATACACTTAACTGTACATTAAAAATGGTTAAAATGAACTCAATATTATGAATTTTTTTACAACTAAAAAATTCTTATAAAACTGTTTAAGTAAGTAAAAATAACCTGATAAAAAAAGAATCTATCAGAAAAGAGAATGAGCTCTTGGAAAGTAGTCAAAGTGAACAGTTGTGGAAAAAAAATTTTTTTTAAAAGAATGAAGGAACAATGTGAGCTTGAACATTATCATTAGAAATACTATCATGAGAGAAGGTGGAATATGCTTTCTCTGAAGGGAAATGCTGAGGCAGGGAAGGCTGGGATGAGGGCATTAAGAACTGAGCTTCTGAGACCAGAAACTGGGGTTCAAACCTAGCTCTAATGCCACTTCCTAGCTGGGTTATCGTAAGCAAGTCACTGAACTCCTCTGATCTTCAGTTTCCTCCTATATAGACCAGAAATAATAATACCTACCTTAGAGGACTGGGAGGAAACTATACTTAAAGTATGTCTGTTACCTACTAAAAGTTTATTAAATGTTGGTTATTCTCCTTCTAGAGCTTGCACAAAAGAGACTGGAATTTTCTTCTCAGGCCTGGGGCCTTTAAGGTAAGGAAACTGGGAGCTCTCAAATATCAAGAGGCTGCCCCCTCAAAATGCAGGGTGCTCTTACACACAATGGCAGTGTATAGGCTTTGGTTCTGTCACTCACCCAAGCCCCGGCGTTTTCTCACTGGCTCTACCATCCAAGGTGCTTTCCCTTTCTCCAATAAGGTGATCACATTTGGTCTCCGAAAGGAAAGTCCTGCATTCGGGAAAAAAATCAGAACTGAGCAGGACGTGGATGCCACAGATGTCAGGGCCAAGCCCCATGTCAATGGGAACGGGGGTTTATGACCACAAAGGGTACACAGAAGACGTAAAGGGCAGGCGGAAAACGAGGATGAAAGTTCAGTTACAGTGAGAGGTGGTGCTCATTTCTAACTCTACAAAGCCAACTATGGTCTTGAAAAGTCAGGCCAGAAACTCCTGAGTCTACTGCCTTTAGCTCCCACTCCCACCTTCTTTGATCCGTTTTGGGTCGAGGGGCTGGGGCTCTGCAATCCACACTTCTTCATCAGCAGCTCCCTATCAGCATCCACCAGCAACCAACCAGCAACCACCACCGGGGGCTCTGCTGGTTTTCATTTTTCTTTTTCCTGCACTCTCAGAACAAGCCTCAGCCTGACTCTTCATGACCGTAACAGACTAGTCAGCATACCTCTCTCTTCCTTCAGAAGTGTGAGTCCCTTCAAGTCCTAAAAACCCCAAACTCTCCCCTTTGTATGCCTAGCCCAAGGACGGTGGTGGCTGCAACCTACAGTTATCATCTATGAATCAGCTGTGTCCACTAGTTACCTTTTAACAGTACCTGCTGATTCCTTTTATTAAATTCTCTCAAAAATTTTGAGGGTGCCCTCAAAAGGTTACATATATAGTTACCATATGATAGCAATTCCACTCCTAGGTATATACCCCGAAGAAATGAAAATACATGTCCACAAAAATATTCATACACGAATGTTCACAGCAGCACATTCATAATAGCTCCAGTTAAAAACTGCCCAAAGGCCCATCAACTGATGAATGGATAAATAAAATGTAGAATATTATTGGCCATAAAAAGAAGGGGGCACTGATACATGCTACAATGCAGATGAACCTCAAAAACGTTACGTTAAGTGAAAGAAGTCAGGTATAAAAGTACCACATACCTATGATTCCATTTCTATGAAAAGCCAAGAATAGGCAAATTCATAGAGACAGAAAGTGGATTAGTGTTTGCCTAATCTAAAGGAATTAGTGGGCAAGGAGAAATGAAGAGTGGTTGCTAATGGGTCTGGGATTTCTTTTGGGGTAATAAAAATGTTCTAAAACTGACTGTGGTGATGGATGTACAACTCTATAAATACATTTAAAACCACTGAATTATATACATTGTATATATATGTGAATTACACATCAATACAGCTGTTAAACAATAAAACAAAACTGTAGTGGCTTCTGTTTTCCTGACTAGACTAATTTATGTCCCACAATAGGCTGGTTGTGGATTATGGTAGTGGGGGGTGGGGGCAGGCCTTACCGAGTGAGACCAGATTCTGGTAGTTTTCCAACATGACGTCTTCATACAGATCCTTCTGAATGGGGCTCAGCCACTCCCACTCTTCCTGGGAGAAATAGATGGCCAAATCCCCAAATGTCACTGGCACCTGAAACAGAAAATCACATGTCCTTTCAACATGGGCTTATGCTTCCACGTGGCTAGAGACAACAAGGAACTTGTTCCTAAAAGGGGACATAAATGCTGCCAGGAATCTTTTCAGGAAACATTTGGGGTTCTGAGGCCAAGAGGGGCAGGTATATTAAATAAAATAAATACAACACAATATGATATGATTTAGCTATTATCAAAGACTGTGTCGGAGCGCCTGGGTGGCTCAGTCAGTTGAGCATCCAACTTCAGCTCAGGTCATGATCTCATGGTTCGTGGGATTGAGCCCCATGTCAGGCGCTGTGTTGACAGCCCATAGCCTGGAGCCTGCTTCAGATTCTGTGTCTCCCTCTCTCTCTGCCCCTCCCCTGCTCTCACTCTCAAAAATAAGTAAACATTAAAAAAAAAAAAAAAAAAAGACTGTATCACAGGGGCACCTGGGTGGCTCAGTCAGTTGAGCATCTGACTCTTGATTTTGACTCACATCACGATCCCAGGTTGTGGGATCAAGCCCAGCATCAGGCTCTGCTCTGCATGTGGTGGATCCTGCTTAAGATTCTCTCCCAGGGGCGCCTGGGTGGCTCAGTCAGTTGAGCGTCCGACTTTGGCTCAGATCGTGATCTCACAGCTCGTGGGTTCGAGCCCCGCGTCAGTCTCTGTGTTGACAGCTTAGAGCCTGCAGCCTGCTTCAGATTCTGTGTCTCCCTCTCTCTCTGTCCCTCTCACGCTCATTCTGTCTCTCAAAAATAAATAAATAAACATAAAAAAAAAAAAAGATTCTCTCCCCTTCTGCCCCCTTCCCTGACTCATACACTCTCTAAAAAATAAATAAAGACTGCCACATAAAAAGCATAGCAACTTGGATTTACTGGGCACTGACAAAGGCAAAGCATTTTTCTAAGTACCCTACAGGTACCGACTCATGTTGGCCAGTGACTGGGGCACTGCTGAGAGGATCACAGCAATGTTACAGATGAGTAAACAGGAGGCCCAGAAGGGGAGGTGATTTATGGAAGATCCACAACTAGTGAATGGAGGAGATGGAATTCAATCTGAGCAGCTGGCTTCTGATTCATGCTCCTAACCACATACTCTCTAAAGAGCATGTGACTAAACTACACAGGGCAAAGATTCTTCGTAGATGTAATCAAGGTTACTAATCAGTTGATCTTAAATAGGGAGATTATCCTGGATTATCTAGGTGGGTGATGTAATCACAGGAGCCCTAACAGTGGGGAATTTTCTGTAGCTGGAAGAGAACAGAAAGGAAGTCAGGGATTTCTGAAGCCTGATTTGACCTGCTATTGCTGGCTTGAAAATGGAAGGGGACCACAATGAAAGAAGGAACTGAATATGCTAATAACCAATGAGTTTAGAAGTAGACCCTGAACCTCAGATGGGACCACAGAGCCAATCGACACCTTTATTTCAGCCTCGTGAGGCAGGCCAAGCTGCACTCTGCCTGACCTCTGACCCATGCACAAACTGTGTGCCCGAAATACATGCTGATTGAGCAGCCAAGTTTGCAGAAATTTGTTATAACAACAACAGAGTACAAGCACACATAACTTATGGGGCAAAAATGTTTGTTAGAGAAATTGCATTCAAGGTGTTTACTGTAGAAAATCAGTTCATCATCTAAAGTGGTGAAGCACCAGGGCGCCTGGGTGGCTCAGTCGGTTAAGTGTCTGACTTCAGCTCAGATCATGATCTCATGGTTCGTAAGTCTGAGCCCCACGTCGGGCTCTGTGCTGACAGCTCATAGCCTGGAGCCTGCTTCGGATTCTGTGTCTCCTCCTCTCTCTGCCCCTCCCCTGCTCACGCTCTATCTCTCTCTGTCTCTCAATAATAAATAAACGTCAAAAGAAAAATTTTTTTTAAGTGGTGAAGCATGTTTTTTAATAGGAGGCTGACTCACTGGCCTGATTCCAACAAACCCAATCTGAATATAAGATTATGTGGAATTTCTTACACACAGAGAGATGTCCTCCTTGTATATATGGGTTGTACAAGTGAAAACAAAGCAACATTAACAGATTAACTCTAGGGGCGCCTGGGTGGCTCAGTCGGTTAAGCGGCCGACTTCGGCTCAGGTCATGATCTCACGGTCTGTGAGCTTGAGCCCCGCGTCAGGCTCTGTGCTGACAGCTCAGAGCCTGGAGCCTGTTTCAGATTTTGTGTCTCCCTCTCTCTCTGCCCCTCCCCTGTTCACGCTCTGTCTCTCTCTGTCTCAAAAATAAATAAACGTTAAAAAAAAAAAAATTAAAAAAAAAACAGATTAACTCTAGAGCACAACCTCGGATCTTCCTCTGCCTCAGAGGTCTTGCCTGGGCACCCACGTCTACCTCGAGAAATCATGGTGGCTCCCCTCTTCTGTCTGAGGAATAGCGCTGGCAGACACCCTGAAGATGCTCAACTAATAGGTGAATGGCATGGGTACACTGAGAAAAAAGGAGAGGCAGGCACTGAGTGGTTACGTGAGGTGCTAGAGCTCTTATGCTCCTACCCTTCATGGTGATGGGAGGAAACAGAAACAGGTCTTGGATGGGATTCTGTCAGGTAAGAAGTTTCCATGGAAGGAAAGCAAATGGCCTATGTCTTATAAGATGAAACTTCCCCCCAAGAAGAATCGCTATTTACCTTGGACTTGGACTTCCCTCGTGCAGCAGGCATCCTTTCCTCCCTGTTGAGGGTCCGCATTTGAAGAAGGGCAGAGGGCTGAGAAGGTGGGGCTGGGGGAGAAGAGAAATCATGAGGACGACAGGTCTTTTTGGGCGTTCCCAGAGTCTTTAGGATACAAATCCCCTGGCCCCTCCCCCTGGTTACCCATGCACGTACACGCGCACACACACACATGCTTAGACACACACGGAGGGATGACAGAACAATTTCTGCGGCATTCCTGCCCCTTCTCAGGGTTGGGAAAGGGCAATGGCCAATGCTATCTGCTCCCAAGACAACAAAAGGTTCCAGATCAGGAGGCAAATGAGACACGAAGACACCTATCCATTCATTTGGCAAGCATTTGTTCAGTTTCTACTATGTGCCAAGCATGTCCCAGGTGTTGGGGAAAAAGGAGAGTTAAAGCAGAGAAATACCAGCTCCCATGTACTTTACTCCAACAGGAATGGGCAATACAGAACAGTGGGGCATACAGAACAGTGTCACCTGAGATCATTGCTATATTTGAAAAAAAAAAAAAAAAAAAACACAGAGGAAGGGGTAGAGTGATGGAGTGGTTGGGAGAGGCCTCTCAGAGGATGCAACATTGAGTTAAGGTTTGAACGTAGTGCGTGAGGCACTTGGAGAAGAACATTCTAGGTAGAGATACAACAGGTGCAAAGACCCTACAGCAGGCACGTGCTTGGTGTGTACAGGGAAGTGAATGGTGTGCTGAAGAATGAGGCGGAGAGTGGTGGCCTAGGAGATGGCTGAGGTCAGGAGACAGCCACGTCGTGAAGACGGTCAGGAGCACTTGGAATTGATCCTAAGTGTGATAAGACATCACTGAGGGAGCAGGGGTCTGAAGAGTGATAGATCTGACTTAACATTTAACAAAATTTATTGGGTGGCTATGTGGTGAATGAACTGTGTCTGCTGGTGAGGGGTGGAGGGGACACAGGAGCTGAAGAAGGAACTCATTAGGCAGGTATGTATAAATCCAGCAGAGACTTCAGTGGCCTGGATTAGGCCCCCTCTATCACTCTGAACCTGTTTTTCTACATGCGTGTCATTAGCCACTGGTGACAATTGAGTTCTAGAAATAAGGCTAGTGCCATTGAGTGTTTAATGTTATTTAATTTCAGTTAATTTATTACTAAAGTCATAATAAAATAATAAATATTAAAATAAATGAATTAAAATTTAGTTATCTAAAATTAAACACTGGGGCGCCTGGGTGGCTCAGTTGGTTAAGCGTCTGACTCTTGATTTTGGTGCAGGCCATGACCCCGGGGTGATCAAGTCCTGCATCAGGCTCCACACTTGATGGAGCCTGCTTAAGATTCTCTCTCCCTCTGTCCCCATTCCCCACTCATGCTCTCAAATAAAATTTAAAAAAAAATTTTTTAATTAAAAAAAATAAATAAAGGGGCGCATGGGTGGTGGCTCAGTCAGTTAAAGCATCTGACTTCGGCTCAGGTCATGATCTTGCCTTTCATGGGTTCGAGCCCCATGATCTTGCCTTTTGTGGGTTGACAGCTTGGAGCCTGAAGCCTGATTTGGATTCTGTGTCTTCTTCTCTTTCTCTGCCCCCACTGTCCCCACTCACACTCTGTATCTCTCTAAAATAAACATTAAAAAATAACAATAAAAAAATAAAAAATAAAATTAAAAACTAATCTTCAATTTACTGTAAAACTTTGAAGGATGTTTGAAACTGGCTGTGTGAATCTACTTTTCTAATGGTAAGTTTTATGAAGTTTAAATACAGATCAAATAATGTAATTATGTATCTGAATTGAGGTGCACTGCATGTATAAAAAACACAGATTTCAAAGACTTAGTATGAAAAGAATGTAAAATATCTCATTGGTAATTGTTTATATTGATTACAAGTTGATGCTTAGAATATATTAAGTTAAATAAAATATGCTAAAATTAACTGTAATGATTTTTTTTAATTTTTCCAATGTTGCTGCTGGAAAATTGAAAACTGTATGTCTTGCATTACATTTCCACAGGCAACTACTTTCTACTAGAGTCTACACCATTCTATTGCCCCATTTCCTTCATAGCACAAGCTGCCTCCTGAAAACGGCTTGTTTATGTTTATGTAGGAACAATCTCCTTCACCTTAACTTGGGCTCCATGAGAACAAGCACTTTGTTGCATTCACTGTTCTGGGAGCTAATAACATGCCTGGCACAGAGCAGTGCTCAAGAAATTCTTGTTGACTGAATCAATAACCAGTCCAGAATGCTTCCTTGCATGCTGAAATTGGGAGTGGAGTGTAACCATTTTATGCCAAAATCATCTTACAGAGAAACACTTCTAATAGCAGTCATTCCAAGCCCTCTAAACTTGTCTTTTGGAGAAGGCCAGGGTCTAGAAAAGGCAGAAATGGGAGTAGAATTTCCATTTTGAAAAATTTGAAATCTAGGAAAAAGAACAATAAAATGAACACCTCGTTACTTTTTACCAAGTGTTAACATTTTCCTTTTTTTCTGAAATCATTTCAAAGTAACAGACATGATAGAGGTTCACGCCTAAATGCTTCAGCACACCTGAAGAATACCATCATCACACCCCAGTGCCAACAATGGTGGATACGTCACAAATTGTTTTTTTTTTTTTTCTATGACAAAGGAATAGCAGCATACGGTCTGGAAGACGGAAATAGGAATGTTTCTCTCTACAGATGTTCTTTTTTTTTTTTCTCCCTTGAGGGTGGGGTTAGGGAAGATAAATGAAACCAAGGCCATAATTAAGTTTCAAGTTTGAAAATGGTCATGTTTTGATTCAAAATCCAAGTCATTGGGGAGCCTGGGTGGCTCAGCCAGTTAAGTGTCTAACTTCAGCTCAGGTCATGCATGATCTCATGGTTTAAGACTTCAAGCCCTACATTGGGCTTTCTGCTGTCAGCACAGAGCCTGCTTTGGAGCCTATGTTCCCCTCTCCAGATCATTCTCTCCCCCTCTCTCTCTCAACAAATAAAAAAAACTTTAAAAAAAAAAATTACAAAATGCAAGTCAGAAGATGACCTTGTACTGTTTAAGGGAACCTAGCCGGAAGAATGTTTGGTTATTACGCTTCTCTCTTTAAAAGAGAAAAGCAGGGCACCTGGGGGAGCTCCGTCAGTTAAAGAACCAACTTTGGTTCAGGCCATGATCTCAGTGCTCGTGAGTTCAAGCCCCGCATTGGGCTCTGTGCTAACAGCTCAGAGCCTAGAGCCTGCTTTGGATTCTGCGCCGCCCTCAGTCTCTCTTAAAAGATAAACATTAAAAGAGAGAGAGAGAGAGAGAGAGAGAGAGAGAGAGAGAGAGGGAGAGAAAAGCAGTAATAAGCAAGAGTAGCAATACTAAGATGAATAAATACAGGGCACTTTTGTGAAGATCATCATTTAATCCTCGCTCCTAACTTGCTGGGGCAGGTACTCTCAGTGCCATTTCCAGACGAGGAAAATGAAGCACAGAGAAGTAGGGATTACTTGCCCAAGGTCATAGAAGGCTGGGAACTGGCAGAGCCCGGATTCAAGCTGAGGGTGATCCAGATATCCCACTAACCACTCTGGGTCAGAGGGAAGGGCTGAGTCAAACATCACTCTGGAACCAGACCACCCAAGTGTGATGACTATTTTCATTAGCTGTGTTACCACGGCCACGTTACTGAACCTCTCTGCCCTTTTTCTCCCGTTAAACAAGAACAATACAGAACTACTGAGGTTGTCCTGAGGCTTCACAAAACTTGAACTCAGATCCTACAGCTCTCTCCTTCCTCATGCAGGCCTCCTTGCCAGTCCCAGAATTTGCTACCACAGCCCTGCCTCACTTCCTCACTCCTTTCTCTTTGTTCCAATCTCACTCTCTACCAGTCTCACCCTAACCTGTCTAGTAACACTGCAACCTGCCTCCCACCCTCCTACCTACCACTCCCAGTCTCCCTCGCCCAGCCCTGACTTCTCTTTTCTCCGCAGCTCTCATTGCTAATGCACTAAGTGTGAGAGAACTAAAAAGGCATACACTGGTCTCTGCCTTCCTCCTTGGTACCACGGAACTCCTAAAACCCTTGTAAACGCTTAAGTGATAAGAACACTAGGAATGTTTCTGGTTTCAATCAGGTGACTCTGGGTGGGCTCCTGGACAGGGTGTGGTCATCAGAAAGACCAAGCCATGAAGAGAAGAAGCCTGAAATTTTCAGCCTCAGACAAGGGGGCCTACCAAAAGTCTTAGATGCCTGAATTCTGTCTGCATTAGACTCCAGGGCAGGGGTGTGTTAAGTGATTTGTGGCCCTTGCCAATTTCCATGGTGTAAACACTCCCATTAGGGCCCCACCGTAAGCTACCAAACTGATGTCACTGAGCTTACAGCTGGGGAAAGGTACACAGAACGGGTCTGTGAACTGGTGTGAGCCAGCCCCAGCACTCCGCAGCCACACAGCCTGAAAATAAAGCTCAATTCTTTGCCTGGGAGTTCTCCTACTTTTAATTATCATTCCCAAAGCATAGAGGTAATGCCTAGCTCTGTGGGACACACCCCAAGGCAGTTTCCTCATTATAGAAAACTACTGCTGGTTGGTTCTATTTCGTTTTGAAACATCCACATGACTTTGGCATCCTATGTCATAATAAACCTGAGCCTGTGTTAATGTAATCATACTTTAAACTATTTACCAGATCAGTACATCCCTTGGCTTTTTTCCCCTTCCAATTCCTCAAGTACAACAGATTACTGCAGGAAGTGCATCATGTCCATCCTGTGGTTTCTCATAGCTGCCTGAACTCAGCCATGCAACCCAATCTAGAAAAGCACAATCCTTGTCCACAAAACCATTTTCTGTGAGGAGCCCAGCACTGCTGGAGAAGAAAGAACAGCAGTTTGGTATTAGATTATTCCAGATTCAAAGTCAGCCTCTGCCGATTACTGGAGTAAAGAAAACCCACCTCACCATTAGCTGTTAGAAGTTTACATGAGCTACCTTTTTAAGAGTTATTTTCAGCCACAGGCACATGGTAATTTCTTCCCTTCCTTCTCTTCTCACTTTTATCTCAGTTTACACCACGCATCCCAAAGACCAAGGAAGCCTGAGATCCACTGAAAAGGCTGTGGGTAGAATTCTCACAGAGTGCTGACTGGAGAGAAACTGCCACCACCTCAAAGGAGGATAATTTGGCAACATCTTTGAAAACTGAAGGCACACACCCCCTCAACATAGTAAACCTCGTTTCTGGTATTTGTCTTTGGAAGTCCTTGCATGTGGATAAAACGACACACAAGAGCATCCAGTGTGGCAAGACTTATAGGAAGAGGCAGTATGGTCCTGCGGTGAAGGACTTGTGTCCGGAAGCTGTCTGGGTTCAACTTGTAACTCTGCTACCCTTCCCTAGTGTACTCTCTGGGCCTCTGCTTCCTCCGCTGGCAAATGACGCAAGCAACTGACGCCACAGAACTGTTCTGAAGACTAAATGAGTGAAAGCACATAACACACTTAAAACAGTGCCAGTGCTGAACAAATGTAAGTTACCAAGAGATTGGAGACAACCAAATTGCCCATCAATAGGGAAATGGCTAAGTGAGTGTCACGTGAACATGATGCGTCACCAGGTAGCTCTTAAAAGGAACAAAGTAACACCACATCAGTGCTTCTTCGTTGAGGACAATTTTGCACCCAGGGGACACTTGCAATGTTTGGGGACATTTGTGGTTGTCACAGATGGATGGGGTGGTGGTGGTAGTGCTCCTGGCATCTAGTGGGTAGAGGCCAAGATGCTGTTCAACACCCTACATTGCACAAGATAGCACCCCAAAGCAGAGAACGTCAACTGTGCCAAGGTTGAGAAATTTGCTGTACACGAATTGCGTGAGATGATCTCCATGATGTGATGTAATGACAGTGAAAAAGGAACAGAAAAACCACTTAGAGAAAATGAAATATTGAAAACATAATATATATGTTTGAAAAGGCAGACGTGTTCTGGAAAAATAATCATGACATTGGCAGCAGTGACCGTCTCTGAAGAGAGGACCTAAGTTACTTGGTATGGGAAAAGAAAACTCAAAAATTCACCATCTCCCCACCCCATCTGCACTTTGGCATCATGTTTCATGCACATATAACTACTTCTTCAAAGCAACACAAATAAAATCGTGTAAATCCCACACTACCTCAGGGGAGAACAGTACACCTAGCCTGTCTTCTGAGACTCAAATATAGTGTGGAAAGGGCTTGGCAATTTAAATTTAATACAAAGCTAACTTTTTTTTTTTTTTTTTAACATTTGTTCCTTTTTTGTGACACCCCAAGTGCAAGCAGCAGAGGAGCAGAGAGAGAGGGAGATACAGAATCAGAAGTAGGTTCCAGGCTCTGAGCTGACAGCACAGAGCCTGACGTGGGGCTTGAAAACCACGAATCATGAGACCATGACCTGAGTCAGACAACCAACTGAGCCACCCAGGCGCCCCAATACAAAGCTAACTACTTGATCCTAAAGTGAGGTTGGCAAAAACCAGGATGGGAACAAGTTTCAAAGACATACTGGGCAGCGGCAATGCCTCTCCTCAGGAGCAGACAACTAGGGTTCTTCCTCTCAGCCCCAACATCTCTGTGATCCTGGGGGGCTGTGCTGAGCACTGAATTGGCGGCAGGTCCTAATGTACCTGAGAACCAGGCATTTAATGAGCAATCTCATTGCTTCCCTTCAAAGTCAGCTTTTGCTGTACCAGCTATGAAATATTTGACGATCACCCCTACTCTGATCCTGCCAGTCCCAGAGGCCAAGATAACAAGATACTTTCCTTAAGGACCCTAGTCTAACTGTAACAGAAAATATGGGCTTCGCACAGGAACAGATTTCCTCACTTGTAGGACGGGGCTAGGAATGTCCCTAATGCAGGAAAGCACAGCTGTCAAGACTGTCTTGGATAAAATATTGAAAGCACTTGTCACTCATGTCTCCTCCTCTTCCTCTACCAAATTAACTTACCTTATTACTCAAGTAAGCTCTCGGAGCTACAGCTCTCAACCTTGTTTGCACATTACAATGTCTCAGGAGCTTTTTAGTAAATATTGATGGCTGTGCCCAACGGCAGACTAATTAAATCAGAATCTCTGAGAACCAAGTCTGGGCACTTCTTTTTATTTTTAAAAAATTTTTTAATGTTTATTTATTTTTCAGAGAGACAGAGTGCAAGCAGGGGAGGAGCAGAGAGAGAGGGAGACACAGAATCTGATGCAGGCTCCAGGCTCTGAGCCGTCAGCACAGAGCCCGACACGGGGCTCAAACCCATGAACCATGAGATCATGACCTGAGCTGAAGTCGGGCGGTTCAACCAACTGAGCCACCCAGTTGCCCCCTGGGCATTTCTTTTTATTTTTATTTATTTTTTTTTTTAATTTTTTTTCAATGTTTTTTATTTATTTTTGGGACAGAGAGACACAGAGCATGAACGGGGAGGGGCAGAGAGAGAGGGAGACACAGAATTGGAAACAGGCTCCAGGCTCCGAGCCGTCAGCACAGAGCCCGACGCGGGGCTCGAACTCACAGACGCGAGATCGTGACCTGGCTGAAGTCGGCCGCTTAACCGACTGCGCCACCCAGGCGCCCCTGGGCATTTCTTTTTAAAAGAGATGCTAATGGGAAGCCATAGTTTAGAACCATTACCCCAGTCTCTATGAGCCTTGGGGCGGGGCTGAAGGTCTGACCTCTCCGGTAGAAACCCACACCTCAGTGTTGAAGAAGAAAAGCCTATGATGACCTCAAAGCCAAACTCTTGGATTCCCCAACCAAAGGATACCACCAAGTCACTGATGGTGGCCACTACTGGCTTTGGGACCGAATGAGATGCCCATGGGAAGCCTGCGTATTGATCCTGTGCTTAGTCCCTAATCCCATCACCCTGCTTTACCCAACAAAACGCTTGCCACTGCTTATCGTAAATTGAACCGTCTTCCTCTTGAATGCCAGTCCCAGATGGAGAGTAACCTGTCTTGTCCGTTGACTAGCACAGCGCCTGACCCATGGCAGCCGCTGGGCTACGGAGTGAGTGACTCGGGCAGGCCACAGACACATTCTCTTCTCGGGCAGAGAACATCATCCTCATGTCTTCTCTCCTCCAGCCCCTCGCCCTCTTTCCTATCTGCACACCTCGAGGGAGTCCATGGTGTGCCTTCATCACAGCTCTGACGATCCTGCCCTCCAGGGGACACCCCGCAACGTAGGGAAAGGTTTTTGCTTTCACGCGTGGGGGAAAGGGGGCTCTGCTACGGCCATCTGATGGGTAGAGGCCAGAGATAATGCTAAACATCCTACAGTAGGCAGGGCAGCGCCCCCCCCCCCCCGCCCCTACACAAAAATTATCTGGCCCGAAGAATCCACAACTCAAAGAAGGAAGACGTCTGGGCAGACACGGAAAAATCTCCACACCCCTGTGTTATCAGCAAATCCTTCCCCTCAGGCTCTGCCACCTCCGACCCAGGTTATTCACCCCACAAGCTCCCCAGGGACATGTCCATCCTGGAAGACCCTGAGCCGCTGGTCTCCCCTCACACACCCTGCTACTGCCCTCCCAAGACCCGACTATTAAACTCCGGACCTAAGCTCCAACCTGGCCTTCAAGGTTACTTTCTAGGTGGGCCTGAAACCTCTACTCCGAGGCTCAACTTCGGATTTTCCTCCCTCGGATTTTTTCCGGGTGTGAGACCCCTGGGGTGACTACGCTAATCATTAAGCAATTATCGCCCACTGCGCCTTACTTGGGCCAGGCACCCTTCTACTCCAGGCTCACCCTAAGCCTGGCATTATGAACCGTCCCTGTTTTACAGATGAAACTGAGGGGCAGCGGAGTGACCTCTCCCGGGGTCACACGACTAGTGAGCGATGGAACCTGGAGCCCCAGGGCTGCTGCAGAGGAGACCGGTCCCAGAGGCCAGCAGGGCTCTGCCCCCCACTTCAAATACACACGAAGGCAGGCTCGCAGGCTCGGCTACGGGGGGCGACGCCCCTCAGCTGGGAAAGGCCCACCGCGCACCCCCAAGCTCGGAAATGCAAACGCCAGCGTTCACCACCGCACCCCTACCTCTGCCCCGACACGGCGCTCACTTAAGCGGCGCCAAGCCGCGGGCGGGGTGTCTCCCCTGCGTGACCGCGGGGAACCCTCCCACAGGGACGCCTGCACAGGGAAGGGGGAGACGACGGCACACGCACTCTCACCCGCCCAAGTCGCACAGCCGTCGGCGACAAACGACCCCGTCGGTCTGGGGCGCACACAAACGCGCCCCACCAGCACGAGGCCTCGGAGCAGCACCCACGCACCCACATACCCACTCCCGGCTGTCCAAACATCTTTCCTGTCTTACAAACGACCACCGCGCACGGCGGTCCTCGGACGCGCGCCCACCTGCCCACGGTCTGTCTGTCTCTCTCTCTCTCTCTCTCTCTCTCTCTCTCTCTCTCTCTCTCTCTCACACACACACACACACACACACACACACACACACACACACACACACACAAGACGCAGAACGCCGACCACCTCACGTCCCAGACCCGGTGCTCCCCTCAGCGCTGCCACTGGCTCGCGCCGCCCCGGGCTCGCGACCGACCCCGCGCCGCTCCGGACCCGCAGCCTCACGCCACCTCAGGCCCCCGCGTCCCCTCACGAGCCGCGCAGCCCCGCCAGAACCCACACTGCGTCACGACCCTGCGCCGCCCCAGGCCCACGACCCCTCACGACCCCGCGAGGCCTCGTCAGGAATCCACACTGAGTCATGACCCGCGCAACCCCCGGCCCGCGCCCCCTCACGACCGCACGCAGACACACAACCCCACAGTCTTACAGACACACGCTCACATTCAACTCAGTCCTCCCGGGTCGGGTCCCGGCGGAGCCCACTCCGACAACTGCTCGGCACCCCGCGCCCCCAGTGCCCCTCCGCGCCTGCGCACTCCCCTCGGAGACCCCAGGCGCAACCGCCGGCCCCGCCCCCTCACACGCACAACACGTAGCAGGCCGCCGCCCCGCCCCCGGACCTCCCCGAGCGCGCCGGGCCCCGCCCCTAAACAAAGCCACGCGGCGTGCACGCGCTCACTCTCCTCGGGCGGGGGCGAGGGGACTCCCCACACGCGGAGCCTGAGGCCCGCCCCCTCACATGCAACAGACACTTACGCAAGCACGCCCCGCAACCCCTGCACTGAAGCGCGCGCCAGGCCGAGCCCCGCCCCCGCACAACCCACGGAGCAGTAGAGCCGCGCGCACGTACAGAGTGTACCTGGAGCTCCCGGGGCCACGGTTCTCCTGTTAAATCATGTGAATGCCCTGAGGCGCGAGGGGCTTTCTGCGAGCCAGGGAACCAAACCCAGCATCCGCAGTTGGCCTCCCTCACCGGCTAGCACACCCGCAGGTTCCCGTGCATGGGCTTGCACTGCGGCGCTCGGCGGTACTGGGAGCCGGGCTCCCCCGCGGTTGCGCGTGCGCACTGCGACCTCAGTCCGCAACCCCCAGCAGCCTCCGGGGCGCAGCGGGGCCAGGCCCAGAACGAGGGGCAGACCTCCCGGTCTGCGCGTATCGAGATCTGTCCGGCCCGGAGTCGAAAAGACCGGGGAGAGGGGCCCAGGGACGGTGCTCAGGCCAGATAGTAGAATCTCGTTCGCGCCAACGTAGAACGAAGGTCCCCAGAGTCCCTTGCGCTACGCCTCTCTGGCCCGCAGCCTACATTTCCCGGGAGCCCCTGCGACGCGTGGGGACGCGGCGGCGCGCGGAGAGGAGCGTCGGGCGGCCGCGCGCGCAATGGCTGCATCTGAGGTGACCGCCTCGTCCTCCGGATTCTCTGAGAGGTGTGCGGTGTGGACCCGCCCCTGGCACCTGGGCGTGAGTCCCGGGTTGTGACGGTACGTCTGAGTCCGTGAGGCCCATTTTGTGCCATTGTATCTTCTGAGGCCCTGTGTTTGTGATTGTGTTTTGCGTGTGTGAGGGGGAAACACCGGGGTTGAGTGTGTATGCTCGTGCCCGCAGGTGTGTCGTCTCTGGCTGCTCTGGCACCACGGCAGAGGTGAGCCTACAGAACCTTAAATTACCGTCTGACTCTGGATGACTGTGTGTGTGTGTGTGTGTGTGTGTGTGTGTGGGGAACCACAGAAACCGAATGGGTGTGTGCACAGAAACCACCGTTTGTGCAAGCGTATGTTTGTGTGCGTGACACCACGGTGACTAATTTTGTGGAGACTCTGTTTTTGCGTTTTTATAGGCGTGTGTGTACAATCCTGACTGCAGTCGCAGTGTGGACTCTCCCCGGCGTCGAACAATGACCCCACTGGCGTGTGCTACGATCCGCCCTAATTCTGACCCTACCTCGCTGGCGACGGCTCAGCCCCCAGGACGGCGCTCACCCCCCTCCCCCACCGGACCCCAGTTCCAGGTCTGTAGGTCAGAGTTTCTGGGGACCCTCCTCCGAGGGCTTAATATGCCAAGAGCGGATCACAGACCTGGGAGAGGCGTCTTACTTACCAGTCACCAGCGTTACAAAAGGACGTAACCCAGCAATGGCCCTGGAAGAGGTGCGCAGGGTGAAGCTTCCAGTCTTCCAGCGCCTCCACGCGTTCACCGACCCGGAAGCGCTCTGAACCGCGTCCTTTTTCGGAAGAGGCCACACCGCAAAGGCACGGTGGATGAAACCTTTGGCCAATGGTGATGGAACTGCATTTCCAGCCCCTCTCCCCTGCACCGAGGTCAGGGGGTGGGATTAAAAGTTCTAACCCTCGCCGTTCCCCTGGCAACCAGCCCCACCAAAGGAGTGTTCCTCGATTTCCTGTTCGTTAACATAACAAAAGAGAGCCTTCCCTCTCGGCACTTAGGAAATTCCTAGGGTTGGGGAGCTCCAGGCCGGGAAGGGGCGAAGAACAAATACCTGATTCTTACTACACAGCACTACATCGCGCCACGTGCGGGGGCAACCCTGGGTTTGTGGTGGTGCCCTCTGGGACTAGGTACTAAGAATAAATGTGTAGGGCACTAGTTTCTGCATTCCCAGTTGTGTGACAAGGTGGTGGTGATCATCAAAACAGCAGCTAACAGGTATTAGGACTTTCACTACCACCACTGCTAGCAGCTGGCACTTTGCCGCCCCAGGTCAAAAATGTCATTTCCACTTAAAGTTGTATTTAATCCTTTTAACCCTACTGTTGTTTCTACTGAGCTCTCCGGTCTCCAGGTGCATAAACGGAGGCACAGGGAGGTCAGGTTAACTCACCCAAGGTCACACAGCTAGTAAAGATCAGAGCGTGTTTTTGAACCCGGGTCTTGCTGACTCCAAAACCCCTGCTCTTTGCACCCCTTCGGGTTTTTTTTTTTTTCCCTGGAGCAAGCAGCTTCTTGAACTGGGCGATTCGTCAGTACCTGGTGGTGCTGGCGGTACCTCTGCTGACACCTGGAAGCTAGCACCTGCTGTCTGGGAAGATGCTTTCCCTACGGAATTCACTGTGGGGTGGGCATCCACTGGCCAAGAGGCTGCTAACTGAATTCAGGAATGAATGCATGGATAAATGAATACTGCTAGTTTAGGCATACAGAACCGAGGCTCGAAGACATTACACTGTTTCTTGACAAGTGAAACTTTGGGAGCCAAAGGTTCAAACCAGAAATTTCTGACACAAAGTCACAATGATATTCCAGAGCTTTATCTTAAGCCATTTTTGTCTATTTCATTTCACTTATTCTTTTATTTATCCAATATTTTAGTTTCTATTACGTACCAAGCATTTTGCCAAGTTGATGTAAAATGATAGAATCATAACAAAATAGAGGTGGTCTCCAAAGTCATGGAGATCACAGTAAAGTAAACGACGCTTACAGTGAATAAGCAAATAGAAGTAGAGCACATTCATATAACACACTGTAATTTAAGAATATTCTCATAGTTTATCCATTATGTCATCACATAGGATGGTTTGAGAGAATTTCATGCAGCTTAGATAATGTGGTTTTTTGTTTTTTAGAGAGAGAGAATATCTCAAGCAGTCTCTGTACTGGGAGTCTGATGAGGGTCTCAATCCCATGACCCTGACACCATGACCTGAGCGGAAATCAAGGATCGGATCCTCAACTGATTAAGCCACCCGGGTGCCCCTGTAATTTTTATGTTCATTTTTAACTTTGTTTTGAAATTGTACAAATTTCATAATTTTCATTCATGTTTTCCTTTTTACCCTAGAGTTGTTTAATGGAAATGTTTTATAATTTCCTGTTGTAAGCATCCTTTATTTAGGTTTTCATGTTCTCCTTTAAATCTCTTCATTTCTTGCATTGTGAGCATAAATGACACTTGTAATGTCAATTTTTGGACATACTGATGCATTCTTTGTAACCTAACCAAATATATGGTCATTTAAAAAAGATTCTGTTCCTCACCCTGAATAGGAAAATTTTGAAGAAATAAAGGCTGAGATAGGCTGTCCCAAAGGTTTCCCTGGGAAGGCTATTAATCCTTGGTCAGAATCCCGGGAAGTTAGGAGAAATCATGGCAGCCCAGCCAGGCTCCACCTTTTGGCCTACATGAACATCCTTCAATATAAACTTGCTCAGGAAAGCAGAACTGAGAAGAAACAGACCAAGTTGTTAACAGTGGCCATCTATATAGAATATCAATTATTTTCAGGGCACCTGGGTGGCTCAAGTGTTGGTTAAGTGTCAGACTCTTGATTTCAGCTCAGGTCAGGATCTTGCAGTTTGTGAGACCGAGCCCCACATGGGGCTCTGCGCTGACAGTGAGGAGCCTGCTTGGGATTCTCTCTTCCTCTCTCTCTCTGACCCTCCCCCACTGTCTCTCTCAAAATAAATAAGCTTTTTTAAAAAAATCAATTATTTTCAATATTTATCTTGATAACTTACATTACCCCCACTTTTGTAAAATAACCAGTTATCTGGGTGGCTCAGTTGGTTAAGCCTCCAACTCCTGGTTTTAGGTCAGGTCATGATCTCACGGTTCGTGAGTTCAAGCCCCACATTCGGCTCTGCACTGATAGCACAAAACTTTCTTGGGATTCTGTCTCCCTCTCTCTCTGCTCCTCCTCTACTCGCTCTCTCACTCTCTCTCAAAAATAAATAAACATTTAAATAAGCAGTTATCACTCTTCCCAATGGTAAACCCAGACCACATTAATAAGGCTAAATAGTGGGAAGTCACACCCATTTACCACAATTCTATCTGATAATAAATAAATTACCTTTCCTCTAAGTGTAATGACTTAGCAGAAGCAAAAGTGGTTGGAACCATTTAAGAGCTTTGGGTCCCCTAATCACTGATGGTTCAGTTCCTCCAGTTGGACTCCCTCCTACAGAAACCAAACGCCAGGCACAGACCTGGGCTTCTCCCAAGCCTAGCCCTGCTGGAGCAATCAGGGTGACTTCCCAGCTGCTCCCACGAAAGCAGCCCCAGGGAAGGAGCCACAGTTATTGGAGAAAGTGGTTAAAACTGCAACAGCAGCAGCTCTGGGGAGTGCAGGGCAAGTCAGCAGGTGGCAAAGGAGGCATGACACCCCTCCTTCCAACCCACTGTCTGTGGGGCAAAGCACGGGGAGAGGAACTGTGCTCATAGCCCAGGAAACCCATCATTCAGTGTCATCCTCAGATGTTACTAGAACATGCAAGCAGACAACTGAGTATTCAGGAAGCATGAGATCCTCTCTCTGGAACTTGAAAGAGATGGCCCATTTCCCCAGGCTCCCCAAAGGAGAGATTCAACAATAGCACCCTTTTCATCCAGAGGGATAAAATGGATTCTGGAGAAAATGAACAAGCATAGATGGTATTTGCAGTACTGTTTTCCTGATGGCAGGAATAATGGGCAGTTTGCATCTTGTTGCGCATAGTTGAATAACTGACTTCTTATTCACCATTGCCATTTTCATGTGTGTGATGCATTACTAGCACATTACATCACATTACTAGTCCTAGACTGACTCCTGGCTTGTGGTTGGCGCTCAGGAGCCAAAGTGGATGTATAGATACACCAGTGGTTCTAAACCTCAGGGGCCACAAGGCAACATATGAAGATACTTTTGCTTGACACAGTTTGAGGAGGGGTTCTATTCTACAGCCTCTAGTGGGTGGAGGCCAGGGGTACTGCTAAACATCCCACAATGGACATGACAGCTCTCTCCTGAAGTTACCCTGCCAGAATCTCAACAGTGAGGAGGCTCAAAGCCCTGCTTTACATATATAAACTTCTGTTCCACAAAACTTTTCAATGGATTCACAGTTCTACATTTTGCAATATACTCTAATTTAGCCAATCCCCTTAACCATTCATGCCTTTTCTCTTTTAAATATACTGGCATTACCTCTTGGGTGTTAATCTGGTAAGCAGCTGCCATCTCTGTTTCTATTTTCTTCTTGGGTCTACCCAGGAAGAAGGTGGAGGTCACAGGCCTGCAGCACGTTTTAATGTCCTTGGGGTTTCAGGGCTCTCCCAAATACATAGATGCCCTAAGTTCAGCCATTTTCTTGGGGTTTTATGCTTCACTCAAAGCTCATGGCTATGGGAACAGACACTCCACCCTTAATTAAAACCTCTAGGAGAGCGTCAGGGGGGCTCAGTCAGTTAAGCGTCTAAGTATTCAGTTTGGCTCAGATCATGATCTATGGTTTGTGAGATCGACCCTGCATTGGGCTGTGCAGTAGCAGCACAGAGCCTGCTTGGGATATTCTCTCTCTCTCTCTCTCTCTCTCTCTCTCTCTGCCACTTCCCTGCTTGAGCTCTTTCTCTCTCTCTCTCAAAATAAACAAACAGGAGCATCAGTCATCTGGTTCTTCAAAGCCGATGACTACAGCAAGGACCCAAGAGAAACACTGTGTGGTGTGACTCTTCACAAAAACAGCAGCCACTCCAGTTTTGCTTTCAGAAGCTTCCCCAAGGCTGAAGGGAGCACCAGCCTCCTTGAGAAAGGATGCCTCACCTGCTCTGTGGGGTGAGGGGCAGCTCCTGGAGGATGCCCCTTGAGGCTCTGCTGTGTTGCCTTGTGGGCTCTACGCCTGCCTTCAGCCCACCTGAGCAAGGGGCTCTCAGGCTTCGCTTTGACAGGCCTGCTGATGTTGTTATGGTGGCCATCTTTGACCTTACGCTCATCAAAAACTATTCCCTCATTCACTTTACCTGGAGACCACCTTGCAGAACTTTGCTAAGTGAATCGGGAAGAGGGGCACAGGAGAAGGGGACAAGATGACAGGGAGCTAGGCATACCTGCACCAACATTTCCCATGCCCTCTTACGAAACACGACTCCTGGTCAACTTCCATGATTGTCTGCTACGTCTTACTCGTGACTCTGCCTCCTAAAATGCAAATTTGATGACATCCATATAGACGGTACTAATTAAGGATCACTTTTCCAAAATAATTGCAAGAGTGTGCTTCCCACACATTAAAAATGTGCATCCAGGCTGCAGCAACTTCTTACTCAACACGTCTTCGGAGGCAAGGGAAACAAAAGCAAAAATGAACTACTGGGACCTCATTAAAATAAAAACCTGCACAGCAAAGGAAACAACAAAACTAAAAGGCAACCGACAGAATGGGAGAAGATATTCGCAAACAACATATCAGATAAAGGGTCAATATCCAAAATCTATAAAGAACTTATCAAACTCAACACCCAAAAACCAAATAATCCAGTGAAGAAATCGGCAAAAGACATGAATAGACACTTCTCCAAAGAAGACATCCAGATGGCTAACAGACACATGAAAAAATGTTCAACATCACTCATCATCAGGGAAATACAAATCAAAACCACAATGAGATACCACCTCACACCTGTCAGAATGGCTAACATTAACAACTCACGCAAAACAGATGTTGGCAAGGATGCGGACAAAGAGGATCTCTTTTGCATTGTTAGTGGTAATGCAAACTGGTGCAGCCACTCTGGAAAACAGTATGGAGGTTCCTCAAAAAGCTAAAAATAGAACTGTCCTACAACCCAGCAATTGCACTACTAGGTACTTAACCAAGGGATACAGGTGTGCTGTTTCGAAGGGACACATGCACCCCCATGTTTATAGCAGCACTATCGACAACAGCCAAAGTATGGAAAGAGCCCAAATGTTCATCGACAGATGAATGGATAAAGAAGATGTGGTGTATATATATACAATGGAGTATTACTTGGCAATCAAAAAGAGTGAAATCTTGCCATTTGCAACTATGTGGATGGAACATGAGGGTATTA
This sequence comes from Neofelis nebulosa, assembly GCF_028018385.1. Classification (NCBI taxonomy): domain Eukaryota; kingdom Metazoa; phylum Chordata; class Mammalia; order Carnivora; family Felidae; genus Neofelis; species Neofelis nebulosa. The sequence continues at coordinate 2,488,599 of NC_080798.1, forward strand.
AGTAAGCTAAGTGAAATCAGTCAGAGAAAGGCAAATATCCTATGACTTCACTCATATGAGGACTTTAAGAGACAAAACGGATGAACATAAATAATATAAAAATAATATAAAAACCGGGAGGGGGACAAAACATAAGAGACTCCTAAATATGGAGAACAAACAGAGGGTTGCTGGAGGGGTTGTGGGAAGGGGGATGGGCTAAATGGTTAAGGGGCACTAAGGAATCTACTCCTGAAATCATTGTTGCACTATATGCTAACTCATTTGGATGTAAATTAAAAAAAAATTTTTTTTTAAATGTGTATCCAACACCTCATAGGTCAGTGATGCCGCTCTGAGTAACATGCACCCAGTGTTCTGGAAGTGAGCACACCATGGTGGCTGAACTGAGATTGTGACAAACATGTATTCGAACTGTGGAGGAGTCCTACGAGCTAGGAGTAGTTTGGGTTCTCTAGAGGTGCACCCCACACACTATGATGAAGGGGAACGGAGGAGCCTGCCTGTGTTTGCAATGGGAAATCACATCTGCTGACTGTCATCCCAAATCGTCTACTGGGATTGGGGCCAATCTGTGCTTATATATTCACTCAACACTTTTTTGGTGACTGTCTACATGCTAGGGTCTGTGTGAGGGACCAAGGCTTACCTGTTAGGGGTCAGGCGGTAGCACATTGGTCAGGAACACAGGCTTTGTCTGTAGACTGCGTTCAAATCCCACGTCTGACTTGTTGATATAGTGGCTCTAGCAATTAGTAAGGACAATGCCTGTGATTTTTCATTCACAAACTATGGGTAATGATAACATCTTCCTCACTGGGTTGGGATAAGGTAAACAAGTTAATACACATTAAGTTTTAAAGACTAAATGAGCTCATAGCCTTAATGCTGGTAAGTGCTGTCATGCTCTGCCCTACAATTGTTGACAATGCATCAACATGGGAAGATTTTGAAAAATCAATGTATGAGATTCCAGAGAGAAGGTGACCCGGGGGATTGTGGGACTTCACAGAAGGGGGCAGAAGGGGATTTTAGAGTGGGCACACCTCATTTGTAAAGTCAGTTTTAAGGATCCTCCATGGTAATTTCTGTGCTAGGCCTGTGATAAACCTTTATTTTTTTTTAAGTTTTGTTTAAGTAATCTCTATACCCAACATGGGGCTCGAACTCATGACCCTGAGCTCAAGAGTGGGACCCTCCTCCCACTGAGCCAGCCCATGTAACAAGCCCTTAGCCCTCTGAAACCCTTTGTGATGCATCAGAGTCATGAGGAATGCTTTCCTCAACACCCCCACCCTCCAGTGATGTGACATTGGGCGAAACAGTCTCATTGCTTCTGTTTGGTTCACTCTCATATGAGATCATACAGTATTGGTTATAAAGATTAAGGAGAAATGACATAATGTGTGTAGTGCCTGTCCCTGTGCCTGGTCCTCAGAGCAGTCCTCCACCCAGGGAAACACCCCATTTCCTTGCTCGGTTTTGTCATATCATTGTCTTCCTCAAAGACATTCTTGCCCTGGGGTGCCTGGGTGGCTCAGTTGGTTAAGTGTCTGACTTCGGCTCAGGTCATGATCTCACACTTTGTGGATTTGAGCCCCGCGTTGGACTCTGTGCTGACAGCTCAGAGCCTGGAGCCTATTCAGATTCTGTGTCTTCCCCTCTCTCTGCCCCTCCCATTTGCACTCTGTCTCTGTCTCTGTCTCTCTCAAAAATAAATAAACGTTAAAAAAAATTTTTTTTAAAAGATGTTCTTGCTGAGTAATTGGGACAGTGTGACTTTGCATTGTGTCTACAAGAATATACTCCTCTGAGAAATACAAAACAATTTTTTTTTAATTATTTATTTATTTTGAGAGAGAGTGCACGAGCACGGGAAGGGCAGAAAGAAAGAAGAGAATCCCAAGCAGGCTCTGTGCTGTCAGCACAAAGCCTGATGCAGGGCTTGAACTTACAAACCTTGAGATTATGACCTGAGCCAAAATCAAAAGACAGACACTTAACTGACTGAGCCACCTAGGTGCCCGAGAAATACAAATTTATATAATCATCCAACAAATGAGCTTTACAGTACTAACAGTTCATGATCTCTATGTCACAATGAATAATAAACATTTTCTCAGTGTTGCAAAATTACTTGTAAATATCACAAAAGGCAATGATAATCATCTTTGGAAAAGTCTGTACCTGAGATTCTGACAGTGTGAGGCCTCGTCACTAATTTGGGGGATTGAGGAAGTGACTGCAAAGGTCTGTCCTCTTCTGGTTTCCCTGGCTCCTGGGGACCAAGAAAGGTGACTCCAGCTCCCTCCTTGTCTGGGACCTGGATTCCAATTCTTTCTCTAGGTATCAGAGGCTATCAGAAGCTCAACTCAGCCTCTAGACTGCCTTTATTGAATTTAAAAATGTCCAGGGACACCTGGGTGGCTCAATCAGTTGAGCATTCCACTCTTGATTTTGGTTCAGGTCATGATCCCAGGGTCATGGGATTGAGCCCCGTGTTGGGCTCCATGCTGAACATGGAGACTGCTTAAGATTCTCTCTCTCTCCCTCTGCCCTTCACCCTCACTCACACACTCTCTCTCTAACATAAAATAATAAATATAAATAAATAAATTAATTAATTAATTAAAATGTCTATTGGGTTTTGAAAAGCTGCCCTAAAATATCATGAATAATCTCCTATGATCCTAAAGGAATAGGACCAGTAAACACTACTTTACTCTTTTGTTAGTGTTCTGATTCCACCAAATAGAGTTGTTCTAAATGACATTTTGGACATAATGGAAGAAGACCAATCACACTCTGTCTCTGAATGCTTGCTGATTAAGCAGGAGCATGCTTTTATTTTCCCGTTCTCTCTCTAGTTTACTAATCCTGCTCCAACCTACCTACATGTATGTTCACCCTCCTCACATCTGTCAAATAGCATCCCCAGATATCAGCAAGACGACCCGTCCATGAGATAAAGCCAAGCTCCCTCCAATCCCAGCATGACAGAGCACTTCCTCAATGATGTCTCCTAGCCTCTGCGTGAAGGGGGCAAGTTGGGACCTTTTCTTTTGTGATTTGAAGGTGGTTTAAGTGGAACTTTCAATGCAGAGTTTTCCTAAGGATTGAGTAGGAATCATGCATGATACAATGATTTTGGAATGATGAGACAAAGTGATGACACAGTCATCTGAGGTAAGGAGTTCAAAGACTCTTGACCTCTAAACTGTTGTATAATGATTTCTGTCAAAGAGATGGACCTTTCAGACAGTTCCTAAAATGAACGAAGGTTACTTGCAACCTTTGTTATGTTGTGTCCCACTCACAGCACAACGATAGCAAAGTTGTGCTGTGAGTAGAACTGTACAATCAAACAGGAGTGGACAATGAACTGTGTGTGAATGTTGTAGTAAGTACGCTGTATGTGTGGATTTATCCACTCTGATGTTCTGTGAATTTTTATAGGTAAGAGAGAAGTAGAGGGTACTATAAAAACCACAGGTGAATAGTAGCAAGTTTTACAAAAGGCTAAATGGCCACTGGGCAGCTAGATGACCACTTATTTAGCTATCAGAACAAAAGAGAGTGGAGGGTCAGTTCTCCCAACTATGCTATTTATCTTTATGGGTAATACACAAATATAATATAATGGATGCTAGTCCAAGACTCATCAGACCAATAAGGTGAAAAGGAAACCATAATTAGATTCCCAAGTAAGCATAAAAGTTTAAGAAAAAATCTATGGAGTAAAAAATAAAAATAAAAATAAAAAGACAAAAGGTTATATCATCATTGAGAACCAAGGTATTAACAATACTATTGAAAGACACAGAAAGCCCCAGAAATTCCCAAGAATAAAATTGTATCTTTTTTTTTAAGATTTTATTTTTAAGCAATCTCTACACCCAACGTGGGGTTTGAACTTACAACCCCAAGATCAAGAGTCACATGCTCCACTGACTGAGCTGGCCAGGGGTCCCTGTCTTCAATGTCTTATATCAGTGTCTTATAGTTTTCAGCATACAGGCCTTTCATCTCCTTGGTGAAATTTATTCCTAGATATATTATTCTTTTTGATGCTATTGTAAATAGGATGGTTTTCTTAACTTCTCTTTTTGATAGTTCAGTATTAGCGTATAGAAATAACTGATTTTTGTATATTGATTTTGTATCCTGCAACTATACTGAATTTATTATTCTAATGGATTCCTGACTAGTTCTTGATGTTCCTGTTCAGATTTTTGGAGACAACCTTTGAAGGGGCTGGATGCTTTGCGCTGGCCATTGAGGAGATCAACAGAGATGCCAATCTGCTTCCCAACCTCACCCTGGGTGTCTCCCTTTGGGACTCCAGGTGTCCCTGGCCCTTCAAAAGGTAGTGAATCTGCACTCAGGTTACAAGGGCTGCACTCCTAACTACAGGTGTTGGGGCAGCCCCCCTCTGGCTGCAGTGGTTGGAACAACAAGTTCAGCTCTTTCTAGTCCCATGGCAAAACATCTGGGGCTTTACAAAATTCCTCAGGTGAGTAGTCCTGAAACCCCCATCATTATGCTTAATTACATCCCTATTACAAGCATCATGGACTTACTTATTTATAGAAAGTCAAATTCTTTTTGAGCCTCCTTATCCTAAACTACAAAATAAAGAAAACCATAGTCTTCTCCTTGTAAGTTGGGGGAAGGACTGAAGAATAGATGTGAAGGGTGAAAACAGACTAAGTCCTAACGTGGTATTATTGTCTTGACTCTTACCCTCTTCCTCTTCTTCATCCTTCTCCTCTTCTTCAATTTCCTGTTATCATTGGCAGTTTTCTTATCACATAGTAAAATATCAGGAATTGTTGGGGCGCCTGGGTGGCTCAGTCGGTTAAGCGTCCGACTTCGGCTCAGGTCATGATCTCGCGGTCCGTGAGTTCGAGACCCGCGTCGGGCTCTGTGCTGACAGCGCAGAGCCTGGAGCCTGTTTCAGATTCTGTGTCTCCCTCTCTCTCTGACCCTCCCCCATTCATGCTCTGTCTCTCTCTATCTCAAAAATAAATAAACGTTAAAAAAAAAAAAAAAGAAATTGTATTAAGGTCTCATACCCTGTGGTCATCATGTACCAAACCAACCTTTCAGATTCTCGGATGACAGTCAAATCTTGTCTCAGAGACATTATTTATACATCGCTACCATAACAAAAACAACCACAATAGTAGCATCCACTTAAGAAGGAACTCTGATTCTCCTGGAATTTTTCTAAGAAATTCTCATTTTGAGGAATCTGTGGTAGCGAGGAATTGTGCCTTCATTCTTGCCTGGGGATTTCAGAAGCCGTGAGTCCCACCCCCCTGTACCAACCAGGAGAGGAGAATAGAAAAAGTGCACGGAGTATTCTCAGAAGAAAGCCTTATTGGACTTTCCATTCTTTTATGTGTGGCTGTCAGACAGAGGTCTGTCTGGGGCGCCTGGGTGGCTCAGCTGGTTGAGAGTCCAGCTTTGGCTCAGGTCATGATCTCGCAGTTCATGAGTTCAAGCCCCGCATGGGGCTTGCTGCTCTCAGTGCAGAGTCTGCTTTGGATCTTCTGTCCCTCTCTCTCTGCCTCTCCCCTGCTTGTGCACATGTGCTCGCGCACTCTCTCTCTCTCTCAAAAATAAAGTTAAAAAAATGTTGAAAATAAAAATGAAAAAATAAAGGGGCGCCTGGGTGGCTCAGTCGGTTAAGCATCCGACTTCAGCTCAGGTCATGATCTCACAGTTCATGGGTTCAAGCCCCGCATGGGGCTCTGTGCTGACAGCTCAGATCTTGGAGCCTGCTTCGGATTCTGTGTCTCCCTCTCTCTCTTCCCCTCCCCCACTTGTCTCTGTCTCTCTGTCTCTCTCAAAAATAAACATTAAAGGGGCGCCTGGGTGGCGCAGTCGGTTAAGCGTCCGACTTCAGCCAGGTCACGATCTCGCGGTCTGTGAGTTCGAGCCCCGCGTCAGGCTCTGGGCTGATGGCTCGGAGCCTGGAGCCTGTTTCCGATTCTGTGTCTCCCTCTCTCTCTGCCCCTCCCCTGTTCATGCTCTGTCTCTCTCTGTCCCAAAAATAAATAAAAAACGTTGAAAAAAAAAAATTAAAAAAAAAAATAAATAAACATTAAAAAAATAAAAAATTAAAAAATTAAAAATAAAAAAAAAGATAGAGGTCTGTACCTATGGTGTTTCCATGCTTCGGGTTGGATTTAAACACAGCTTTTAAAAAGAAAGATGTACAAGTAGACACCAGAAACAACTGTCTGGCCTTCTGAATTACTCAGTGACGTAACGTATTTCAACAAATGCTACGGAAGGATATTCTCTCTTCCTATTTAACCTAGCTGTGTTCAGTGCCAGATAAATGGGGCAAGCCAACCAAGAATGGAGATACGTCGTTGATTTTAAAGTATGTCCATCCAACATGGTAAAAGGTGGGACGAAGGCACAGTGGTGTGGGTGGTTGTCATAGAAACGGAAGCACGTTCCAATTGAGCAGCTTTCTCAGAAGGGTTATTAGTGGGATTTGAATTTTAACTCAGAGATGAGATATTTAACCACCACAGCATGTCCTGCTGCAAATGACACCCTTTGAACAAAAGAGAAAAGACAAAGGGTACTGGGAAATCTAGGGGATCTATTACATTGGTGTCCAAGCATTCAAGAGGTTTTATTACATGCTCTCCCTGGTATCCATGTTTTCTTTCACTCCTCCCTAACTGTTGTACTCTGCATCCTTCTTGATGCAAAGAAATGTCAATTTTATTATAAATTTAAAAAAGAATAATCCATAAAAATAAAATATTAAAAAGCATTATTTGAGAGAGAGGGGCAGCATGTGTGCAAGTTGGGGAGGGGCAGAGGGAGACAAAATCTTTTTAAAAATTATTTAATGTTTATTTATTTAAAAAAAATTTTTAACGTTTATTTATTATTGAGAGACAGAGACAGAGCATGAGTGGGGTAGGGGCAGAGAGGGGGGAGACACAGAATCCGAAGCAGACTCAGAGCCAGCTCAGAGTCAGCTCAGAGCCCCACGCGAGGCTCGAACTCACGGACCATGAGATCATGACCTGAGCTTAATGAAAGGAGCCACCCAGGCGCCCCTAGACAGAGAGAGAATCTTAAGCAGGCTCCCGCTTGCGCTTTCTCTTTCTCTCTCTCTACAAAAGAATAAAAAGAACAGTCTACAAAAGAGAAAAACCATCAAACCTGGGTGGTGGGGGTGAGAGGGCTGGCTATCGGCATCGTATCAAATGCGCAATGCCCCGTCTTGGAGAGAGCGACAATCTTTTTGTTCCTTCCAGACACAAACAGTGCAGGCTCTGCCCGAGGGTCATTATCCAAATAAGAAAGGGGACCACTGCCTTCCCCAAACGGAGACTTTCCTGGCCTGACTCTAGCATGTCTCACACTGTCCGTAACTGCCCTCTCCGTTCTGACCTTGGTGGTGTTTGTGAGGCATTGAAACCCCCCTGGTCAAAGCCAACAAGCGGACCCTCAGCAATGCCCTCCTGTCTCCCCCATGCTCTGCTTCCTCTGCCCCTTGCTCTTCCTCAGCTGCCCCACTGCTGCCACCTGCCTCATCCATCCGACAGACCACATCTGCAGCTGGGTTCATGGTGGCCCTGTCCCCCCTCTCAGTCAAGACCATCACTGTAGTCAGGGTCAACAAGCAGGGTCCAGAGGTGAGCGGGTCCTTGCACAGCTCCCTCCTCTGCTCCTCGTCCAAGGGGTCCTCTTGGGGTCGGCCTGGGGATATCTCCCCCCTTCCCGGACAAGGACCCTCAGTCTTCACTTGGCCACATCACCATCCAGTGTAATGAGGGCTCTGATGCCGCCTCCTACTGTGTCCACCTTCTGCCCTGTTACCTGGGCTTCTTGATCCTGGGACCCCTGCTATTGCTTTCTGGGCAAGAAACCTGCCTGACACCTTTGGTGAAGTCAAGTTCCTCACCTTCAGTATGCTGGTGTCCAGCAGTGTCTGGGTGGCCCTCCTCCCAAGTCGCCACGGCACCCAGTGCAAGGCCACTCTGGCTGTGGGGATCTCCTCCATCGTGGCCTCCAGCGCCAGGCCACTTGGCTGTATCTTTGTCCCCAAGTGCTGTGTGATCCTCCCTCATCCAAAGGAACACCCTTTGGTCTTTAAAGAAAAGGCCCAAGAGACCAGAAACAAAAGGACCCCATCAGGATCGGGTTAAGAAGGTGGAGCAGGATGGAGGCCCTGAGCTTGTCCTGTGCCTGAAATGCAGCTAGATCAGCACCAAGCCATTTTGAACACCTAGGAAACTGATCTTAGGATTAACACAACAATCTGCATAACCGGAGGCACAGAACTTGGCCGTCCGCGGTGCAGAGAGGTGAAATGGGGGAAAGAAAAACCGTGGAGGGTAGGAAACTGTTTTTGCAGAGAGAAGACAGAGAAAGAGAAAGGGGAGAGTGTGGCGCATCGGGGGTTGTGCAAGAAAAGCACTCCCCTGAAAGCAGCTGGAGAGAAAGAGACAGAAAGAGTGAAAACACTCAGAGGGGACTGAACAAGAAATCTGTTCCCCAAAACCATTGAGGAGAAGAAAGGAGAGGGTTTCAATGCCACCAGCATTCTATAAACAGAGGAGCACAGAGTCTGAAGTTCCAGATTTCAGTGCCTGGCAGTGCTCTGGCAAGGAAATAGGACAAATCGCCAGGAGCAGGCAGTGGGGTCGGAGGGATCTGTGTGCTACACAGGGAGAAATGGTTCCCCTACTTGTAGTGCATTTGGTAGAAGCCATACAGCCTGGCCTCATCACAGGCAAAGGTCCCAGAAGACCCTGGAGAGCAGCCGCATTTGTTGGTATTGGGACAAAGACACCAGAGTGCAGTGACAACTGGTGCCAGCTGTGTGTTATGATTTGACTTAATCTCTGAACCTCTGCTGCTATGTGATTGCATGAACATTTTCTGGGGCAAGCTGGCACCTGGCCATTGATCTGTAAGACCCTCCCCCAGAGGGCTGGCATGGGTCCAAGCCACAGGGGTCTGTGGGGGTTTTCAAACACAACCCCATCTAAGATAAAACTCTGGAGGGAGGTGCCACCTAGCAGGCAGAGCTTGGACACTGACAGGGTAGAGGCAGGAAGTGAATGGAGGCCTGAGACAAAGGTAGGGAGCTTGATCATGGGGTGGTGAATGAACCAAGTTCCTGTGCTGGAGACTAGGGAGTTGGGTGAAGTCATTTCCACCTCTCCCTCCCCCCACCCGCATGTGCATCGCATTGATCCACCCCAGTAAGCTAAGCAGCGCCACCTAGTGGAAAATGGGGCCATTACACCAACCCCCACCCCCCCACCCCCCACCCAACTGCGCCCTCCAAATCCCCTAGAAGACCACCAAAGTCACTCCACCCACTTAGAGTATGGACTACAGAACCCTTCAGAGTTTCAGTCCTAGGGGAAACTGGATGTAACGTCATTCAAGTTTCATTCTGTTTGCTGGCTCGTTTATTCGTTTTCTTTGCTTGTTTTTGCTTAAATTATTTTTTTCCTTTTTTTTTTCTTTTTTCCCCCCTTTTTTTCTTCCTCATTCTTGGATACAGAAAGATAAATTTTTATTTTTGTTTTTGTTTTTCTTACATTATTTTTTATTTTTCAAATTTTTTATTCTATTTCATTTTCTTTACTTCATTTTATTCTATTTTATTATATAAATTTTCTCTTTCCCTTTTTCCTCTATCATATTGAGCTTCTTTCAATAAGCTTCTTTCAAAACACACCTAAGATCTAGCTTCATTTATTCAATTTTTTGTTTTGTTTTTAATTTTTTTAATTTATTTAATATTTTTTTCTTTCTTCAAAATGACAAGGGACACCTGGGTGGCTCAGTTGGCTGGGCATCCGACTTCAGCTCAGGTCATGATCTCAGTCTGTGGGTTTGAGCCCCCGCATTGGGCTCTGTGCTGACAGCTCAGAGCCTGGAGCCTACTTTGGATTCTGTGTCTCCCTCTCTCTCTGTCCTGCCTCCACTTGTGTTCTGTCTCTCTCTCTCAAAAATAAATAAAATGTAAAAAAATAATTAACAAAATGACAATATGAAGAAATTCACCCCAAAGAAAGAACAGGAAGAAATGACAGCCAGGGACTTAATCAACACAGATATGAGCAAGATGTCTGAACTAGAATTTAAAACCACGATAATAACAATACTAACTGGGGTTGAAAAAGCATAGAATCCCTTTCTGCGGAGAGAAAAGAAATAAAATCTAGTCAGGACGAAATTCAAAATGCTATAACCAAGATGCAATCACGACAGCAAGGATGGATGAAGTAGAGCATAAAATTAGTGATTTAGGAGATAAAATTATGGAAAATAATGAAGCAGAAAAAAGAGGGAAACAAAGGCAAAAGATCACAATACAAGACTTAGAGAATTCAGTCACTTATTAAAATGGAATAACATCCAAATTATAGAAGTTCCAGAAGACAAAAAGAGAGAAAAGGGGGCAGAAAGTTTATGTGAGCAAATTATAGCAGAAAACTTTCCTAATCTGGGGAAGGACAGAGACATCAAAATTCAAGAAGCACAGAGAACTCCCATTAGATTCCACAAAACCAACCATCACCAAGGCATATTATAGTCAAATTCACAAAATACACAGACAAGGAAAAAATGAAAGCTGCACAGGAGAAAAGTCCTTAACCTCTAAGGGAAGCAGATCAAGGTTCATAACAGACCTATCCACAGAAAACTGGCAGGCCAGAAAGGAATAGCAGGATATATTCAATGTGTTGAATTGGAAAAAGTGCAGCCAAGAATCCTTTATCCAGCAAGGCTGTCATTCAGGATAGAAGGAGGGATAAAGAGTTTCCCAGACAAAAACTAAAGGGAGTTCATGACCACTAAACCAGCTCTGCAATAAATTCTAAGGGGAACCCTTGAGTGGAGAAAAGACAAAACAAAACAAAACAAAAAACAAAGCAACAAAGACTAGAAAGGACCAGAGAACACTGCCAGAAACACCAACTCAACAGGCAACACAATGGCACTAAATTCATATCTTTCAGTACTCACTCTAAACGTGAATGGAATAAACACTCCAATCAAAAGTCATAGGTATCACAATGACCCATTGTGAAAACAAGACCCATCTATATGCTGCTTATAAGACACTCATTTTAGACCTAAAGAAACCGGCAGATTGAAAGTAACGGTATGGAGAACTATCTATTATTTTAATGGTCATCAAAAGAAAGCTGGAGTAGCCATACTTATATCAGACAAACTAGATTTTAAAACAAAGACTGTAACAAGAGATGAATAAGGGGATTATATTGTAATTAAGGGGTCTATCCACCAAGAAGATCTAAGAATTATAAATATTTATGCCCCCAATGTGATAGGACCCAAATATATAAATCAATTAACCACAAACATAAAGAAACTCATTGATAATAATACAATAGTAGAGGACTTCAACACCCCACTTACAACAATGGACATATCATCTAAGCAGAAAATCAACAAGGAAACAATGGCTTTGAATGACACACTGGACCAGATGGACTGAACAGATATATTCAGAACATTTCATCCTAAAGCAGCAGAATACACATTCTTCTCAAGTGCACATGGAACATTCTCCAGAAGAGATCAGATAGTAGGTCACAAATAAGCTCTCAACAAGTACAAAAGTATCAAGATCATATCATGCACATTTTCAGACCACAATGCTATGAAACTCGAAATCAACCACAAGAAAAAAACTGGAAAGACCATGAATACTTGGAGATTAAAGAACATCCTACTAAAGAATGAATGGGTTAACCGAGAAATTAAAGAGGAAATTAAAAAGTACATGGAAACCAATGAAAATGAAAACACGACAGAACAAAACCTCTGGGACACAATGAAGGTGGTCATAAGAGGGAAGTATAATGTAATTCAGGCCTTCCTAAAGAAGGAAAAAAGGTCTCAAATACACAGCCTAACTTAACACCTAAAAGAGCTGGAAAAAGAACAAACAAAGCCCAGACCAGTAGGAAAAAAGAAAGAAATAATAAAGATTAGAGCAGGAATCAATGATACCGAAATCGAAAAACAAGAACAGATCAATGAAGCCAGGAGCTAGTTCTTTGAAAGAATGAACAAAACTGATAAACCCCTAGCCAGATTGATCAAAAAGAAAAAGGACCCAAATAAATAAAATCAAAAATGAAAAAGGAGAGATTACAACCAATATCGCAAAAATGCAAACAATAATATGAGAATATTATGAGCAATTATATGCCAACAAATTGGGCAATCTGGAAGAAATGGACAAATTCCTAGAAACATATAAACTACCAAAACTGAAACACGAAGAAATAGAACATTTGAACAGATCCATAACTAGTAAGGAAGTTGAATCAGTAATCAAAAATCTCTCAACAAACAAGAGTCCAGGGCTGGATGCCTTTCCAGGGGAATTCTACCAAACATTTAAAGAAGAGTTAACACCTATTCTTTTGAAGCTGTTCCAAAAAATAGAAATGGAAAACTTCCAAACTCATTCTATGAAGCCAACATTACCTTTATTACAAAACCAGACAAAGACCCCACTAAAAAGGAGAACTACAGACCAATTTCCCTGATGAACATGGATGTAAAAATTCTCAACAAGATACTAGCAAACTAGATCCAACAATATATTAAGAGAATTATTCATCACAATCAGTAGGATTTATTCCTAGGATGCAGGACTGGTTCAATATCCACAAATCAATCAATGTGTTACATCACATTAATAAAAGAAAGGATAAGAACCACATGATCCTCTCAATAGATGCAGAGAAAGCATTTGACAAAATACAGCATCCTTTCTTGATAAAAATCCTCAAGAAAGTACAGATAGAAGGATCATACTTCAAGATCATAAAGGCCACATATGAAAGACCTACCGCTAATATCATCCTCAATGGGGAAAAACTGAGAGCTTTCCCCCTAAGGTCAGGAACATGACAAGGATGTCCACTCTCACTCTCACCTCTGTTATTCAACGTAATGTTGGAAGCCCTAGCCTCAGCTCTCAGACAACACAAAGAAATAAAAGGCATCCAAATCGTCCAGATGGAGGTCAAACTTTCATTCTTCACCGATGACATGGTACTCTATGTGGAAAACCCAAAAGACCACCAAAAAACGTGCTAGAACTGATCTATGAATTCAGCAAAGTTGCAGGATATAAAATCAATGTAAAGAAATCGGTTGCATTTCTATACACCAATAATGAAGAAACAGAAAGAGAAATCAAGGAATCAATCCCATTTGCAATTGCATTAAAAACCATAAAATACCAAGGAATAAACCTAACCAAAGAGGTGAAAAATCTATACACTGAAAACTATAGAAAGCTTATGAAAGAAATTGAAGAGAACACCAAAAAATGGAAAAATATTCCATGCTCGTGGATTGGAAGAACAAATATTGTTAAAATGTCGATACTACCCAAAGAAATCTACATATTCAATGCAATCCTTATCAAAATAACACCATAATTCTTCACAGAGCTAGAACAAACACTCCTAAAATTTGTATGGAACCAGAAAAGACCCCAAATAGCCAAAGCAATCCTGAAAAAGAAAACGAAAGCTGGAGGCATCAAAATTCCAGACTTCAAGCTGCATTACAAAGCTGTAATCATCAAGATAGTACGGCACTGGCACAAAAACAGATACTTAGATCAATGGAACAGAATAGAGAACCCAGAAATGGATCCATAAACGTATGACCAACTAATCTTTGACAAAGCAGGAAAGAATATCCAATGGAATAAAGACAGTCTCTTCAGCAAGTGGTGCTGGGAAAACTGGACAGTGACACGCAGAAAAAATTAACCTGGACCACTTTCTTACACCATACACAAAAATAAGCTCAAAATGGATGAAGACCTAAATGTAAAACAGGAAGCCATCAAAATTCTAAAGGAGAAAACAAGCAACAACCTCTTTGACCTCAGCCGCAACAACTTATTACTTGACATGTCTCCGGAGGTAAGGGAAACAAAAGCAAAAATGAACTACTGAGACCTCATTAAAATAAAAAGCTTCTGCACACCGAAGGAAACAATCAACAAAACTAAAAAGCAACCGACAGAATGGGAGAAGATATTCGTAAACAACATATCAGATAAAGGGTCAATATCCAAAAATCTATAAAGAACTTATCAAACTCAACACCCAAAAAACAAATAATCCAGTGAAGAAATCGGCAAAAGACATGAATAGACACTTCTCCAAAGAAGACATCCAAATGGCTAACAGACACATGAAAAAATGCTCACTATCACTCATCATGAGGGAAATGCAAATCAAAACCACAATGAGATACCACCTCACACCTGTCAGAATGGCTAACATTAACAACTCAGGCAAAACAGATGTTGGCAAGGATGCGGACAAAGAGGATCTCTTTTGCATTGCTGGTGGGAATGCAAGCTGGTACAGCCACTCTGGAATGAAGGTTCCTCAAAAAATTAATACTAGAACTACCCTGTGACCCAGCAATTGCACTACTAGGTATTTACCCAAGGGATACAAGAGTGCTGATTCGAAGGGGCACATGCACCCTAATGTTTATAGCAGCACTATTGACAATAGCCAAAGTGTGGAAAGAGCCCAAATATCCATTGACTAATGAGTGGATAAAGCTGTGGTATGTATGTATATATGTGTGCATATATGTATATATATAATGGAATACTGCTCGGCGATCAAAAAGAATGAAATCCTGCCATTTTCAACTACATGGTTGGAACTAGAGGGTATTATGCTAAGCGAAATTAGTCAGAGAAAGACAAATATCATATGACTTCACTCATATAAGGACGTTAAGATACAAAACAGATGAACACAAGGGAAGGGAAGCAAATATAATATAAAAACAGAGAGGGAGACAAACTATAAGAGACTCTTAAATAAAGAGAGCGAAGTGAGGGTTGCTGGCAGGGTATTGGGTGCAGGGAAGGGCTAAAAGGGTGAGGGGCATTAAGGAGTGCACTTGTTGGGATGAGCACTGGGTGTCATATGTAAGTGATGAATCACTAAATTCTATTCCCAAAATTATTATTAGAGTATATGTTAACTTGGGATGGATGGATTGGATGGATTGGATGGATGGATGGATGACCCCATCATACATAGCCTGTTTGTTGCAGAGAAATTGTAACCTGATTATACAAAATACCCCCCAAAATCAATAAAAAAACAAATGACTTATTTGAAAAAAAAAAAAGAAATGAAAATGAAAAATGAAAAAATGAAATACAGACAGGCAATTTACAGAAGCAAAACCTGAATCATCAATGATTAGTAGAAAGCTGCTAAGTTTGATTAGAAATCAAAAATAAATTTAAACCACCATGGAGTACTCCTCATGACAATGCCAAAAACTACACTGTAATCACTGTAATCACTGTTGACCAGGATGTAGACACACACATACACACACACACACACACACACACACACACACACACACACAGAAAGGATTGGATAAACTTGGCACCTGTTAAAGAATATTTCCAGAATGAATTCTTAAGTAAAATTAGGAAGGTATAAATGAGTGTCAACTGGGGTGCTTGGCTGACTCAGTGGAGCACGTGACCCTAGATCTTGGGGTTGTGAGTTAGAGCCCCACGTTGGGTAGAAGGATTACTTAAAAAAATTTAAAAAATTGTGACTTTTTTTTTTTTAATTTTTTTTTCAACATTTTTATTTATTTTTGAGACAGAGAGAGACAGAGCATGAACGGGGGGAGGGCCAAAGAGAGAGGGAGACACAGAATCGGAAGCAGGCTCCAGGCTCTGAGCTGTCAGCACAGAGCCTGATGCGGGGCTCGAACTCACGGACCGTGAGATCGTGACCCGAGCGAAGTCGGAGGCTCAACCGACTGAGCCACCCAGGCGCCCCAGTGACTTTTGAACCATGTGGACATTTTACATGTTCAAACATAAAATAAAATTTTAAAAAAAGTCAAAACACCACCTATAAAAATAGGAAGGGGGGCATTCAACTTCTCTGTGCCTGTCTCCTCCTTTGCAAAACGTGGATAACAACAGAATCCACCTTAAGGACTTGGCATAGAAACTCAGTGAAGTCATCAATATATTGCACTTAGCAAAATCTCTAACATGTGCTCAGAGCTAAATAAAGGTTCCTATTATAAATTGATGATTTTAAAGTTGAGCTAATAATCACTATCCTTTAAGTTGCAGGGAAAATTATACGACAATAATGCAGGTAAAGCATGGGGCACATAATAGGCAATTAATAAATAACCACTACAACTTAAGATTCTCTGGAGAAACAGACCAATAGGATATATATAAAGAGATTTCTTTTTTTTTTCTTTTTTTAAAATATAATTTATTGTCAAATTGGCTAACATACAGTGTGCTCTTGGTTTTGGGAGTAGATTCCCGTGATTCATTGCTTACATACAACACACAGTGCTTCTTAGGACCAATCGGCTCATGTGTTTATGGGGTCTGAGAAGACCCACAGCTTGCCATCTGCTCGCTGGAGACCCATGAAAGCCAGTGTTGTAAATTCCACACCAAGGGGTCAGCCTGAGACAGAATTTGCCCCTTCCTTAGCCTTTTTTGTTTTATTCAGGCCCACAGTGGATTGGGTAATGGCAACCACGAAGGCAGGGTCTTTGGCTTTACTCAGTCTACTGATTCAAATGCTAACATCTTCCGCAAACACCCTCACAGACGCACAGAAATCACCTTTTTTTTTCTTCCAGAGTTTATTTTTAAGTAATCTCCACCCAACGTGGGGCTTGAAGTCACAACCCCGAGACCAAGAGTCACATACTCCAGTGCTGAGCCAGTCAAGAGCCCCTCAGAAATCATCTTTAACCAAGTATCTGAGCAGCCCATGATCCAGTCAAGTTGACACATAAAATTAACCACCACAATCACCAAAAATGGGGGTGAGGTTAAGATTTATTTTAAAAGTCATACATGACCATATAACTAGATGTCACAAAAATGATGGGTCATGGGCTATAGTCAGACTCCGGATGTGTCTGGCCAACACAGTGTTTGCAAAACAATTTCTATCAGTGCCCATCTCTAAAAATAGAGACGCTTTCCACATGAATTGGCGTTCCTTGGGGTGGAAAAAAAATCACAGTTTAGGGGAATTCTAGGTAAGTCTGCATCCCCACATAGCAGCACTCTGCTGGAGATGAGGGATGGATTCCGTCCACAACTATCCCCATCGCTCTCTATGTCTCACACCCTGCCAACACCCCTCACTTGCAGCATTTGCCTGCCCCGCACGCGGAGCCGAGTTTGAGAACGCCTGCGTGCAAGCAATACCCCTCAGCCCGGCTGAGCAATTGCGGGATGTGGCCACCAGGTGGCACCATGGCTGTGTGCTGCTCAACCACTAGATGGCACTCGATAGCTTTAGGAAAAGCAACTACCATCTGCTGAGCTCCTACTGTGTGCTGGGAGCATCAGATGTGACTTCCTTAAATCCTCACAAGTGTACATAGAGAGTTGTGCCTCCTATATGGTGACGGGGAGGGGGGGGGGGGAGGGAACGGAGGCTCAGAGAGAGGCCCCATTTATAAGACCGGACAAAGCATCTCTCTGGGTGGCCAGAAGGGTTCAAGGCCATACTGGGTGTCAAGCGTTCAGCCTAACTTCTGCTGCACAGTGTGTGCTTGGCAAATGGCAATTAGTTGCTATATTATTACCACAGTTGCTTGGTTATTATTACCAGATGCATCTGACCGTCAGTTCTGCTGGTTGCTCCCAACAGTGAAGGAACCCTGACATTGAGCTGGTCCATAGCCACCCTGAGTCAAGGCTACCCTTCTTAGCCTCCCTCACAGCCGGTGTTAATGGAACACGGGCAGAGTGATGTATCCCCTTTATGCCCACTTTCATCCGATCTCTCCCTTCCTTTAGATTGCACTGCACTTCCTCCCAGAAATCCTCCCTGGGGTAACCCCCACTCTGCCTCCCCTCTCCCAGCTTAGGTGGAGGAAGCATTTATTAGCTTGTGGTCCCTCAGGATCCTATACTTTTCCTCATCTCAGAGCTTTTCACACTCACGGCTGCCCATTCGTTTGTCTGCCCAACCTCTGCCCACACCACCTCACCCCAAAGGACTCTGAGGTGAAGGAACGAACGAGGAAATTCTTCTTGGGGTAGAAGAATCTCTACCCCTGTGGTTCCCAATCTGGACTGAGCACCTGAGGAACTCTTTCTTCTTTCCAGCTTGATTATCACTGACACATGATACTGTGTAAGTTTAAGGTGCACAGTGTGTCGACTGGATACAATTATACTGCAAAATGGTTAACACCACTGTTAGCTAACACCTCCATCTAGTCACACAAATACGATTTCTTTAAAAAAATTGGAGCAGCACCACCTGGGGCCAAATGAAGCCCAGTGTCTGGGATGGAGCCCCCCACGTGATTCCAAACTGCATGAGGTAAAGGAAATGTTATAAGGGTGCTGTGCAGACCCTTGGTTATTCTGTCAAGGTCTTGTTAGAGTCAAAAGAAAGAAGGGATCTTTCTTGGGGGAATGGGGCCCCAGGAATCTAGAATGGGGTTACATGTTCCAATTGACACCAATTGTAATGCCTTTTGGGTTTTTTCCCCACTTGCCACCATAAGCAGTTCTCTGACACCAGCTGGGGGTCCTACAATTTCAACTCTTTTTTAAAAAATTCCTTTTAGGGGCGCCTGGGTGGCGCAGTCGGTTAAGCGTCCGACTTCAGCCAGGTCACGATCTCGCGGTCCGTGAGTTCGAGCCCCGCGTCGGGCTCTGGGCCGACGGCTCGGAGCCTGGAGCCTGTTTCCGATTCTGTGTCTCCCTCTCTCTCTGCCCCTCCCCCGTTCATGCTCTGTCTCTGTCTGTCCCAAAAATAAATAAAAAACGTTG
This sequence comes from Neofelis nebulosa, assembly GCF_028018385.1. NCBI lineage: Eukaryota > Metazoa > Chordata > Mammalia > Carnivora > Felidae > Neofelis > Neofelis nebulosa. Next base: position 2,507,503 of record NC_080798.1, read on the forward strand.
AAAAAAAAAATTTAAAAAAAAAAAAAATTCCTTTTAATGTTTATTTATTTTTTTTTTTAATTTTTTTTTTTAATGTTTTTTTAAATTTATTTTTGGGACAGAGAGAGACAGAGCATGAACGGGGGAGGGGCAGAGAGAGAGGGAGACACAGAATCGGAAACAGGCTCCAGGCTCCGAGCCATCAGCCCAGAGCCTGACGCAGGGCTCGAACTCACGGACCGCGAGATCGTGACCTGGCTGAAGTCGGACGCTTAACCGACTGCGCCACCCAGGTGCCCCAATGTTTATTTATTTTTGAGAGAGAGGGAGAGAGACACAACGCGTGAGCAAGGGAGGGGCCGAGAGAGAGAGAGAGAGAGAGAGAGAGAGACATAGAATTTGAAGCAGGCTCCAGGCTCTGAGCTGTCAGCATAGAGCCCGATGCGGGGCTCAAACTCAGACCACGAGATCATGACCTGAGCCGAAGTCAGACGCCCAACCAATTGAGCCGCCCAGGCGCCCCCAATTCAACTCGATTTTAACACCTTACCAGAAATAGTGTGACATCCCACAGTGAAGGACTCAGTCCTACAAGACTGGCCCCCCAACCTTCATACACCAATCCAGGTTGTCTCCTGTGCTTCTGGCCAACCGGCTGTCAATCAGAGGTTCCCACGACGCCCTCCTCAGGTTCAATTAATTTGCTAGAGCAGTTCACAGAATCCAGAGAAACATTTTACTCACTAGATTAGTGGTTTATGATAAAAGCACAGAACTTGAGAACAGCCAGATGTAAGGGATGCTCAGGACCAGGTACGGAGAAAGGGTGTCTGGGTCTCTCCCACATCTCCACATGTTCACCAACCTGAAAGCTTTCAGAACCCCATGCTTTTGGGGTTTTAGGGCGGCTCCATTACATAGGCATGATCAATTAAATCACTGGCCATTGGTGTTTGATCCAACCACCAACTCCTCTCTCCGCCCAGAGATCAGAGGGGTGGGGGCTGGAAGTTCCAACCCTCCAGGACTTGGTCAGTTATCTTGGCAACCAGTCCCATCCCTACGTGCTTTCAGAAAGTCACCTCATGAACATGTTCAAGGCACCTTCATCACTCAATTCCAAGGAAATTCCAAGGTTTTAGGAGATCTGTGCCAGAAATGGGGATGAAGACCAAATAAATTATTTGTTATTATAAATCACACATGTATATCGCTATGTAATCACTGTACATCGGAGGTAGAAAAGAGCAAGGCTCACGGGAGGTTCTGACATTCAGCGGACGAGCAGGCTATACACTTGTTTTGTGGCCCTGCCCAAGTGGGACAGCCCGCTCTGGGCTGGATTTTCTTGTTGATGAAACGGGGATTGTCGAGAGTAAACTACATTCTTGGGGCTACGGCGAAGGTGCGGTAACGTGAGTGCTTTACCCACTTTGGCACATAGTGAATATTCAGTACATGGCAGCTACTATTAGCAATATGAATTGTATTAAACAGATACTATGTGTCATCTCGGTAAGCAATTAGGCGCCAGCCACTTCACATTTACTATCAGAAGAAAAACAACTGAAACCACCACCAACGGTTATTGGACTCGTGTGGCGGGCACTGTTTTTAAGAGCTGTAGTTATTAGCCTGTTTACTCTGTGATAATCCCGGGAGGTGACATAACCCACCGTCCTGAACAGGAGGACTGCTCGCCATCACCTCCGTAGCCAGGTAGCTACAGAGCCAAGATCCTGACGCAGGTCGGCAAGCACTGTGTGGACTCACAACAGGATGCATCAGATCAAGCGGCAGGAGGGGAAAGACAGCACAGAAGGGGATAAACGACGCCACTTCAAGATGTGCCTCCTTGACACGGCAGACACAAGACAAGCTCTAAAAACAGAGTAGAGGCTACCCCTTTTTTTTTAATTTTTTTTTAACCTTTATTTTTGAGACAGAGAGAGATAGAGCATGAACGGGGGAGGGGCAGAGAGAGAGGGAGACACAAAATCTGAAGCAGGCTCCAGGCTCTGAGCTGTCAGCACAGAGCCAGACACGGGACTTGAACTCACAAACCACAATCGCTTCTCGGCCTTTTGGCTAAGATCAAGTGTGAACTCACAAACCACAAGATCATGACCTGAGCTAAAGTTGGATGCTTAACCCACTGAGCCACCTAGGTGTCCCTGTGTACTAAGTTCAATTTTTAAAAAAATTTTTTTTAACGTTTATTTATTTTTGAGACAGAGAGAGACAGAGCATGAACGGGGGAGGGTCACAGAGAGAGGGAGACACAGAATCCGAAACAGGCTCCAGGCTCTGAGCGGTCAGCACAGAGCCCGACGCGGGGCTCGAACACACGGACCGTGAGATCATGACCTGAGCCGAAGTCGGACGCCCAACTGACCGAGCCACCCAGACGCCCCCTAAGTTCATTTTTAAGATGAAACTTCATATACTGCCCCAAATGGAAACCCAGTATCACCTGCCATAAAGATAGTCCTAACAGCAAATACAATGAAAACAGATATAACCTGATAAAAGGGATTGGTAAGCGTTAAGCTGCTACAGATAAACTTACCTCTTCACTGAGAAAGCCTGAAAGAGAAATGAAAAAATAACTTCCTGACCACAGGATTTGGGCCTCCAGAGGTCATGAGGGGCACTGACCTAGTTACCCTGATTTCAGAGACAGGGCAAGGGAAACATGACTTAGCTCAATTTTGCTAGACAATTAAAAAAAAACAAAACAAAACTGGAGCGTCTGGTTGGTTCAGTCGGTTGAGCATCAGACTTCGTCTCAGGTAATGATCTGGAGGTATGTGGGTTGGATCCTAGTGTCGGGCTCTGTGCTGACAGCTCAGAGCCTGGAGCCTGCTTTGGATTCTGTGTCTCCCTCTGTCACTGTCCCAGACCCACTCACACTCTGTGTGTCTTTCTCAAGAATAGATAAACATTAGGGGCGCCTGGGTGGCTCAGTCGGTTAAGCATCTGACGTCAGCTCAGGTCGTGATCTCATGGTTCGTGAGTTCAAGCCCCACGACAGGCTCTGTGCTGACAGCTCAGAGCCTGGAGCCTGCTTCAGATTCTGTGTTTCCCTCTCTCTGACCGTCCCCCAATCACGCTCTGTCTCTGTCTCTCTCTCAAAAATAAATAAACATTATGGTGCAGCCACTCTGGAAAACAGTGTGGAGGTTCCTCAAAAAATTAAAAATAGACCTACGCTATGACCCAGCAGTAGCACTGCTAGGAATTTACCCAAGGGATACAGGAGTACTGATGCATAGGGGCACTTGTACCCCAGTGTTTATAGCAGCACTCTCAACAATGGCCAAATGATGGAAAGAGCCTAAATGTCCATCAACTGATGAATGGATAAAGAAATTGTGGTTTATATACACAATGGAGTATTACGTGGCAATGAGAAAGAATGAAATATGGCCTTTTGTAGCAACGTGGATGGAACTGGAGAGTGTGATGCTAAGTGAAATAAGCCATACAGAGAAAGACAGATACCATATGGTTTCACTCTTATGTGGATCCTGAGAAACTTAACAGAAACCCATGGGGGAGGGGAAGGAAAAAAAAGAGGTTAGAGTGGGAGAGAGAGCCAAAGCATAGGAGACTCTTAAAAACTGAGAACGAACTGAGGGCTGCTGGGGGGTGGGAGGGAGGGGAGGGTGGGGGATGGGTGTTGAGGAGGGCACCTTTTGGGATGAGCACTGGGTGTTGTATGGAAACCAATTTGACAATTTCATATATTTAAAAAAAAGTTATAAAAAAATAAATAAACATTAAAAAAAGGCAATGAAGGCATATCTGAGACTAAGAATAAGATGTTGGATACAAAGGGAGGGTAAGGTGGGGTGAGGAGAGGGACACCAGACCTTCTGACTGTAATTCAAAGTGACCTCCAAGTCAACTGAGCTCCCCCTGGTTATTTTACAGATGACGCGAAGATGGACAGGACAGCTTGCCCAAGCAAAGTTAGGGCCAGTGCTTGGACCAGAGTGAGAATTAGAAGTCCGTCCCCATAATTTTCCACTTGAAGAAACTCAGAGCTCCTCAAGGACGAGAACTGACCAGGGTCGTGCAGCAGTGGACGTGACAAGGGCAGATTTCTGGAATTACAGGGTCCTACCACCAAACCCCGTAGCATCCCACCGGTTAGACAGTCATTGGCTGTGTGCTGAGAAGCAAGATTAACGTTCACAAAACCCACTACGCCCATTTCTCAAATCAACACACCGAGACTCCAGAGTAGGCGAGGGACTTGTCCAAATCCCCAAACCAAAGATGACGACGATGACAATCAGACACTAACACTTGAGAGGTCACGGTGTGCGGGGCACTGTCCTAAGGTTCCATTAGAGAGTCAAATTCTATCATCCCCCTCAATTTGGGGGAAACGGAGGCACAGAGTGTGTGCACCTTGCCCGGGGTCTCAGAGCTAGTAAGGGGCAGAGTAACTCCAAAGATCATTTCACAAAAGGGGAAACTGAGGCCTACAGAGGACGAAAGGGTCCCAACCCAAACTCCCCGTCGCAGAGGGGGTGGGGGGTGGGGGTACAAGTGGGCGACTCAGAATCTACGACACCTTCAAATTTGCCCTCTTCCCCTCGATGGGAGCTATGACGTCACATGTCGGTGAGTGGGGGCTGTTACTAGGAGCTTGGGCATTGCATTCGGAAACCCGGGGGTAACCGGGGGTCGCACTCACCTCCGGAGGCACTTCTTTGGAGCCGGCACTTCTGGACTCGTGATCGAGGTCCGGAGCGCCCCGCCTGCGCAGACTCGGCGTCCCTCCACCAGCGCGACCTGCGACACTGCCCAGGCAACCGAGGCTCGCGGACCCCTGGACACCACGGACCGCGAATGCGCGCGGCCAACTCAACGCGCATGTGCGCCCCCGACCTGTCGTTCAAAGCCTGCGGTGTGGCATCTCTGCCAGTCGGAATCCTCCTTCCAGCCTGGCCCCGCCTTATGCGTCAAGCTTCCGGCGTCTGGCTGTCTCCAGGGCAACCATCAGACTGACGGCCTAGGAAAGCGAGGCCCAGAAACTTCTGGGTGTCGTAGACTCAAAGGGGCAGAGAAACAAACAGGAGGTGCCTGGGAGTGAGAAAGGTCTCCGACGCAGGAGTCCCCGCCTCCTTTCCCTGGCCCAGCTTGCCAGGTCTTGCCACAGTGCCGACCCGTTCGCGAGCCTTGGGGTCGGTTGCAGGGGGCTCTGCCCTCACAGCGGGCATCGCAGAGCGGGCCGCGGTCGCCATGGTAATACCTCTGGCTCGCCGCCCGCCCCTTGCGTGGTGACGTCATGCGCCGAGGGAAGGCAGTGGGCGCATGCGCCTAAGATGGGAGGTGTGAGGTTGAGCGGTGGGCGGGGCCGGGGAGCGGGGCGGAGCCGGGGAGCGGGGCGGGGGCGGGGAGCGGGGCGGGGGCGGGGAGCAGGGCGGGGAGCGGGGCGGAGCCGGGGAGCGGGGCGGGGGCGGGGAGCGGGGCGGAGCCGGGGAGCGGGGCGGAGCCGGGGAGCGGGGCGGGGGCGGGGAGCGGGGCGGGGGCGGGGAGCGGGGCGGAGCCGGGGAGCGGGGCGGAGCCGGGGAGCGGGGCGGAGCCGGGGAGCGGGGCGGAGCCGGGGAGCGGGGCGGAGCCGGGGAGCGGGGCGGAGCCGGGGAGCGGGGCGGAGCCGGGGAGCGGGGCGGAGCCGGGGAGCGGGGCGGAGCCGGGGAGCGGGGCGGAGCCGGGGAGCGGGGCGGAGCCGGGGAGCGGGGCGGAGCCGGGGAGCGGGGCGGAGCCGGGGAGCGGGGCGGAGCCGGGGAGCGGGGCGGAGCCGGGGAGCGGGGCGGAGCCGGGGAGCGGGGCGGAAGGGACTCCTCTGACCGGTCAGTTTAGGGTGCTTTCTTTTCAGAAAGTGCTCAGAGACTTCGCTGCAGGTTGTTCACTCGTTTTTACTTGCTCCCCATTTGTTTTGTTTGCTCCGCACTGGTTGGAAACGTAGACTTTCCATGTCAAGCCTGCCTCCAGGCAAACTAGGTCCCTTTGAGCTCTCAGGAGCATCCCACCTCCCCCTGCCTGCTCTGGGCCTTGATGACAGGTTCGTGCTATCCGTTGATTCATCTAACAGGTCGTTATTAAATGTCTGATAAATGCTGGTGCCAGGGAGACAGCTATGACCAAACGGGGAGCTGGCCGCAGACTTCTTGTTTTGAGCAAGTAGAGAAAAAAGTGAACCCATGTTTTTCAACCTCGGTATAATTGACATTTGGGTCTGATTATTCCTCGGGGTGGGAGCTGTCCTGTGCATTGTAGGGTGTCAAGCAGCATCCCTCTGCCCACTAGAGGCCAAGAGCAACACCCTCAGCCCTCCCACTAGTCTTGACAACAAAAAATGTCTCCAGACACAGCCAAATGTCCGCTCGGAGGCAAACTCAGTCCCGTTGAAGAACCACTGCTTTTTAAGGGGGTTTCCTAGGGGTACCTGGGTGGCCAGTTGTTTAAGCATCTTACTTCGGCTCAGGTCATAATCTCATGATTTGTGAGTTTGAGCCCCACATCAGGCTCTGTGCTGACAACTCAAGGGCCTGGAGCTTGCTTCAGATTCTGTGACTCCTTCTCTCTCTGCCCCTCCCCTGCTTGCATTCTGTTTGTGTGTCTCTCTCTCAAAAATAAATAAACATTTAAAAAAAATTAAGGGGTTTTCCCAAGCACTGGTCCTATTTTCAAATAACTTGGGCACCTCATAAACTCTCACCAGGTGATTAAAATCTGATGTCTGGGTATTTGAGGGTTGCTACCAGAGTGGATCTTTAAGGTTCGCATCATAAGAAAAAAATTATGTAACTACATGTGGTGATGGAGGTTAAGTAAACTTATTGCAGTGATCATTTTTCAATATATACAAATACCAAATCATGTTGTACACCTGAACTAATAGAATGTTATATGATAATTATACCTCAGTAAAACTTGGGGGGGGGATCTGATATTGATTGCTGAGATGAGCTGGCATATTAACAAAACTCAGTTTAGATAAAGTTCAAGAGAGCCCCACTTCACCACCACCAGCACCACCATCAAAGGGAAGGTGATTGGGGGCGCCCAGGTGGCTCAGTCAGTTAAGTGACTTCAGCTCAAGTCATGATCTTGCAGTTCGTGAGTTTGAGCCCCACATCAACCTCTGTGCTGACAGCCTGGAGCCTGCTTGGGATTCAGTGTCTCCCCCTCTCTCTGCCCCTCCCCTGCTTGTGCTCTGTCTCTTAAAAATAAATAAATGTTAAAAAAATTTTTTTTAAGACGGGAAGGTGACTGGATGTACAAAGGTCATAAAGATACGCGTTCTTTTTATTAAGGTAGCAACCCGGTCTGTATGCAAATTGCTGTAAGAAATGATGACAGCTTCCTTGAGCTCAGACACAGTTGTGCCAACCCAGTGACACCCCCACCCCCTTTAATTCAGGACTTTAGTTGACTTGGAAAACTAGTTTTACGTGCTCAAGTAGTCACTGGGGCTCAAGCATGTGAAATTACCCTCAGTGTGTGCAATCACCCTCTGAAGAGTATAGTCAAGCCTTTGTTTCCTTATTGACTGCCTTCCCACTCTTCCTTTAAGTGGATTTCCCACCAGGGGGCGGGAAAGGTGGCATCCTATTTGCCAAGAACAAACATAATCACATTTTGAGATAGAGAAACCGAAGAACTCCATAAAAACCTGCTTCTTGCTCCTTTTCTATTCTTGCTAGGGCCTGCACCCCCAACTTCACACATGCTTCATATTGCAAATAATGTATGTCCTCCTTGTAGGGGACAAGGAGTTAATGATTTCTTTGGAACTGGCAAAATCTAATGAAGGACCAGGGGAAAATGACCCAATAAAGCCGTCATATGCGCATTCTAGATCTCCACCACTGGGGCTAGACCTCTCTACGCCAAGATCTGGCTCCAGGGAATAACACCTGAGCCCTGGTCTTTGCTCTAACCAGTTCCTGGATGCCTGAGAGGACCTGTAGTCCAGACCACAATCCTCAATAAAAAACCCTGAACCTCAAGCAAAACCGAGGCTCTGACCTTCCTGAGTCTCCTGCACACTGTGTCTATACCTGCACTCTCTCTCTACCTTCAATAAAGTCTGCTCTCACAGCCTGCCAGCTCACATTTGGTTTCTATCCTGTGCACAGCCAAGGACCCTCGTGGCTGGTCCTGGAGGACCCCATCTGGGTCCTCAGACTGGCCTGCCGGCAAGTGTCTCATCATACTGGACAAGACCCGACTGACCGTGAGATCATGACCTGAGCCAAGATCGAGAGTCTGGTGCTTAATGGACTGAGCCACCCAGGCACCCCAATCAGATGTTTTTTTTTAATGTTTATTTTTGATAGAACATGTGAGCAGGTTAGGGGCAGAGAGAGAGGGAGACACAGAATGGAAGCAGGCTCCAGGCTCTGAGCTGTCAGCACAAAGCCGGATGTGGGGCTCGGACCCACAAACCCACGTGAGATCATGACCTGAGCTGAGTTGGAGACTTAGCTGACTGAGCAACCCAGGTGCCCCAGCAGACATGAGTTTTAAGTGACTCCTGGGGTCACTGATGTTCCCCATCCTCTCTCTCAGAAGCACTGGCTGGTGTCCAGGGCTTCGGAAAGCCCATGGCAGGCACAGTGCTTTCTAAAATGCCTGAACCAGGGCTCCTGGCTGGCTCAGTCAGTGGAGTGTGTGACTCTTGATCTCAGGGTTGTCAGTTTGAGCCCCATGTTGGGTGTAGAGATTCCTTAAAATAAAATAAAATCTTAAAAAAAAAGCAGAACGACAAAAATGTATTAAATTCGAATGGGTAAGACAGCTGTAAGAATGGACTTTTTCACTTGTTTTAGTCTAGAATTTCTACCTTCCAACCGCTCTGCAAGAATGCTTGTCGTTTTGCTCCTCCTTGAAAGGACAAATTGAACATTGTAGGTCTGTAGACACGTACTAACAACAAAACAAAAAAATAAAAATAAAAAATAAAAATAAAAACAAAACAAAGCTTCGGTTCCATCAGACCAAATGAGTGTACATTTGTATGTCTTAAAGTAGTTTTTTTTTAATGTGTATTCATTTATTTTGAGAGAGATAGCATGAGTGGGGAAGGGGCAGAGAGAGAAGAGAGAGAGAATTCCAAGCAGCCTCCCCGCTATCAGCATGGAGCGCAATTTGGGGCTTGATGCTATGAACAGTGAGATACTGACCTGAGCTGAAATCAAGAGTCAGACGCTTAACGAACTGAGCCACCCTGGTGGTAGCTTTAATTAGCCATTTTAATGAACTTTGTGATGAACAAATGACTGGTTCTGATCATGATAATAAGAGGGCTTCTACTCTGTCAGTACCCCCATTTTGCAGATGACAAAATGAGGTACAGAGAGACAATAACTTCCCCAAGGTCACAATCCAGTAAGTGGTGGCACCGGGATCTGCACTCAAGAAACCCGTCTCCTCCTTCGAGCCCAAGCTCTCAACCAGGACGATGGACATCCTCAAACATGGGCAAAAGTCCACTCAGGTGGGACAGTTGGGACATAGCCTAGTCTCGAGATCACTACATCTTCAGATGCCTATTTCTTCATTTGGGAGACCTAAATCTTTATACCAAAAAAAAAAAAAAAAAAAAAAAAAAGACTTTGGAATGAGTCAAACCTGTCATCTGTGTGACCTTGGACAAGTTATCGATCCCTCTGAGCTATAGTTTCTTCACCTGTAACAGGAACAGTATAACAGAATTCTTCATGGGGTGATTGCCAGAATTAAGGGGTATACATGATTCTTGGCCCCCTTCCCCCACCCCAAGGTATTAATTCTCAGTGTCGTGTGAATGGAAGAACTGAGCCCTCACGGTCTCAATTAGTGTACATTTAATTAGAGAAACAGTGGGGGGGGGGGGGGGAAGAGGCCAGGGACAGCGGTGTGGAAAGCCCCCTGAGGGCCCTCGCTCGCCCTGGGTCCACCTCATCAGGACCCTTAGGGACACCTTCCTGCAGAGACAGGTGTCACCCCTCAGAGGACCCAGTCCGTCACTCTCCAAACTGGCGGTCCCGGGCAGACAGGGTTCTTGGAGGCGAGACTAGCGGGCATATGAAGGACTGGCGACCGCCCAGAGGGGACAGAGCAGGGTCGCTAGAAAGAGCAGCAGGGGTCGTTCCTGGGGGAGGGAAGAGGGCGGGGAGAAAGGTAGATGTGCCTCGCTCTGCGCCGCCGCTCGGTCGTTCCACCGACTGGAACGCGCGTCCCGGGGTCTGAGCCGGGGAGGGCGGGGCTCCACCTGGTCACTCCCAGCAGGTGCCTCCCCCTCCGAAGGGTTCCTGCGACCACGCGGAGGAAGGAGGCCGCCCCTCCAGTTCCGTCTGTCACCGTCCGGCCTTCCAGGACACTCACTTGATTGCCAGTCACCCTCCAGAGGGCGCTCTCCTTGACCTCGAGGACCTCCCCTGCCGCAGCCCGTCTGTGCCCCGGCAGCTCGGTGACCCCGCCCCTCCGTGACCCCGGCCCCTCGGGGTGCTCGCCCCTCGAAGACCCAGCCTCTCCGTGACCCCGGGCCCTTCCGTGACCCCGCCCCTCCGTGATCCCGGCAGCTCTGTGCGCCCTCCCCTCTGTGACTCCGCCCCTTGATGACCCCGGCCCCTCGAGACGCCCGCCCCTCTGAGACCCCGCCCCTCCGTGACCCCACTTCTCTGTGACCCCGGCTGCTCTGCGCCCCCGGCCCCTCCGTGCCCCCTGCAGCACCGCGCCCCCGGCTCCGGTACCCCCAGCCTGGCACACTGGAGCCTCGCCAGGGTGGGGCAGGGAGCAAGTGTACAGGGTCTGCAGTGCGTGCTGGGGTCCCCGGGGTACATCCGTCCGGTGGACTTGCTCCCAGAGGGTCTCGCAGCGCAGTGCGGGGGTCCTCAAACTACAGCCTCCCCCACTTTTTATAGGTTTTTAAAACAGGTAACATCCACATGGCATAAAATTCACCATTTAGCCGTTTTAGCTACTCAAGGATCCACCATAGAATCGTCGCTCAACAAAAGCTTGCTGAGCTCCTCAATCAAGTTCAACAGCAGCAACCCCGCGGCCAAGTGTGTCCCCGGAAGAACTGAAAACAAGTGTTCAGACAGAGGCCTGGACACATGTCCACAGCAGCACTATTCACAACTGTCAAAAGGCGGAAGACACCTCAAATGCCCTTCAGTGGGACGTAGAACGAAATGTGGTCCCGCCGGCCGATGAGGTGTACCCAGACTGCTCGGCCACCGTAAGAACGGACGCGTGACCCCTGCCACCTCCTGGATGAACCTGGAAAGCGCAAAGCGTGACACGGGCCACGTGGTGTGTGGTTCCACGTCTATGACACTATCCGTCCAGAACGAGCCAAGCCATGCGGACACAGAGAGTTGAGTGGTGGTTACCAGGGGCTGGGAGGAGAAAATGCCCTTCTGGCCGTCACGTACCTGATGTCCACTTCCGTGCTACAGGAGTGACAGTAACACTTGGGTGGTTGAGGAGGAAGTGAACCGGAAACAGAGAAAGAAACAGGAGGGGTGAGGTACGTCAAGTTCCTCCCCTGGCTTTCTCCCCTTCCTTGTTGTTGCGACACCCTGAGGGCCTGCTGGTCTACGGCCCTCACCTCCCACCTTCTGTCCCATCTTCCAGCCAGCTCTTCCCATTCTCATCAGTAACACCGTCCTCTCCCCTGGGGTTTCTCAGCTTGATCGCTACTGACATTTTGAGCCGGATCACTGTTTATTTGGGGGTAGCTGGCCTATGCAATGCAGGATGTTGAGCAGGATCCCTGGCCTCCTCCCACTAAAGGCCAGTAGCACCCCGTCCCCAGTCATGACAGCCAACAGTATCCCCAGATGCTGCTGTGCCCTCTGGGGGGCAAGGTTACCCCACTGGAGAACCACCGGTCTAACCAAGGGCCCAAGTCTAAGCCTGAGGCTCATCTCGTTGGTGCCATTTTCCTCGTCCCTCACATGCAATCCGTTAGCATTTTTATTTTATTTTTCAGAGAGAGACAGAGCGTGAGCAGGGGAGGGGCAGAGAGAGAGAGAGGGAGACACAGAATCCGAAGCAGGCTCCGGGCTCGGAGCTGAGCTGTCAGCACAGAGCCCGACGCGGGGCTCAGGGGCTCGAACTCAAGAGCCATGAGGCATGAAGTCATGACCTGAGCTGAATACTGACGCTCAAAGGACTGAGCCGCCCAGGCGCCCCCCCATTAGCACTTCTTATAGAACCACCAGGTGGTCTTCCTCATCTCCACTACCTCATCACCAGGTATTCTGCCGGCCACTCGGACCTCATTCTCTCATCTCTCTGCTTCCGCTCTTGCCCTGTCCTCATTCAGCACCCAGACCCACCCTTTCCTACTTGACGTCAGATCTTGCGGATGGCTCTCCACCAAACTTAGAATAAAACTTCCTTCTCGCCGCGGTCTATGGGGCCCCTTTGTGAGCTGGACGCCCTCTGGCTCTCCCAACTCATGCAGACTTTCCTTTGGTCCCTCAGAGGCACACAGGGCAGTTCAGCCTCGGGGTCTTTGCCTTGCATGTCCCTGCAGCTCCCAAGGCAGGCTGCTTCCGCCAGCTCAGCTAGGCTTTTCCAGCAAAGCAGCCCACCGCTTTGCGTGCTCTGACAGATCCCCTGATTCGCTTCCTTTCCTGGAGCTCACTGTTTGTTTTGTTTCCGTCCTGCCCCTATCCTGTGAGCTTGTGGGGTCCAGGGACCTTGTGGGGTCTTGTAGTCCCGGCATCCAGCAAGGGACCTGCTGCATGTGTAAATATTTGAGTTTGCGGATGAAATGAATGATTACTGGCCATTTCTTGCAGGTAATATTCCCATGCCTCCGCCCCCCAACCTCTACCCCCAGACCTCTACTTACTGCTTGGTAAATGACTTGGTCCTTAAGAACCTACCTTATTTACATGGAGAGAGAGGGAGAGAGAGAATGAATGAATGGTAGTATTTCAGAGGAGACTCTGGGGCCCTGTTAGTGCAGAAGGGAGTGTCTCCTAGCCAAGCCTGGTGGTGGAGGGATGGAGGTAGGGAGTGGAGAGAGACAGTGAGGGAGGGGTGATTCGAATTACAGAGTGGGGGGGTCTTCCTTCCTACCCCTTCCCTTGCTTGGCACCTCCTTCACTCCCTCCCTTCTCTGTGCCCTCCGTCTCTGTCTCTGCCATCCTTCTTCCCTTTTCCCTCCTCCCTACCCCCTCCCTCCTCCCTTCCCCTCCCTCCTCCCTACCCCCTCCCTTCTCCCTGCTCCTCCCTCCTCCCTGGTCCCCCTCCTTCCTGCCCCCTTCCTCCTCCCTCCTCTTTGTCCCTCTCTCCTCCCCGGTCCCCCTCCTCCCTCTTTCCTGCCCCCCCTCCCTCCTTCCTGCCCCCCTCCCTCCTCCCTCCTCCCTGCCCCCTTCCTCCTCCCCCCTCAAAGGTAACAGGCTCCTTCTTACCCAGTCTCCTTTGTTGTAGGACACAAACAGGAAGGTGACCATCATATAAGTGCATTTCAACAAGTTCCATCTGGTCCGTTTCGTGGGTGGTTTCTTGGTGGAGGTGGCAGTGGCTAGGGAAATCTTCCCTGGGAGAAGCCGGTGGGAAGGATGCACGCTGAGGATATACCCGTCCCCATCCAGAAATCCCTGCCCTTCCGAAATCTCTGTTCCCAGCACAAGTCCCCTCCTGACCTCTCTGCACCACATCTCCACCTGACGCCCTGAACTGAAATTTTGGTCTCCTGCTGCTGGTTCCCATCCCTCCTGTCCACCCGACAAGCAGCCAGCTACATGTGCTGTCCTCCCCGATTACTCACCAGCCTCCTGCTCACCTTTCTGTCCCTCAAGCCTCCTCCAGCCTCCATGAGGGTGCCAGGAGGGTCTTTCTAACACCCAGATCTGAGCACGCGGTCTCCCCGCTTCAGACATAATGTGATTTTCACCTCCCCAACGTCCTTCCCTGCCCTTGTCATCCGAAACATCTTGTTCAAGTATTACATACAGAAAGCCCCAAATTTTTGCAATAAGCATTTTAGGACCGTGTAGGTACAAAGTAACATCTATGTAAAATGAGTTTCCTTTCTGACTTTCAGGTCCTTTCTCTTGCCTGGATAGGACGTGCACAGGATGGAACACCCAGTACGATGGGCAGTAGAAGTGGTGACCCGGAAAGCCGTCCATTCATGAGCTGGGGGCTGGGAAATCTGTCACGATGTCCGCATCGAACAGGTTGTTCCCTGTGAGTTTGCGGGGGGGGCTTCTCTTTGTCATATGGAGATGTTCTCTCCATCCCTGGTGTGCTGGGATTTTATTCTGTAATCAGGAATGACTGTTGGATTTTATCTTTTTTTTTTTTTCTGTATCTGTTGAGATGATAATATGATTTTTTTCCCTCTTTATATTAATAGGGTGGGGATTCCAGGGGTACCTGGATGGCTCGGTCAGTTAAATGTCCAACTTCGGCTCAGGTCATGATCTCGCAGTTTGTGGGTTCGAGCCCCACATCGGACTCTGTGCTGACAGCTCAGAGCCTGGAGCCTGCTTCGGATTCTGTGTCTCCCTCTCTCTCTGCTCCTTCCCTACTCATGCTCTGTCTCTCTCTCTCGCTCTCAAGACTAAATAAACATTAAAAAAAAAATGTTCCCTGTGTGGTTTTAAACTATTTTGTGGCAGTTCCTAGAAGTGGTTTTCTTTATATTCATTCCCTTTCGCATTCTCAGAGCTTTTAAAATCTGTTGCTTGATGGTTATTTTTTTATCAGGACGCAAAATTCTTAGCCATTAACTCTTGAGCCATCACTTCAGCTTCATTTTCTCTTGCTTTTCCTTCTTAAATTCTCATTTCACGTGTGTTACAAATTTTCACCAGTTCTCATAAGTCTCTTATTTTATGCTTTTTTCTGTTTTCTTTAATTTTTAAAAAACTGTTTATTTATTTTGAGAGAGAATGAGAGAGAGAGAGCAGGGCAGGGGCAGAGAGAGAGGGAGACGGAGAATCCCAAGCAGGCTCCACAATGTCAGCACAGAGCCCTGCATGGGGCTCGAACTCAGGAACCTTGAGATCATGACCTGAGCCCAAATCAAGTGTCAGACGCTTAACCTACCAAGCCACCTAGACGCCCCTTTTCTGTACTTTTCTATTCTTTTATCCGTTGTTCTGCACTTAGAATAATTTCTCTTGACCCATTTTCTAGCTCACTAATCGTGCTTTCTGCTAAGCCCAACCCCTGAACTCTTCATTTCAGTTACATATTTTCAATTCTAGAATGGCCATTTGACTTTTAAAAAAAAAAAAAACAAATTATAACTCTCTGGTGAAATGACTCATCTATTTTTGTGAACTTAATAATCATAAGCTTTTTTAAAGTGCTTATGGCCAAACCCTGGGTCCCCCGGAGGCTCGCTCTTATTGCCGGGTTTCCCCTCTCTTGGTTTTTTGGCCACGCAGCCCTGACACTCGGGACTTACGTGTTATTTCCAGGGGGAACAGGAATGTTTCCCACACCTACCTCAGTGGGCGGGGCCTCCTGGGCACCCACGAGTGGCACAAAGGAACAGAAGGCTTTGGATGCCCCTCTGAAGGACACCTTCACAGGTACTGGAGCTGTGCCCGCGGCTACCTGGGGTCTTCTCCACGGGGCTGTTGGGTTTTAGCGGATCCATGACTTACCTTCTTCCTTGCAATCATTTGTTTCTTCTAAAGATGAACATGGAGGAGGAGGAGGAGGAGGAGGAGGAGGAGGAAATCAGTAAGGGAGCTTGAGATGGATGGATATAGTGCTTCTAGTGCCTGGGGAGGGAGGGGGATGCAGTGACCTCCTTGGTCTCCTTGCTGTCCCTCGGTTCCCAGCCACTCTCCTCCCTCACGCTGTTCCCTGCGCTGTTCCTAGGCACTCTCCTCCTTTGTGGCCTGTGCACATGCTGTTCCCTGTGCCTGGAGCGCTCTTGTGCACTCGACTGGCTCCCTCCTTCAGGTCTTTGCTGAAATGTCACTTTCCATCATCACCCTCTAAACGCCTGTCAACCTGTCCCAGCTCTATTTCCCTCTTCCTTTCTCCAGTGTTTTCCTAAGACTCATCAACATCCAACAGACTCTTAACCCCCTTCTTTTTTTGTCTTTTTTAACGTCTATTTTTGAGAGGCAGAGCACGAGCAGGGGAGGGGCAGAGAGAGGGAGACACAGAATCTGAAGCAGGCTCCGGGCTCCGATCTGTCAGCACAGAGCCCCATGCGGGGCTTGAACCCACAACCCGTGAGATCATGACCTGAGCCGAAGTCGGACACTTAACTGACTGAACTACCCTATTTATTTGTTTTCTTTCTCTTCTCCCTGGAATGCAAGGTCCATCCAGGCACAGATTTCTGTCTGTTTCGTCCCCTGCTATCTCCCCAACACCTAGAACAGGACTTAGCACAGAGGAGCTAATATTAACCAGCGTTTGTTGGATGAATGACAAAAATGTTAAACCATTTATGATGGTAACGATGAGGAGAGAGAGCGTAGGGTTTGGTGATATCTAAAGGCCCTTCCAACACTAATTAAAAAAGCAAAGAGCTCTGTGTTTCTGTGCACAGGAGTGAGAACAAATAGTGGGACCCAAACAGCACAGTCACTACTTACCGCTTAGCACCTGGAGGCTCAGCAAACCTAAGGAAGACAACACACAGACTGAATTACAAAAAGCAGCATGACGAGTGCTCTCGGGTCAACAGGTTCAACAGGCTCGCCACAAGCTAGCTCTCCTCCGAGAAGCCCTGCTGGGTTGCGGGCACCTTTTCTCCTTGCCACCATGGGCAGGACGTTGATCCATATTGCATAATAACCACCTGTCCCCCAGTAGACTATGAGCTCATGTACAAGTCTGAGCATGTCAGATTCATCTTCGGGGTTCCCACCGCCCTGCATGGTCTTGGCACATACTGAAGTGTCAAAGAATATTCTCACCAGACAAGATATTCTCACCAAAATCCCAAGGCATGCATGGAGTGAGATTCTTACCTAGGATCTCTGAGGTCACTCATCCAGGTAAAAGGGTGGTCCAGGAGGCAAGACCACGGTGGCAGACAAGGTCCAGAGTGTTGAGTCCATGGGGTCATGAGCGAGGAGGCCATAAGGAGGAAACAAATCACCAGATAAGAAGATGGGGAGACTGGGAATGCATGAGGACAGAGCCCAGGTGGCTTGTGGTGATCAGTTAGGACTTAGCAGTGAGCAGGGGAGACCTTTGAAAGCCTCATTGTCTGGGTCAGAGAGGAAATCAAATGGCTTAAGGGACTTGCATTGGGTCAGGGTTAGGCTGGGCAGGCAGCCACCATCCCTCTCCATGTGTTTAGTGTCCCCATGTTGTTGGCACCTTGCACACTTTGGGTGAATAATGCCTACTTTGTGAACAAGTTGTGGGGAGCCCTGATTTGGTTCCCAGAGGATACCCCACCTTTTTGAAAGTCAAAGTAGTACAGCTAGTTTTTCAAGTCCCTGGGTTAAAAAAAAAAAAATTATCCAAGAGATGATCCCTGGCTAGGAATGGACCCTTTAGCAGAGATAAGAAAGGGAACAAAGTGGAGGATGGGGGAACAGTGTGAAATAAGAATCTTACGTTTCAATACTGTTGAGATGTGAGCAGCAAGGAGAGAATCCAGAAGGGGTCATTGGGCAGCGACAGAAACAGAGAAGACGAAGAAGGTGTTAATGGTTCCTTCTTAGCTCACCCCACCCTGATGGTTCTCAAAAGAGGAGGGAAAGGAGGGTATCCCCCAGATTTCATGGGATGCTCTGGGGACCAGGGTGGGTTGCTTTGACTTACACTTATCCCCTTTGGAGACACATTTATCCAGGTGGCCAGAATCCCTGGGTGCTATTTTCCTTGGGGATTCATCCCCCAGAAATTAAGAGGATTAACAGCAAAGGATCCCCTTGACCCATTTTTTATCTCATCTCTCTCCTGAGGGTCAGATGAGAGACAGGTGGAGGAAAGAGTAGGCTACACTCTCAAGATCTCTTTATCCAGTAGCTCTTTGCACACATACACAAAACTCAATACATCCTTGTATTCTATGGCAGTGGTCGTTGGCTTTTGAGAGTCTGATAAAATCTGGGGACCTTACATGCATATGTGCTTCCATACCCAGTCACACCTGCAGCCTCAACCCACCTGAGTCCCAGACACCCTCTCTCAGTTTTCCCTGCAGCCTCAGGGGTCATGTGGACCCCTACAGTTCGTCCCGTAGGGGTGGGGCAGTGGATTGTGGGGCAGTGGATTGTGACCTCCCTTAGCAGAGGGTGTCTCTCAACCTGGTCCCTGAATCAAAGAGAACAAAGATCCCCTTCTCATTCTTGTTTTCTATACTTCATAGCACCCAAATGCATCCCAGTTACCCCTAGAAAAGGGAAAACTAACTTACCTTTCACTGTAGGGCACCGCAAAACCAGAAGTCAGGACGTCAATATGGAAAAGAGAGAGCAAGAGAGTAGGATAACATTAATACCTCCCCAAGTACACTCCATTATTCCTTCATTAAGTAATCTTAAAGTTGTGTTTAACTTTTTATTGTGTACTATTTATAGACTCACAAAGTATTGCAAAAATAGTACAGAGGGGTCCTGTGCAACCACCATCCAACTTCTCCCAATGGTGGCATCTTACATGACCGTAGTACTTTATCAAAACCAGTAAGTTAACATTGGCACAATATCAGTAACTGGACTGTAGAACATACTCAGATTTCATCAGGGTTTTGTGTGTGTGTGTGTGTGTGTGTGTACTCCTTTTTGTTTTAATTGTATTTTATGAAATACCTAGCTATCTCACGGTCATAGGGAAGCTATCTTAAAATAATAAGGATATCATTACCTTGCTCTATAAGTGAAAGAAGGGAGATTCATACAGTTCCTAGGGGTCTCTAGGAGAGCCAGACAGTGACCCAATGCAGGTGGGTACCAGTGAATCCCCGCCTCTCATTCTCAAGGGGCGAGTAGAAGCGGGACTTGAGGCTAATACTGGAGATGAAGGGGGGAGCACTACTTCTTTATTTGTCCACTTCACCCCCATAAATCATGATGGGCCCCACCTAAACAATCTGCTTGTTGAGTTGAAGTTGGTGGGTCCATATGTGTATTAAGAATCAACACCTGGGAAGCTTATTACAAACAAGGAGCCTTAAGCTCCGCCCCAGATGTCTTGATTCCTTAGGTAGATCTGAGATGGGCTCTTAATTTTAAACAAAGTCTCAGAGGTCAACAAACATCTTCTGTAAAGAGCCAGATAGTATCTGGGGCGCCTGGGTAGCGCAGTCGGTTAAGCGTCCGACTTCAGCCAGGTCACGATCTCGCGGTCCGTGAGTTCGAGCCCCGCGTCAGGCTCTGGGCTGATGGCTCGGAGCCTGGAGCCTGTTTCCGATTCTGTGTCTCCCTCTCTCTCTGCCCCTCCCCCGTTCATGCTCTGTCTCTCTCTGTCCCAAAAATAAATAGAAAACGTTGAAAAAAAAATTTAAAAAAAAGAAAGAGCCAGATAGTATCTATTTTAGGCTTTGCAGGCCACACAATCTGAGTATGACTACTCAACTGCTTTGCCAACCAGAAACCAGCCATAGAGGATACATAAACGAATGTGTGTGACTAGGTGTCAATAAAACTTTATTTAAAAAAAAAACACAGGCAGCAGGTCAGGTGGTAGTTTGCCAACTGCTACTTTAGCTCAGTGGTTCCCAAACCATCTGAATCACATCACCTGAGAAACCTTTTGAAAGAACAGATTTCAAGATCCCTTTCTTTGGTATTCTCATGCCAAAATTGCAGGTGGAATACAGAAATTTGTGTTTTGTTCTTTCAAGTTTCTGATTATCAGCTCGTTTGGGGAACCACGTCTTCTAACCTAGGCTCCATCTGGCTTACAGTGCCATTATGAGACAGAGATAGATCTCCAATATTATTTCTCTTTGACTCCTTCCAATGAGCAAAAGTACCACACATTAGCAGTTGTAGGGAACATTCTTTTCCTTTAAGATACATTTGTGTAGCCCAACTGTGTCCCAGACCTTTCTTCTAGGGCAAGTCTTTGCCTCGGAGGAGCAGTAGACATGTACCCTTTCCCACCTGTCCTTCTCCCCAAGAGGCAGTTGCTAAACATCTGCCAGGACACTGCAGCTTAGATCCTTCGGTGGAATCTGCCTGTACTGATTATGCTCCTGACCCCAGGCCAATATCTAAACACCGGGGTCTGCACCCACCCTTGCCCACAGAAAGTTACGAGTATGATCTCAAGGACACAAAGTCAAAATGGTCACAGTACTCACTTTCTTCTTCTGTCCTATCTGGAGGGGAGAATGCAGGCAGCCAGGTTCCGAGGGAGGTGTAGGGTAGAGAGAGACATAGGCATTAAGAGTGGGATCCTAGGGGCGCCTGGGTGGCTCAGTCGGTTAAGCATCTGACTTTGGCACAGGTCACGATCTCACGGTTCGTGGGTTCGAGCCCCACATCGGGCTCTGTGCTGACAGCTCAGAGCCTGGAGCCTGCTTCGGATTCTGTGTCTCCCTCTCTCTCTGCCCCTCCCCTGCTCATGCTCTGTCTCTCTCTCAAGGAATAATAAACATTAAAAAAAAAAAAAAAAGACTGGGATCCTAGACACCAGCAAAGGAGTGTCCCTGACTGGTCAGAAGAGAGCAGTGGTGGAAAGACCACTGGGGATGAGACAGATGAAGACTCAGACTCCACCGTTTGCTCCATCATTCCCTCCCACAAATCTTTTCTTTTTTTTTATGTTTATTTATTTTTGAAAGAGGGCGAGCAGGGCAGAAGCAGAGAGAGAGGGAGACACAGAATCTAAAGCAGGCTCCAGGATCCGAGCCATCACCACAGAGCCCGATGCGGGGCTCGAACTCACAAACCGTGAGGTCATGACCTGAGTGGAAGTCGGCGCTCAACCGACTGAGCCACCCAGGCACCTCATCTCCCCCACAAATCTTGGCGGAGCATCTACTATGTGAGGACACATGAACAGCAAAGCGGGCAAGGTCCTTATGCTCAGGGAAGCAGTGACAAGGGTCATCTATGGGGTACAAGCAGGGTGAGTGTGTTTGGGTAAACCTGCAGGGGGCAGGGGGAGCCTGTAAGCCGGTGGTGGTGGCTGACCTTGTGGGGGTGCCAGGGAAAGCACCCTGGAGGCATCGCTGCTGTGCCTGAAACCTGAAACGTGATTGGGGTTAACCATGTGATGACGCTTGGAAGCAGGGAGAGAAAAGCATCCGGGCACAGGGAATAGCATGGGCATGGTCCTGGGTGGGGAGGAGCCCAGGGCTTTGGAATGATAGCGAGAGACCCCCCGACACACTCACATAGGGACACGATGATATAAGACGACCACGGCACAAGTGTATCTGGAGCAGAGCCTTGTAGGTGATTTGAAAGCCCTCAGACTTCATCCTGAGAACAGCCAGGCAGCACTGAAAGGCTTGGACACGTGTCCAAATCTCGGCTGTACAAACACTAGGTTTGTGATCTTTGGCAACTTACCTCACCTCTCTGTGCCTCAATGTTCTTGTCGTAAAAATGGAATTCTGGGGCGCCTGGGTGGCGCAGTCGGTTAAGCGTCCGACTTCAGCCAGGTCACGATCTCGCGGTCCGTGAGTTCGAGCCCCGCGTCGGGCTCTGGGCTGATGGCTCGGAGCCTGGAGCCTGTTTCCGATTCTGTGTCTCCCTCTCTCTGCACCTCCCCCATTCATGCTCTGTCTCTCTCTGTCCCAAAAATAAATAAAAAACGTTGAAAAAAAATTTTTAAAAAAAATGGAATTCTAACAGGATGACCAGGCATTCAGGCTTGCCCGGGACGGAGGGGTTCCCAGAGAGAGTGTTTTCATGCCAAAACCAGGAATGTCCTGGGCAAACAGGGTCACTCTAGATGATGATGGCGTCTACCTCTGTTCTTTTTTTTTTTTTTTTTTTAATTTTTTTTTTTTCAACGTTTTTTATTTATTTTTGGGACAGAGAGAGACAGAGCATGAACGGGGGAGGGGCAGAGAGAGAGGGAGACACAGAATCGGAAACAGGCTCCAGGCTCTGAGCCATCAGCCCAGAGCCTGACGCGGGGCTCGAACTCACGGGCCGCGAGATCGTGACCTGGCTGAAGTCGGACGCTTAACCGACTGCGCCACCCAGGCGCCCCCG
This sequence comes from Neofelis nebulosa, assembly GCF_028018385.1. NCBI lineage: Eukaryota > Metazoa > Chordata > Mammalia > Carnivora > Felidae > Neofelis > Neofelis nebulosa. Next base: position 2,529,621 of record NC_080798.1, read on the forward strand.
TCTACCTCTGTTCTAAGAGCTAAAGAAACAATGCAAGCGGAGCCCTAAACACACACTGGCTTTGTTAAGGTGCTTAGTGAAACTTTTGTTAGTTGCCAGTTGACTCCTGATAGTCTGCTTCTTTGTGGACCTCAGTTTCCCCAGCTGTATACTGGGTCACATGATCTCCAGCCCAGTGAGCCTATGACTCAGGTTGAGGGTATTACACCTAATAATGGCTTTATTACATTGATCTTCTGCTTCCCGACAGGTGCTTGGCACTTGGAAGAAGAAAAAAATTTTACTTTTTTACAAAGTGCAGCTGCCCTGCCAAGGAGGGTGGTCTGGTCCACAGAGTGCTGACGTGAATGGATTATCTGAGGATGGGAGTCAGGGAGAGCTGAATTATTTGCCCCGCAGGCAACGCAGGAGGAAGGGAAGGAGAGAGGGAAAGAACCCCCACTGATGTCCAGTCTCTCCATTTGTACAAAATGGGGACCCATTTTCTTTCAGCCATCCCACCACTGAAAAATCAAAAAGTTATATAATTCCCTGTGTGACCACGATCTCGCGGTCCGTGAGTTCCAGCCCCGCATCAGGCTCTGGGCTGACGGCTCGGAGCCTGGAGCCTGTTTCCGATTCTGTGTCTCCCTCTCTCTCTGCCCCTCCCCCGTTCATGCTCTGTCTCTCTCTGTCCCAAAAATAAATAAAAAACGTTGAAAAAAAAATTTTTTTTTAAATGTTGAAAAAAAAATTAAAAAAAAAAAAATTCCCTGTGTGACCAAACGTGTGGAGACATAAGCATTCTTGTTGGCTGTTGATGGGAGTGTAAATCTGTTTATCCTCTGTCCAAGTTTTTTATTTTATTTTATTTTAATTTATTTTAATTCTATTCTATTCTATTTTATTTTAATGCTTATTTGTGTATTTATTTTTGAGAGAGAGACAGCACAAGCAGAGGAGGTGCAGAGAGAGAGAGAGAGAGAGAGAGAGAGAGAATCCGAAGTAGGCTCCAGGCTCCGAGCTGTGAGCGCAGAGCCAAATGCGAGCTTGAACCCACGAACCATGAGATCATGACCTGAGCTGAAACCAAGAGTTGGACGCTCAACCAACTCAGCTACCCAGGTGCCCCTCCTTTGTCCAAATTTTAAATGCCAGTGCCCTTTGACCCAGTCGTTTCCCTGTTAGGAGTGTATTCACACATAAGTACATGCAAACATGAGAAAATCCAAAAAGTGCAAGGATATTGTTGTAGCACTGCTCACAATGGCATAAACATGAACTGAAGCAAAACTGAAATGAAAATAAGAGGTAAACAAAAGTCCCGTAAACAGAAAAGACCCATTAAATGACGTGAGTCAGTGAAATATCATTCAGGTATCTGAAGGAAAGAGACGAGTTCTGCCACTGAAATGCATACCCTCTTTAACCCAGACGGTTGAGGATATCCACACATATGTGTTACTCTTTCTGGTTAAAAATAAACCAGAGACTACTCATAGCTGTTTCTAGACAGACCTAGGATGGGATGAGGAGGAGATTCTGACTTTTATTTTATGTCCCCTTGACTTCTTCCACGTGCATATACTATTTTTTTTTATATAAATCTACAGCATAACAATTACCAGGGAAAGTTCCAACTGTGCCATACGGCAAGAAAAATTTCTATCACCTTAAAACTCAGAGAAACAAAATGGGACTGGATGCTCTCTGAATGGTTCTTCCCAAATGAAATAGGACATAAAATAAACAAGTTGATAATTACATACTTATTTTAAGTAAATAAATAACAACCTCAATGACTCTGTTAAGTCTGCATGTCCTTGTAGACAAGAGAAACACTGTAAGGATATAGGCTCCCTACTTAACATCCGTTGACAACCTGCTCATCATACCTGAAGAAGAAGATATACCACATGGTATGCAAGTACAAGACAAAGAAATATTCCTAATTAATGGATTTCTCCAACTCAACAGATGTAACAACCTCTCTTCTTTGGGAAGTATGGCTACGGTGGCTCAGGCATGATTTAGGGTGTCCCCCAATACCCACCACTGTCCCTTTTCCCCATCTTCACTAGCCTGCATGTCTAATATAATCTGTTTATTTGCGTGTCTTCTCTACCAGCGTCTGAGTTTCTCAAGGATGAGCATCTCTGATCCATCTCTGGGTTCCCATCACCCAAACATGGGTCCAGGCTCATAGTTGATGCTCAGAAATTCATGCTCAAGATTCACCCACCAAAGTTCACAGTCCAAAGCCATCACGAATGTGGCGTGGTATTTACCTAAGATTCCTGGCAGCAGCCCATGCAGAAGAGGAGTTGGCAGCCAAGATCACAGACGCGGTACAGAATGGCGGGATTGCGGAGATGGCACCACAGACCAAACATAAGATGAGATACTGAGGGTCAGGAACGGGCTGGGGAGCAGGGTCAACCATGGGTCGTGGTGGGCGGTTAGAGGCTGAGACCCAGACCTCTGTGAGATGCTGGAGTCTCTGCATTTGATTTTGGAGGGAGCTTCAGTGAGCTGGGGAGGGGAGGGACCATTCCTCCACCATGGTAGGAAGAGATGGGGGAACAAGCCGTTACTGACTCCAGAAGGAAGTGCCCAGTCTTTACTTCCGGTGACTTCATGCCAACCCCCTCAGATCAGACCATTGGCCCCATGTTGCCTGTGAAGATCGCTCAGGAGAAATCATGGGACTTTTGACACCTCATGCAGCTGGTAAGTGAGTGCAAGAATTCAACCTCAGGAGCTCTCCGACCTCCTCTGTAAACCCCTACATCCTCATCTGCAAAATGGGGATGTTAACACCCATCGTGGGGTTGGGGTGAGGTTTCCTACATACCAAGGACTTCTGCTGTTTGTTGGGGGAGGCTTCTGTATTCTGTATTCACAAAACCACCCTCCATATCACTTAAAGTGATCAGGTAGTAACTTGTCGTCAGGAGTATTGGCATGGGAGTTGAATGTGACATCCTGGTTACATGTGTTACTAACCGGGTGATCCTGGGCTGCTCACTGAACTCACAATGCCTCTGCAAAATGCAGATATTATGTCCCCTTTGGAGCTGTGGCAACAATGAAGGAAGAATGCATACAGAGGGGTCATGGAACTTAACCTAATTCCTGGCCCAAGGCATGTTAGAAATAGTAATATGTTGTAAGTGATAATAATAATTACACTTGTATTTAGAGATGATTGTGTGTGTGTGTGTGTGTGTGTGTGTGTGTGTGTGTGTGTGTGGTTGGGAGAGGGGAGGAAGGGATATGGTATTTTGTTTTCAAGATTTTCTATCTAGTACTGGAGTTGTTATGTTTCTAGATTGGGAGCTGGGCTGCAGCCAGGAGAAAAAAAGACAGCAGAAATTACCCTCCCTCTGACACGGGCAATCAAACCGAACTGAGAGAGCTGGAACAAGAGTCTTACCTTTCAGCACTGTTGGTGTTCAAGCAGCGGGAAGGAGAGGTCCGATGGTGGCGGGCAGGGGTCATTTTCCCAATAAAGGTTCAGAGAGAATACGAAATCAATCAAGTCGTCCTGTGTACCTCATGGCACCCCATAGGTCCCAAGACGGGATAAGGAACCAGAAAGAGAAGCTGTGACCCATTCTAAGAGTCCTGGACCCCTTTGGAGACACATTTACCCCAAAGTCAAAACCCCCCAGGGATCCCAGCTGCCTGGAGCATCCAAATTCTCCCCCTCCTTCTGAGTTTTGGGAGGTTGGCTGAAGGAACCAATTATCATTCCCATTTTTCAACTGGACACCAGGAGTGTTAATACTTGGAAAAGAGGGAAGCCTGGCCACCCTACACCATATTTTTCTTGTCTAAAACCCACCAAACGAAAACATGCAATCCAACCCAATTCAGTTGTACTTTTTGGAGCATGTCACTGATCCTACTGAAAATCTGATCAAATCTATGAAGTCCATATTCCCAGAAAACCACACCAGTTCCCTGCCCTCTTTCCCTCTCTCTCACACACACTCAGTTTTATGCAAGATTACAAAAGCTCTCTGAAGTCCATCTATTTGCCCCCTGGGATCTGCAGATTCTGGGTTTGGAGCTTGAGTTGGGACCAAGAGCATCTCCCAGAATCTGCCTTGGTTGAACGTGGTGGTCAGAACTTTTGTCTCTTCCTTTCGCCCCCTTCTCTGGGTTGAAGGACTCCCTAGTGATGTAGGGAGAAGGAGATGGGACTTACTTACGTTTGACTGGAAAGGCAACAGAAGCAGGAATCGGTGAATTGACATGGAAAATAAAAGCAAGGGAGAGAATAGGGTTAATGCTAACATTACTTATCTCAGTTAATTTATTTATTCCTTCTTGGAGCATTTATCTGCCTTTACCACTTAGAGTTATGCCCTGCCCCCAAGACAAAGCCTGTGTGGCAGACCCGAGTCCCACCTTTCCCCAGAATTCCCTGAGGGGTCTTGACATCGGAAGGAATCTAAGAGGAGTTAGTTAGCTGTGGGAATACAAACTTGGGGGTTCACACAGTTCTTACTTTTTTCTTCAATGGCCACTGGATGCAAAAGTGTCAGCCATCCGGATGCCAACAGGAGCAGGAGGCAGGGAGAGAATTTGGTGTTAGATCACTGTCATGATCAAGAAGACAGATAACCCATCCACTACTCAGGTCTACCCACCATCCATCCATCATTCACCCAACCAACACTTATTTGGCACAGACTCTGACCACTGCCATATGCTTGGTGTTGGTGATGTGGGTGACACAGACGCAGCCCCTGCCCTGTAGGCATTTGCAGTACCGCCTGGGGAGAGAGGTGTTGGTCCAGAGTTAACAAGATATCTCAAGCCCTGCTCTCACAAAACTCGTGACCTATGGATTTCTTTTTTTTTTTTAATGTTTATTTTATTTTTGAGACCGAGAGAGACAGAGCATGAACGGGGGAGGGCCAGAGAGAGGGAGACACAGAATCCGGAACAGGCTCCAGGCTCTGAGCTGTCAGCACAGAGCCCGACGCGGGGCTCAAACTCACAGACCGCGAGATCATGACCTGAGCTGAAGTCGGACGCTTAACCGACTGAGCCACCCAGGCGCCCCGTGGATTTCTTGAACTTCCTATGGACTCTTCCAACATAGCATGTCCCAAAGAGAACTTGTGGTCATCACCCTCCTGCCCATCAAAAAGTGATGTTATTTTTTGTTAATTAAATATCCATGTGTTCACAATGATATAAGTAACTACTTGAATAAATAAAGAGAACATATGGGTCAGCTCTTTCTTACACAAGAATTCCAATTAATACATGTAGAAGGAATACCGGAAATAGAAAATCACCACGGCGCAACTACCACCATGATCATTTTTGCAGGCAAGATCCACAGGTGGATGCTATAATTGGTGGGCAAATGTTTGAGGAGAAACAGGATATTGCGCATAGTCTCCCACTATCCCCGCCCCCCACGATGTTCATTAATTACAATGAGGGAAATAGTTACTGGACTGTGGAGAACCCTGGCAGACACCACCTCAACCAAGTGATCAAGGTTAACATCGCAGGTAATGACACACATCAACATCCTTGAAGAAATGCACACGGAAGGGCATAGCACCACTTCTGGGACTTACCTGCCCAACTGCATAACCTCAATGTGATCGTGAGATAACCTCAGACAAGCTCATAACGGCACATTCTTCAGAGTGTCTGACCAAGACTCTTCTTGGGAAGGGTCAAGGTCATGAAAGATTGGCCAAGTCAGCCACGAGTTCTAAGGATTAAAGGCGAGATTGGGGAGACGTCATGACTTAGTGAGATGTGGGCTCCTGGACTGGATCCTCACTTGTGGGCAAACTAGTGAAATTTGGTAGTAGTTTTGCAGTGGTGTTGAGCTCCTGGCTTCGATCACTATACTAGGTTGGGTAAGATGGTAATATTAAGGGAGGTTGGGAGAAGGCTGTTTAGGAACTCTAGTTGTGTGACTTTTCTGTACGTCTAAAATTACTTCAAAATAAAGTTTAAAAAAATCAGTTGTAGGGGCGTCTGGGTGGCTCAGTTGGTTGAGCATCTGACTTCGGCTCAGGTCATGATCTCACGGCTCGTGGGTTCGAGCCCCACGTTGGGCTCTGTGTTGACAGCTCAGAGCCCGGAGCCTGCTTCCAACTCTGTGTCTCCCTCTCTCTTTCTCTCTGCCCTTCCCTTGCTCATGCTCTGTCTGTCTGTCTGTCTCTCTCTCTCTCAAGAATAAATAAAACATTAAAAACAATCAGTTGTGGTACATCTTGGTTACGGGTAGCCTCAATTATCCAACTGCAAAACTGAATGAATGAACGAACGAACGAATGAATGAATGAATGAATGAAATTATTGGAGTCTTTCTTCCCTCTTTCCCTAACCTCCAGCCTCATCTATCATTCAGTCTTATATACCCTTGCTCCTAGATACCTCCGACTCCTTCACCTCCACCCTGAGGATTGCAACCATCTCCTACCTGGTGTCCTTGCTTCTGTTCTGGTTCCCGACCAATCTGTTCTTCAGGACCAACACTGATCATTTAAACACACACACACACACACACACACACACACACACCCCTAAATATGACATTCCCTTTCTGAAAGCCTTTCAGCAGCTTCCTGTGGCAATTATAAGATCCACATCCCTGATCTGACTCACAAGACTGCATGTGTGCTAGTTTCTGCCTTCTCTCCACTCTTATGTGTAACAATCCCCACCCACCATACACCTCTCCCTGTCCACCTTGCTCCAGACACACTGGCTTCTCTTAGATCCAGGAATGGACCCAGTGCCCTCCTGCCCTAGGACCTTGGCATGTGCCAATTCCCCCACCCTGAACCATCTCCCTAACTCTGACGTTAGCTCCCACCCACCATCAACATCTTGCCTCAAATGTCACTTATCCAAAGAGGACTTCTCTCAGTGGGCACACTGTGATGTGCTTATTCGTGTAACATGCAAATTCTATGAAGATGAGACTATGTCTGTCTTTTTCACCCACTGCGTTCCCAGCATTGAGCACAGGGAACGAACCAGGCACTCAACGAATATTTGCCGGACAAATGAGGCAATAGGAACTCAGCTTTGTGACAAGACTCTCAAGTCCTCTTTCTAACATATGGTGTCTTTATATTGTAAAGATCTGGGGTCTTGGTGCACCTGGGTAGCTCAGTCGGTTAAGCGTCTGACTTTGGCTCAGGTCGTGATCTCACATTTTGTGGGTTTGAGCCCTGCACTGGGGATGTAAGGGCAGAGCCTTCTTGGGATTCTCACTCTATCCTCCCTCTCTCTGCCCCTCCCCTGCTCATGCTTTCTTTCTCTTTCAAAATAAATAAATAAAAACTTAAAAAAATAAAAAGATCTGTGGTCTCGGTACAACTCCATAACCATGATAATGTCAACTCCCAGGCACTATGCAAATGTAACCTTATCAATGACACACAGAAATCCAATGGACTGGAGATTTTCATGATGCCCATTGGTTCAATGAGGACAGTCAGGCTTATTCAGGCAATGTCTCAACCCCAAAGCCACCAAGAGTCCCTGAGGAAGCCAGGATTCACATGCAAGTCTGTATCCGAGGCAGGGCTACGGTCGGTACCCAGGACTCAGGCACCGACCATCTCCACCCAAGAAGAGAGAGAAGGGATGCTAACACCTGAAGCAGGGAGTCTGGCTGGACCACAGGAAGCTATCCGGAGCCAGCCACAGAACCTGTCCACTGTAAGCAGAAATGGAGAAGAGACGGGGAGTGGGTGCAGGCATCACCTTCACGGGGAATGCAGGCTTCTGCCAGTCCCAGGAAAAGCAGAATCAGCAAGGGCATCCTCAGAACCAGCTCGGATCTGCGCATCGTGGGGTGGGATTTGGGGCGGACGTTCTCCTTCAAGGCAAACAGGAACTCTGGTCACCCGCTGTCCTCCCAGACTCCCAGGGCAAAGCTAACTGCCCACACATGCCCTCCAGCTGGCCCGGAGGCTGGCAAGTACCCACACCTGGGCCCCTGCCGCCAGCTGCTGACGTAGGTGCTGCTCATCCTGCCCACATTGCTTACTTATCTTAAAGCAACAATCTAGATAAAATGCTGGGCATCCTGCTTGCTATCCCATGACCCGCAAGGCCAAATCCTGCCTGTCTCCTGTTATCATGGGGCCCATGAGCTAAGTGTCCTTTTATATTTTTAAGTGGTTGGGGGTGGTGGAAGGGAAGACAAAAGAATATTTCATGACAAGTGAAAACTGTGTGGATTGGGAATTCTAGCATCCAGAAAGAACATTTTATTGGAACACAGCCCACTTATTTAGATACTGCAGGAGGACTGTCCTGCTCCAATGGCAGAGCTGAGTAGCGGTGACAGAGACCGTCTGACCCACAAACCCTAAAATATTTGCTACTGGATTCTTCACTGAAAAGTTTGAAACCCTGTCCTAGACAAATTGTAATTTTCAGAAAACAAAGCAAAAACGCCTGTCATACTTTTGCTCAGAGGTAAATATTATTTTCACATTCTTGGGCATATACGTGTTCCAAACACTTACTAGCTATGTACCCTGCACAAGTTACTTAACCCCTTTGTGCCTCAGTTTTCTTATCTATAAAATGGGGATAATGGTATTTCCAATCTCGTAGGTTGCTGAAAAGCTTAATTGTGTATATATCTATAAAACACCTGGAACAGTGCATATAGTGTCTCTGTATGTGTATCAAGAATGCAGGGGCATCTGGGTGTCTCAGACGGTTAAGCGTCCGACTTCTGCTCAGGTCATGATCTTGCGGTCCGTGAGTTCAAGCCCTGCATTGGGCTCTGTGCTGACAGCTCAGAGCCTGAAGCCTGATTTGGATTCTGTGTCTCCTTCTGTCTCTCTGCCCCTCTCCCCTTCTCTTTCTTTTTCTCTCTAAAAAAATAAATAAACATTAAAAAAGAATGCAATATATGGACATATCATGATTGTACATACACTTAATACATGATATATGTGGTATCTTATGCATGCAGATCTTAAGAAGTGATCATGTCGTGCATAAAGTATTTAAAGTACTTTATCATATATGCACATTGTAAACTGAGCATTTCTCCAAGGCTTCAAATATTCATCAACTGCAAAGTTTTACAGGCAAAACTTAAAAGTTTTTGTCATAGAGGCACCTGGTGGCTCAGTTGGTTAAGCGACTGATTCTTGACTTCAGCTCAGGTCATGATCTCATGGTTCGTGGGTTCGAGCCCTGCATTGGGCTCCGCACTGACAGCACAGAGCCTGCTTGGGATTCTCTCTGTCTCCCTCTCTTTCTGCCCCTCCCCCACTTGCTCTCTCTCTCTCTCTCTCTCTCTCTCTCAAAAGAATAAATAAACTTAAAAAGAACATTATAAGTGTGGGAAAATACATTAAAAATTTCTCAAAATAGCAACCAAATATAATCCTGTATTACAAAAAAAAAAAAAAAAAAGTGCAGGCCTAGTGACTGCTCATGTTAAAGCTAACCCAATTTAGGGGCTGCCTGAGTGATTCAGTCCATCACGCGTCCGACTTCCACTCAGGTCACGATCTCATGGTTTGTGAGTTCGATCCTCTGCCCCTACCTGCTCACGCTCTGTCTCTCTCTCAAAAATATAAATAAACATAAAAAAAAAACTAACCCAGTTTAAAAATTAAATCAGCAGCAGCAGCCCCCCCCCCCCCCGCCCCAGCTCTTTACAGGGAAATTAATGAAAACAGTTCAATCCTTCCATGCAGTTCCTGAAGCAATCCCAGAGCTTGGTCACGGTGGGAGGGATGAGCACTGTGTCCCCATCACAGGGGCCGTTACTCCCACAGACTACACCCACACGGGTGGTCACATCAGCTAGTGTGACCTGCTTCTGTCACCGGGCAGTCTGGCCTCCTTACCCCAACTTCCAAAGAATCTCAAGCCAACGGCTAGGTCCTGCCATCGACAACCCACTTCCTAGGCTCGGGCTGGCTCTCTGCTCGGTTTCCACACACCTGTCCTGGATGGTGGGTCCATTGGACTCTCTTGTCCCCCCCACTGAGCATATGAGGGAATGATGAGCTTAAGAGATTTGCCTGGAAGGGACTTGCACTGTGTAATGGGAATGAGCCAAACTGTGGAATCAGAAAGCCGTAGGACAAAGCCTCAACTCCTCCACCTCCTGGTCTGTGAATTTGGACATATTATTTTTCCTTTTTCGTCCTCAATTTCCCAAAAAGTAGAAATGGAAGCATCACAGGAATAGCTAATGCTTTTTTTTTTTTTAACGTTTATTTATTTTTGAGACAGAGAGAGACAGAGCATGAATGGGGGAGGGGCAGAGAGAGAGGGAGACACAGAATCGGAAGCAGGCTCCAGGCTCCGAGCCATCAGCCCAGAGCCCGACGCGGGGCTCGAACCCACGAACCGTGAGATCGTGACCTGAGCTGAAGTCGGACGCTCAACGTACTGAGCCACCCAGGCACCCCTCTAAAGATTTATTTTTGTTTACATATATTTGTTTCCTTAACTGCTGATGGAAATGACTTGGTTTTTTTTAATCTACAAGGGTTTTTTTTCACCTTTATTTATTTATTTTGAGAGAAAAGGACCACGTTTGAGCAGGGGAGGGGCAGAGAGAGACAGAGAGACAGAGAGAGACAGAAGCAGAGAAAATTCCAAGCAGGCTCCACACTGTCAGTGCAGAGCCCGACTCGGGACTTGATCTCACAAACTGTGAGATCATGACCTGACCCAAAACCAAGAGTCAAACGCCTAACCACTGAGCCACCCAGGTGCCCCCAAAGTCTACGAGTTTTTGAAGCTACAATTTAAAAACTTTCTTCCAGCAGAACAATGTCTGTGCCTTCGGAGCAGATAGGAGGTGACAGGATTCTTAAAAAACCTTAAAAAGGCCTAAAATACCATTTTGTAATATTTGTTTATATTCATATTTATTTATGATATTTTATGATCCAAAGTCACCAAGCCAGTAGGTGAGGGAGGCAGGATCTGAACCCATCCTCCACTTTCAGATCAACTGTTGGGCACACACCCCAAATCCCAAATATGAAAATCCTTACAAAGACGCTTTTAAAAAGCCCCTCAGACGTGTGAATTTTCAGACGCTAAAATTTGGAACTCACATGGCTTCGTGCATTTTGTGTGTTCTTCTCACAAACAGGAAGGGCAGAGGGCAGATTCGAGGAAGGATAGAGGAGATCCTGGAATAAACAGAGACCAGATCCGAAAGAGAATGTCCTCTGGACTGTGCAGATGAACACACTTGGGGGGACCGTTGGAGGACAAAGCAGGGACAGGGCGGGGTCAGAAGTGCAGGGTGGAAAGATGTGATGCTGCTCCAGTTACCTGTCACGGAGGAACGGGTCACCCCAAAACTCAGTGACTCAAATCAGCAACAGTTATTTGAGTACCTCTCATAGCTTCTGAAGGTCAGGAATTCAGGGAGGACCCCACTGGGTGGTCTGGCTCAGGCTCTCTCACAGGGTGACTGGAGCCAGAAGTACCAGTGACAGGTGGTTGGCGGCCACCTCTCTCTCTCCGTGTTGTCCAGGGCGTCTCCAGTGTGGAATGGGCCAGTTGGGTCTTTGTCACAACATGGCAGCCTCAGGGCAACGGGACAAGGGAGGCCAGCTTGGGCCTTCTGTGCAAATAAGGAACAGGGGGAATTATCCTTGCTGCCACTTTCTGTTGGGTGCAAGCTAATCACCTCCCGACCCCTCCTCCACCCTCAGACACAAGGAAAAGGAAATCAGATCCATTTCTCCACCAGGAACCGGCTAGTTTAGAGCACATGAGATGGGAGGGAGTGCCATGACCGTCCTTGAGACAAAGTGGATGTGTTTGTGTGTCCCTGGCCTCCGTTCCACAGACGGTAAGGTCTTCATGGGCAGGAACTCTGATTTCTGTCAGTCTCTCAGTCCCCACAGTGTGCACACGGGTCTAGGCTGTATGGGTGGCTGGACGAGGGCTTATGGGAAGGGTGGGCTTCACCGATGCAAAACGGCACCCCTGTAACTCCCTAAGGACAGCACCAGGGGGCAGAGGCGGGACAAGGTTCTTGAAGCCTGCCTGAGGTTTGCGGGTCCTCCCAGGCCTGTGTCCAGCAAGATCAGATGGGGGCAGTCGGAAGGGACCAGGATGAGAGGCGGCCCGTTGCCAGTCAGGTGAGCATGGAGGGCGTCTAGTTCCTGCATGCCAGCCATCTGTCCAGTACTGGAGGGACTCCGCAGCCCATGTCCCAGAAACAAGCCTTCCATGTCCTTCCCATAACTTCTCCTGAGAACATGGAGATCAGCCCTTGGCTTCTTCTCCAGTGTCCTCCAGCCCCGAGGAGTCACCTGCTTCCAGGAACTGTCACGCCTCAGCATCCCTCAAAACTCTGCTGTGCTGTCCTGACCCAGCCACCCCCACCGTCCCCCTGGGCCTTGCTTTTCCTTCCCTTTGTCCTTCCTCTGGTACCTGATCCCCACACTCTCAGTTATCTGGGCTCATGAACCCCTCCGGAGTGGACGGCCGAGTCTGGGGTGCACTCCTGGGCCCTATGCCTCAGTATCCCGTGGACCCCAAGCGTCTCCCTGGACGCCCCACAGACCTCACGGACTGCTAACAGTGAGCACTTAATTTCTGCCTTCAGACCCGTTGCTCATCTCGTGTTTCCTTTTGGGCGGAACCCCCAAAGCAACTGGTTTGCTTTTCTTTACCATCTGGTACAGATGGGCCATCATGACACCTGCTGATATTTACATAGTGCATGTATCCATCCATGTGGGTTGTTACACGTGTGTGTGTGTGTGATGTATACATGTATCTATAAATGTGTCTATTACACACACATATATGATGTATACATGTATCTATAAATGTGTCTATTACACACACATATGATGTATACATGTATCTATAAATGTGTCTATTACACACACATATGATGTATATATGTATCTATAAATGTGTCTATTACACACACATATATGATGTATACATGTATCTATAAATGTGTCTATTACACACACACATATGATGTATACATGTATCTATAAATGTGTCTATTACACACACATATATGATGTATACACGTATCTATAAATGTGTCTATTACACACACACATGATGTATACATGTATCTATAAATGTGTCTATTACACACACACATGATGTATACATGTATCTATAAATGTGTCTATTACACACACATATATGATGTATACATGTATCTATAAATGTGTCTATTACACGCACACATATGATGTATATATGTATCTATAAATGTGTCTATTACACACATATGATGTATATATGTATCTATAAATGTGTCTATTACACACACATATATGATGTATACATGAATCTATAAATGTGTCTATTACACACACACATGATGTATACATGTGTCTATAAATGTGTCTATTACACGCACACATATGATGTATACACGTATCTATAAATGTGTCTATTACACACACATATGATGTATATATGTATCTATAAATGTGTCTATTACACACACATATATGATGTATACACGTATCTATAAATGTGTCTATTACACACACATATGATGTATACATGTATCTATAAATGTGTCTATTACACACACATATGATGTATACATGTATCTGTAAATGTGTCTATTACACACACACATAGAAAAAATATCAGAAGGACACACTCTAAATATTAAATCCGCCTGTCTCTACAGGATGGGATTACGGGCAGCTTATTGTCCATTACTCTTTCCCCGTGTATTTAAAATGTATTCGATAAACATATGTATATTATCTTTATGGTCAGAAGCTGACGATGATCACTGTTTTTAAAATAAGCCATTGAAAGGAAGCAGGCCACCCTGGAGGCTGGCAATCAACAATGTTTTCCAGAACTTCAGAGTGAACTTTCTGATGGCAATTTAGCACCAAGACAGGCAGAAAGTGAGCCTCGTGCTCTGGGGCTCATTAAAATCGCCCTAACAACCCTCACAGGGACCCTGAAAGTAGGGGAGGCTGTGTTCTTCATCATTGCTGCCAGCTAGGTAATTACGATCCACTCAACCCAATGTGGGACTGGCAGGAAAAACAGCTTTCTTGTTTTCAGGGGCAGGAGGGCGGCGTTGAGATGCCAGAGGGAAAACCTCTTGGGCCACAGGCAAGAGAACTTTGGGAATAAATAAATTTAAACACTTGTGAGGGAATTAAAACTTTGAAATAGCAAGAGGAGAGTTACATCAGGCTGCAATCAGGCAGAAGCCACCTGTGAATGCTGAGGCTGTTTTTGTTTTCCCAGTTTGTGTGAGGGCAGGAGTTGCTGGAAGGGGGTGGGGTGTTATTCTCTGTGGCCAGAGGACAAACTTTTCTCCAAGTCACACCTTTCGCTTCCCTGATCCCCACCTCCCAGGTTCCCAACAGGATCTCGACCACACTCGGCCTCAACATTTACATTTTTGGAGTCTCAAGTGAGACACAAGTTTGTGTACTTTTTCACTACAGAGTCACCAAAAGCTTTTAAACTAAAAGTACCTTAACTGTTCCAAAGAGAGCAGCTTTAGAAATACAGAGAAAGTTCAAATCTCCTTGCCCGTTCCTCTCCTTTTTCCCCTCTTCACCTTAACCCTGTTGGCAGTTTGGTATAGTCCTTTTACTTGCCTGCATGGACGCGCACACCTGTTCCCAGTTTCCAATATGCAAATGAAAAACACATCAAGTCTGTGGTGAAGTAACCCGCTTTTTTTTTTCTCCAGTTATCAGTTTGTGATGGACATTTTGCCAGAGCAGTAGATAAAGATCTATCTTTTTCTTTCTCAATGACTACACAATGTTTATGGGGCTATTGCTGGGCTCTGTGCTAGCATCTGGGGATGTCATTGTAAATAAAAGGTAATAAAAGACATAGGGACGCCTGGGTGGCTCCGTTGGTTAAGCATCCAACGTCAGCTCAGGTCATGATCTCACAGTCTGTGAGTTCGAGCCCCGCGTCGGGCTCTGTGCTGACAGCCCAGAGCCTGGAGCCTGCTTCGGATTCTGTGTCTCCCTCTCTCTGCCCCTCCCCTGATTGCACTCTGTCTCTCTCTCTCTCTCTCTCTCAAATATAAATAAACATTAAAAAAAATTTTTTTTAAGATTCCCTTTCTCCTTCTGCCCCTCCCCCTCCTCTGTGTGTGTGTGCTCCGTCTCAAATTTAAATAAATAAATAAATAAATAAATAAAATATGGAAAATGACGACAGTTTCAGTCTGATAAAATTGCATTAACAAATAAAATAGGTTATAGTCTAATTAGAAGATCATTATCAGTAATCACAATTTTATCTCTGTGTAATACTTTGGGATTAATAAAAACTATATAACAAAATATTTCATGAAAAAATTTAAATACGCAATTCTAGTAAAGGGAAAAAACTGCAAATCATGTGAACTACCATATGAAGGATCAAATTTAGCCCCACACTAACAGCAGAAAGACTTACTTTTTTAAGAGCTACTCATTCGTTGGTAGAAAACCATTTTCCAGTGGAAACACTGGTTCTTGTAAACGTTGGTGGAAGAACCAGCGAACACAACCTGGTAGAAGGTCTTTGCTGCCATCTACTGGACGTTGTCGCAAAAAATATACAAATTAGCCCTAAAATCCATTATTTTAGAGTTTAAAATGTTCAGAGGCACCTGGGTGGCTCAATCGGTTAAACATCTGACTCGAGTTTGGTTCAGGCCGTGATCTTATGGTTCATGAGTTCGAGCCTCACATCGGGCTGACAGTGTGGAGCCTGCTTGGGATTCTCTCTGTCCCTCTGCCCCTTCCCAGCTCATGTTCTCTCTCTCTCTCTCTCTCTCTCTCTCTCTCTCTGTCTCTCTCTCTCTCTCAAAATAAGTAAATAAACTTAAAAAAAAAAGGAATTTTTTTTAAATGTTCAAAATGGGGGACCTGGCTGGCTCAGTCAGAAGAGCGTGTGACTCTTGATTTCGGGGTCGTGAGTTTGAGCCCCACATTAGGTATAGGTTACTTACATAAGTAAATAAAGTTAAAAAAAATAAAATGTTCATGGGGCGCCTGGGTGGCTCAGTCGGTTAAGTGTCCAACTTAGGCCATGATCTCACAGTTTGTCGGTTCGAGCCCCGCATCAGGCTGTGATGTCTAGACAGCTCGGAGCCTGGAGCCTGCTTCAGATTCTGTGTCTCCCTCTCTCTCTTCCCCTCCCCTGCTCATGCTCTCTCTCTCTCTCTCTCAAAAATAAATAAAGGTTAAAAAAAATTAAAAAAAATTTATAATAGTGTCAATACAATTCTGCGAGTTGCAAATAAAATTAAATTATTAAAGGTAAGAAACAGAGCATACTAACAACTAATATCTCTGGATATTGGAAGCAGCCTTTTTTCTTAAAGTTTATTTTAAGAGAGCGTGTGTGAGTGAGGGAGGGGCA
Source organism: Neofelis nebulosa (assembly GCF_028018385.1). NCBI lineage: Eukaryota > Metazoa > Chordata > Mammalia > Carnivora > Felidae > Neofelis > Neofelis nebulosa. Next base: position 2,545,992 of record NC_080798.1, read on the forward strand.
GAGAGAGAATCCCAAGCAGGATTCCCTCCGCTCTGAGCCTGATGGATGCAGGGCTCCATCTCACAGAGCTATGAGGTCATGACCTGAGCCGACATCAAGAGTCGGAATGCTGAGCTAAGTCACCCAATAAGTAAGGTTTTTAAAAGTGTTTCTTTTATTGTCTCTATGTTTTGTAATTACTCCATTGTGTGTGCACAACCTAATAAAATATTTTTTTCATTCTAACAACCTTATACACACACACACACACACATATATATATATATATATATATATATATATATATATTTTTTTTTTTTTTACCCGTAACAAAGGTATGCCACTATTTAGAAATCTGGGACAAAAGGGGGATGTGAGGCAGAGAAGGAAGAGGAGAAGCTAGCTGGAGAAGAGCGAGCCAAGGGGACAATGGGTTTTTAAGAGGGTAGAATTGTTACGGAACGAGGCTGGAACGCTGGCGGAAAAATCAAGTGGCACTTGGACATTTTGGTAGATCGGAGATTTATTTAACACCTGCGGGCTCAGAGGAGACTGCTTCTCCAAAGATCTGAGCCCCGAATGCAAGCGGGAAGGGTAATTTATAGTTGTCCGCTTCCATATCTGTGGGGGGTTTCGCGCGGCAAATAGGGCAAGAAGAATGTGGAAGAGGGGTCTCTAAGCCAGAGACCAGAGCTTGTCTTCGTCCCACGGGCCATCTTTGGTGTGGTACTCGATTCACTTCTCCAACAGAATGGCCGGTTCCATCACTGGCTGCACTGAGTTTGACGACTGACTTCAAGAAGACCCAAATCACTGTCGGCTCTGATAAGAGCTCTTTTAGTGGGGATGTGGGGGAAGGAAGCCCAAGTGAGAAGAGGACAGGCTGGATAGAAGTAAAAACACGTCTCTACACACCTGTGTCCCCTCTAGACGTCTAAATACATTGGCCTTGTGCCACTTATGGATCTTTTAATAGACTGGATCCAGGGTCCATGGGACCTCCGTGCACTATTTTTCAAAAACAAACAAAGCAAAACTCTACTGCGTGATTGACAGTCTAAGAACCAATGCTGAAGGACAGTGGTTGGAAAATCTCAGTGCGTGTTAGAATCCCCCTGGAGGGCTTGTAAAATGGAACCAGGCACTGCCCGCCCACCACCCCACCACCCCAGGGTTTCTAATTTAGTAGGTTTGGGCTAGAGCCTGATTGTTATTTAATTTCTATCGAGTACCACAGTCGTGTGGGATGCATCTGGTCCTGGCCCACACCCAGAGGGTAGGAGCGATTGACTGGTTGATCACACTTGACCCGGTCACCTTCCACTAAATCCTAACTATCCCCCGGGAGGCATGGAGAAAGCAGAAGGGGGGAGGGGGCAGGATCGCTGACCTCTGTGAACACACAGCAATGTTCATCCTCTCTGTTGGCCATGGAGGTGGGCTGTGAAGCCACTGAAATGGCCTCATGGTTTCAGCGGGGAAGGGGACCTTGTGGTGTGACAAGCCATAGGAGTCACTAGGTAACTACAATCGGCAATCAGAAGACTCTGAGCTGGCAGAGTCAGCCACACATAGGATCACCTGAGGAGCCTTCAAAATTCCCAATGCCCAGGATGCGCCTGGGTGGCTCAATCGGTTAAGCGTCTGCCTCTTGATTTCAGCTCAGGTCATGACCTCACGGTTCAGGAGTTTGAGCACTGAGTCGGGCTCTGCGCTGACAGCATGGAGCCTGCTTGGGGTTCTCTCTTTCCTTTCTCTGCCCCTCCCCTGCTCATGCTCACTCTCTGTCAAAAATAAATAAACATTAAAAAAAAAAAAAAAAAAAGAAAACCCTCTCAATGCCCAGGCCACACTCCAGACCAGCCAAATTCTTATCTCTGAGTGTGGCCCCCATGCATGGGTGGTTTTCTGGTTTTGTTTTAACTCTCCAGATGGCTCCAACATGTAGGCACATTGGAAAATGGTGTGAGGCTCATTGATGAGAGTCCCTACGATGAAAACAAACAAGGTTGTATCATCAAAACATTTCCCAGGTCTGGTGAAGAAAGTCGGACTTAATCGCCATGATGGAGAACCACCTCCTGCTCAGCTCCAAGAACGCTCAGAGCCTGAAGTTTCTGGGTGAAGAGCAAGTCCACACAGGATTTCAGACAGGGAGCCTGCCCCAGGGAAGGACTTTAAACCCTCCTTACAAATAGGAGGACTTGTGTAAAAGGCCACCTCCTGTGGGAAGTGACAGACCCAGAGCTTTGAAAGTTACTGGACCCCACCTAGGAGCTAAACTTGCTTTTCTCAAAAGGTCCCAAGAGCAGGAGCATCAGCATCATTTGGGAACTTCTTCCAAGTGCAGATTCTCAGGTCCCTAAAGACAGGGAAAATCTGAGAAACTGTCACCACCAAGAGGAACCTAAGGAGGTTTGACAGGGAAACGTAGTGCTGGATCCTGCATAGGAGGCTGCAACGGGACATCACGTGAAAATCAAGGAAATCAGTAAAGTATGGGACTATTCCAACATATTAACAGTTGACAGATGTTCCATGTGGTGCACAAGGCTAGAGGAAATGGTGCAGGACATGAGGGAATCCTGTGGGCTTGGGAAAACTGTTCTAAAACTCAGCTTTTTAAAAACACTTTCTTTTTTAAAGTTTTATTTTGAGAGAAAGAGAGAACACAAGTAGGGGAGGGGCAGAGAGGGGAAGAGAGAATCCCAACCAGACTCCACACTCAGCGCTGAGCCTGATGCAGGGATATGATCCATGACCACGAGACCATGACCTGAGCCGAAGCCAAGAAAGAGTTGGACGCTGCACCGTGACTGAGCCACCCAGGCGCCCTAAAACTCAGTTTAGCGTGGGCCTGCTCACCTGTGGCTTAACAAGGCCCTCAGGGGATGCCCATGTCACTAAATTAAGGTGACCTACTAATGAGTGTCTCAGAATGCCTCTGTAGTCAATGTGGGAAATTACAGTTTGCCAAATTTAGCAAAACATCCAGGATGCCAGTGACAAAGCAGAACAGGCAGAGCACAAAGGATTTTTAGGGCAGTGACACTATTCTGTATGAGACTACAAGGGTGGGTGAATGTCACACACCTGTCTAAACCCATAGAATGTGTAACACTGAGTGACCCCTAAACTATACACTCTGGGTGAAAATGACATCAGTGTAGGCTTATCAACTGTAGCAAATGCCACCACTCTGATAGGGGATGCTGATAGTTAAGGGAGGATGTGTTTGACTGGGGACCGGGGGCCTCTAGGAAATCTCTGTACTCTGTGCTGTTTTGTTGAATCTAAATTTGCTCTAAAAATGTCTAGTTGAATTGTTCGGTGGTATGTGATGATTCAGAACGTGTTTATACTTTAAGAAAATGTTCATCTGAGATCCAAATTTCATTATTTCATATTTAATCTGGCCACCCTACCTGGATCATCCTATTTTACAAGGGAATAATGGATAACAGGAGGGGGATCTGGGTGGCTCGGGTCGGTTGAATGTTCATCTCTTGGTTTCAGCTCAGGTCATGATCTCGTGGTCATGAGACGGAGCCCCATGTCAGGCCCCTCATGCTGACAGCTTGGAGCCTGCCTGGGATTCTCCCTCTCTCTGCCCCTCCCCAGCTTGTGCTTGCTTGTATTTTCTCAAAATAAACTTTAGGGCGCCTGGGTGACTCAGTCGGTTAAGTGTCCGACTTCGGCTCAGGTCATGATCTTGCAGTTTGTGAGTTTGAGTTCCGGGTCAGGCTCTGTAGTAACAGCTCAGAGCCTGGAACCTGCTTCAGATTCTGTGTGTGTGTGTCTCTCTCTCTGCCCCTCCCCTGCTCATGCTGTCTCTCTCTCAAAAATAAACATTAATAAAAATAATGGATAACAGAAAGACATTCAGCAGCCACCATCTTTATAAGGAAATATTGACAATAAGATTTGCCTTCATAAACCCAAAAGCCTTATAAGGAAACAGTGGGACATAAAACAGAAAATGAAAACCAATAAGGAAGATGTCATCGTTCCAAGATCCTCCATAAATTAACCTTTATGGAACATCTGTGTTCCAGAAACCTTGTAAGTGCTCACAATATCATATGTCATTTTTATAAAATAGGTGACAAATCGCCATTAACTTCCTTCTTGGAGCAGAAGGGACTTAAATCTGATGGTGGAATCATTGGGAAGTCATTTTTTAATGTATTTTTTGGTGGCGCTTAAAAGTGCCCAGCTGACGAAAGGCACAATTACACTCATGACACGTGTAGGGCTTTACCCCAGAGTGTGTGCGCTGGTGAACGTTGAGGTTCCCTTTGTGGCTGAAAGCTTTCCCACACTCTTCACACGCATAGGGCTTCTCCTTTGTATGGATCCTCTTGTGGCTCCGCAGGGTGGAGTCGTGGGTGAACGTCTTGAGGCAGATTTCACAACAGTAAGGCTTCTCGCCTGTGTGGATTCGCTGGTGAACTCGGAGGTCCGAAGTCTGCATGAAACTCCCAGAACAGGTGTTGCATTTAAAGGGTCTCTCTCCCGTGTGTGTCCTCCAGTGGATGGAAAACTGAGATTTATAACGAAATTCTTTCTTACAGAGGCTACAGACGTTTGATGTCCCTCCCGTGGCTTTTTTCTCAACAGGATGAACTGATGACACAGGCTGTCCTGAAAATTCTCCTTTGTCCAAATGTGTGGCCACGTCCTGGGAAATGGAGGTGTTTTCCTGTTTTCTCCTTTTGGAACTTCTTTGAGTCTTCTGGGAATCTCTTCTCTTCCCATTCTGAGTGGACACTTGTCTCTCTGAAACCTGTGTGGAAGGCTTTTCGGCATCCACATTTTTAATACAGGTTCCTTCTTGGAGAGTCTTCATGGGAGCTGTTGAAAGAAGGGTTAACACAACAACACTTAATAAAGAGCATTTTCTTTTTTCTTTTTTTTTAATTTTTTTTTAACGTTTATTTATTTTTGAGACAGAGAGAGACAGAGAGTGAACGGGGGAGGGTCACAGAGAGAGGGAGACACAGAATCTGAAACAGGCTCCAGGCTCTGAGCTGTCAGCACAGAGCCCGACGCGGGGCTCGAACCCACGGACCGTGAGATCATGACCTGAGCCGAAGTCGGACGCTTAACCGACCAAGCCACCCAGGCGCCCCATAAAGAGCATTTTCAATGATACCAACCTCATTTGAACCAAACACTGAGGTGGGCTAAGAACTTCTCATCAATCAACAAACTTGAGATTGGGTTGTATGTAGGACACTCTGGAAATCAGTGATGGAGAAGGCATTTGAGAGCCTCCCCACCACCAGCACCACCAAGAGATGTCAATGCTTGATCCCCAGCCCCCTCCCCAGCAGAGAAGTCACTCTTCCCAGTTTCCATGCTCACCAGGACCCTTCAGAAAGGGAGGCTCTTGGGATTTAAGTATTCTTGTCTCTTCCAAGTCTTCTGTCAGATTCTTCTCCAAGTTCTCCTTAGGTCTCAGACCCTCCAGTACACCTTTTCCAGGAATGGTCTCAGGCAGGAGAACGTTCTGTCCCTGACAATGGGCAGTCACTGTAGTTACCAATGTGTCTAAATTGTGGGGTGGAAAGCTCTCGTCTTTTCTTTCCCCATCCTGCCCATCTTCCTAATCTGAGACCCCCAACTTTCTCCATAATAGTGTTGTGAATATATCCCCCCAACTTCCCTTGGACCACCCCATCACCCCTGATAATCACCTGATTCTCAGAACTTTGTTAACCAATACCCACTGTGCCTTTAAATCATGTCCACACATCACAACTTTTGTGCCTAATTCTCTAAGCACGCTTCCTAAAGCCACCCCTGCTTCCCCTTGTCCAACTCTGGAAGCAAGATGGCACTAGGTCCAGGTGTCCCTACTCAGTACTACTGATACTTTGGATGATTCCCTGTTGGGAGGCTGTCCTATGCATTGTGGGACAATTAGCAGCATCCCTGGTCTTACCCAACAGGTGTCAATAGCACCCCCCATCCCCACCTCCATTCTGACAACCAAGAAGGTCTCCAGACATTTGCAAATGTCTTGAGAGGCAAAATGACTCCGAGTGAGAACCCTCCTTTAATTTATTGACAGTAGTCCCCAAACTGGTCCTTTGGCCGATTGTCATTTCATGGAATGCCTTTGAGGAACTCGACTATGAAAAAATCAGCTTTCAGTTCATTACCCTGTGGCAAATTGACCTGGCACCATTTCATCACCACTATTTTCCTCCAGCCTCAACACTAAAAGCCTTAATGGCAGGGGGAAAAAGGCTGAAAGGTCCTCATTCTCCACAGAGGCTGAGAAATGTCTAGGGACTTGATGCATCCATGGGAATTCCTAGGGCAAAAGGGCCTAGTTCGGTGCAGCTGCACACACTTCTGGTACCTTCTGCCACCACTCCCTAGAGATTGAGGAGGGCATCACACTCACCTGCCCCTTTGATGGTTCACTGGTTCCTGGCAGGTTCTGTAGCTCTCTGCTGACCTGGATGTTCTCTGGATGTATCTCACACCCAGAGGATTGGGGCTTCTTGGACAAGTCTGTCACAAGATCCCTGTCACCAGCCTCGGCGTTGGCCATCTGAACATCTGAGCTTTGCATGAGAAATTCCTGTCCTTCTATGCTAACTATGGTCTGTGGGGGGTGGGGGGGGGAAGGGGAGAAAATAAAACAAGATCAGACTCTGTAAGAATCAGAAGGTAGCTCTCTTGTACAGTGCGCATCCTACCACACATTCAATTTGTTGGAATAACTTGTTTAAAATGGCAACCAAAAATGTCTCCAAACATTGTCAAATGCACCCCTAGGGGGTAAAGGTGAAATTACCCCACTCCCTTGTGTTGGGCAGCTAACTACTGGCCTAGCCACAATATCTAATCAACTTCAATACCTCCCTTTTATTTCCCACTGCCCCAGCTAATACTAATACTAATACTCAGCCCTCAAACTGTCCTCCTGATCTAGGCACATGCAACATGGTGCCGTGAAAAACCCAATCCCTCCCCCAAGTGAGGCTGCCAATGTTTGACCTACGTGTCACCCAGCTGGTCTTAAATCCCTTTATCAATCATTCCAGATTAAAACCTTACAGTTTTCACAGCTATTTTTCCACGATGTTGTGGAAGCTTGTAATCTCCATTCTTGGCTCACCCCCTGGAGGATTTCATCTCCTACCAGAGTACACAGGGAAAGGGGGATTGCCATGTTGGACTTAGTTCCCTCCTGTCCACTGGTTACAAAATTACCTATAGAGGAACCCATCCCCTGTGACTGGAACAAATATGCATGTGGCACACCAAGTCCTATTCCCTTCTAGATCCTTCTGAACACTTTCTTTTTCTACAAAGGATAAAGGCACACTCAACCCACCATGATGGAAAATGTTCCCACGTAAATAAAGTCTTACCTGGTCTGGTGATTCTTACCCAAGAGCCAAAGTTTTGACCCTATGAGACATTTGGCAACCACCAGAGATTTTGGGGGGATGGGGTGGGTTGGTGAGGTTTGATTTTCACAACTAGGGGAAGTTGCCACTGACACAAGGATGCTGCAAACCACCTTACAATGCACAAGAAAGCCCCCAAAGCAAAGGATGGTCCACCCCCCAGTATCACTAGTTGATCTGAGAGAACCCGATCCAGTCAAAAACCTACTATCCCAACCCCCTCCCTTCCTCAGCATCTTCCCAGGACTCTAGTTGCCATGACAACACATCCAATGCACCTCTCTGCACCCTGTAGCTGCTTTACTCAGGTAAGACCACTTTTAAGAGGGTCTCTGGCAATACCAAGAATTGTGGGGCCAGTGGACCAGTTTCAGCCTTTCTCCTCGAGTGTCTGGAACATCCCTTACACAACTGTCCCCGTGAGAGGTAGGGCAGGGTTAAGTGACAGTAAAGTATGCAGACTCACAAACCCCACCAGATGCCAGTAATGTCCCCCCTCTTCCCTGTTCAACAGCCAGAAATGTCTCTAGACATTGCTGAGTGTCTCCTGCCTTCCACTCGAGAACCACTGGGCCCAGAAAAAGCCCCTCCTGCCCCCCCATACCAGCCCCCGCTTTCCCGTTGCAATGAGGAAGGCGCTACTCACCCATTTCTTGGGCCCCTGGCTGCTTCTCAGCACATCCTGCAGGTCTTTGCAGCTCTGCACAGCACTTTCCTTCACTAAGACCTGGAGCTCCTGTGGCATGGAGATCATGAACTGCTCCATCACTAGCATATCCAGAATCTGTTCCTTGGTGTGCAGGTCTGGCCGCAGCCACAGATAGCAGAGCTCATAGAGCCTCCTCAGGTCCTCCACAGGGTCCGACCTCCCCGAGCCGCTAAACGCCCTGAAGCTCACGTGCCACTGCTCACAGCTGCTGTCTTGCGTTCCAGCGAGGGCTCCTTGGGCTTTCTCCCGTGATAACGTCTGGTCTGCGGCCATATTTACAGGAGAATTTTCCAGTATGGCTCTGTGCAAACTCTCTAAGGGCTGGTGCCTAATTAAGACCTACCTAAAGGTATTTACTCTGGTTTTCCTCAGCTGTAGACTGGCTGTTTTTTCACAAGTCTGGGGGTGGTGGGAGGAATGAACCAGATTAGTTTATTGTTTTTTGCTTTGAGGAAGAGAGAGACAGCAAGCAAGCAGGGGAGGGGCAGAGAGAGAGAGAGGGAGAGAGAGAATCCCAAGCAGGTTCCACACTGTTACTGCAGAGCCTGACATGGGGTTCGAACTTACAAACCGTGAGAGCATGACCTAAGCTGAAACCAAGAGTCAGATGCTTAATCAACTGAGCCACCCAGGTGCCCAAAGATTAAACTTCTTACCCTTCCTCCCCTCACCCAACACTAGACACCGACTGGTCTGTGTTTAATACATTGGAAAGTGAGCCCCACCATTATTTCCCCAATGTCCTTTATAGTAAAATGTGGTTTAATTGTCTGAATGGACCCCTAAGTTCTGAGCATGAGATATACAGAGGTGGGCTCAGTTTTTGCATCTATAAATTGGGACAATATTGTTCTTTACTATAAATTAAATATAACTAAGTGCAGGCACCAGGGTGGCTCAGTTGCTTAAGCATCTGACTCTTGATTTCAGCTCAGGGCAGGATCTCTCTTTTTTTTTTTTTTTTTTTTTTTCCCAACGTTTTTTTTTTTATTTATTTTTGGGACAGAGAGAGACAGAGCATGAACGGGGGAGGGGCAGAGAGAGAGGGAGACACAGAATCGGAAACAGGCTCCAGGCTCCGAGCCATCAGCCCAGAGCCTGACGCGGGGCTCGAACTCACGGCCCGCGAGATCGTGACCTGGCTGAAGTCGGACGCTTAACCGACTGCGCCACCCAGGCGCCCCAAGGATCTCTTGATTTGAGTTCAAGTCCTACGTGACAATGGACAGTGAGGAGCCTGGTTGGGATTCTCTCTGTCAAAAATAAACTTTGTATATATTTCAATTTTGAATTTCAATTCAAAATATAGTTCGATTTTTCAAAACATATTTTGATATATAAAATTTATTTTAACAATGTCAATCTTTGTACCTTCTCATCAGGACAGCATACAAGGCAAAACTTTTAGTTGTAATTCTGCAGAATACAGAAATATATTTCCAACCTAAGAATTTCATGTGGTGTAGAAGTGTTGGAAATATTAACCTAGGATTGTCCCCCAATACATTTCCTTGTTCATCCCAGGATATTGATTTCTTCCAGGAAAGGAAGAACTCAAAAGAATCCTAACAGGATTAACAGATAACTTTGTCACTGTGATAAGATACACATTACATAAAATTCAGTCCTTTAAAGTATACAATTTTGGGGCAGTACTCACATTTGCAATGCTGTACAACCATTCACCACTGTCTATTTCTAGAACTTATTCATCCCTGAAAAGGAAACCCTGCCTTCCCCACCCACCTTTACCTCCTGGTAATCCATTAATGGGCTCTGTCTCTATGGGTTACACATATCTAATCTCATCCCAGAAGAAAGGATTTAAAATCCAACGCTCTTTGAAGTTTTCAAAGAAGATTTTAAGAGAGAGTTTTTAAGAGGTTCTCAACCTAGCTCCCAAAGGCAAGAACGACTTTCTTACTCTGCAGACTGGTGGGGGGACTCAGTTCGCAAGTGAGAGCCACGGGGCCCCCAGGTAAAGGGGCTGTAATCCTGGCCCCTCTAGTAGGTTGATAAGAGGCCCATAATTAAAGGTTTGATTTTACCCCGTGGACAGCAAACACCCAGTGATGTGTTTTTAAGCAAAAGTGTGGCACGTTTAGAAATCTCAGGAGAGGGGCGCCTGGGTGGCGTAGTCGGTTAAACGTCCGACTTCAGCCAGGTCACGATCTCGCGGTCCGTGAGTTCGAGCCCCGCGTCAGGCTCTGGGCTGATGGCTCCGAGCCTGGAGCCTGTTTCCGATTCTGTGTCTCCCTCTCTCTCTGCCCCTCCCCCGTTCATGCTCTGTCTCTCTCTGTCCCAAAAATAAATAAAAAAACGTTGAAAAAAAAATTAAAAAAAAAAAAAAAGAATACAAAAATTTAAAAAAAAAAAAAAAAGAAATCTCAGGAGAACCATGTGCCACATGGAATTCAAAGGTAAGACATTTTGCCTAAAACCCACAATTGTCCACTTTTGTCCTGTTTCAGATCGTTGGGGAAGCTTGCTTGAGCTCAGTGTTGTTTTAGTTCCATGCTTCAGCTTCAATTCGCTGCGGGGTCTTGGGCAAGGCAATCAGCTCTTTGGAAACCACAACCCTTCTCCATGACATGGGCAGATAAAACCTACCTCTTATGTGGTGTGAGGATAAACTAAGGAGGCTAAAGACATGCCTGGCACACGTTTACTGGATGGAGCGACCCCAACATTTCGATCTGCGGTTCTCAACAAAGGTGACTTTTGCCCCTGTTCCCCACGCACCTCGGGACTTTGGGCAACATCTGGAGACAGTTTTGGTTGTCCTAACCCGGGCATGGGGGAGGCGGGTGGAGGAGATGTCGCTAAACATCCTGCAAGGCACAGGGCAGCCCCCACAACCCACAACTCCCCTCCCCCCACCCCAACAAAACAGCAAACAATTATCTGGCCAAAAATAGCATCTGAGATCGAAAAACCTTGGTTCAAAGTATAAACCACACTCACCATAGCATGAATGTATTAACATGATTCTCATTTCCCAGATGAATTCGACAATGAATCGACAATGAATCGAAGTTAATAATGGGGTGTAGGAAGATAACATTGCCGTCTCAAGACCTCAGAGCTAATGCATAGTGAATATAGACCCAAGCCTTCCTGGGTCCAACCTCCATCCATCCATCCCAGTTTCCAAGCAACCTTAGGCATTCCCACCCATAATTTACCTCCTACATGTCTTCCTGCCTCCGAGGGACCAGCTCTTAAACTGTGCCTCAAGCTGAAATGTCTCTGTTTATATACTGCTAGAGAAACTCCAAACTTCCGGTTACCTCATCAGCCTGATGATTGGTTTAAAGCCATAGAATTAACAACTTTAAATGGTTGAGTGGATTAAATTTCTCACTGAAACCCCATCAAGAGAAAAACTCATTTATTAAGTAAGTCTCTTTGGAGACAATATTGGTTTTCCTGCTCTGGTGAATTATTTATCATATGCCTAAGGTGCTCAAAGGAATCGGGAAACATAGAGCTGCAAGTTTTAAGCACTTTGGGTCAAGGTTTTATTTAAAATGGGTTGACAACTCCTCATCAGGGAAATACAAATCAAAACCACACTGAGATATCACTTCACGCTGGTCAGAGTGGCTAAAATGAACAAATCAGGAGACTATAGATGCTGAAGAGGATGTGGAGAAACGGTAACCTTCTTGCACTGTTGGTGGGAATGCAAACTGGTGCAGCCGCTCTGGAAAGCAGTGTGGAGGTTCCTCAAAAAATTAAAAACAGATCTACCCTATGACCCAGCAATAGCACTGCTAGGAATTTATCCAAGGGATACAGGAGTGCTGATACATAGGGGCACTTGTACCCCAATGTTTATAGCAGCACTCTCAACAACAGCCAAATTATGGAAAGAGCCTAAATGTCCATCACCTGATGAATGGATAAAGAAATTGTGGTTTATGGGGCGCCTGGGTGGCTCAGTCGGTTAAGCGTCCGACTTCGGCTCAGGTCATGATCTCACGGTCTGTGGGTTCGAGCCCCGCGTCGGGCTCTGTGCTGGCAGCTCAGAGCCTGGAGCCTGCTTCAGATTCTGTGTCTCCCTCTCTCTCTGACCCTCCCCTGTTCATGCTCTGTCTCTCTCGGTCTCAAAAATAAATAAACATTAAAAAAAAAATAAACATTAAAAAAAAGAAAGAAAGAAATTGTGGTTTATATACACAATGGAGTACTACGTGGCAATGATAAAGAATGAAATATGGCCCTTTGTAGCAACGTGGATGGAACTGGAGAGTGTTATGCTAAGTGAAATAAGCCATACAGAAAAAGACAGACACCATATGTTTTCACTCTTACGTGGATCCTGAGAAACTTAACAGAAACCCATGGGGGAGGGGAAGGGGGAAAAAAAAGAGGTTAGAGTGGGAGAGAGCCAAAGCATAAGAGACTCTTAAAAACTGAGAACAAACTGAGGGTTGATGGGGGGTGGGAGGGAAGGGAGGGTGGGTGATGGGTATTGAGGAGGGCACCTTTTGGGATGAGCACTGGGTGTTGTATGGAAACCAGTTTGACAATAAATTTCATATATTAAAAAAATAATAATAAAATAAAATAAATAAGTAAATTGAAAAAAAAGAAATTGTGGTTTATATATACAATGGAATACTACTTGGCAATGAGAAAGAATGAAATATGGCCTTTTGTAGCAATGTGGATGGAACTGGAGAGTGTTATGGTAAGTGAAATAAATCAGGCAGAGAAAAGCAGATACCATATGTTTTCACTCATATGTGGATCCTGAGAAACTTAACAGAAAACCATGGGGGAGGGGAAGGGAAAAAAAAAAAAAGGTTAGAGAGGGAAGGAGCCAAACCGTAGGAGTCTCTTAAAAACTGAGAATAAACTGAGGGTTGATGGGGGGTGGGAGGGAGGGGAGGGTGGGTGATGGGCGTTGAGGAGGGCACCTATTGGGATGAGCACTGGGTGTTGTATGGAAACCAATTTGACAATAAATTTCATATTAAAAAATAATAATAAATAAAATGGGCTGACAAGTAGGCATTTAAAAAACCAGACGTTGCATGCAAGTAGGGAAAAATGCATCAACATTGCATCAATTGCATAAGCCACGCTTTTCCTAAAGGCGGAAGGCAGTGATACATCATCAAGGATGTGTGAAGAGATGATAGGCTGGTGTCAAACCCATGATTTCATCTAGCTCAGGGGCGCCTGGGCGGCTCAGCGAGTGGAACAGGAGACTTTGATGTCGGGGTTGTGAGTTCAAGCCCCGTTGCGGGTAGAGATTACTTAAAAATAAAAATAAAATAAAATATTTAAGGGGCGCCTCGGTGGCTAAGTTGGTTAAGTGTCCAACTCTTTCAACGTTTTTTTTTTGTTTATTTATTTATTTATTTATTTTTGGGACAGAGAGGGACAGAGCATGAACGGGGGAGGGGCAGAGAGAGAGGGAGACACAGAATCGGAAACAGGCTCCAGGCTCCGAGCCATCAGCCCAGAGCCTGACGCGGGGCTCGAACTCACGGACCGCGAGATCGTGACCTGGCTGAAGTCGGACGCTTAACTGACTGCGCCACCCAGGCGCCCCAAGTGTCCAACTCTTGATTTCAGCTCAGGTCGTGATCTCACAGTTCGTGGGTTTGAGCCCCACGTTGGGCTCTGTGCTGACAGTGTGGAGCCTGCTTGGGATTCTCTCTCTCTCTCCCTCTGCCCCCCCCCCCCCCGCTCCTTCTTTCTCTATCGCTCTCAAAATAAATAAACATTTAAAAAATAATACAAGATAAAAATAAAATCTTCAGAAAAAAATAACCCTAGCTCAACCAAAGCTTTAACATATTAATTCCAAGGCACCGAAAAATGAAAAGTAAATATTGCTACATAAGGAATATTAGTGACTTTTTAAAAATTATTTTTATTATTTTTCAATATCTTGGGATTAATACCTTAAAACTCTGCTCAAACTAGATTAAATCGCTGATTTGACACTTGTCAATTTACCCTTTTATAAAAACAATGGAAAGTAGACACACAGGGGCGCCTGGGTGGCTCCATTGGTTAAGCATCAACTCTTGATATCTGCTCGGGTCATCATCTCATGGTTTGTGGGTCCTGCATCCAAGCCCTTCTTGGGATTCTCTGTCTCTCCCCCACCTTCTCTGCCCCTCCACTGCTCATGCACTCTCTCTCAAAATAAACTCAACCTCAAATTTATCTTAATAATGGATTTTATGATTCTCTTCGAGTCCTAATATGTGATCCTGTATATGTCAGATAAAGATATATAAATATAGATGTAGATGTATAGATACAAAGCTATGCATGAACATAAAATAGAATACTTAGCCACAATATGTAGTAAATGTTTTATGTATAGTGTGTCCTTTAATTTACCAACCAAAGGAAACTATCATACCCTTGGTTCTCTGTGAATTCTGGATTTGCCCCTGACCTTTCAGCCAGCCTATCTAGAAGCTAGAGACCACATTCTCACAGTACTGCTGTTGTTGATGCTATATTTATACTATTTACTGGATCGTTATGCTTTATTTCATGCTTAGCATCTATTCGTTGAGCGTTTGCATTATGTGTTCAGCTAAGCATTTGATATGTGAGACATACGTATTTTTAAAATTTTTTAAAGTTTATTTTTAGAGAGAGAGAGAGAGAGAGACAGAGTGTGAGTGGGGGAGGGGCAGAGAGGGAGACAGAAGCAGGCTCTGGGCTCGGAGCTGTCAGCACAGAGCCCGACGCAGGGCTCAAATCCACGAACTGTGAGATCATGACCTGAGACGAAGTCAGGACTTGGATGCTTGACTGACTGAGCCCCCCAGGCACCCCTCTTATAAGCATTTTTAAAATTCATTCTTCTGTGACCACCAGGTGTAGATTTTTCCTGCTCATCCTGAAGAACACTACCGGTCTGAGAGGTTTTTCATCTTAATCTTATGAAATTTATCTTTACGATTTCTTACAAACATCTCCTCTCCCCCTTCTCATTTTCTCCTGGAGTTGGCCTTGGATTCTTCATACTTTCTTGCTTCTGGAAGAGACTGCAATGTTTTGTTCCTTTTCTTAATTTGTTTCTCTGTTGTGTCCGTTCTGCCCTATGTCCCGCCTGGCGTGTTCTTTAGTTCAGCTATTATATATTTTTCTTAATGAATATTCGCTGCATTTAAAAGATGTTTAATTATTTCACCTTGCAGGTTGCTTTTCTTATGTGTATTTCTATTTCTTGGATGACAGTTCTAATAGCCCTGTTTCTGAAGGTATCTGAAACCAGCTTTTCTATTCTCCATCGACTTTGCTTAACAAGCTGGCTCCTTATTGGGCCCCGTGAGTTAGAATTCTTTGGGATTGGATAATTTCTCAGTTCCGCGTAATTTGGTTTCAGGTGAACGCTCAACCATGGCTGGAGATGTGGTTGGTTGTCACAACCGGGGAGAGAGTGCTGCTGCTATCTTGTGTGTTGAGTTGAGGGGGGGAAGCTGTTGAACATCCTGTAACGCAAGGGATGGCCCCACAAAGAGAATGATCCCAACAGAAACGTCAGTGGTGCAGAGGTTGAGAAATCCTGGGATGGGGGTACCGACTGTAGCTGATTAACCTGGCGAAGTCTAGTAAGCCAGAGGCTAACCTGTTCTAGCTCCAATGCCCTCAAGGAGAGGAGATTAATCTACAGTTAACGCTGCCTTTGGTATAATCCTACCAAGTAAAACCTCAGATCAGGGTCACAAAATTAAGCCCGGCCCCTCCACCATGGGGGAAACCAGCACTGGGAGAAAGCCCTCCCTATATGTGAGGTTCAAAATAGAATCACCAGGAATGAGACCACCCACAGCTTTGCCCCACCCTCCGATCCCTTGGTGGATTGATTTGGTCTAGGGTGGGGCTTAGACAGGATGTTTTCTTTTTTAAGATTTTTTTTTTTCAACGTTTTTTATTTATTTTTGGGACAGAGAGAGACAGAGCATGAACGGGGGAGGGGCAGAGAGAGAGGGAGACACAGAATCGGAAACAGGCTCCAGGCTCCGAGCCATCAGCCCAGAGCCCGACGCGGGGCTCGAACTCACAGACCGCGAGATCGTGACCTGGCTGAAGTCGGACGCTTAACCGACTGCGCCACCCAGGCGCCCCATAGACAGGATGTTTTCAAAGCACCCAGGTGATAGGGAATATTACTCAGCCTTAAAAGGAAGAGAATCCCATCACAGGCTGCAACACCATGAGTATGCTAAACGAAGTAATCCAGACACAAGCGGATTCAATTCAGCAAGCAGGACCCTGGTTGCCAGGGGCTGGGCAAGGGTCCTGGGGAGTGGTTGTTTAATGGCGGCAGAGTTTCACTCTTGAAAGAAGGAACGCACTCTGTGGATGGTGGGGCTGGCTGCACAATGGTGTGAATGCCTTTAACGCCACAAAACTGTACCCCTTACATGTGGATCCGATGGTAAATTTCATGGTACGTGTATTTCACCACAATTTAAAAAATTTTTAATTAAAACTTTTTTTTCAGGTACCCAACGTGGGGCTCGAACTCACAACCCCGAGAACAAGGGTCGCGTGCTGCACCAACTGAACCAGCAGGGCACCCCTTGGTTAGATATCTTTTTTTTTTTTCTTTTTTTTTTTTTTCTTTTTTTATTTTTTAATATATGAAATTTACTGTCAAATTGGTTTCCATACAACACCCAGTGCTCATCCCAAAAGGTGCCCTCCTCAATACCCATCACCCACCCTCCCTCCCTCCCACCCCCCATCAACCCTCAGTTTGTTCTCAGTTTTTAACAGTCTCTTATGCTTTGGCTCTCTCCCACTCTAACCTCTTTTTTTTTTTTTTTTCCCTTCCCCTCCCCCATGGGTTTCTGTTACGTTTCTCAGGATCCACATAAGAGTGAAACCATATGGTATCTGTCTTTCTCTGTATGGCTTATTTCACTTAGCATCACACTCTCCAGTTCCATCCACGTTGCTACAAAAGGCCATATTTCATTCTTTCTCATTGCCACGTAGTATTCCATTGTGTATATAAACCACAATTTCTTTATCCATTCATCAGTTGATGGACATTTAGGCTCTTTCCATAATTTGGCGATTGTTGAGAGTGCTGCTATAAACATTGGGGTACAAGTGCCCCTATGCATCAGTACTCCTGTATCCCTTGGATAAATTCCTAGCAGTGCTATTGCTGGGTCATAGGGTAGGTCTATTTTTAATTTTCTGAGGAACCTCCACACTGCTTTCCAGAGCGGCTGCACCAATTTGCATTCCCACCAACAGTGCAAGAGGGTTCCCGTCTCTCCACATCCTCTCCAGCATCTATAGTCTCCTGATTTCTTCATTTTGGCCACTCTGACTGGCGTGAGGTGGTATCTGAGTGTGGTTTTGATTTGTATTTCCCTGATGAGGAGCGACGTTGAACATCTTTTCATGTGCCTGTTGGCCATCCGGATGTCTTCTTTAGAGAAGTGTCTATTCATGTTTTCTGCCCATTTCTTCACTGGGTTATTTGTTTTTCGGGTGTGGAGTTTGATGAGCTCTTTATAGATTTTGGATACTAGCCCTTTGTCCGATGTGTCATTTGCAAATATCTTTTCCCATTCCGTTGGTTGCCTTTTAGTTTTGTTGGTTGTTTCCTTTGCTGTGCAGAAGCTTTTTATCTTCATAAGGTCCCAGTAATTCACTTTTGCTTTTAATTCCCTTGCCTTTGGGGATGTGCCAAGTAAAAGATTGCTACGGCTGAGGTCAGAGAGGTCTTTTCCTGCTTTCTCCTCTAAGGTTTTGATGGTTTCCTGTCTCACATTCAGGTCCTTTATCCATTTTGAGTTTATTTTTGTGAATGGTGTGAGAAAGTGGTCTAGTTTCAACCTTCTGCATGTTGCTGTCCAGTTCTCCCAGCACCATTTGTTAAAGAGACTGTCTTTTTTCCATTGGATGTTCTTTCCTGCTTTGTCAAAAATGAGTTGGCCATACGTTTGTGGGTCTAGTTCTGGGGTTTCTATTCGATTCTATTGGTCTATGTGTCTGTTTTTATGCCAATACCATGCTGTCTTGATGATGACAGCTTTGTAGTAGAGGCTAAAGTCTGGGATTGTGATGCCTCCTGCTTTGGTCTTCTTCTTCAAAATTACTTTGGCTATTCGGGGCCTTTTGTGGTTCCATATGAATTTTAGGATTGCTTGTTCTAGTTTCGAGAAGAATGCTGGTGCAATTTTGATTGGGATTGCATTGAATGTGTAGATAGCTTTGGGTAGTATTGACATTTTGGCAATATTTATTCTTCCAATCCATGAGCAGGGAATGTCTTTCCATTTCTTTATATCTTCTTCAATTACCTGCATAAGCTTTCTATAGTTTTCAGCATACAGATCTTTTACATCTTTGGTTAGATTTATTCCTAGGTATTTTATGCTTCTTGCTGCAATTGTGAATGGGATCAGTTTCTTTATTTGTCTTTCTGTTGCTTCATTGTTAGTGTATAAGAATGCAACTGATTTCTGTACATTGATTTTGTATCCTGCAACTTTGCTGAATTCATGTATCAGTTCTAGCAGACTTTTGGTGGAGTCTATCGGATTTTCCATGTATAATATCATGTCATCTGCAAAAAGCGAAAGCTTGACTTCATCTTTGCCAATTTGGATGCCTTTGATTTCCTTTTGTTGTCTGATTGCTGATGCTAGAACTTCCAGCACTATATTAAACAGCAGCGGTGAGAGTGGGCATCCCTGTCGTGTTCCTGATCTCAGGGAAAAAGCTCTCAGTTTTTCCCCATTGAGGATGATGTTAGCTGTGGGCTTTTCATAAATGGCTTTTATGATCTTTAAGTATGTTCCTTCTATTCCGACTTTCTCAAGGGTTTTTATTAAGAAAGGGTGCTGGATTTTGTCAAAGGCCTTTTCTGCATCGATTGACAGGATCATATGGTTCTTCTCTTTCTTTTTGTTAATGTGATGTATCACGTTGATCGATTTGCGAATGTTGAACCAGCCCTGCATCCCAGGAATGAATCCCACTTGATCATGGTGAATAATTCTTTTTATATGCTGTTGAATTCGATTTGCTAGTATCTTATTGAGAATTTTTGCATCCATATTCATCAGGGATATTGGCCTGTAGTTCTCTTTTTTTACTGGGTCTCTGTCTGGTTTAGGAATCAAAGTAATACTGGCTTCATAGAATGAGTCTGGAAGTTTTCCTTCCCTTTCTATTTCTTGGAATAGCTTGAGAAGGATAGGTATTATCTCTGCTTTAAACGTCTGGTAGAACTCCCCTGGGAAGCCATCTGGTCCTGGACTCTTATTTGTTGGGAGATTTTTGATAACCGATTCAATTTCTTCGCTGGTTATGGGTCTGTTCAAGCTTTCTATTTCCTCCTGATTGAGTTTTGGAAGAGTGTGGGTGTTTAGGAATTTGTCCATTTCTTCAAGGTTGTCCAATTTGTTGGCATATAATTTTTCATAGTATTCCCTGATAATTGTTTGTATCTCTGAGGGATTGGTTGTAATCATTCCATTTTCATTCATGATTTTATCTATTTGGGTCAACTCCCTTTTCTTTTTGAGAAGCCTGGCTAGAGGTTTGTCAATTTTGTTTATTTTTTCAAAAAACCAACTCTTGGTTTCGTTGATCTGCTCTACAGTTTTTTTAGATTCTATATTGTTTATTTCTGCTCTGATCTTTATGATTTCTCTTCTTCTGCTGGGTTTAGGCTGCCTTTGCTGTTCTGCTTCTATTTCCTTTAGGTGTGCTGTTAGATTTTGTATTTGGGATTTTTCTTGTTTCTTGAGATAGGCCTGGATTGCAATGTATTTCCCTCTCAGGACTGCCTTCGCTGCGTCCCAAAGCGTTTGGATTGTTGTATTTTCATTTTCGTTTGTTTCCATATATTTTTTAATTTCTTCTCTAATTGCCTGGTTGACCCACTCATTCGTTAGTAGGGTGTTCTTTAACCTCCATGCTTTTGGAGGTTTTCCAGACTTTTTCCTGTGGTTGATTTCAAGCTTCATAGCATTGTGGTCTGAAAGTATGCATGGTATAATTTCAATTCTTGTAAACTTATGAAGGGCTGTTTTGTGACCCAGTATATGATCTATCTTGGAGAATGTTCCATGTGCACTCGAGAAGAAAGTATATTCTGTTGCTTTGGGATGCAGAGTTCTAAATATATCTGTCAAGTCCATCTGATCCAATGTATCATTCAGGGCCCTTGTTTCTTTATTGACTGTGTGTCTAGATGATCTATCCATTTCTGTAAGTGGTGTGTTAAAGTCCCCTGCAATGACCACATTCTTATCAATAAGGTTGCTTATGTTTATGAGTAACTGTTTTATATATCTGGGGGCTCCGGTATTTGGCGCATAGACATTTATAATTGTTAGCTCTTCCTGATGGATAGACCCTGTAATTATTATATAATGCCCTTCTTCATCTCTTGTTACAGCCTTTAATTTAAAGTCTAGTTTGTCTGATATAAGTATGGCTACTCCAGCTTTCTTTTGGCTTCCAGTAGCATGATAAATAGTTCTCCATCCCCTCACTCTCAATCTAAAGGTGTCCTCAGATCTAAAATGAGTCTCTTGTAGACAGCAAATAGATGGGTCTTGTTTTTTTATCCATTCTGATACCCTATGTCTTTTGGTTGGCGCATTTAGTCCATTTACATTCAGTGTTATTATAGAAAGATACGGGTTTAGAGTCATTGTGATGTCTGTATGTTTTATGCTTGTAGTGATGTCTCTGGTACTTTGTCTCACAGGATCCCCCTTAGGATCTCTTGTAGGGCTGGTTTAGTGGTGACAAATTCCTTCAGTTTTTGTTTGTTTGGGAAGACCTTTATCTCTCCTTCTATTCTAAATGACAGACTTGCTGGATAAAGGATTCTCGGCTGCATATTTTTTCTGTTTAGCACACTGAAGATATCGTGCCAAGCCTTTCTGGCCTGCCAAGTTTCAAAGGAGAGATCAGTCACGAGTCTTATAGGTCTCCCTTTATATGTGAGGGCACGTTTATCCCTTGCTGCTTTCAGAATTTTCTCTTTATCCTTGTATTTTGCCAGTTTCACTATGATATGTCGTGCAGAAGATCGATTCACGTTACGTCTGAAGGGAGTTCTCTGTGCCTCTTGGATTTCAATGCCTTTTTCCTTCCCCAGTTCAGGGAAGTTCTCAGCTATAATTTCTTCAAGTACCCCTTCAGCACCTTTCCCTCTCTCTTCCTCCTCTGGGATACCAATTATGCGTATATTATTTCTTTTTAGTGTATCACTTAGTTCTCTAATTTTCCCCTCATACTCCTGGATTTTTTTATCTCTCTTTCTTTCAGCTTCCTCTTTCTCCATAACTTTATCTTCTAGTTCACCTATTCTCTCCTCTGCCTCTTCAATCCGAGCCGTCGTGGTTTCCATTTTGTTTTGCATTTCGTTTAAAGCGTTTTTCAGCTCCTCGTGACTGTTCCTTAGTCCCTTGATCTCTGTAGCAAGAGATTCTCTGCTGTCCTGTATACTGTTTTCAAGCCCAGCGATTAATTTTATGACTATTATTCTAAATTCACTTTCTGTTATATTATTTAAATCCTTTTTGATCAGTTCATTAGCTGTTGTTATTTCCTGGAGATTCTTCTGAGGGGAATTCTTCCGTTTGGTCATTTTGGACAGTCCCTGGAGTGGTGAGGACCCGCAGGGCACTTCCCCCGTGCTGTGGTGTATAACTGGAGTTGGTGGGCGGGGCCGCAGTCCGACCTGATGTCTGCCCCCAGCCCACCGCTGGGGCCACAGTCAGACTGGTGTGTGCCTTCTCTTCCCCTCTCCTAGGGGCGGGATTCACTGTGGGGTGGTGTGGCCCGTCTGGTCTACTTGCACACTGCCAGGCTTGTGGTGCTGGGGAGCTGGCGTATTAGCTGGGGTGGGTAGGCAAGGTGCACGGGGGTGGGAGGGGCAGGCTTAGCTCGCTTCTCCTTAGGTGATCCACTTCAGGAGGGGCCCTGTGGCAGCGGGAGGGAGTCAGATCCGCTGCCGGAGGTTTGGCTCCGCAGAAGCACAGAGTTGGGTGTTTGCGCGGAGCGAGCAAGTTCCCTGGCAGGAACTGGTTCCCTTTGGGATTTTGGCTGGGGGATGGGCGGGGGAGATGGCGCTGGCGAGCGCCTTTGTTCCCCGCCAAGCTGAGCTCTGCCGTCCGGGGGCTCAGCAGCTCTCCCTCCCTTTGTCCTCCAGCCTTCCCGCTTTCTGAGCAGAGCTGTTAACTTCTGACCTCCCAGACGCTAAGTCGCGCTTGCTGTCGGAACACAGTCCGTCCGGCCCCTCCGCTTTTGCCAGCCCGACTCGGGGGCTCTGCTTGGCCGGCGAGCCGCCCCTCCGCCCCGGCTCCCTCCCGCCAGTCCGTGGAGCGCGCACCGCCTCGCCGCCCTTCCTACCCTCTTCCGTGGGCCTCTCGTCTGCGCTTGGCTCCGGAGACTCCGTTCTGCTAATCCTCTGGCAGTTTTCTGGGTTCTTTAGGCAGGTGTAGGTGGAATCTAAGTGATCAGCAGGACGCGCGGTGAGCCCAGCGTCCTCCTACGCCGCCATCTTCCGGAACTCTCCCCTGGTTAGATATCTTTAAGAAGACACTTGTTTGGGGAACTTGACTAAGGAGGGACCACGGCTGGATGTGTGTCCACCTCCCTCCAACTTACTCAGGTGTGTCCCTCACCTGCCATCTGTGCACCAGCAACATCTCTGCTCGTCAGGACTCATTCGTCACCAGGACATCTGGAGGGAGATTTGCACCTGCAAGGAAAGCCCTCTCCCTCTTCAAGAGCCCACCCCTCCCCTCCCCCTCTGCAGACAGCCTCCGAGGTGAAGACCAGTCCAGTGAGTGGCCCTCGGAGGCCACAGCCCTCCAGCCTGGGAGGGACACAGCAGAGCTGTGCTGAGAGGCTGAGCAGAGCAGTCTCCTCTGGCATCAGCCCTTTCCTTCCCTAGATGGAGAGAAGAGGAGCAAGGAGTGACGCTGTCTAGGGATGGGTCTCTGACCCCACAGCCGCTCGGGGACAGCGACCTTCATCCTGGACAGCCGGGTGTTGATGGCACTCTGGGAATGAAGCTGTACCTCCTTAGGGTTGCCAGCGGTGGAAAATTCAGGATGCCCGGCTGAATGGGAATTTCAGGTAAGCCATGAATAATTTTCAGCAGAAGTATGTCCCATGCAATGGGGATTATCCGAGTATACAATCTATTGCACGCAATACAAGCCCATGTGCTCAACATTAGGACAAGCCCTCTGCGGGGTTCCGAGCCCCTGTCAGTGTGGGTAAATCCCCAGCACCTGGGCAGGACCCCTACCCTTTCTCTCTCACCTTAGAGCTCACAGACTTACCATTCTCTGCCTTGGGGCCATCAGGTCTCATCTCAATCTATCCTTTACTTGTGTTTTTATCTGGTTCCCAAACAAGGCTCATTGTCCCCTGGCCACCCCTCAGCCCCCCGGGCCCCAGATGAACCTGACTCCAGGTATCCCCTATTGTCCCCCACTTCCTGAAGCGTCTTCTCTGAGGAGAACCCTTCACCCTCAGCCTCCTCTCTGAATGTACTTCAGGGCTCTCACCCAATGGGTCCCTGTGCTACTGTCCCCACACCACCTCTGTCCCCCAATTTCTGTGGTTTCTCCCCCCCATGAGATCTTTGAAGGCAGGGCCTGAGTGCCTTTTTCGTGCCTGGGGCTTGAGGCTGTCTCTTGATTCTGCAATTTAAAGTTGCTAAGGGCTTACACTGAGATTTCTGATAGTGCATTGCATCCGGCCAGAGATCCAGGAACCCCGTGTGAGTGATCCCAGCCACAGGGCGCTGCTGAGGAAGGGGCGAATTCAAAGGACAACAGCGACTCAGAACGTGTGACCGAGTGCCTACCTCCGCCTCTTCCTTTATGCTGTGTTCTTACGGGGACACGTGCCCCCAGCTCAAGAGGACCGTTCCCCACCTCCTGCAGGACTCAGAATAGCCACGCACAGGTGTGTGAGCCAACACAACAGGTGCTGTGCAGGGACTTTTCTTTAAAAGAAGTGGGTGGGCCGGGGCGCCTGGGTGGCTCAGTCGGTTAAAGTGCCAACTTCGGCTCGGGTCGTGATTTCACGGTTCGTGGGTTCCGGCCCCACATCAGGCTCTGTGCTGACAGCCTGGAGCCTGCTTGGGATTCTGTGTCTCCCTCTCTCTCTGCCCCTCCCCCGCTCACACTCTGTTTCTCTCTCCTTCAAAAATAAACAAACATTAAAAGAAGTGGGTGGGCCAGGGCGCCTGGGTGGCTCAGTTGGTTGAGCATGGGACTCCTGATTTTGGCTCAGGTCGTGACCCTGGGGTTCATGAGGGGATTGAGCCCCACATCGGACTCTGCGCTAGGCACGGAGCCTGCTTGGGACTCTCTCTTACTTCTCTCTCTCTTTCTGTCTCTGCAACCCCCACCTCATATGGGCTCTCTCTAAAAAAACAAAACAAAACAAAAAAACGCACCAAAATGAAAACAAATGAAAGAATACAATCACTTTACACGGACTACGGAAATATTCCCTGATTACATTAACCAAATGGTTCCAGAATTATTCTTGAGCTTGTTAACAATGCCCAGGAAAAATCAGTGAAACCCGAGACAGTCTGGGAACTTTTGAGGGAAATTCTGCCAACACTCCAAATTTTCGACATAGGATTTGGGGACTTAATTTCAAGATCCTAGTCTCAGTGGAGGGAGCTAGAGGGGGGCTCAGGAGGAGCTGGAGAGAAGGATGCAGAGGAGAGGTGTGGAGACGTCTAAGACTGCAGGACCTCTCCCTCCCTGGGAGCTTTCTTGCTGAGCTCGCCCGGGTCTGTGGGAGAGAAAGAGGCAAATTTTTAATAGTTCTGTTCACTGCCACCACCCAAACCAGGTCCTCGAGGCTGGGGATGAGGAGTTTGGCTGCGGTTCGTTCCATATCCCATCACCTTCCCTGTTCGCTCTCCCTCGATCCTTTTTGCTCTGCCCTCCTTTCTTTGCATCTACCCACATATTTCCCTTTTCCTCCCCATTTAAGATGGCACGTGATGGTGGCGGGTGTTTTCGAGAGCCAGAGGGCTGTGAAGGTTGGCGTGGGGCTTAGAGGGTTGAGGAGGTCTGTCACGAGCAACACCGGTAAGATGTGCAGTGCTTTCCAGAGGGGCTAGCACAGCTGGGATGAAAGTATGCTGTTCGTTTCCAGAAACAGGGCTGGGGTTGAAGGAACTGGGGCGAAGTCCAGCCGGAGGAAGGCAGGAGAAAGCGAGCCTTGATCATTGACTTGGGTTGTGGTTGGGTGGGAAGCCAGCACTTGGATAATTTAATCCATTCCTTTAACAAATATCTCCCAAGAGCCTACCACATATCATCCATCATCGTCCCCTGCACTAGGCAGCGAGCAAGACAGAGAAGGTCCCTGCTCACGTGGAGCTTAGATTTTATCGGGAGACGACAGAGAACAAGCAGAGAAATGTGCAAACCAAAGACGAGGTGCATCCTGGCAAATATTACTATGAAAATAAGAGAAGATGACAAAAATGGAGGGAAGGTAGGTTTACATCAGATACAAAGGTCAGGGGCAGGCCCTACAGTGGAGGAGTTGGCTCAAACGGTTTCTGTGTGAGGCGAAGGACGCAGCCATGCAAAGCTCTACAGACAGAACATTCCAGACTGAGGCAGCAGCTGGGGCAAAGGTCCTCCAGGGAAATGGACCCTGTGTTCTGAGGAAACCGGGATTCAGAACGGGAGTCGAAGGACATGCCTGATCGTGAATGCAGATGAGCACAGGGTCCAGAGGGAGTTGAAAGGCCGGAAATAAAGATCTTACTCCAGACACAGGTCAGAGCCAGAGGTGACCCATGGGGTCCAAGTGAGGGCTTGAGGTGAGTGTTGCAGCAAAGGCCTGGGGGTGGTTTTAGGGCAGATCAAAGTTTGGGAGTGGGGTCATGCCTGGAAAAGCGCCAGGTTGTGGGGAAATATCTGGTGTTGGCTGGGAAATTCGTGTTGGGCCGAGAGGCAGGGAGGGAGGCAAAGGAGCACAGAGGGAGGGAACCGTCATGGCCGCGATGGGTGTTCAGAGTTGACCCTCAAAGCTCCTTTGGCCATTTCTCCTGTCCCTGTTTCCTGTTCCCGTCTGTATCTCTTTCTCTCCTTCATATCTCCCATGCTTACCTGCCGTCTCTGGTTTGGCCAAGGTCTCCCTCGGACTCTTCTTGGTGGCCTGCTGAGGGTGGGGATTGGGGAGCCCGTCTAGGAACAAAACCAGTTCAGGGGTTTGTACCAAGTGACTTATTTCCTGGGAATTTCCTGCAGCTCTCTTATTCCCTGGGAATCTCTCGGTACTTTGTGGTACCCGTACAGGGTCATTTTCTCCAGCCCGGGGATACTTGGGAATGTGTGGGGACACCTGTGGCCCGAACACCGAACCATCGGCACCAAATACCAACAGGGCCACCGGCGAGGAACCAGCCCTTGATATGCCTCTATGGCCTGGCAGGTGACAACAATGAGACTCAGTTCAGGTCACAAGCTGCGTTCACAGTGTGCCTGTCCAGGTGTCTGAACCCCCGTGCACACCCGTGATTCTTTCCCTTCAGATGAGGGTGGGACAGAGCGGGGAGTCTCAGAGACGAGATGCGGCCCAGTGAGCAGACGAGGTAACAGCACCAGGGATGTGCAAGGACAAAGTGAATGTGGATCTTGCAGGGAGAGAATATTAAAAATGGCAACCATAGGGGCCCCCCGGCTGGCTCAGTCGGTTAAGCGTCCGACTCTTGGTTTCGGCTCAGGTTATGATCTCATGGTTCGTGATACTGAACCCCGAATCAAGCTCCGCACTGACAGTGTGGAGCCTGCCTGGGATTCTCTCTCTTCCTCTCTCTCTCAAAAATATTTAAAATAAATAAATAAAAATTTAAAAATAGATAGATAATTAAACCAACATGGCAACTGTGACTCCTTTAGTCTCCATCACATGCCAGACTGTTACCTGCCTTCTGTCGGCGAGCCACACAACAGAGCCGTTGGGCCTTTCCACTGATACGTTCTGCAGGTGGACGTATTTGAGGCTGGAAAGAATCGCCCTTCCCTGAGCTCCCCCAACCCGTAGGTGGCAGAGCGAGGGACGGAGCCCACACCTGCCAGTTTCCAAAGCCAGCCGCGGGCAGGCAAGGGGGGTGGTGGAGACAAATGCCCCACGCGCTCACCAATGGCCTTCCACAGGTCCAGGACCTCCAGGGCTGTCTTCTTCCCGTTGCCGTGGTCCCTGCTCTGAAGAAGGTGGAGCTCTGGGGAGGGGAGGGGGGAGGAGGACGGGGGGGAACAGGACCCATGGATCTGTGAAATGGCAACATAACGGGGAATCCAGCAATCCTGTTACGCTACTCCCTTGATGGAGCACCGCCACCAAATCCGCGGGACGGCGTGCATTTGGCCCGTCCCGACAGGCAGGTGAGAAGTGGAGATGGCTGCCCGGAGTTACTACACTGCTAAGTGGCAGAACTGGGTTCTGAACCCGCCTGTGTCTGGATCCAAACCTCAAGTCCTTCCTGCTTTCATACGGTCCCGGGAGCCTGGGTTTTCCTGGACCACCGAGCGGCCCTGCCTTGAGCATCACAGGGACGCAGTGGCTGGAATTGTCCCCGAGCCCGGTACACAAGTGCACAGTGAGGAAGAACCAGGGGAGACCGGGAGCCAGCGATGGAGGAACATAAGTATGCACTGGGGATCGTTCCCGTTCGTCTAATCCGCACAACATCCGCGTGAGGCAGGGGACCAGCACGATGCCCACTGTCACAGGTGAGGAAACCAAGGCGTCCAGAGAATTAGGCGGGGATGTGAACACAATGCCATGGCTCCGTGGCCCACACGCCCCTCCCTCTGCTACACTAACTCTCGAGACGGGTCTGGAAATAAAACCCGTGGACCCCAGTGAATGTGAGTCGAGGGTCTTCCCGGGCTCGCTGAGCCTGGCCGCTGGCGGGGACAGCCCTCAGCAGGCTCACTCACCGGGACCCAGGAGGTAGCCGGCACTGTTGAGGGTCCAGCCTCCTCGGCCCTAGACAGAGACGGAGAGAGCGAGACTCAGACGGGCAGAAAGGGTGGCAGGCAGCCCTCAGCTCTGGGGTCGCGTGCACCAGCCGCCACGGTCCCGCGAGCCTGGCAAGCGGGTTCACGGAACCCACATTTCACGAGCGCGGAAATCGGAGTCTTCCTGAAGCACGGCAACTCGGAATGGGAAGGGGCTTTAAAGAGCACTGCCGTAAACCTTTCCACGCCGTCACAAACCTCACAACACGCGCGTGTGCGCACGAGTGCGGGATCGAACCAGGCTGCGTCACTGGGTGGTTTTAGCCACGTTGCTGCGTCCCTCTGATAATTACAACGGCCGACATTAATTGTGGGTTTACTACCTGCCAGCGTCCGTTCCAAGCAGGACTGGATACACGATTTAGGGGGCCCAGAACAACGTGAAAACATGGGGCCCTCTTGCTCAGAGGCAATTAAGCGTTTTGAGACGGCCGCAGCGAGCGTGGGCACCTCCTGGGTGGCGCACGCCCGCATCCCGTCCTGGTTCCAAGTCCTTGACGTGGTTACCACCTGGTGCCCACGACTCCCCGAGTCGGGCTGAAACTCTGGTTTGCTTCATTTAATGAAAGTTGCGTGAAGAGGTCTGTCAGCTTGCTTAAATCAAGCCAGGAAGCAGCTAGAGCTGGCCGGCAAACCCAGGCGGATTTCAGACTTCACGGCCACGTGTACCCAATACTCACGCCTCCCTTTTCCCTCGTGCAAAATGGGGAGTAACGAGGCCGAATTGCCGGACGGAAGTGGTGTAGCCCGGGTTCTCGGGGCCGAGAGAACACGCACACCCACCGACCCTCATCAGACCTGCCTGGCACCTCGGTCAGAGGGTCACCGTCGGCCCCCTCGTGACACAAGAGCCAGGGACGCTCCAAGACACTGGAGCGCCAAGCCTGGGCCCTCTGGACTGGGCAGTGCACTAGCTAATGAGCCTGAGACCCAGGAGCTCAGTTAGCCCTCGCGGTGCTGGCATCTCACAAAGCACTTGGGGGACAGAGATCAACTAGGCACCTTGTCAGGAGGCGTGCAGCTAAAAGGAGAGAGCCAGGATTCCAAACGCCACAGGGGTCTACGGTCTCCGCAGCCCCTACTCCCAGTCAGGACCTGGACCAGGGACTGGCATCAGGCTCCTCAAGAAACCGGAGGGGCGGGACGCAGCCCCTGCTGACAACTTGGAATGGCAGGGAGCTGTGCCTTTGAAGGCATCTTTTTGTACCTCTGGGCCATGCTAATCCTCAGGACGTTTGTGCTTCCTGACTTCTGGGTCGTGGGTGGGTTCGACAGACCCCCCCACCCAGGGCCAAGGCGCCCCCACAGCCCGTGGCTCGTGGCTGGGCTGGGAAAATTAGAAAACTCTTCTAGGAGGGCAGTGACGGGGGTGGGGGTGCCGTAGGTGCAGACGGCTGCCGCGGGGTCCCACCTGGTGGACGGGTGCAGAGGCGGGGGTCACCGCCAGGCTGAGCAAGACGGCCAGGAGGAGGACCAGACAGACAGAGGGAGCCATCTGAGGGCCGGAAGGGTGGGCGCTCGGACCTCCAGGACACTGTCAAGAGAGAGTGGTGAGTGTATTTGTTCACGTCTAGTTTCATTAGGTATAATTGCTGTTCAAGAAATTTCCTGTCTTTGGGGCGCCTGGGTGGCTCAGTGGGTTAAACGTCCGACTTCAGCTCAGGTCATGATCTCACGGTTCGTGAGTTCGAGCCCTGCATCGGGCTCTGTGACAACAGCTCAGAGCCTGGAGCTGCTTCGGATTCTGTGTCTCCCTCTCTCTCTGTCCCTCCCCTGCTCATGCTCTGTCTCTCTCTCAAAAATAAGTAAACATTAAAAAAAATTTTAATTAAAAAAAATTCCCTGCCTTTAACATGCACATCTGGAGGCATTCGTACACAGGCATACACCCAAGATATGCGGGAGTCATATCCATCACCCTCAAAAATGTCTTTGCATTTTTTTGATTGTTCGTTTCAGTTTCTTGTTTGTTTCGTTAACACGAGATCTGTCCCGACATACTTTTTTTTTCTCTCAGTCTTACTGAGATACAACGGACATCCAGCACCGCAAGTAAGGTGTGCAATAGCAGCTTCACACATATACACCGCCAAGAGGGTCACCTCGTAAGTCTGGTTAACAGCATCTGGTACCTCGTACAGGTGGGGAAAAAATGACGTTCCCTTCGTGGTGAGAATTTTCAGCATCTACTCTCTCTCTCTCTGGGCACCTTTCAAATACACCACACGGCCGCGTTCACGACAGCCGGGAGCCGTCCATCACGTCCCCAGGACTACGGGTCCTACAGGGGGTCCTACACGGGCCCCAGCCCCGCCTCTGGTGAGCCACCCATCTGATCTCTTTCCCCGAGTGGGTTTGGGTGTTTTTCTCCCCGTCCACACATAAGTGAGATCATATTCATCTTCCTCTGTCTGACTTTTAACAAACTATAAAGTGCCTAACACTGTCGAAGGTTAACCTCTGTGTCTTTCTGCCTTAAATATACGACAGAAAAATAAAACCAAGGCTTCTGAGTTCATCGCTGGTTTTTCTGGTGGGGCTCCATTTTGGAACGCTTTTGTTTAAGTAAAAAAAAAGCCATAAAAAACGAGAGAGTTGGTTGAGGGAAAGGGCCGAAGGAGGCAGGTAAACAGTAGGATACTGGGTGCATAACCACAGAGCCCCACGGTGCAGGAGTGACCAAACTTTAAGAGTCACAGAGGCGGGGGGCGCCTGGGTGGCGCAGTCGGTTGAGCGTCCGACTTCAGCCAGGTCACGATCTCGCGGTCCGTGAGTTCGAGCCCCGCGTCGGGCTCTGGGCTGACGGCTCGGAGCCTGGAGCCTGTTTCCGATTCTGTGTCTCCCTCTCTCTCTGCCCCTCCCCCGTTCATGCTCTGTCTCTCTCTCTGTCCCAAAAATAAATAAAAAACGTTGAAAAAAAAAAAAAAAGAGTCACAGAGGCGTTAGCCCCTCTCCATCCTTCCGGACCCCTGGTTGCCATCCCCCCTCCCCCCTCCGCTTACCTCACTGGTGTTGGCAGGTGCCCCCAGCTCTCTTGGGGTCCAGCTCCTCCACCTCCTCCACAGCAGCTTTTATGCCTCCCGAGGAGAAAGGAGGCGGGCAGGGCAGGGGAGAGGGAGGGAGTCAGCAATTAGGGGGGAAGACGGGAGAGAGTGCCAAGGCTGGAGGAGGGGTGAGGCTTCACGGACACCAGGGGCTTTTATGAGCTGAGCTCAGAACCGGGTGCTTCCCGCAGGGAAGTGTTTCTGTGCCTCACCTCAGTTTCCCCTGCAGACCCTCTAATCCGACATGTACATGACCCTTCCTCCTCCCCTCCTGCCCCTCTCAGGTGTGATTTGCGCTTCAAGCTCTGTGTTTACTCGAGCAATCCCCCGGCCTGGATCTGCCCAGGCCAGGCCTGTCTGGGCCCCTGCACCCCACCTCTACCCACGGCCCCGCAGCGCTGGACTCCCTTCAGTCCCTCCTGCTCGTCTGCTTCTCCCTTGTATCATGCACCTTGTCCGTATGTTTCCTTCATTGTTATGTGTCTCCTGCTCCCTGGAAAATAGGCTTGGTGAGGGGTGGGAAGGTGCCTTGCTCACTGGGGGGCATTTGCCCACAGGCTTTCTTTTTTTTTTTTTTTTTTTTTTTTTTTTTGCTCATCATGACTTGGGGGTGGGTACTTCTGTGTGATCTCCCTCTCTGTTTCTGTTTCTGTTTTTTTTTTTTTTTTTTTTTTTTTTGGGACAGAGAGAGACAGAGCATGAACGGGGGAGGGGCAGAGAGAGAGGGAGACACAGAATCGGAAACAGGCTCCAGGCTCCGAGCCATCGGCCCAGAGCCCGACGCGGGGCTCGAACTCACGGACCGCGAGATCGTGACCTGGCTGAAGTCGGACGCTTAGCCGACTGCGCCACCCAGGCGCCCCTCTGTTCTTTTTTTAAACCTGTCTTTTTGTTTCTCTCCCTCTTTGCCCCAGAGATCAGCAGGTTTCCAGGGAAAGGAGCCCTGGCATCAGGGAAGGGCATGCACCCCTGGCTTTGCCCTCTGCCCCCTGGAAGTCCTGGTCCTCACCAGACACGGTTTCCCCGTCTGTACCATGCAGAGCTGGGGCCCATCGGTACCTTCTTTCCATCTCACATCAACCCCACCCCCACAGAAGGGACCTTCCTCATCTCAGTTATAAAATGAAGTCCCTGGGGGACGCCGGGGTGGCTCAGTCAGTTGAGCATCCGACTTCAGCTCAGGTCATGGTTTGTGAGTTTGAGCCCCACGTCCAGCTCTGTGCTGACAGCTCAGAGCCTGGAGCCTGCTTCGGACTGTGTCTCCCTCTCTCTCTGCCCCTGCCCCACTCACGCTCTGTCTCCCTCTCTCTCAAAAATAAAAATAAACCTTAAAAAAAAAAAGAACGTTAAAAATAAATAAATAAAATGAAAACCCTGGACCATGGGTAGAATGAGAACAAGAAAGAGGACCACTGGACCACATGGACTGTTTGCTCCCATTTTCATTTCCGGGCATCCAGGCATCCGTGGGTCTCTTCTGGAGGAGGAGGGGAGGAAGTGACAGGAAGGTGTAAATGGCTTTGCTGGGAAAGAGGGTGAAGAAGGAGGGGTGTTGCTCACAGAGGAGGGAGAGAAGGACAGACGTTGCTGGAAACCCAGATGTGGTTACCTGGAGACCGATGAAGAGTCAGAGGACAGAGACCTCGCTTCCTCATTAACCAGGTCTGGAGAAATAAATGGACTCCAAATCTCATGCAAAACAAAACCAAGGTGTGTGGGAGGAATGTCACTTTCTTTGCACTTCTGTGGCTGAGCCTGCTGTCGTGAGTCTGCATCCCTCTTAGCAACTTGGAAACGTTGCAGTTTCCCGTCCGACCTTTCTTTGCTGCTATTGGTGATGAGTCTTCTGGGTTTTATCTGAACATCCACAGCCTCGCTAAGTGTCCCAGTGCTGTGGAGAATGCTAACACATGCCTGCCCCTAGCAGGTGACGGGAGACTGGGGTCGAAACTTATCCTTCCTTCCAAAGATGGGTATTGGGTGCCTAACTGTACTCTGTCCCTGCCCACAACCCAGTGAGCCAATGACCCAATTACTCCGGCTAGCAAAAGCAGAAAAGATACTTGCTGGAGCTTCTGGGAACAAAACAAAACAAAACAAAAATCTTCCTTTTTTAATGTTTTATTTTGAAATAATTTTAGACTTCCAGGAAAGTTGTCCAAATCATTCCCCAGTACTCAGACTCTCCAAATGTTTACATTTTTCTGCATTTGATTTCTCTGGTACACCCTCCCCCACCCCGTCTGCCTCTCTCCTCTACGCATATGCACATACAAATATTCTGAACTGTTTGAGAATAAGTCACAAACATTATATTCTCTCAGTACTAAATTCTTCCACACGTCTTCCTAAAAACAAGGACATTCTTGGGGCGCCTGGGTGGCTCAGTTGGTTAAGCGTCCAACTCTTAATTTCAGCTCAGATCCCGATCTCATGGTTCATGACTTCAAGCCCCGCATCGGGCTCAGTGCTGACAGCATGGAGCCTGCTTGGGATTTTCTCTCTCCCTCTCTCTCTGCCCATCCTCTGCTCACTCGCCCTCTCTCAAAAATAAATAAGCTTAAAAAACTATTTAAAAATTTTTTTTTTTCCAACGCTTTTTATTTATCTTTGGGACAGAGAGAGACAGAGCATGAACAGGGGAGGGGCAGAGAGAGAGGGAGACACGGAATCGGAAACAGGCTCCAGGCTCTGAGCTGTCAGCACAGAGCCCGACGCGGGGCTCGAACTCACAGGCCGTGAGATCGTGACCTGGCTGAAGTCGGACGCTTAACCGACTGCGCCACCCAGGCGCCCCAAAACTATTTTAAAAAAGAACATTCTTTAACATAACCACAGTAAGATTGTCAACATTGTAGAATGAATGTTGACACCCCACTAGTACCTAAGCTACAGACCTTACTAATATTTCACCAATTGTCCTAATGGCTTTTATAGCAAAACAAACAAAGAAAAAACAAAACAAAAAAAAGCAAAAGAAACACCTCCACCCCATGCCCTTTGTTGGTCTCCTTTACAGCTAAAGATTGTCTCTACTTTATCTTTCATGACCTTGATGTTTTCCTTGAAATTTTGGTGAGAGTACCAGTGAAATATTTTGTGGAATGCTTCTCAATTTGGGTTTGTCTGACACTTTCTCGTGTTTGGGTTGTGCATGTTGTGCAGGAAAGTCACAGAAGTGATTGGGGTGGTGTTGTATAAATTATGTCCTCCTGGGTGCATCTGGCCATGGGAGCTTGGGACATCAGTTCATCCTGCTCCTGGTCAATTGCCTAGTTAAGGCGATGTTGGCCAGATCTCTCCACTGCGAAGTTACTTTTTGTCCCTTTGTAATTGATCACTGTCTTGTGGGGAGATACTTGGAGATGACGTAAGTGTGTTTCCTCAGTCTTTTGAGAGAATTTCTGGAAGCATATCTCTAGATAGATATGTATTCCTCTGTATCTCTTCCTTGAAAAGAAGCCCAAAGCCCCAGGAGATGTTTGGTGACCCGGTCACCATGAGGGGGAACAAAACACAGGATTGGAACTGCAACACAGAAGGCAGGATGGGAAGACAGAGAAACTGAATCAGGACAACACTGAGAAATCGAGTCACCCAGATCTGAAAACTCACCCCATTCCTGCATTTCCAATTACGTGCTCCTATGCTGTCATTAAGCCAATTTGAGTTGATTTTTTTTTAGAGAAACAGAGACGGTGTGAATGTGGAAGAGGGGGAGAGAGATGAGAGAGAGAGAGGGAGAGAGAGAGAGAGAGAGAGAGGGAGAGAATCACAAGCAGGCTCCGTGCTCAGTGTGGAGCCTGACACAGGGCTTGATCCCATGACTCTGGGATCATGATCTGAGATGAAACCAAGAGTCAGACACTCGACTGACTGAGCCACCCAAGCTCCCGAGTTGGATTTTTAAAAGAACAGCTTTATTGAGGTATACAGATGTACAAAGAACTGCGCATATTGCTAAATTTAGACACAGACCAAGGCCCATGGCGCCATCACCACAATCCAGGTAACAGACACACCAGCACCTCCCGGAGTCTCCTGTGTCCCTTTGTGTTGGGACTTGCGCACGCGCATGTGTGTGTATGTGTAAGAACACTTAACATGAAGTCTGCCCCCCTAGCAAATCTTGACGTGGGCAAGGCAGTTGTATGGCAGATCTCACAGCGTCTAGAGCAACTGAGAGTCTTCCCCGACCGCAAGTTACTGTTACTACAGAAGGTAAATGGGAGAGTTCACAAGCATGTGAACAGCCAACAGGGCCGAGAAAAAATTGGAAGGGAAATCAAAAAGTGTCTTGAGGGGCTCCTGGATGGCTCAGCTGGTTGAGCGTCAGACTTCGGCTCAGGTCACGATCTCAGGGTTCATGAGTTCGAGCCCTACATCGGGCGCTGTGCTGTGCTTGGGATTCTCTCCCCGTCTCTCTGCCCCTCTCCCACTCACACACACTCATTCTCTCTCCTTCTCTCTCTCAAAATAAATAAATTAAAAAAAAATGTCTTGAGTTAGGCTAGATGACTTGGATTTCTAGAACTTGTGGGGAACACTTCCCAAGAGACCAAACCTCCCATCTCCACCATTGCGTCCCAGTTTTCTTGGGGTGGGCGTGTGAGGTCAAGATGTCAACGGTGGCTCGTCCTCAGTGCTCTGAAGGGTGGAAGAACACGGACACTGGCGACTATGAGCTGCAGGCACTTGAATCCTTACTCCCACCCCTACTCTCTACACACACATTCTGCTTCTGCTGGGAACACTCATCAACATCCAAATAACTGACTGCACACTCCATTTCTTTTCCATCAAGTACTAGAGAAACGAGGGAGGAAGATTCAGCCTGCCCCCAACTAAAAGTATATTTGAGGGTCTAAAGGATGAAGGTTGTGAACTGAGAGAGTTGAGAAAAAATAGGGAATTAGAGATGATAGATAGATAGATAGACAAAACAGACAGAAGAAAAAGATGCAGAGGGTCAGTGAGAATATTTGCATCTAAGATTAGATCCACGCTGTTCCTCAGAGCTAAGGGAATGGAACAAACATTTGCAGAACAATGCTAAGTGGATGATAAAAATAATAGCTTCTGATTCAGACCTTTACTCTGCCAGGGATAGAGTGTCTTTATATGGGTTATCTCATTGAATCTGAAAAACAGCCCTATAAAATGGGTAGTACTGTGATCTCATGTATTTTAATTTATTTTTTAATGTTTGTTTATTTCGAGAGAGAGAGAGAGGGAGAATCCCAAGCAGGCTCCACAATCAGCACAGAGCCCAACTTAGTGCTCGATCCCACAACCCTGGGATCATGACTTGAGTCGAAGTCAAGAGTCGGACACTCAACTCACTGAGCTACCCAAGTGCTCCTGCCTTGCGTTTTCATTTTAGAGGGGGAGATGTAGGTTCTGAGAGTGGAAACAACATGGCCAAGATCACACACCTCCCAGGGGACAGGGGCAAGCTTGCTCTTTGGCCGGCACTCCTCACCACTGCATTAGGCATGTGTTCAATCACATGAAGCAGGCAGTGACCATCGCAGTACATCAATGCTCCCACACACGTCCAATTCTTGAGTCTCAAACCCTACAAGGCAACTCAGTCAAAAGCTGTGTACGTTTTGAGATTCTGGACGTATGTTTCCAAGTTGTCCTTTAGCAAGAGTGTACCAGTTTCTGGTTCCACAGAGCCACAGAAAGGTACCATGTCGTCGGAGAGAGTGACAACGGTCAGGAGAAGTTACCGGGAGGGCTGGGAAGCACTAGGCCCTGTTGGTGCGGGAGAAAGACCTACCTGAGTTACTGAACCAGAATTCATTGAATTCTCAGATTTTTAAAGGGGGTTGGGCTGGTGAAGCTGTAATCGTGATGTCAGAAGGATCAAGCACAGCACCTGTGGCCAGAGCGGACTCCCCCAACAATGTTTCTGTGCAAAGCTGAGGAGAGCCAGAATGGAGTGGGGCCAGTGGCCGTCAGGTGGGGGTGGTGCGGCTGACTCATGGGCCAGAGTCACCAGAAGTGGAAGGGCGTCCTGGGGTTGGGCGGATGACAAAGGTGGTGATGGGGAAAGACAGAACGAGTGGATATCAAATGGTGAAAATTTGAAGAGTGAAGAGGCGGCAACCTGTCTGGATTCCGAATCCGAGGGCGCGTGGAGAATGGTACAGAGATGGTTATGTGGGCGGCGATGGGCTCCTTCATGTTGGTGGGGTGGGCCGTATCTTTCTAGTTTCTGCTTTCCTCGTAGGTGCACAGGTAATATTAGTAGAATATTGAAAAGGGGGTAGTGTCCCGCCAAGGATGGACAGAAAGGGCGAGCATTCTGCTGTTGGCTCTGCCTGGAATGTCGCCGCCACATATTGCGTGGGTGAGTCTGCAACACAGCAGACTGAAAGAGGGTAAATAAAATAAAATGAAAGAAAAGATCATAATGAAGAGACAGGGTGAGACCTTGGCACAAGCACGGCAGGCTACTCTTTCCTGTTGGTTAACTCTGGCTACCATGAGGTTCGGGGAGGTGCTGTAATGTGGAGGGATTGTTATGCATCATCACGGAGACAGGTACACGTGAATGTCTTTGGATTTTACCCCTGTGGAGTGAGGCAGGCTCTAAAAACCCATAAAACCACTCACAAAAGTCTCCTAAGGTTTACAAATTTAGACCCATATTTTTTTCAATCTTACCAAAGAAATCCCCTCACAGACGTACAATAAAAGTGAAAAGGGGGTCCTTGTACAGTTCAAAAACAATTTTGCACGGAAGCTTTATTTCTCCTTCCCATCCAAGGAGGTAAAAACGAGCTTGGGGGAGTTGGGTGCATGCTTCCTTCCTCCTGCAGGTCAGCTTTGAGCACCCACCTCTGTCCATTGTGCCAAATTTTCAAAATACTCTTCACTTCTTTATTATCTTGGATCCAAATTAGGGAATTGCAATTAATCCTCTAAAGGACATAGGCATGCTATTGTTTGGGGTTGGGAACCTGGGTTAGGATTAAGACCCCCCTCCCTTTACTGTCCATAACCCCAAGATCAGTGTTGTTCCAACACCCCTGGGTTCTCCACTCGTGTGTCCACTTAACCCCCGGGAAAAGAAGGACTCAGTCAGTCGCCTTGAGTCTCTCAGACGTCTTCACGTCTCACTGACCTGCCATGCAGTTGTGGGAGAGTCACGACAGATCTCTGGATCTCCATTGCTTTACTGGTAAACTGAGGGATCAGGTCAGATGTCGTAAAGGGGTAACCCCGATCAGACCCTCTTCGGGTTCCTCTGCAGTGTTTCTGACAAATCGCCAAGCCGAGCCACCCGCGTGTAGAGTTCAGGAATTTCAAGTACAGACCTGATCTCTGGCTTCTCTCGATGTGTCAGTGGGTCTGTACATCCCCAGATGGCAGCCACCGGCCAGGGCTGAGTGGCAGCTCTTGACAAGGTGTGTTCTTTCCAGTTCACTGCAGACCTCACCAACCCCTACTGTGTGCCCCTCGCTCCTTCACCTGTTTCTGCAGTATCTCTGGTTCCCATTATGTCACTTGGGACCTCCTGCCCTAGAAACCCTCCGATGTCCTGGATTAAAAAGATGAATCTGGGGCGCCTGGGTGGCTCAGTCGGTTGAGCGTCCGGCTTCGGCTCAGGTCATGATCTCACGGTCCGTGAGTTCGAGCCCCGCGTCAGGCTCTGTGCTGATGGCTCAGAGCCTGGAGCCTGTTTCGGATTCTTTGTCTCCCTCTCTCTCTGCCCCTCCCCTGTTCATGCTCTGCCTCTGTCTCAAAAATAAACGTTAAAAAAAAAAAAAAAGATTAAAAAAAAAAAAAAAGATGAATCTGAGACTTTTCCTTGGGCTCTGTGATGGGAAGGGGATATGTGCAGAGGCTTTGAACTGGCTCCCCGCCCTGGAACTCAGCACTTCCCGATATCTTCGTGTCCTGGCATCTCTCATTCCCTGGGCTGCTCTGTGTTTCTTCGGAGGAAGAAAGGGACGTGGAAAGAGAGCTTTGGAACCGGACGTACCTGGGTTTGAATCCCAGCTCTGCTGCTTCCTAATTAGCCTACTGTCGGCTTCTTCATCTTTAGAAATGATTGTTTTTATTATAAAAATAATAATATCTCCACGGAGTTGTTATTTTATTTTATTTTATTTTATTATTATTTTTTTTTCAACGTTTTTGATTTATTTTTGGGACAGAGAGAGACAGAGCATGAACGGGGGAGGGGCAGAGAGAGAGGGAGACACAGAATCGGAAACAGGCTCCAGGCTCCGAGCCATCAGCCCAGAGCCCGACGCGGGGCTCGAACTCACGGACCGCGAGATCGTGACCTGGCTGAAGTCGGACGCTTAACCGACTGCGCCACCCAGGCGCCCCTTATTTTATTTTTTTTTAACGTTTATTTATTTTTGGGACAGAGAGAGACAGAGCATGAACGGGGGAGGGGCAGAGAGAGAGGGAGACACAGAATCGGAAGCAGGCTCCAGGCTCTGAGCCATCAGCCCAGAGCCCGACGTGGGGCTCGAACTCACGGACCGCGAGATCGTGACCTGAGCTGAAGTCGGACGCTTAACCGACTGAGCCACCCAGGTGCCCCTCCACGGAGTTGTTATGAGAACAATTAAGTATTGAGGACTCTGCATATAAGGCAGGCTGGGAAGGGACCCACTGTGGAAAGGAGCCTTCGTCAAACATCATGGTCAGGGGCGTATGCACAGCTCAGTTGGTTAAGTGTCTGACTCTTGGGTTCAGCTTAGGTCATGATCTTGTGGCTTCGTGGGTTCGAGCCCTGCATTAGGCTCTCTGCTGACAGCAATGCAGAGCCTGCTTGGGATTCTCTCTCCCTCTCTCTGCCCCTTCCCCACTCATGCTGTCTCTGTCTCTCTCAAAATACATAAACTTTAAAAATAACAATCATATTTACAGTAATCACACGCACTAACTGGGCTCTAAGTGATGTGCTAAGGACATTGTGCATCTGACCTCACTGAACCCTCCTGATAACCCTGTGAGATAGGTATAAACTTCACTGAACCAGTGACAAACACAAAGGCTCAGAGAGGTTAAGTAACTTCCCCAAGATTGCACAGACAATAAATAACCAGATCCAAACCCAGGTGTTGCGACCCCGGAGCCTATTTGCTTACCCATCATGCAGCCATGCCTGCAAGTGAGAGTCTCCCCTGTTTGTGTGACTGCAGAATAGGGGACGTGGTAGGATCCAAGGTCACGAGTGAGGAAGCGGAGGGCGCTTTCTTCTCTCCTGGACCGCACTCACCCCCTCCTGCATGTTGTCTGCACTGAGCAATGCCTCTGAGTTGCCTGCTCTCACCTTCTCCCCACCCCCACCCCCCAACCTGTTTCCCACACGACGGCCAAAACAGTGCCCTTAAAATACAAGCAGGATAACGCGGGGCTTGCCCAAAACCTTGCAGCGGCTTCCCAGCGTCCCGAATTTATAATTAACCTCTCACGGCAGCCCGGACGCTCATGGCTCATCCTCCCTTCCTTCCTCGCTCCGGCCACTCTGGCCTCCTGCCCACACCAGGCTCTCTCTGCCCCCGGGGCCGTGGCCTGGCTGTGTCCTCTCTCCATAAGGTCTTCCCCAGGCCTCACCCGAGCCCCTCCTCAGACCTTCCCGACTCTTCCATCTCCACTGTCTGCCCCCAAACGTGCCCTGGACCATCTGAGCGTAAACTCAGCCAGGCAGGGACTCCACCTGGGCTCTCCTCCTTCCATGGGCCACTTGACGTGGTACCCGGCCACTGTGCGTGCTCAGTGAGCACAACAGTCTCCCTCCCTGTCGCTGAAGAAGGAAGCAGGGAAGCCTCCAGAACCACAGCCCAGGCTCTCTCCGGGCTGTGGTGCCCATGGGTGAGTAAAAGCTTGCAGATAAGGCGGCCTGTGGTAGGACGGCTCTAACGTCGCCCAGCCTCATCACGGCGGCCTCTGGGGGGGCGCAGTGCTGGCTTTTACCTGCTCCCTTCTCTTGAGACCAAGTCTGCGACCCTCACGCCCTCCCTTCTGGGATCCCCATCACTGTTGGTTTGTGCAAAACCATTTTATTTAGCTCATTTGTGGCTAATGCCAGAGATCGTAGGGAAGAGGCATTCGAGGGCCAGACTGCGTGGTTAGCGGGGAGCCAGGCTGCTGCGTCCAGACGGGTGATGGACCGCAGGACAGTGAACCGTAACACCCTGGGCTTAAACCTGGTCTACCACACTCAAGAAAGACCTCGCAGGAACCAGCTTGGAGCACGTTAACCTGGAAACGGCGCGAGTGGCAGACAGCAGCCTCCAAACGATGGTTGGTCAAACATGGTTTCGTTACAAGATGACCCTCAGAGAGGATTTATTTTTGAATGCTCTAGCGTGATTTTATAAGGAGGCACCGTTGAATTTTGTCCCTATTTCCAAGCCTTGGGCTTTTCCCAACAATGTGGGTGCACCCCTCCCCCACTCTCCAGGGGATGGACATTTACGCGCCCCCCCCCCCCACTCGGTGCCGCCCCAGCCACATGGAGTGGGTGTGTCTGGTGACCCCCCGGTGACCCCGTCTGCAGCGCTCTGCACCACCAGCAGCTGGCACGAAGCTTGTTTCAGCCTTCCAGCATGTCCTTCCGGTCGGGGGGCGGCCCCCAGGCCCACCTAGGGCTGTGGAAGCTGAGGTCAGACGCATGTGCCCCCTGGCGGGCACTGAGGGGAGAACACCTGGGTGCCCATCTCCCCATCTCCTTAGTTGTCTCCTAGGGCGTTCTTCAGTGGCCCCTCCAACCCTAACCAGGACGGAGGCTCACGAGGACACGGGGGGAAGCGGGGGTCCACACCGATGGACACAGTGTGTGTGAGTGGGGGAGGAGTGGTTCCCGGAGCAAACCAGGGTATAGGGGAGCTTGTCCGAAGGGACGGAGCAGTGTCCGCGCTGCTGGCAGAGGCGGGGAGCCGAGTGACACAGGAGCCTGTCAACGGTCACTGCGTGATGAGTGGGCGCAAGGCACTGGGGTCAGACCGCCCGGTTCACACCCACGGCCATGACCCAGTCGCTTCCCCTTTCGGAGCCTCAGTTTCTCCATCTGTGAACGGGGGTGGCAGCAGCGCTTGCCTCGTTGGGTGCGGTGGTAAGTGAGACGGTGGATGTCAGCACGGGACACAGGACTTGCTGTTCTCACAGGAACCCCGTCCTCAGGCCCCGCCCCCACTCCTCAGCTCCCCCTACTCCCTGCGGAGGTCCTCAGAACCCCCCTCTCCTCCCCCTCCCCCTCCCTCCCTGCTGAGGTCCTGCAGCTGCAGACGCTGTTTCTCCAGGCCTCTTTCCTCAGGAGGACAGCGGGCACAGGGACACGGCGCCCTGGCCGTGAGGAGGGCACCGTGACAAAGGCGTGTGCGGGCCGCTCACGCTGACAGTGCTCTGTGTCCGCGTTCACTGACCACTGGACTTCCGACTCACAGGCGTGGGCGGAGACCTCGGAGTACACGCTGGACATTCCCAGACGCTGCCAGCCACCCAGACCTGCCTCAGTTGTGGGGACGGTCCTGCCTCACAGGTCTCGGAAGGTGGAGCCAGCCTCTGGCTACAGATGCCCCACAGTCTAGCTGGCCACTTTCCTAGACCCGCTTGCAGCTAGGGCACGGAGTGTGGCCTGGGTCTTGTTGGTCAGATGCACCAGCACCTTCCTAGGGAAGGCACCAGGGTTTGGACCCCAGGACTCTGCACTGAGATGAGGACAAGGGGTAGGGGAGACAGCACCCTGACGAGGCTGCCCAGGGACTGCATTCAACAGTGAGCCGCACCCAGGCCCCTCCTCAACCACCTCTGCAAGGTCCCAGACCCATGGCCCCCGAGCTCATACCCCATCCTCAGCCACAGACTGGATTCCTCTCTTCGCAAACTGGGTTACCCCAGACCTATTGAAACCGGTATTCGGGGGTCCCCATGAATGGGTGGCCTCCCACAATTAACACTCTAGCAATGCCCATTTAAATCTGCTGCTTACAGATGTGAACACGGGAGCCCAGAGCGGGTGAGATCTAAGATCACGCGGCCAGGAAGCCACAGACTGACTTCAGAACCCCAGCCTCCAAGGCTCCTCCAAGGCCGGCCTCCGTAAGAGAGCAGTGCGCGAGCCACACCCAGGCCCTTAGGTGGGCCGGATGGAACCCACCTCCCCCTGGTCTCCAGGCGCAAGGATGAGGAAATGGTGCCCACGGCCTCCTGGCGATGGTGGGCGTCCAAGTCGGGCCTGGCCACAACAGAACCTGGGACTGCGGGGTGCACAACTCAATGACTTTATTACTCTCCATATGCCGAATTGTCTCCGCAGCGCCTCCCAGGAGCAGCCATCTGTCCATCAAACGCCTCCAGCCGCAGAGAGGAGCAAGGCCAAGAAGCCAACTAGCAGAGCCCGACCGTCCTGTGGGAACCACTGGCCCCTTCCCGTCCTCTCCCCCCTCCCCCAGACGGGGAGGGGTCTCCCTCCTTCAGCCCTTCTCCGGATCCAGGCTCCACTTCTGGGCTCCTGGGCCTCGGGCGTCCTTCCCGCCAGGGCGGGGAGGCAGGTGCGGAGGGAAGGGGAGGCGGGGCCTGTGGGCGCACCGAGTAGGGTGGGAGGGGCTGGGAGGGCTCTGAAGCCGTAACACGAGAGTGGGGAGGGGACAGAAAGAGCAAAAGAACAACGTGAGAGCCCGGGCCAGCAGAGGAGCCGGCGCAGGCACCGGAGGGGGCTGCGGGCCCGGGCAGCACCGAGGGCAGAGGGAGGCGGGCACTACCCCAGGGGCCAGGCCGGGAACGCGCCCCCGCCCCCGCCCCCCGGGCCCGCCGCCGCGCCAGCGCCGCCCGCCGCCCGGCCGTGGATGCGCTGGTGGCGCAGCACGTGCTCGCGGCGCCCGAAGCCCTTGCCGCACTGCCAGCAGGCGAACGGCCGCGCCCCCGAGTGCGTCTTGCGGTGGCGCACCAGGTGCTCGCGCCAATAGAACGTCTTGCCGCACTCGCAGCAGGCGTGCGGCTTCTCGCGCGCAGGCAGCGGGCGCAGGGCCGGCCCCGGGCCGCCGGGGTGCGTGCCGCGGTGGCGCCTCAGGTGCTCCTTGCGCCGGAAGGCCTTGCCGCACTCGGGGCAGGCGTGCGGCTTCTCGCCCGAGTGGCTCTGCCGGTGGCGCAGCAGGTGCGCAGGCTTCAGGGCGGCCTTGCCGCACTCGGGGCAGGAGGCGGTGCCCGGGGCCGCCGGCAAGACGGGCGGGCCGGGCGCAGGTGGGGCCGCCGGGGCCGGCGGAGGGCTGCCGGGCTCCTGCTTGTAGGGGCGCGCGGCCTGGGGGTCCCCCGTCGCCAGCACCTCAGCCCCGGGGACGGCATCTCCTGCCGGGCAGAGGCACAGGGTGAGGGCAGGTGGCTCCGCAGACGGCGGGGGCGGGGAGGGCAGGGGCAGGCCGGGGATGAAGGGCCCCCTGCTGGAGCGGGTGGGGAATGCTTAATGCCTGGAAACCAAGGGGCGGGAGAAGGGCTGACTGCAGGCTGCTTATTCACCCCCAGGAGCCCTGTACCCAGCACGGTGCTTGGTACACACCGCAGAGTCATCGCCAAATAAATGCACGGATGCATGGATATGAGGGAGGATGGGTGAATGGATGTGAAATTCGTGGTGTACAGAGGAGGGGCTTGATGGGTGAAGGCAGGTCAGCAGGTGGGTGGACGGAGGAGGAGGAGATGGGCAGATGAATGAATCCAAAGTACCAGGGTGTAGATGGATGGGTGGGGGGATGGATGGGAG
The DNA here is from genome assembly GCF_028018385.1 of Neofelis nebulosa. NCBI lineage: Eukaryota > Metazoa > Chordata > Mammalia > Carnivora > Felidae > Neofelis > Neofelis nebulosa. The sequence continues at coordinate 2,590,943 of NC_080798.1, forward strand.
GGGAAGTAAGGAGACAGATGAATGAATGAGCAGGGAGGCAGACTGATGGGTGAACAGTGGGTGAGGAGGGAGTAGACGGCTAGGTTAGTGGGGGGTGGTGGGGGGGATGGGGGGGTTGGTTGAGCGAGTTAGTGGGTGAGTGGGCAGGCTGACTGCTTGCCCCGGGAAGGGGGTGGGCAGCAGGCAGCGTCCGAATGGGTATCTGGGTGGACAGACAGATGGGTAAGTAAGCAGGTAAGTCAGGTGGACGAATGAACCTCATTTCCTTTCTCCCGGCTTTCAAACTGCTCTATGGTGTTCCAGGTAGATACGCAACCCGTTTCTATCCGACTTGCCTCACAAGCTTCCAGCTCACGACTCAACTTACAAAAAACAGTTCCAGCACAACTGAAGAGTCTGGTCCCCCTGTCCCACCCTTCCACGCCAACCACCAGGTCCCAAGTCGTGCTGTCCTGGCCTCCCCCCAGCCTGTGGAGTGGGTGCAGAGACACCTACTATCGGGCAGAAGCCCCAATCCCTATCTGGCTCTGGCCCTGACTTGTTGTGTGGCTTCAGGCAAGCTGCTTGAGTTCTCCTGGCCTCGGGTTGCTGCTGTTAGATCTCGGCTTCTGGAGAGCCGAGTGTGCCAGCTGGGCAGCCAAAGGTGACGTGGGCTTGGTGCACGGCAGTGTATTTAAAAATACAAAAAACGTTTAAAAATCAGGCAACATCCTAGAAATCTACACTTCTGTCTTCTCTTGAGGAAAAACCGTAGACGTTCCGTGCCCACGTTCCCATGTGGCAACGCAGGCTGCAGGAGACTGGCAGGACAGTGCCTATCACTCGCCAACAGCTGGTGCATGTCACCGGGCACCTGCTATCCTGACCCCCCACTCACTGTGCCCTCCATGGGGGCGTGTCTGACCCATCTCCAGCCCTGGTGCCCAGCTCAGGGCCTGGCACACGGCAGGGACACCACGAATGTTCACTGAACGAATAAATGGCAGGCAGGAGGAGAACACCTTCAGGGTAAGAGGGGAGCACAGTGTGAAAGGGGGGTAAGCTACTCACCTAAAGGCATCATCACACCATCTTCCTTTCCGACAGCCACCCCAGAGCCTTCCATCACATCCTGAGGTGCCCTCATTGCTGGTCCCTGAAACGAGAGATACGACACTCAGAACTGAGAGACCACAGCGATAGCCTCTACTTTTCTCCCCTGTGACCCCTGCTACATTCAGACAGTCATCAGGTCCTATCACAAGCTCCGGGGGAAGACGGCCACCAGGTCTCCTGCTGGCCACCATGTGAGGGACCCATCTGGGGAGTGGACCCTCCAGGCTCAGCCACAACCTGAGACACTTGTGCCAGATGTGCCCCAAATTCCTGACCCGTGGAAACTGTGTGGACAACAAATGTTTGTTGTTGCAAGCTGCCAAGTTTGGGGTGACTTGTATGTAGCAACAGACAACTGATGCACCTTCTTTAAATCCTGCCTTAGCTTTTTACTGCCCTTCGGGTAAAGTGCAAACTCCTTGACAAAATACACAAGAGAAACACATAAGCTACCTTTAAGTCAAGAAAAAAATAAAGTTTTTTTTTTCCATCAGAAGTGGATTTTTTTCCCAGCACAAGTGGTGGACTGCTTCTGAGCACGATGGTGCCAGCCAGGAACACCAAGGTTACCGAAAATGTCTCAGACTAATTTAGGTTCCTTTACGCTATTGTCAATGTTTCTCAAGCCCTTGCCCCCCAAGGAACAGATCAGAATCCTGGTGCTGATGCAGTTGACTACTGAGTTCCACACATCCAACCCTACCTCTCACGTTTTACTTCTTTCAAGTGTAACGCTTAGGATGGAAGTCAGCAATGCCTAAAATCTTTTTTTTTTTTTTTTTAAGTTTATTTTCAGAGAGAAACACAGAGAGTGAGAGAGCAAGCGGGGGAGGGGGAGAAAGAGAGAGGGAGAGAAAGAATTCCAAGCAGGCGCCAGTGTCAACACGGAGCCTGACGTGGGGCTCAAACACACCAACCATGAGATCACGACCTGGGCCAAAACCAAGAGCCGGCTGCTTCACTGACTGAGACACCCAGGTGCCCTAGTAATGTCTAAAATTCTCTCACCTAGCAAGAAGAGTCTTCAGGAAGCTTCTGAAGCCTTTCTCAAACGTGCGTGGTTTGGAATCTGTGACGCCTACGTTGCCTGGTGGTGGCAGGATGAATACTTTGTGTGGTCGCCTTTCTGCTCCGGCAGACTGAACTGGTTCCCGGCCACTGGTGCAGCTCAGGGTGTCATGGTGCTGCCATCCCGCTGCTTGCTGCTACTGTGGCCCATGAGGCCCGCACGCCCGGCCCCGCCTCTCGCCAGGGTCCTGCCTGGAACCCCACAGTAGAACGCTTTCGGTGCCGAGTGTGCCAGGCTCTCTCAAACCTCTACTCTTCGTTGTTCTCTGCCTGGAACCCACTCTTCGTCCCCTTTCCCCTGTCTACCTTCTACATGTCCTTCAGGACCTGGCGGAGCCCACATCCCTGCCATTACACGCAGGCTTAGGACCCTGTGTGACTTGGGAACAGGCCCTACCCTGGTCCCCAGCACACTGCACTTCACAACAGCTTTACTGAGACAGAACAGACGTACAATAAATGCACACGTTTAAAGCATACGATCAAGTGAGTTTCAACACGTGTACACGCGTGAAACCACCATCACAATCGGAATGGCGGACACATCTAGCAGCCCCTAAAAGTCTCCTTGTGCACATCTGTGATCTCTCCGCCTCCTCCCCATTACGCCTCAGCACCTGCTGGTGCGCTTCTCACCGCTACCAGGCAGTTTTCACGTTCTAGAACTTGACACAGAACCACACGATAATTAGGTACTTTTCTGGGGTGGGGGGGGAGTGGGCGGTTCCTGAAATATAATTATTTTGAGATTGGGGATACTGGCCCACAGTTTTCTTATCTTGTAAGCTCTTTGGTTTTGCATGTCAAGGTAATGCTGGCCCCGTAGAAGGAGCTGGGAAAGTTTTCGGAATGTTCTGGATGCTGCATTAATGGAATCTTGCAACACACGGTCCCTTTCGACCGACTTCTTCCCTTTCCCACGTTGTGTGTGTGACGGTCGCCCCAGCTGCATGGCTGCTTCCACTGCGCGTGGCTGAGTATTGCTCCATTGTGAAGCTGGATCACATGTGTTTATCTGTTCGGTGGGTCCCCACAGGGGTCGTTTCCGCTTTCTGGCTGTCACAGATGCCGCTGTCCTGCCATTGTTGACCACACAGAAGGGACGAGTTCCATGTGGACGACTCCCAGGAAGGGCACTCGTGGCTCACAGGGCGGCCCCGTGTCTAACCATCATGGGAACTGCAGACACCACGCCAAGCGAGTGAACAACGGACGTATCAAAGGGCAAAACCGTCTGCCTTCGCTCTGATAAAGGAGGGTTTCCTAAAAGGGGATGTTCTGACATAAGGGGGAACCGAAGCGTGGGGTCAGGGTTTGGCCCGTGACCGACTACGTCCATAGGTGCCTCCAGCCACACACCCACTTGTGGGACCCCGAGCAAGTTCCTGCCCCTCCAGGGTCGGTGCACAGGGGCTGAGGTGCACTCGGTCTCCCCGAGTCCGAGGGCACAATCTGGGGTACCACCTGCTCCCTGGCCCCCAGCGGGGCTCCTGCGGAGGTGCCCGCCCTCACTGGCCTCCACTGCGGCCGGGTCAGCACTGCCAGCAGGCTCCCCTGGCGGTTCTGGGGCCCGCACAGGCTGAACGCCCTTGCTTCCTCTGGAGGACCCTACGGATGTCCTGCGGCTCTGCTCTGGGCTCCCAGACAGCGGATGCTAGACCGTGCGGAGACCAAGCACCGTCCACAAGAAGATACCCAGGCAGACTAGCAGTGGGGATAAGGCTGACGCCCTGGGCCAGGCGTCGGGGGCTCAGTATCCGGCGTACAGCAGGGGTCAGAGCAGAATCTAAGCGAGGGCCTGCGGGTTCTTTTCCTCCCGCTGCCCCCTAACTGGCCATGTGGCCTCAGGCAGGTTGCTTGGCCTCTGTGGGACTCATACCTTCATCTGTGACAGAGGATACTGAGGCCCCAGGGCCACATGCAGAGACAGGGAGGCCGTGCTGACACTGGGATGTACGGGGACTTGTAGCCTCCAGAGAGGTGGAGATGAGGAGGAGCCATGAGGTGGTCAGCTGTGTCTATACGGCTGACCCCCAATAAAAACCGTGGATGGCAGTCTGGGGAGCCTCCCTGGTTGGCACGAGCAGGCGTCGTCCACACGGCGCCCCTGGGCGAGGAGCTTCACGGGCCCCGCCCGCGGGCCTCTCGCCTTTGCTAACTGGACTCCACGTCCTTCACTGAAACGCATCTGAAGTCCTGAGTCCTTCTCAGGAATTACGGAACCCAGGCTGGTCCTGGGGATCCCCAGACTTGCAGGTGGTGTCACAGCGAGGGCATCCTTGGGGGAACCCCTGAGGGCTGTGCACTGAGCCGCCTGGCAGTCAGGACCCCGGGGTGCACGTCCACACTTCCCATCCTGGCGCTCGTTCGTGTACTTACTTGAGCTCTACCGGGCGAAGGGTGGGGGGTGAGGGCCACGGGCCCTGCAGGCCACAGCAAGAAGGCAGGACGTCCGTCTCGCACGGATTTGGGGTCTGGCCCAAGTCCTGCTAAGCACTCAGATGCGTCGCCTCAGTGAGCCCCGCCAGCCACCCTGAGCCACGGCCACGACGCCCCCTCACCTTCCTGCCAGCCCCACAGGTCCATCTGCCGACCTTGGCTTTCACATCTGACAGTGGACCTGTGCTCTCTTCTCTGAAGCCTCAGGACTCCCCTGAGTGCTGACCTCTGAGGCACAGACTGGCGGGTGTTTCCTGTTGTGCTGATCACAGCTGGGCCTCCCCGCTCCTGCCCGCCCACCAGCTTTCCTCCGGGCTTCCCAGGCTGGCGGACGCCCAGCCCCTTGGCTACGGTGTGCCTGGACCGGACTCGGGTGACTGACAGCAGACAAGTCGGTCCAGCCCCATCCACCTCCGCATCACCTGCAGAATAGACCAGGCTCTCCCTCAACAGAGGTGACAGGAGACCTCACACCGCTGCCCACGTCAAATCTTCTCTCCCAGGACAGACGAGGGAGGCCGGGGAGGCTACTCATCCACTTGCTGGCAAGCACCTTTTGGAGCACCTACTATGCACCAGGCACTACTGAAAGCAGGGAAGCACTGGTAAACGAGACAAAGGCCCCTGCACCCTGGAGTCTATGTTCTGGCCATCAGACAAACCATAAAGAAGTAACGAGTTCCATAAGGCTGGCTTAGCCAGGTAGGGATTTCTTTCAGCCCCCGGAATGGGGGGGGGGGGGGCAGGCAGTCCTTAGAAGCGTGGAGTCTCGTACGTGGTTGCGGGGACGCCAAGTGAGAAGCCACTCAGGAAGCATTTTGGCAACTTGTTCTAAAATTACACACACTTGGGGCACATGCACCCCGATGTTTACAGAGCACTATCAACAAAAGCCAAATTATAGAAGGAGCCCAAATGTCCATCGGCGGATGAATAGATAAAGAGGATGTGGTGTATATACGCAATGGGATACTACTCGGAGATGAAAAAGAATGAAATCTTGCCATTTGCAACTATCTGGATAGAACTAGAGAGTATTATGCTAAGTGAAATAAGTCACAGAAAAACATATGGTATCACTCATATGTGTAATTTAAGAAACAAAAACCAGAACATATGGGAAGGGAAGGAAAATAAAATAAAAACAGAAACAGACCATAAAAGACTCTGAAATATAGAGAACAAGCTAGGGGTTGCTAGAGGGGAGGTGGGTGGGGGATGGGCTAAATGAGTGATGGGCACACAGGGCCCCAGGGTGACGGGGCCGTGAGGGCAGCACTTGGGGCCCTGGGGTGACTGCACGGCTCTGTGTCCTGACTGTGGCTGTGGTTACGATTAGCCACCGCGTGTTAACAGCAGAAAGAACCATATGCCCCCTGGAAATGTTAGAAACACACAGCGAAGGGGCGCCTGGGTGGCTCAGTCGGTTAGGCCTCCGACTTCAGCTCAGGTCGTGATCTCGCGGTCCGTGGGTTCGAGACCCGCGTCGGGCTCTGTGCCGACAGCTCAGAGCCTGGAGCCTGTTTCGGATTCTGTGTCTCCCTCTCTCTCTGACCCTCCCCCATTCATGCTCTGTCTCTCTCTGTCTCAAGAATAAATAAACGTTTAAAAAAAAAAAAAAAAAAAAGAAACACACAGCCAAAGCCACAGCCCCTCGCACTGTCACAACCGATTCAGCACCTGAGCGTGAGACCCTCCAAGAGTGTTTCTTGAAGATTCCACGTGCTCTAATGAGCGGCCAGGTCTGGAGACACAGCCGGACACCCGAGCACACACAACTCGTCCCGGCAGGCTCCGCCGAGGATGGGCACGGACCCACAGACCAGAGCAGCCCTAGTCCTGGGGGGGTTTCCCAGATGCCAGCTCTCCCTGCACCTCCCACAGCGTCACCGCAATGGCCTAACACCCTAGCGATAACCACTGTCCACAACTTTCACCTAAATGGTCGTGAGTCACACCGGAAGTGGGGCAAGGGCATCACAGGGACACTGTGGACAATTCAGCGCGATCATGTAAAATGGCATCACCCCAGAGCCCTGAGCCCTGGACGGCTCTGAGCCCGAGTCCTGCTGTCCTACCAGAACGGGAGAGAACACACAGAAGGGGCGGTGAAGACACCTGGGCACACAGGGAGGCCTCCTCCAAGCGGAGGCCTCCTCCAAGTGGAGGGTCATCAGGAACCACGACTCCACGAGAATCGAGGACCCCCCACTTCCTTGTGCACACACCTGCCTCTGGCCAGGCACAGCAGTGCCCCTGACGACGTCCACACCCTGATCCTAATCCCAGAGCTCGTGACTCTGTGACTTCACGTGTCAAAAGGGCTGGGACACTGAGGATGTGACTGACTTAAGGATCCTGATGTGTGGGGACAACCCCAGATCATCCCGACGGGCCCCATGTCATCATGGGAGTGTTCTGTGTGAAAGTGGGATAGCTTAGGGTCAGGAGGGGATGTGACCTTGGAAGCAAAGGTCAAGTGAGGCACTCTGCAGACAGAGGAAGGGGAAGAAGGCCACGAGCCACAGCACGTGGGCGCCCCGGAAGCTGGGAGAGGCAGGAGACGGATGCCCTCCTGGGGCCTCCTTCTGGGGGCGGACCCCTCCCGCCCCGGACTCCCCCGGGACCTCCCTCTGGGGCTTCTGGGGATGGATTCCACCCCACTCCTCCACCTGCTTCTGGGGGCGGATCCCCCCTCCCCCTGGGCCTCCTTTTGGGGACAGATCCCCACCCCTGGGCCTCCTTCTGGGGACGGATGCCCCCAGCCTCCTTATGGGGACGGATCCCCACCCCCCCCGCCCTGGAGCCTCCTTCTGGGGACAGATCCCCCCCACTTCCTTCTGGGAATGGACCCCCCCCACCCGCCGGAGCCTCCTTCTGGGGGCGGATCCCTTCCCCCCACCCACCCAGCCTCCTTCTGGGGACAGATCCCCCCCACCCTGAAGCCTCCTTCTGGGGATGGATTCCCCCCGGAGCCTCCTTCTCGAAGGAGCACAGCCCACACCCTGGTTTCAACCAGCGAGATCCGAGTCAGACCGCTGACCTCCAGAACCCTGAGTGGGTAAGTCTGCATCGTCTTTAAGGCACGGGGTCTGCAGGAATTTGTTACGGAGGCAGCAAGAAGAAACACACAAGCAACCCTGGGACACAATGACCCAGAGAAGCCGCCTGAGGGGAGGAAACGGAGGGGTGAGGCTCGTCCCAGGGAAGGGTGGACAGGGTATCAGAGATGCAGGAAGACACAAAGGACCACAACTGCGTCCCTGGCAGCCGACAGTGCCCCACAGACGCTCGCCACGACATCCTGCCATCTTTCCAACTCTTCATTCCCCCTGTCCACCGGCCTCTGACCCGCCAGCCTCTGTGCCGGCCTGGGCTGGGCTCCAGCTGCTCCCTCGTCTTGGCTGCTCTCCTCCTGGTCTCTGCACGGCGGGTCGCTGCGCACCACGCGGCCACATGTGGCTGCTGAGCACCCGGAAAGGTGCCAAGTGCCACGTGCCCAGAGGGTCACAACCTGGCTATGCTAAGCTCAACCAAGTCACCTATCAGGATTAAACCGACTGGTTTCTCTTCAGCTCTCCCAACCTGCTCCTAGAAGGCGCTCTTAGGCCCTCCCAACGTGCTCCTAGAAGGCTCTCTTCGGCCCTCCCGATGTGCTCCTAGAAGGCTCTCTTCGGCCCTCCCGATGTGCTCCTAGAAGGCTCTCTTCGGCTCTCCCAACCTGCTCCTAGAAGGCTCTCTTTGGCCCTCCCGACGTGCTCCTAGAAGGCTCTCTTTGGTCCTCCCGACGTGCTCCTAGAAGGCTCTCTTTGGCCCTCCCGATGTGCTCCTAGAAGGCTCTCTTCGGCTCTCCCAACCTGCTCCTAGAAGGCTCTCTTCGGCTCTCCCAACCTGCTCCTAGAAGGCTCTCTTTGGCCCTCCCGATGTGCTCCTAGAAGGCTCTCTTCGGCTCTCCCAACCTGCTCCTAGAAGGCTCTCTTTGGCCCTCCCAACGTGCTCCTAGAAGGGTCTCTTCAGCTCTCCCAACCTGCTCCTAGAAGGCTCTCTTTGGCCCTCCCGATGTGCTCCTAGAAGGCTCTCTTTGGCCCTCCCGATGTGCTACTAAAAGGCTCAGGATCCCAGAACTGGCCTGAGTCCTACTTCTCACTGGACAGCACTGCTCTGAACCAGGAACTGGCAGGCTTTTCCTGCAGTGGCCGGAGTAGTGGATCTTGGCTGTGCTGGCCCCCCGGCCTGTGTCCCCACTGCCTCACCTTGCCCTTGTGGTGAAGGCGGCCACTGGCAATGCGCAGGACAGGCAGGGCTGTGCGTCCAGAGAGGTCCAGGATGGGTGGGGGCAGGGCTGGCCCACTGGCCAGTTGGGCGACCCCTGCATTTACTAAAGGGTGCAGCCTCACCCAAAGGGATGGCTGACCTTTGTCCTCAACCACCACCAGGAAGTGACCTCCAAGCCCCTGGGGCATCCTACCTGCCTGGGGGCCTGGGCCACACCAGCGGGTCCAACAATACGAGGTACAACGGTGACTTTCAGACGGTGACTTTCAGACGCTGCACCTGCTCCCTGCAGGGGGGCTGGAGAGCGAGGTGGGTCGTGCCTGTAGCCCCAGTAAGCACTGGGGGCACCACCATGGCTCAGGGAGCCACCCCCCACTCCAGCCAGCCAGACTGCACACACGTGGTCATATAATGTTGCCGGTAGGAGTCAGCTGCCCTCATGCCGTGTGAGGGGGCGGTGGGAGGCTCCTTGTGAGTGGGGCTCCTCCAGACCCCACCCCTGCATCTCTCCTCACCTGGACCCACCCCTGCATCCTCCCACTGCCCAGACCCCGCCCTTGCGCCTCCCGCCTCTGCTGAAGCTGCATCCTGTCCTCCTGCCAACGTGAGCAGCATCACCACCACGGTAAACAAGACGGCTTTCACGGAGTCCTCCTCCTGACTCACTCCACATGGGTCTCTGGGAGACCCCAAAGCGGCACGACGGTCCGCCGGCAGGGTGGTCTCAGGGACCACCCCCCTGCACTGCTCTCCACGCCGGACTCTCTCTGCCCCACGGCCAGCCGCCCCGGTGCTTGCCTGGTGTGCTTGCTGACGCATGAAGCGTCACTCCTACCCGCTGAGACCAGCCTCCTTCTGTAGGTCTGCAGGGGCGAGGCGGGAGGGAGGCCAGTCTCTGAGCCAGCCGGCGCGCGCAGAGGTGGCGGCCGAGGGGCGCGCGTGCGAGCAGCCCCCCCCCCCCCCCCCCCTTCCCGCCCGTGGCTCACCCAGAGCTCCTCCAGCAGGGCCACGGCGTCCTCCCCGCTCTGGGGCCGGCGGCTGCACACCCAGGCCTGGATGTCGGCGGGCAGGGCGCTCAGGAACTGCTCCAGCACCAGCAGCTCCAGCATCTGCTCCTTGGTGTGCACCTCGGGCCGCAGCCAGTCCCGGCACAGTGCTCGCAGCAGGCCCAGCGCCTCGCGGGGGCCCGGCGCGTCTCCCAGGTGGAAGTGGCGGAAGCGGTGCCACGGGGAGTCCAGGGCCAGGCCCTCGGCAGCCTGGCCTTCCTGCTTCACGGGCTGGGGACACGGGCCCTCCATGGGGTCGCGAGCCCCGCAGGGACAGCGGGCCTGTGGGGAGGGAAGTGCGCGCGGTGAGAGCTGGGCCCACGATGCTAGAAACCGCCGCCTCCTCCCACCGTCACCGTGAGGGGGGCACCCCCAGGAGCCCAGTGACCTGCAGTGAGGGGCGGCGTCTCTCTGTGACTCAGTCTCCCCTATCTTGCTCGGCGGAGGGCCTGCGGGGGAAGGTGCCTGGGGGCTGTGGCACCCAGTGCCCCGCACACAACAGGTGCCCAAGGAATGGACATTCGGGTCCCGGTCCTGGGACACAACAGGCTCAGACCCTGGCTCTGCCCTCCCTGCGGGGTGACCGTGGGCACTGCGGTCTCTTCCCCCCAGTTCAAGTGAGCAGAGCGGGGCACCATCGAGAGCGCCACCATCATCATAACGGCTCGCCCGCATGACGCACAAACCCCACCATCCCCAGCGTCCCCAACGGCAGCTGCTTCGGGACGCCTACTGCAAAGCCACCCCCAAATCGTCACGCTGAAGCTCTAACCCCAGCACAACATCCGGATGTGGGATGTGGGGAATGGGTCAGTCGTGGGGGGGGGGGGGTCTAATGTGTGCGGTGACCGTGCCTCCTGCTAGAAGCCGTGAGAGCCGCGATCCCCAGAGTTCTCGTCACAAGAAACAAGTCAGCCAACGAGAGGTGACGGACGTCAGCGGAACCGACTGTGGCGAGCGCATCGCAACGTCTACACACGTCATCGCATCACCACCTTGCGCGTCAATCACACCTCAATACAACTGGGGAAAGACAGGAAGTCACGAGGATGAGGTCCACATCCAACAGGATCGGTGGCCTTGGCGGAAGAGAAATCCCCACCACCTGCCCTGTGAGAACAAAACCAGGCTGCCGTCCGCAGTCAGGAAGAGGGTTCTCCCCAGACACCCAGTCTGCCAGCACCTGACCTTGGACTCTGGCCCCAGAACCGAGACAGACAGATGTCTGCTGTTAAAGCCCCCAGCCAGTGAGGGAGCGGAGGAATACACGGATGGGCCCCCAAGCACATCCACGAATTGGGAAACGTGGCAGACTGCAGGAGTTCACCCATGTCCATCGTCCCCTTCTCCTCTGTGTGGTCCCCCACTTCTGCTTTCCCCTTCCTGAGGGAGGGAACCCAGACGTGACCCCGGGAAACAGCTGGAAATGTCTGGAGAGTTTTCACTGTTGGTTGGGGGAGGGGAACAGTGCCTCTGGCGTCCAGCAGGCAGAGGCCAGGGATGCTGCTAGGTGTCCTAGAGCACACACGAGAGCCCCATGGCACAGAATGGTCCAGTGCCAAGGCCGAGAGACCCCGGCTAGGGAGAGAGGTCCTCGCCTGGTCCGGGGACCCCTGGGTCTTGGCAGGTCAGAAGGATTTCATCACAAAAGACACTGCCCGTTTTACTCCCGTTCTCTGGGTGTGCCGTGGGGTCTTCAGAGGCTGCATGGACACGGGCTGTGAGCGGCTGAGCTGAGGTAGTCCCCTGGATAGCCTGAGTGCAAAGCCCTGATGCTTAACCACTACACCACCGACCACAGGCATCATCTCATTGCTGGGTCGGCTGTCACAGCCCCCGCAGCATCTCCCTGCTCCTGAGAGTGTCGCTGTAGTTGCAAATCACCACAACACTCAGGAAGGGGTTTTTTCCTTAATAGAAATCACGTTGTGACACTTCCCCGCTCCAAACCTGCTGACTGCTTCCTCGCCTACTTTTCTGATTTCTTCCTTCTATCCCTGGCTCTCTATACTCAGCCACACTGCCTCCCTGATTATCTTCTTGGACCTAAGGCAAGTCCTATCCCAGGGCCTTTGTACCTATTTTCTCCTTCCTAACCCTTGCTCAGCCGGCTCCTTCTCATATTTGAGGCCTCCTTGTGATTCCCCCCCCCCCCCCACTGGAGAGTCTCCTCAAATCATCCGATTTGCACAGCATCCACACACCATTCCCTGCAGTTACCTTTCCCTTTAGTAATTCCCTTTTAGCGTTTAACAAGATGGGCTGTCGTGTTTGTATGCTGTTTTCCCTCACAAGAGTTGAGAGCAAGAGAGCCCAGGAGAGCCCAGCATGCTGGCTGGCACTCAAAGGAAATGTACAGGATGATCTTTCCTCTGAAAGGAGTATTATGGCCCCCGTTTCACAAGTGGAGAGAGTGAAGTTACTCAGCTAGTAAGAGGCAGAGCTCAGGCTCTGCAGGACCACCTCCTGCCTACCCATCCCTCCATCTAAGCACTGACTGGGCCTGGGAGAGGTAGGGTAGGGTTTCCAGAACACCTGGGCCAGAGCTGAGTCTCGAAGGGTGCACAGAAGCCTCTGTACTGTGACAAACACCCTCCCCCCCACCCCCAAAGGGAGTGGAATCTGACCTGAGGGAGCCAGGCCCCAGCACCAAGTGGCAGGGCCCTGCAGTCATAGGTCATGGGTAGCCACGTTCCCATAGCTGTCCACGCTGAGTTTCTCACAGCAGGGCCAGCGGGACCCTTCTCTGGGTCCCGGGGTCACCACCCTGAGAAAGCACATACTAAGTGCTAAGCAAGTTCATGCCACCCTGTAAACCAATCCTTACCACCCACTGAGGGTCCAGTGCCTCCTGCCACCGCTACAAAAGCATCTGTGACACTGTTGTCTGTGTCCAAGGAGTATCGTCCCGCCCGACCAGGCACCCTGGAGGCCTTGGGAGACAGCCACTGAGTGGCCTCTGTCTCACACTGCTCCCACCCCACCGTCCCAACAGCCCTGTGAGCTGGGTACCATGGTGAGCAGGAGAAATGAACACTTACAGGCAGTTTTCAAACCTGGAACCGTTCTGACTCCAGAGTCCCAGCACCTCTGCACAGCACGTTTGGCTAGCTGAATGCTGAAAAGATGGGCTCTGGACCTTGGCTGCGTGCCCCACTGTGTGACCTTGGACACATGGGCTTCACTTCTGCACCTGCACTTGGACACAGGACTCGTGTAACAGCTTCTTCCCCACAGGGGTTGCTGGGAACCTGAACTAGAAGCGGCCCAGCTCCTAGTACACTTGAGGGTTTCCAGACCTCAGCACCAGTCATATCCGGGGCCAGATAATTCCACGTTGTGGCAGCCGCCCCACGCAACGTAACGTGTTTATCGACATCCCTGGCCTCTTCCCCCAGATGCCAGTGGCTATCTCCCCAACTGCGACAACCAGAAATGTTTCCAGATATTGCCACATGTCCCTGGGAGGCAAACTCGACCCCGGTGGAGAGCCACAGGTCCACTGGACAAATATTTACTCAGAGCACAAGGGCCCTGCAGCAAATCCCAGTTCAGCCACCTACCAGCCATCTGCCCTTGGACGAGATACAACAGCACCTTTTACACGGACTCTCCACAGCCCAGGCTGTACAATGGGGAGAAAAATCAAACCAATCCCAGACCGCAGGAGGAATTCAAGATACAAGGACAACAAAGACGCTGAGAATAGCACAAGGCTCTATGCAAGTCCTCAACTGGAGTCAGAGCTGAAATTCCTGCTACTTTGTGGAGTGCTAGGGGGCACCGCTATTAACCAAACACGCATTAAAATCCAACTCTAAACGGGAACAGGAGACGCAAGAGGGCGACTGGAGGGGGGCGAGAAGGGGCAGTTTCAGGTGGCAACAGCAGCAAACGCAGCCTCGAGGCATCTTGCACCCACTAACCAACTTCCTCCCCTGAGCACTGCCACAGAGGTGGGCGCTCCAGTCCACAGGGAGCGCAGCGAGGGGACCCACCTTGTCCCGGGGACTCGCAGAACTCCTGGGAGCGCGTGTGCGCGCGCTCGAGGTCGAGGCAAAATGAACCACCTGCACCCCTCCAGAGGGGCGGGCCCCCGAGCCCCCGGCCCCACCCCTGGGGGGGCCCTCCCCCTTCCCGGCCCCTCCCCCCTCCCTCGGCGGCTCACTTGCCTCTGCGTTCCCCACCTCCAGGGGCCACAGCCCCCTCCCACTTCCCGGCCCTCCCCCAGCCCCTCCCCCCCGCCCGTGCCCTCTCCCATCCCCCTCGCCCACCTCCCGCTTTACTCGCTCCCCGTCTTCTCCCCTCCGCCCCCCCGCTCCCCATCCCTCCCTCCTCCGGCCTCCAGCCCCCCTCTCCCCAAAGCGCGTCCAACCACCCCTCCCAGCCCCCCTTCCCCCCTCGCTCACCTCACTCTCCCAGACGAGGCCCCCCAAGCCCCCTCACCTCTTCGCACATGCGCACAAAGCTCACGGGGACTCCATGCCCCGGCAGGCTTTGCGCCAACTCATCCGTTCCCCCCTCCCCCAACTCTCCGAGACCGAGTAGTCCGTTCCAGCCCACACCACCGCCTTACAGGCCTCACCCAGAACTACACTTCCCAGGAAGCATCGCGGCAAGGGACGCGTCCCGTTGGACCCTCGCAGTGGCGTCCCTCGCACGCGTGTCTCCGAATGGCTCTAACGGCACCAGAACTACACTTCCCAAGGTGCATTGAGCACCGCCAGCGGCCTATCAGCCCTCGCAAACAAGGCCTCTCAGCGCGCCGGGCTTTGGACTACATTTCCCAGAATGTACATAGGGCCTCCCATTGGCTCGCGCGCGAGCCCGTGCATGCGAAGACGTGCCGGCGGGGTAGGCGGTGGGAGGGAAAGGGAGGAGCGTTGGCGGCGCTGTCCTGAGTGGGGGAGGTTTTGTGCTGGGAGCTCGGGAGTGAAATCCTCTGGCGATCTGGGCGATAAGAGAGGAGGGCCCCCGCCAGAGTTCTGCGCCTGTCTGGCCTGCGGGTTGTCTCCTTGACAATGGGTCGCGTTTCCTCCCCTATAGTACCCGGCGGCGCTGACCAGGTTGGAGGTAGACGTGCTCGGCCCGGGGGCGCCCTGGGCCCTCTGGTTCGGCTCCTCTGGCGCAAGCCTCAGTGCTTCAGACTTCAGTGTCCTCTCCTGCGTGAGTCGGGAGAGGAGGCTTCCTGCCACACGTCCATGGCGTGCCCCCATCGGATAGGGCAACTGCCTCAGTTTCCCCATCTCGGAACCGGAAGAAAAAGTGGTTCTTGGAGCGGGAGGAAATCTTAAGAGATGGGTCGAAGCTTCGTATCCAGACGGATCCAGGCCTGGGGACGCTCACACGAGCCTTGGGGGCCCTGGGACCAGAGCCAGACGCCATCCCCTACCTCGAACAGTAACTTTCCCCCCGGGTTTCACAAGTGGTCAGTGGCTGGATCAGAACTTGCCCAAGACCGGTGAAAACCATCGCCCTCTTTGTGGCCCACCCTCCCCCAGCCCAGCCCTCTGCCCCCTCTTCACTCTTGCTTCTTGTGTTCCAGCCACGAGGGCCTGCTTATGCCCCCAGGAACTTGCTGATCCCACTCTCATCAGATTGCCCAGTTGACATCCCCCATCCGGTGGGGGGGGGGGGGGGGGGGCGGCAGAAGTTTTTGCACCCCCGCCTCGCAAGGACACACATCTTCCCTCCTACTCACCGTCTTACAGAATGAATCCTTTGTCCACCCAAATGTCCAGACCAGCCATGGAAGGGTCGTCTTTGGCCCTGCCTTCAAGGTGGTCACAGTTGTACATTTCTCTCCTTCCACAGCTGTCACCTGGCCTCCTCCCACTGTTGCACCCCACCCAGTCCCTTCACACGGCAGCCAGAGCGATCATTTTTGTGTGTAAGAAAACACATAAAATTTGCCATTTTAACCACGTTCAAGTGCACATTTCGGTGGCATTGAGTACATTCACATTGTTGTGCAACTATCATTACCATCCATCTCCAGGACTCTTTTCCTCTTGCAAAATCGAAAGTGTGTCCAGTAAACAACTCCCCATTCTCCCTATCCACCCCACACACACACACACCAGCCCCTGGTGCCCCATAGGAGTGGAATCATACAGTATTTGTGTCCTTGTGACTGACTTATTTCATGTAACATAACGTCCTCAGGGTTCATCCATGATGTGGCATCTGCCAGAATTTCCTTCCTTTTTAAGACTGGTTAATACTTCATTATATCACATTTTGTTTTCCCACTTATCACAGGGCTCTTAAATCTTAAACAGGAACACATCAGGACTGTTTGGCTTTTAAACAGGACTTTTGCTTAAAAGTCTCCATTGCAAACTCTTGATTCTGGCCTGCCAAGTCCCATATAATCAGACCCCTTCAGATCCAGAATTACTCTAACTTATATGGTGCCTTGGTGCAAATCAGAAAAGAGTGCTCTTGAAGGACGGTGGGCCTGAGCCAGGGCATGGGTCCCACAAGTATGTCAAGAGGAGGATTCGGCCACGTCTTCCCACCTGGCCAGGTACTTGTAGGTAGGATACAAGGTTCAGCCCAGCCCTCAGCCCAACACCACTTTCCTTCATTCACGACCACTGTTGCTGCCACATTGGCCTAACCCTCCTCTAACAGAAGGGTTCTCAAAGTCGGGTCTCAGACCAGCTACAGAGCATCACCTGGGGGCTTGTTAGAAATGCAAATTCTTGGGGCGCCTGGGTGGCTCAGTCCGTTAAGCGTCAGACTTCGGCTGAGGTCATGATCTCACAGTTTGTGGGTTTGGGCCCTGTGTTGGTCTCTGTGCTGACAGTGTCTGGTGCTGAGCCACCCAAGCGCCCCAACCCCTTCATTTAAACACGTGGCTGTGCATTTTCATTCTGCCCTGGGCCTCACAAATTAAGCAGCCATTCACGTAACACCACCTCAGTGACCTGTGCAATGTCCACACAGTGCTGTTTCTCTAGCACTGGAGGGCACCATAAATACTGGTGAGCATTGGAAGGGACGACTCCCTGGATGTCCTTCTTCCACCTCTTCACCTGGTAACATCATACATCCCTCAGTGAGTTACCTGTTCAGATGCTGCCTCCTCCAGGAAGCCTTCCCCCACTCCCAATAAATCTGGACGAAGCACCTCATCTGAACTTCCACGGGGCCCCTTTGCTCTCCATCTCAGCCTTGGACTTTTTTTTTTTTTTTTGTAACTGCCCTGCCTCTCCTCCTCCAGCGAGCAAATCAACTTGGGGCCTGCCTGTGAACCAGTAAATAAGGATTGAGGGAAAGTGTTTCTTCCCTTACTTCCCACACCTGAGGGCAAAAATTCCTTTGGCAGGAAATTTGGCCCACAATCCTCCCAAAGCTTCTAGGCTCCTTTGTAGCACCGCTATAATTATTACTCAAAATAATAATTAACGTTTTCTCTTTTGTATGGGGCTTTAAAGCAGGGAGATCCTCCGGGGTGGGGAGGGGATTTGGTTCATCTCAGGGTGCCCAGCCCCTGCACCCGGAGGCTCAGGTGTTTATTGGATAAATGGGTGAAGGATGATTGGTCTGTGCCGCACAACAAGGGCTCCTGGGGGCTGGATGGCGAGTGTGAGTCATGGTCGCTGGGCCTCAGGAAACACCCGGGAATGAATAGTTAAATTATGAATGAATTGCTTAATGATGGGCACACACTGCCTATTATATTATTCCACCCTACGTGCTCTCGGTGAGGCTGCACAGCAGATCAAAGCATCAGCCCATTTTACAGTTGGGATGAGTGAGGCTTCCCCAAGAGACACAGCAAGAGAGCCAAATCCCACAACCAGCAGTGGGTGTGGGGAGCCTGCTCTTCTGTTCCAGGTCCTTCGTGCGACCCAGATGTTCCACTGGCCACGAGAGCCTAGAAACACAGACGGTGAGCGGGGCCGACAGCACGAGGGAGTCAGGCAGACCTTACCCTGCAAACACAGAGGATTCCCTGGCAAGTTCTCCCCGGCTCTACGTCCACACATCTGCCCAGCTTCTCAGAGGTGGAATCTTCTGAAAGCGTTTGGTTCCAAGGATCCAGGATCAGGGAAGTGGGGACCAGGTCTGTTGGATGGCATCAAGAAGTAGGGGCAACGCGCAGAGTGGGTTCCCCTGTGTTTGTCCTGGAGGCTCTAAGGTTAGTGCAGGGAAGGGTTGGTTCCCGGTGATGTGGGTCATTCGCGATTTCTGCTTGAGCTGACATAATAAAGCACCTCAGACCTGGTGGCTTAAACAGCACAAATTAATTTTCTCCAAGTTCTGGAGGCTGGAAGTCCAAGATCAGGCTGTCAGCAGGGCTGGTGTCTAACACGCACTGATGTGGGGGGTAACGAATTTCAGCAAGTAGGCAAATTCTCGGGTACAGAATCCAGATATAATGAGGATCGACGATTTTTTTTTTTAATAATTTTTAGTTTCATTTTTCAAGACAGAATTCCAACCAGGTTTTAAAATAGCATTCTTGGGGCACCTGGGTGGCTCAGTCCATTGAGTGTCTGACTTCAGCTCAGGTCGTATCTCACAGTTTATGAGTTCAAGCCCCACATCAGGCTCTGTGCTGACAGCTCAGAGCCTGGAGCCTGCTTTGAATTCTGTGTCTCCCTCTCTCTCTGCCCCTCCTCCACTCATGCTCTGCCCCCCCTCTCTCCGCCAACAATAAATAAACATTTCATGCTCAGTCGGCTGGGCATCCAACTTCAGCCCAGGTCACGATCTCACAGTTCATGAGTTTGAGCCCTGCGTCAGGCTCTGTGCTGACAGCTCAGAACCTGGAGCCTGCTTCAGATTCTGTGTCTCCCTCTCTCTCTGTGCACCCCCCCTCGCCCCCGCCACCCTGCTTGTGCTCTCTCTCTCTCTCTCTCTTTCAAACATGAATAAACATTAGGGGCATCTGGGTGGCTCAGTCAGTTAAACGTCTGACTTTGGCTCAGGTCATGATCTCGGGGTTTAAGAGTTTAAGTCCCACGTGGGACTCCGTGCTGATGGCTCAGAGCCTGGAGCCTGCTTCGGATTCCGTGTCTCCCTCTCTCTCTCTGCCCCTTCCCTGCTCGTTCTCTCTCTCTCTCTCTCTCTCAGTCAAAAATAAATCATTAAAAATTAAAAAAAATAAGCATTTAAAAAATAAAATAAAATAACATTCTTGTAGAAATATGAGATTCAGGTGGCTGTGTGAACTGGCCTTTCCCCAGTGACACTGAGTCTGGGATGCTGAGGCCCTCACGTGCCATTCAGGGCCTTCCACAGAGGCCTGCAGAAATTAAAAGGCTCCCTCCACCACTCTGGGCAGACTCGGGAGGGAGGGCTGATGATTATGCCCGCCTGGGCAGTCTGAGTCCAGGGCAGCGCCCTTCATCTTTACAGAGACGGGATGCCACCCCTCCTCTAGCTCTAGAAAGATGTGAGATCAGATGTGGAATCAGCAACTCCGAACATCCAACGTCCTGGGATAACACCAGGAAAAACTGCCTGAGATAAACACACCATTATGTTAAACGTGAATCCTGCAGCAGCGAGGACTGTCTCTCCTACCCTTACGCCCACTTAGAACGTATGCGGAACATTTACAGCTCGGAGAACAATTCGCTGCCAGAAGAGGAAAGTGAACAGGTTTTACAGTTTGTTTACACCAACCGAAACCACTTACCGCCTCTTGTTAATTTTCTCATGACATTTTATAGTTGCCAAATTAGGTTTCCCTTGAAATGAACATAGGAGGTCATAACATATGTTCGTTTTTAAACAATAAGATCATATATATATATATATATATATATATATATATATATATATTTACTTGTTTTTGAGAGAGAGAGAGAGAAGAAGAGAGAGCCAGTGGGAGGTTGGGCAGAGAGAGAGGGAGACACAGAATGGAAGCAGGCTCCAGGCTCTGAGTTGTCAGCACAGAGCCCGACGTGGGGCTCGGACCCACAAACCCGCGAACTGTGAGATCATGACCTGAGCCCAAGTCGGACGCTGAACCGACTGAGCCACCCAGGTGCCCTTTGACTTATTTTTTTTTTTACTGTGTATTTATTTTTGAGAGGTGGGGGAGGGGCAGAGACAGAGGGAGACGCAGAATCCGAAGCAGGCTCCAGGCTCTGAGTTGTCAGCACAGATCTGACATGGGGCTGGAACTCATGGACCGTGAGATAGATCATGACCTGAGCCCAAGTCGGAAGCTGAACTGACTGAACCACCCAGGTGCCCCAAGGCCATCATATAAATCAAGTTTATTAAAAGCGTTTTAGCTTTTGGCGCCTGGGTGGCTCAGTCGGTTAAACCTCTAACTGTTGGTTTCAGCTCAGGTCATTACCTCACGTTCTGTGTGATCGAGCCTTTTTTTTAGCTTTATGGACACCTTTGCCTTTTTGTTTTGTGTTTTTCTTGTTTTGTTTCTGGTAATCTTTTTCCTCTGTGGGTGTCAAGAGTTTTGGGAAACAGAGTCCAGTGTGTAGCCAGTTCCATCTGAGGGGGTGAAGCAGGTAAAGTCAGGGTGGACAGGACAGAGTCTGGAGCAGCGTCCAGGAGCTGCATTCAGATGCCAGTTCCCACTGACTGTGGGGTCTTGACAATATTATTCGACCTCTCTGAGTCTCAGCTTCTTTGTCTGGATTCAAACAAGAGTCTCTCCCACTTCAAGCAACATTGTGAGTTTGAAGATGAAAGTCTTTGAACACATGAGAGTCTTTTTTTTTTAAGTTTATTTATTTATTTTGAGAGAGAGAGAGAGAACATAAGCAGGGGAGGGGCAGAGAGAGGGAGAGAGAAAATCCCAAGCAGGCGCTGTGCTGACAGCACAGAGCCTGACTCAGGGCTCAATCCCACAAACCGTGAGATCATGACCTGAGCCGAAATCAAGAATCAGATGCCCAACCGACTGAGCCCCCCAGGTGCCCCTGAAAACATGAAAGTCTTGAGTGTCTCCATTGGCACAGAGCTTCCCCAAACTGGCTGAACAGGAGAATGGCTATCAGCATGGTCTTGGGTGTCAGACAAGCCTAGAATTAATAAGGCAGCAGGGTGACCTTGGGCACATAAGCTCCCCTCTCCTGTCACCAGTTTCCTCCAGTGTGAAATGGAAGCAACGATCGTTTCTATCCATATTAGTTGACATGCGTTCAGCTACGGCTCCTGGAAACTTGTTTCCAACTTGCTCAAACTCCAGGGAGAATTTATCAGCCAGTAGGAAAGTCCCGAGAAAGGGACCAGCTCCAGAGTCAATAGGATTCAGTGACTCAAAAATGTCACCAGGGGTTCGTCTTCTTTCCTACCCTCTGCTCTGTTGTCCTCAAACCTGCATCCCTTGATGTGGGGCCTCGAGCAGACCATCAAGAAAGAATTCTTGAGACGGGGCTATTTGTATAGTGTGGGGGCAGGACCCACGGGCAGAAAGAGCTGCACTTTTGCTGTGTGAAGCCCACGGTTATACGCTTAGTGCTCGAGGCAGGAGGGGACGTGCAAGGGAGAACTAGATCATAAATGACTCCTTCAAATTTCTACTCGTAAGACTACTTTCGCAAGATTTCTCTGGTCCTTATCATTCAGCTCGGTATTAACTACCTGTGAGATGTCCAGGCAGTCATGAGACCCTTCGGGAATGTATCAGCCAGCGTGCATTTCGTACTTATCGGAACCGTGAGGGCTGTAGGTCAGCTTTCGGGGCGAAAGGTGAACATTTCTCTGCTTCTGGGTCTCACCCTGTCACTCATGGGACAGCAAGCCGTTTTTGTCACCATTCCAAATATCACATCCCGTATTCCGCCATCCAGGAAGAGAACCAGGGTCAGCTTCTTTGTTAAAATCCCACTGAACGAGGGCACCCTGTACACCCTGTGTGTTAGCCAGTTTGACAATATATTTAAAAAAAAAATAAGAATGCCACTGAAAACACTTCTTTATCATATGGGCATGAATTGGGTTACATCCTACCCAGAGACAGAGAGGCCACAGGGTATGATTTTGCTTGGATTAGCTTGGCCCCAAGGCACCTGTCACTCCCACTTTTTAAAGTGCAGGGGATGGAACTCTGTCCTTCCCGTGCACCCCCTCCCTGCACCTGAGATACATGGAGTGTGGAAATCTGGGGAAACCAGTGACGAAGAGGGCGTATGGTGTCATAAAAGCACCCACAATGTCCTCTACACAGGGCGACCAGATTTAGCAAATGAAAGTGTAGGATGTGGGGCACCTGCATGGCTCAGTCGGTTAAGCGTCTGACTCGATTT
This sequence comes from Neofelis nebulosa, assembly GCF_028018385.1. NCBI lineage: Eukaryota > Metazoa > Chordata > Mammalia > Carnivora > Felidae > Neofelis > Neofelis nebulosa. The sequence continues at coordinate 2,613,102 of NC_080798.1, forward strand.
TGGCTCAGGTCATGATGTCACTGTCATGAGTTCAAGTCCTGTACTGGGCTCTGCACTGTCAGATTCTGTCTCTCCTTCTCTCTCTCTGCCCCTCCCTTGTGTGCTCTCTCTCAAAATAAATAAATACACTTAAAAATATGTATACACATGTTTATATACATATATATGTGTGTATATATATGATGCACAGTTCCATTTGTATTTGAATTTTTTTTAGTATTTATTTATTTTTGAGAGATACAGAGACAGAGCACGAGTGGGGAGGGGCAGAGAGGGAGGGAGACACAGAATCCAAAGCAGGCTCCAGGCTCTGAGCTGTCAGCACAGAGCCTGATAAGGGGCTCGAACTCATGGACTGCAAGATCATGACCTGAGCTGAAGTTGGACACTTAACCGACTGAGCCACCCAGGGCCCCTGATTCCTTTTGTGTTTAAAATAAACCAGATGTAATTTTTTTCGATAAGGATCAGTACGTTTTTATACTAAAAAATAAGTCATCATTTACCTGGAACTCAAATTTAACTAAATTAAACTAGTTAATTTAATTTGGCACTCACTCTTTGCAGACTTTCTCGTGGGTAGGAACTGCTTGAGGACCGGGTTAAAATGCACAGTCTGCCCCCGTAGGTTGGAGCGAGGCCCGGGATCCTGCATTTCTTATGGGGTCCTGGGTGTCGGGGACTAGGCGTGTGCGAGGCCCACACTTTGAGCGAGGGTCTGCGCTACGTCACGGGGTGGAAGTGAGCAGGAAGCACGTTGATTGGAACAGAACACTCAGCTCTGTGTCCAGCCCAGGATGAAAACTCTCCAAGATTGCTCATTATCATAATAATGAACATCGGAGGGGTGTGTGTGTGTGTGTGTGTGTGTGTGTGTGTGTGTGTGTGTATGTTCTCCTCTGTGTCTCAGGGATTGGAAGGACAGCTGCAAACTCTCCACGTGCACCCTGCTCTCTGCAGCTGTTCTGGCCGCTCCGCGTAGGAGGGAGCATCAGGGGGGACATGTGAGGGGGTTGTCAAGGGTGCCAGAGTGGCAGCTGCTGCTTGCCCCACGCACCCTGGCGTTTTTGTGAGGACAGCCACGCTGGAGGCTTACACAGCACCTCGTCTAGCCCTCCTTCAATCCCTCATTTCAACCCTGAATGAGGCTCGCGTGTGCGCAGTGCTTTGGTGACAGTGACGCGAACCCAAATGGCCAAAATAGGGATTTCCTGGAAGGAGTCTGGAGGGACTCACTTGAGCGGAAGGGGGAGAGCTGAGGTTTAGGGGATGCTGGGGGCACCTGAGCTCAGCCAGGTCATTTGACCCCCACCTCTTTCTTTTTTTGATATTTATTTTTGAGAGAAACACAGAGTGCAAGTAGGGGAGGGGCAGAGAGAGAGGGAGACACAGAACCCGAAGATGCTCCAGGCTCTGAGCTGTTAGCACAGAGCCCGACCCGGGACTCGAACCCATGAATTGCGAGATCACAACTTGAGCCCATCAGACGCTTAACTAACTGAGCCACCTGGGTGCCCCTGCTTATTTATTTTAAACCACATTTTGCTTATTTATTTGTCAATGGCCATTTGTTTCCATCTTTTGTGAATAATGCTGCTGTAAACATGGGTGTACAAACTGGACATTGATTTCTTTTTTTTTTTAAGGGCGAAAGATTATTTATTTATTTATTTATTTATAAATATTTCTTTTTGAGAGAGCGAGTGAGAGAGCGAGAAGGGCAGAGAGAGGGACAGATGATCCAAAGCAGGCTCCGTGCTGACAGGCTGACAGCATAGAACCCAATGTGGGGCTAGAACTCAAGAACCACTTGGTCATGACCTGAGCCAAAGTCAGATGCTCGACCCACTGAGCCACCGAAGCGTCCCTAGACATCTATTTCTTGATGAGGTAACAGCCTTGGGTGGGTGTTGTGTACTGGTGGTGGAGAATGTCTCCAGAAGGTGGCTGTTGAGAGGCCCAGTTTTCTTGGAGTTCCACTATGCCCTAGGACCTGGTTATTTTCTGTATCCAGCCAGCAGGAGCAAAAAGAGCACAGAAGCATGCCTTTTTTTTTTTTTTTTTAATGTTTTATTTTTGAAAGAGAGAGAGAGAGCATGGGAGGGGCAGAGAGAGAGGGAGACACAGAATCTGAAGCAGGCTCCAGGCTCTGAGCTGTTAGCACAGAGCCTGACACGGGGCTTGAACCCATGAACTGTGAGATCATGACCTGAGCCGAAGTCGGATGCTTAACTGACTGACCGTGACCCAGGCACTCCAAGCATGCTTGTTTTTTTTTTTTTTTTTTTTTTTTTTTTTTTTTAACATTTTTTATTTATTTTTGGGACAGAGAGAGACAGAGCATGAACGGGGGAGAGGCAGAGAGAGAGGGAGACACAGAATCGGAAACAGGCTCCAGGCTCCGAGCCATCAGCCCGGAGCCTGACGCGGGGCTCGAACTCACGGACCGCGAGATCGTGACCTGGCTGAAGTCGGACGCTTAACCGACTGCGCCACCCAGGCGCCCCAAAGCATGCTTGTTTTTAAGAGCTGTGGCCTGGAAATGGCCTGTGTCCCTTCTGCCCCCATCCTCGTGTTTGGAGCCAATCACAAGGCCACACACAGATGTCAAGCTGTAGTCCCTGGATGGGAAATAGCATTTCCAGGGATAATTCTATACTCTGAAAGGGAAGGGCAGGTTTTTGTGATCAATGAGCCATTTTGACTACAACCCCATCCTATGACTTGGAAATACCCGTTATTGGTTTGACAGTCTTAAGAGAGACACTCAGAATTATGAATAGTTTAAAATCAGATAGAAGGGGGTTGCTTGGGTGGCTCAGTCGGTTAAGCATCGGACTTTGGCTCAGGTCATGGTCTCACAGTTGGTGAGTTTGGGCCCCGCATTGGGCTCTGTGCTCACAGCTTGGAACCTGGAGCCTGCTTGGGATTCTGTGTCTCCCTCTCTCTGCCCCTCCCCTGCTTGTGCTCTGTCCCACTTTCTCAAAAATAAATGAACATTAAAAAAAATTTAAATCCGATAGAAGGTAGCTTTTCTCATGTCATAGCTCTGCTGGCACAGAACCTCTTTCTCGTAAAGCCACCAAGTGTTGACCTGGCCCCTTCTAGCTGTTGCCTCACCATCCTCAATACATGGCTTCCGTCTGGCGATCAAGAGAGCTCTCCAGATCTCATCATTGGGTTCTCAATTTGGTCTGCTGGGAGGGTGGAAAGGGAGAGGGAGGAAGCTGTGCCTTCCACTTTGCCCCCCTCCAGGCCACTGCAGACACACAACAAGTGATCTGATTCAGAGGAGCACTGATGAGTCTTATACTCAGGTTTCATGATGTAAAGTTCTTACTCATAGTAATAATAATTAGTATTTAAAAATTTACTTTTGCGATATTTCTGAAGGTGAGACACAGGCATATCTTACTATTTACATATACGTTTAATACAGTACTATTTTTTTTTTAATGTTTTTTATTTATTTTTGGGACAGACAGAGACAGAGCATGAACGGGGGAGGGGCAGAGAGAGAGGGAGACACAGAATCGGAAACAGGCTCCAGGCTCCGAGCCATCAGCCCAGAGCCTGACGCGGGGCTCGAACTCACGGACCGCGAGATCGTGACCTGGCTGAAGTCGGACGCTTAACCGACTGCGCCACCCAGGCGCCCCTATACAGTACTATTTTTTATCCTGAAAAGATGTCATTAGATCAACAACACACATCTTATGATTGATGCAGATTGAGATATGAGGGTATTCAGCGGCCACAGCAGAAATAATAGCACTAATAAGTCCTGCTAATCACTGGCATTTTCACTGAGACTTTGCTAGGATCAGGTCCTAAATTAAGCAATTTTGTACAGATTCTTGAGGCTGTGAGAGGTGTTATTCAACAAGGGAATTGTATATCCCCATCTTCCTGACTCCCAAGCTCCGTAACTGTTTCTCTTTTCTTAATCCGTCATTTATGTTTATTTATTTATTATTGGTGACTGTTTCAGTGATGATGATAATAAAACACTTATAAATAATTACGGTAAGTCATCTGCCACTGACGTGAGAGCCAGCCAAGTGTGTGGGGTGGGGAGCGTTGGGGGTAGGGGGGTGGGCAATGACTTGGCCTGCCAGCACACTGTGGTGTAAACAATAATTTTAAAACATCTACTTATATGAGAACACTGAAATAACAGTTGACATTCAGTGAGTGCTTCCTAAGTGCCTGCCTCACATGAGGAAAGTAGGTGAATCCTCAGCTACTGGGATCAATGGTCCATTATGGGAGGCAGTTTAGGCACGGTCAAATACAGGAATCGGGAGCGAGCCCACGGTTGGAGCCCAGTCTCTGAATTCTCTGCATGAGACTTTCGGCAGGTGCCTTGAGCTCTCTGTCCCTTGTTATCTGCAAAAGAGGAATAGGTTATTAACGGATCCTAATGTATGCAAAGACCTCGCAGGAGCATAACGTGTTATTACCCCCTTAAAAGGGAGGGCACTGAGGCCGGTGGGGGGGGGGGGGGCGGTGAGCCCTCTCAGCTCCAGGGTTGGCTTCAGGTGAAACCTGAGACCAGCATTCCCCTCTCCCACCAGAGGGCAGGGACCCAGGGAAGGAAGGGGCTGGCTGGTCGCCCGGCTTGGCAGGTGGCAGGTGCACTAAACGAGGGCACTGGTGGGTCTTGCCTTGGGGGCAGCAGGTTCCCCCGCCGCCAGCCCCACCCTAGAGATTCGCTCCGGGACCCTAACTGGGCTCAGTCGCGGACACTGGGCAGGGCTCGTCAGGGCTGTGCCCCGGAGCTGCCTACACAAGCGGACGCTGCCACCGCCTCGAGCCCCGGCACGGAAGGGGTTACGATGATAGAGACGACAGGAGGACCTGGGGTGGCACGAACGGCCCTAGCCGCCACTCTCTCCCACACCTTTCCGCCCCAGGCTGGCGCGGGGCGCCGACCGCGCAGGCGCGAGCGCCGGGAGCCGGGTTGGGGGGGGGGGTACCTCCCGAGCACCCGGAAGTCTCCGCCTAACGGGCCGGGCCCGCGCCTCCTGTCCTGGAAGGGGGCGGGGCCCGAAGCCCCTCGGCGCGCGGCGCCATAGAGCGGGGACGGAGGACCCGTGTCCTAGACGTGTCCGGAAGTGGCTCCCAGGGGCGTCCGCTCCGTACCATAGAGCTTGGGGGGCGGCGGCTAGGGGGTCGCCGGGCTCGCCTTCCTAGAGCGGCGAGGACGGGGTGGAGGCTGGAGGGGGAGTGGGAAGGGGAGGGGGAGCAGCGCGGGCGGAAGCGGCCAGGAAGGTCACTTCCGGCCTGGGCGCCCGTCCCCCTGACCCCAGGGTCTGAGTCGCCGCTGCCGCCGCTGCCACCATCCGCGAGGGAGCAGAGAGGAGGAGTGCGGCGCGGCGGCCCCGGGACCGAGGAGGTGAGGGGAGGGCGCGGGGGCGGGGGGCGTGAACCCAGGGCCGGGTGGGCGCGCGCCTCGGGAGCCGGGCTGCGGGCGGGGGGCGGGCGGGGAGGCGGGCGGGCGAGCGCGACTGGGCGGGAGAGTGCGCGTGCGCGTGCTGGGGGGGCGTGAGTGGGCGCGCGGCCGGTGACGCGGGCGGGCGAGGGCGCGCCAGGCGGAGCCGCGGGGAGCGCGCGTGCGCGGCGCCGCGCCGGGGCCGCGCCGGGGAGGGAGCGCGCCTGCGCAGCGCCGGGGCTCGGGCTGGGGGCTCGGGGGTGGGGCCGCCGCAGCTTCTCCGGCGGGTCGTGGCCGGAAGTGGTGGCGATTCCCGGGGGAAGTTGAGGCCCCGGTGGGGGAAGGGGACGCGCGGGCTGGGCTGGCCTGACCGGAAACGGCGGCCCGGGGGGCGCGTCTGGGTCCCCGGCTTGTCACCCCACCTCCTTCCCCTTTTCAGAGAAGCCCGGGTTCCGCTGCTGCCCTGGGCGGGCTGCGTGCGGCCTTTGATCCGGCCGGTGATTAGGGCATTCGCCCGGCGGGAGGCTCATTCATTCGCTCCGGCGCGGGCGGCGGGCAGGAAGCGCGTGCGCCGCAGGGGAAGTGACTGGGCCAAGGTCAGGCACCGCGTGGCCCGCGGGACAGGGGCGGACGGTGGCCCGGCCCGAAGCCGACCCCGAGGCCTCCCGGGCGTCTAGCTGTGCTGTTTTATACTCCAGACCCTGTCCCGGCCTCAAGGGGGGGACACCCCAGTTCCTGGAGATACGTGCCACTGGCCCCGTGGGGTTAGGCCAGCCCAGGATGGCGGCATCACGCGATGGAAAAGTGACCCACAGGCTCCTCCAGGGCCGGCCCCGTACTGGGCGCCAGGGCAGAGAGATGAGCAAGGTCCTGGAGCAGGAGGGCAGAGTCCCCACCCAGATCCCTTATTGGGAGGTGGGGAGGGCTGTGGGAGCCCAGGGCTGGCATCCCTGCACAGCCCAGTCCCGGGGGCTTTCAGGAAGGGAGTGACTCGGTGTGTGGTTTCCTGGTGCCAGGCCCCGCGTCGGGCAATGCCGAGGATCCAGTTGGGAGTCAGAGCTGGCTTCTGCTCTGGGGACGCACTGTTGCCATTGATCCTGGCTTATCTCCTCTGTAAGGCTGTAAGCCTCTTTGGCTAAATGCAGCTGGCATTCACCTGCCTGCCTTTGCTGTAGTCCCCTCTGGCCCTCCGGCCTTCTGCCTCAGCCCTGACGACACTCAGATCGGATTCCGACTTGTGTTATCTCATGTCTTAGTTTTTTCCTTGGAAGCCTTCCAGATCTATCCCCACCCCCACCCCAGCCCAGCTGAGGAGCTGGAGCAGGGCTAGGGCTTGTCACCCTGCCTGGCCCATGAGGAGCACTGTGACCAATTAATTAAGAACTCTGGGGTCAGACAGACCTGCGTTCACATCCCAGCTCCACACCTCATACTTTGTGATTTTACAGCATGGATGAATGTTAACATCTCAATTTCTGTCCAGGTGAAATGGAATGTTAATAATAGTATTGATCTTGGTAGGGAAGCTCTTAATGCTTTCCGTTTAAAGTGAGAACAAACCTCAGAGAGGTGACCGTAAACTATGTGGGAATGGCTCTGGGGCCAGGCCTTCCTAGGCCAGGCCTTGTCTCCTGTCTCTTCCATCTTGGTGACCTTGGATCTGTCACTTCCCTTTTTCATGCTCCGTTTCCTCCTTTCCCCTAAGATAGCACAGCCTAGCGTTCCCTGGACAACTCGGCTGTGTGCTGGGCCCACGGGTGCATTGCTCTGCTGTGGGGTGGGAGAAGAGGCTCCCCTGGCCCAGAGTCAGAGCCGGGCGGCACTGGCAGTTCCTGTCCTGTAGCAGCTTGGAGACCTTTTGGGGAGACACAGAAGCAGCAAAGGACTGGGGGAATTTCCCAGAACAGCTCCCAGGAACTCTAGAAGCATGTCCTGGGGAAGGTGGTGTGTCCGAGTCTTGAAGGACAGGGAGGGATTGGCCAAGAGGACCCTGGGACTCCGCGGAGGAGGACGGTGAGCTCCTTTGGTTGTCCTCCATGCTGCCCAAGGCCTTGTGTGTGCTGGGAGCTGGGGCCTTGGGAGTCAGCTATGGCCCTGCCCTCTTGGTGGAGACAGACTAAATTTGCCGGCACTTGGCTTTCTGAGCGCCTGGCGGGCGTCTGGTCCTGCCTGCGCTTAGTACTCGCTGTTCTGAGCTCTGAGAGGCCCTGGGATGGGGGTGACTACCCCCAGTTTAGGGGTGGGGGATCAAACCCCAGGCCCCACAGCTGCATAGGAGCACCAGTGTGTGCGAGAGTCCAGGACCTGGCCCTTCACCATCATGCCGCCGCCTGGGGTCTGGGGAGATACAGGCCGTCATGAAGGCCTCTTAGGTATCAATCGTAGGGTTGGGGACTCTGGTGTCCCTCTGCCATGGGTGCGTTGTCACGAAGGTACCTGCAGGGTCACTGGCTGATTCAGGGTACTCTGAGACCCAGCCCCTCATTTCACGTGTGACTCTGACGCTCGTAGTGTCGGTGGTTTTGTTGTAGTAGCACAGAGAGCTGTTGCCTCATGACTGCTGAGGAGCCAGCCACGCCGAGCCTGGGTGGGTGGACCAGGGCCTTGTGCTGCTCTGCCAGGCCACCCGGGGAAGTTAAGGAAGCCGGGGCTGGCGTCCTAAGAGCGAGGAGAAAAGAAACGGCCTTGGAGGCTGGCCGACCCGGCTGGAGTCTGTGCTCCTCGACTTCATGGTTTTGTGATGACAGGTCAGCCACCGAAGTTGTCTGAACCCAAGTTTGAACAGTCCTCTCAGGGGTCACAAGGCACGTACTGGGCATCTGGCTCCCTGTTGAGCTCTTCACTCACGAAGAGCTCTGCTTTGATCTTGATGCAGGACTCACGAGGGTGAGGAGGCTCACAGGCTGAAGCACCTTGTCCAAGGTCACATGGCTGGGGGGTGGTGGGGCCGATTCTGACTCTGGCAGCCTGCCCAGAGTGCCTGTCCTCTCTTCCGCCTGGGGTTGTGGGGATTAGGATTATGAACCCACAGCACCCTGTACCCAGGTCTGAGATGTAGTTGTGCTTGGTGAGTGGGATTTGTTACTATTATTTGAAAAGAGGACAGTTGAGCTAAGGGAAGGGAGAAGTCTGGGAAGGCTTCCTGGGGAGGTGCTACTTTTGCTGGGCCCTGGCAGCCCGTCTGCAGGTAGAATGTGGACAAACAGGCCCACTAGAGAATGGGGGTCTGGCCCACTGGTCTGATTGACCAGTGACACATAGGCGGTCTGTAGGTGTGCTTGCGTCTTTTTTTTTCTGTCCTGGAGAATATTTTTGTTTGTGTAAGCAATGTTTAGTTACTGGCGAAGATTTAAGAATCAGGAGTGTTCACAGACATCTCTAGATCTGAATGCTGAGCATTCCCGGATGGTGGCAGGTGGCCTCCACACTCCCCACCCGCCTGCCGCCATAACAGCACAGCGAGGTTCTGGGAATTCTAGAAACTTTTCTCTGGGACGTAGTGGGGAGTGGTGACTAGGGCCTCTGGAGTGTGCCTCCTGCCGGGGCCCCTGGGGTGGGCTGCACCCTGGGTGGGCCACGAAGGATTGGAGGCAGGGGTGCGTGGTGCCCCTGAGGATGGTGGCCAGTCTAGACGGGAGGTGGACGGAAGCGACCAAGCCATGAGGTAGACTCCCTGGGAGGCAGTCCAGGAAAAGGGGAAGACAGCGGGTGGGGGTGGGGGTGGGGAGGGGACAGAAGAGCAGGATCGAAAGGGACTGCTTTGCTCAGCTCTTTCTGAGAGCACTGGACATCCCGGATGGGGTGCGGGTTACATTCTGGGGAAGTAGGGTCTACTCAGCCGACCCAGGTAAGGTGGAAAGAGTCTGAGCAGACCAATCGTTGTGGAAGGAATGGGACGGGAGAGGTTGACAGAGAGCTCCCTGTCCCCACAGTAAAGGGCTTGCATTTCCCATGGTGCTGCAGACTATCCCTCAGTGTTCAAACCACAGGGGAGTCTGACAGGCCCAGCTGTGGGGGTCGGAGGTGATCCAGGTCGGGGCAGAGGAGGGAGCGCATGGATTTTCAGGCCTGGAGTGAGGGGTGAAGCTGCCCACAGAAAAGGGAAGTGGGTAGGAGCTGGTGAGGAGAGTGGAGGGGTTTGTGGGCATCACCATCCTGGCCGAAAAGGTGCCTGTGGTCCGAGTGGCCCCTGCTGAGCGAGGGACGTGTGCACCAGGCTGCTTGCCGTCAGTGAGCTCTGTGCACAAGACAGGGTTCCAGGTGGTGGTGCCCAGCCAGGGGAACCGGGGCGGGGCCTAGGCGGCCTGGGCGGTGACACATGAGTGGACCCTGGAAAGGTAAGAAGGTGACAGGTGGGTGGAGGACAGGCCATGGGCGGGAGGTGGGGGTGGGATTGAGGGGCTGGGTGAAGCGCAGTGGGCACGTGCAGCAGGGTAGTCGAGGCAGGGCAGTGGCGTGAGTCCTGTTCCACCCGGGTCCCCCGCTTACAGTGCACAATTCGGTGGTGGGTGATGTGCTCACAGATAGGTACGCCCATTGCCCCAGAATGTCATCGTCATCCCAGAAAGAGGCTGCACCCACTCCCCTTCTCTGCCCCCCGTCCTCTGGAATCCCTAATCCACGTCCCATCTCTGCATTTGCTGTTCTGGGTATTTCATGTGAACGGGCTCTCCATGTGTGGCCTCTTCACACAGCGTGAGGTTTTCTGGGTTCATCCATGAGGCGGCATGTGACAGGATAGCGTTCTGTCGTGTGATCGAACCACAGTTTGTGTATCAGTTCGTCTGTCGATGGGCAGTTGGCTTGTCTCCGTGTCTGGGCGTCATGGTTTATGCCTCTGTGACCGCACGTGTGCACACTTAGTGCGGACCTGTTCCTGTCTCTGTTGGGTGTCTAGTCAAAGCCGGTGTGACGCGATCCCGCGGTGGTTCTGTGCTTTACCTTCCGGGGCTGCCAGTCCCTTCAGAGCCGCTGCCCCATTTCCCAGCCCAGCCAGCAGCCTGTGCGGGTTCCAGGGTGTGCTCCTCCTCGCCAGCTCTTGATGTCTTCTGCTTTCTGTCACCTGTGTTCTGACACCATGGGACCCTGTTGTGATGGCGAATGAGGCTGAGAGTCTTGTTACGTTCTCCTCAGCCCTTTAGAGGACGTCTGTTCTGGCCCATTGCTCATCTTTAGTTGGGCGGTTTGAGTTGAGTGGCTTAGAAAGATGAGTGGGTTGGTGTGGGGAGCAGACTTTGAAGGGGTGTTGGGAGGGAGTGGGCATGGGGAGGCAGGGGGAGGGTGGATGGGGTGGGAAGGAGGAGGCGGGAGGACTGTGTCCTAGGCGGCTGGGCCATGGAGCCCTGTGAGGGGAGGGGAACGTGTGCTCGCTGCCAGCACAGGGGTTAAATAGCCCTTGGATTTGGTGACCCAGAGGCTGGGGGAGTGGTTGGGAGTGGGTGGGAGGTAAGGCAGGAGGTGGAAGTCACAGCCCAGCTCTGAGGGGGGAGGAGAGGGGAGGGCTGGGAGGTGAGGGAGGAAGGCAGGCAGGGGGGTGTCCTGGAGGGAAGGGCCCTGCCAGGCACGGGTTCCGAAGGGGTGGTTTGGAGCTGCTTGGCGCGGGGGAGGGGAGGCAATGAGATTGGCAGCAGAAGAAAGAGAGGGGCTAATTGGTGGGCTGGCATCCAGAGCAGGTGGGCGGGATCTCATAACAACAATAATAACAATAATTTGTCTGAGCTTCATAGCGGCTGGGCCCTGTCTGCCCCTGTGCTAATTGGATCGCTCAAGGGCCCGGCTCCGGCGGGCTGGGGGAGGCCCGTTCTTCATCTTCAGGAATGGGCGAGATCACACAGAGGCTGTGGGGAGAAACTGGGGGGCTGGGAGGGAGCATGGGGGGTAGGCGGGTCTCCGAAGGTGTCACAGTGCAGAGTCTGGCTTCCTCCACAGCAAGTGGGAGGTGGGTCGGGGGCTGCAGCCCTTCCCCCACGCCTCTGAGATCCTGGGTGTAGGACCCGTAAGCCACAGGCCCCCAGGGTCTGTCTGGAGGGCTCAGCAGCTCCTTGAGTGGGTGAGTGAGTGAGTGAGTGAGCGGATGAGTGAGCTAGTGAATGAATGAATGAATGAGCCAGCGAGTGAATGAGTGAGTGAGCAAGTGAATGAGCGAGTAATGAGTGAGTGAGTGAGTGGATGGGAGAGGAAGGGCCTGGGTACGTGTAGTGAACACCCTTCCTAACTCTTCACAAGGACCCCTGGCTCCTCCCTGCCTTGTGTGCTCACCCCTGGGGCACCTGCTGGTCATCCCAGGGAGGATCACAGTGCAGGGCAGTGGCCGGCAGGGCCCAGCTTCCAGGCCAGGGTAGCACCACTGTGGGCCGTGGCCTCACCCCGATAGTTTGCTTAAATCCCCTGGGAGGTGGTGTAACCCGGGAGTGTGCCCTGCTCCTGGCTCACCCCTGACTGGCAGGTCCAGCGGGAAACCTCCTGACCCCTCAAAAGTCAGAACAAGAAGGTGAGTCATTTTTTGAGAGCACGAGTGAGCACACACAAGCTGGGGGAGGGGCACAGAGAAAGAGGGGGAGAGAGAGAGAATCCCAGGCAGGCTCTGTGCTGTCAGCAGAGAGCCTGCCTCGGGGCTCGAACCCACGAACTGTGAAATCATGACCTGAGCTGAAACCAAGAGTCGGCGCTCAACAGACTGAGCCTCCCAGGTGCCCCAGAAGATGCATCTTTGTCTTTCCGAGGCCTCTGCAAATCCTCTGTGAAAACATGGTTTCCTGCTGTGTTTGGATTAACGTGCAGACTCCTGGCCAGGGCCTGTGTGACCTGTATGCGCTCGCCCTCATTGCCCCCAGGGCAGGCTCCATAATTTTTGGGACTCTGCAAAATGAAGAGGTGAGCCCCTTGCTCGTGCAAAAAGCAGGAAAAAAGCTTTTTCCTTTCTTCTGGGGTCTCGTGATCTGTCAGGGCGATTTCACTTGGTATTTGCCGTTGAGCTCCCTCCACGTGGAGATGCCCACGGGAGCCCACACACTCTCTGCCCGGGTTTCTCAGGCACAGGGCCTGGCCCGGCTCCAAGTGCCCGGTGCACACTTCCTTGTCCTGTCACACTTGATGTGCCAAACACAGATGCAGAGAAAATTACTGGGGTTTCGGGACAGTGCCGGAGCTCAGGGCCTCTTTCCGACTGGCATCCCTGCTGAGGCCCCTCAGGCACACTCCTCTAGCCCTCTCTGCTTCCCGCGGGAGGCAGAGCACCTCCAGGCCTGGCCAGGGAGTCTGGGTGGCCCTCGTTCCTTTATATCAGGGTTGGCACACATTTTCTGTAATGAGCCAGAAGGTAAATATTTTGGGCTTTACGGGCCAAGGGGCATGATTGAGGATGTGGCGTAGCTACTTAGATATGTTTTAAAGGGTGACCATTAAAACACTCAGGTGAAACCCATTGATAGCAGGGGGTAGCTGATGGGCGGGCGGACCATGACTATGACTCCCTCTCAGTCCGGTCTGTCCCACAAAGAGGCCTTTCCCAGTGGTCTGTGGGGGAGGTAAGAGTTTCCCCTGCCCTCTTAGGGTTTCCTGCTGTGACTAAAACACATCAATGGGAGAAAAGCACGCGGATTGTGTTTCCACAAACACGGGAGCCCAAGCAAGAGAAGTGAACACCCAGAGAAGTTCGGAGGCCAAGGTGCTGCAGCCCCTGGAGGACAGAAGGGTCCCCCTGGAGGGGACTGGAGGATAGAAGGGTATGTTAGGAGGTCCGTTTATACACACTTCCTTCTCTGGGGTCTGGAGGGAAGGATGGTCTTTCCTCCTGGTCCAGGGAGGGCACTTTGCTGTGCGGGTTTCATTTCCTGCTTCCAGGAAGCAAAGTGGCCTATTTGGGGTAGATGGCCGTGGTGGTGGCCCTGATGGAGCCCTGCCTCTGCTCTGTTCACGGGGAGCCCCATGTGTCGCTGCACTGGCTCCCTCACTGCCTCCATGTGGGCACCAGGCTCCTGGCTCTGGGTGACCATCTGCTGGCTGCCCGGGAACCTCATCGGGCCGTGGGGCAGCCGCTGACACCTCGCTGTCCGGCACAGCGAGAAGGGGTTCCTGTCCCTGCCGCCCGGCCCAGGTGCCCCAGAGCCCAAAGGTTCCCTGGGGGGCGGGGCAGGACAGGGACAGGAAGGGGACGGAGTGAAGGCCGAGGCCTTCTTGCTGCAGGAAGCTGGCCTGCGGTGGAGGCCTGGGGCCGGGAAGTCCCTGCTGTCAGCGACTTACACATTAATTCAGGGGAAGCACAGCATGCGCACTTGGCAAACAAGTTTCCGTGCACAGAGGAGGGAGCCGAGCCGGCTGTCCGGGCCCACCTCCTTCACCCCAACCCCGCAAGCCACAACCCTGTGGGCACTTACCGGCTCTTTCCTGTGGCTTACCTCGCTTTTCTTGAGGACACAATTGGCTTTGTTAAGCGGTTCATGAATGGGGCAATGTTTCATTTAGCAAGTAGAGATGCTCCCTTCTTGCCTCATTTTTAGCATTTGTGGCCTTGTTATCAGGGGGCCCTTACGTTTTTTGAAGTCTGTCTTCTTTGTTTTTTTTATTTTTTGAAGTTTTATTTATTTATTTATTTATTTATTTTTTGAGAGAGAGAACACTAGAGAACATAAAGGGCAGAGACAGAGAGAGAGGATCCCAAGCAGGCTCTGCCCTGCCAGCGGGCGAGGAGCCTGATGTGGAGCTGGAATTCGTGAACCGTGAGATCATGACCTGAGCCAATTGAGAGTTGGATGCTCAACCGACTGAGCCCCCCAGGCAGGTGCCCCAAGTCTTTGTTTTTAATTGAGGTGTAACTTACATGTGGTGAAATTCACCCTTTGACACGTACAGTTTAGCGGCTTCTAATATATTCACAAAACGTTGCGCAACCGTCACCATGGTCTGATTCCAGAATTTTCTCATTCCGTAAAAAGCGCATTAGCGGTCCCTCTCCGTCTCCACCCCCCAAGCCCCTGGCAGCCGCTCCTGTCTGTCCTGGCCATCCGCATAGATGCAATCTGCTGTCCGCATCCTTTGTGGCTGGTTTCTTCCTCTGGTGTTTATGCTGCGAAGGGCACTGCCGTGAGTGTTTGTGGGCTGGTCTGCGTGTGGACACGTGCTTTATGTCTCGTGGGTGTATGCCTAGGAGCGGAGTCGCCGGTCACAAGGTAAGTCTGTTTACCACGTGAGGAGCCGCCAGACTATTGCCCACGGCGGCCGCCCCGTCCTGCACGCCCACCAGCCCAGCATGAGGGTTTTTGTGGGTTCGCGGTTACCCTGTGTGACCCGAGGGCCATCCGGCTGTGTCCACTTAGCCCCCTCAACACCCAGCGAGTTTCCCGTTGCCATACGCGACGGCTGTCCCAGAAAGGAATCAATTTTTAGTCTTTCCCCTGTTACAGAAGTAATTACCCGTTAACGTAAAAAGAAAAAATAGAGAAAATGAAGATAAACAAAAAAAAAAAAGTTAAAATCACTTGTCTGCTATCATCAGGGGGCATCAGGACCATTGTCTGTGAGGCTGTGACATCTGTGGGATTTACTTTTTCTTAAAAAAAGTTTGTTTTTAATGTTTATGTTTGAGAGAGAGAGACAGAGAGAGTGCAAGCAGGGAAAGGGCAGAGAGAGGGAGACACAGAATCCGAAGCAGGCTCTAGGCTCTGAGGTGTCCGTGCAGAGTCCGACGCGGGGCTCAAACCCACAGACCGTGAGATTGTGACCTGAGCTGAAGTTGGACGCTTCACTGACTGCCCAGGCAGCCCTCTGTGGGATTTTCTTAAGCTCTCCCACCGGTGCTGATGGCTTCTTTCCAGTTTTTCCCTGCTCTAAATCTGGCTGTGATGAACTCTTGTTCCCCTGCAAGCAGCGTTTTCCCAGGTTCGGGTTTTCCTCTCTAGTTAGTTTCTGGAGAAGGGGGTTATCTGGTCAGGGTCAGAGCGTTTGCGGCTCCACAGCCGAGTGGCCGGACTGTGCCAGCCTGGTTTCATCCGAACCGTGTGTGGCACTCGCTCTTGGCTGGGGCTCACTGGGCTCTGGGGTGCAGTCCGTCCTCCCTGTGGGGTGTGAGCGGGTGGGTGGGCAAGGGGGACACCGTTGCAGGGCATTTGTTCCTGCAGCCTCTGTTCTGTTCATGCCCATTCAGGCGTGTGCCACGCGCCTATCCTCAGCCCCCATCGGCACCTGGTGCTGTTGTGGGTGCCGGGCACCTCGTGGGTCCCAGGGTGGGGCAGATTGGGGGCTGGGAGGCCTCTGGGGAGGTGATGGCTCGGGCAGACAGGGTGGAACATTGCTCGGGGGGCCTCCCTCCCTCATCTCCACACCCTCCTGGACCTTGGGGGACCCTGTGGCACTGCACGTGGCACTGTGCGTGCCGAGTGAGTCCTGGCTGCCCACCATCGGTGCTCCTTCCATTGCTGCAAGGGACCTCCAGGACCTGGCGCCCCTACATCAGTGACCCCCAGTGTTGTGACGGTGCCCAGCTCAAAGGGATCAGCTTTGGCCTTCGTTTGGCCTTCTGGGCTCTGCAAGAGAATCCTCCTAGCCCTGCATCTCCAGCCTCGGGGCCTTTGTACCTGCTGTTCCTGCCACCAGCATCCCTCCCAGTCCACGCTTCTCCTGCGGCCCCTCCACCTGCGAGATCCTCTTCTGATGCCTTGGTGCAGCTGCCTGTCTCTCCCCTCCCCTCCCTTCCCCTTCCCTCCATGAACTTCACTGTCTCACTCACCTGCTTGTTCATCACTGGCAGGGACCTCCCGTGAGGCTGGGCTGTGGCCTGTTCACCACCCCGTGCCCGTGGGGTGGGGGTGGCAGGGACAGGTAGGCAGGAAGGGACTGTGCCACCGAGCACATGCCGGCCCCTGCAGAATTGCTGGCGCTCCCGCCTTGTCTTCTGGTTAGTCCCATAAGTGCCCTGTGTGGAGGGGGAGCCTGTGATCAGTCAGGCAGGTGCCTCTGGGTCACAGTGGGCGCTCTGACCACGTGTGGGGGTGAGAGCCTCCACAGGGCACCGTCTCCTGACCTGGCCCCACTTCATGGTAGTTCCCTGTTGTGGTCGGTGGCACGGTGACCATGAGAAGGCCTGGGCTGGGGGCTCCGACCAGGGGCTCCTCACTGCCTCCCCGCAGCGCCTCCGAGTCAGCTGCTTTCCATCTCTTGGCCAGTGTCCTTTGCCCCCCGCCCCCCCACCTTGGTCTTTGGTTACGTCCTGTGCTCTTACAGGTCCTTGTGACGACTGGTTGGGTGTCAGGAAGGCAGAGCGGTTGGGGCTGGGGGCTCTGTGGCCACACTGTTGGCATCTTGTCCCTGCTCCCTGGTGATCTCACCTCTGCTGCGATGGGATGGTGGTTGTTCAGAGCGTGTCTGTGCAGAGTGATGTGGAGCCGGGGCTGGGGGGCGGGAAGCTCTTGGGAGGCGTGGGGGGACAGCAGCATCTGTCTTCCTGCTGCTTCGCAAGCCCTGCGGGGCGGGGCCGGCTGGGCCAGGCTGTCCTGTTTGCTCGGACCTGGCCTGCGTGTTTGCGGTTCTCTGCATGCCATGTGCCTTTGGATCGCTGCCGCTCCTGCCTCAGTTTCCTCATCTGATGGTGGGGCAGCGGTGCTGCCTGCTCAGAGTTAATGGTGTCCGTACCATGTAGAACAGGGCCCAGACCCAGGAGACGTGTCTGCGTGTGTCTGTTAGCGGGACGGCCGGTTGCCTGGCTTCCTCTCAGATGTCAGTAGAGGCCACTGTGGGGCGGAACGGGTTTGGAACGGTTGGTTCCTTTGGTGCCTGGGTGGTGGTGAGCCCCTTGTCGGTGGGGGATTCAAGAGAAATGGGTCAGGCCGGTTGCGAGGAGGTGTGTGGTGCTGGGGGGCCAATGGCTGCTGTTCCCAGATGCTGGGCAGCAGGTGCTGCCCTGTGAGGTCCTGTGGCGGGCGGAGGACCCCGGGGCGGTTTTCTCAGAGCTGCGTGTGCTCACCTTAAGGCAGCAGCTCCCTTGGTTTGGGGCCTGAGGGCCTGACAGTGCAGAGGAGCCCCTTGCGGTCTAGTCGATTGCTCCTGGCCTGCTACAGCCTCCTGCCAGAGGTCCTGCCCGCTGCAGGCTTCCTGCCAGGGAGTGAGGCCACACCAAGGAGCGGGTCCCGAGGGGCCGAACGCCTGGGGCTGGGTGCCGCCTAGGTCTCCCACCCTGCCCGAGTCTAAGACACAGGGTAGACGCCTGCCCAGCTCTGCTCAGTGCATCATGGAGGCCGGAGGGGGCAGGAAGAGGTGGGGGGCTGTCTGCCCCAGGAGCCAGGCCTTGGCCCTTGGGGCCAGTAAGGAGGTAAGGGGTTAAGAGGGCGTCGGGGGCTGTCTGGCTGCCCCTCTGAGTGCAGGTGTCCTGAGGACTCAGCTACCTCCCCCAGGACCCTGATGTGGACTCTGTCTTAGTTCATGCACGTTTGAGACCACAGAACGTGACCCCGTGGGTGACCTGTGTGCCTGCGTTGGTCTGCTTCCCCGTGACGTTGGGCGTGGGCCTGGCATGCCAGCCCTTCAACCCTGTGACTGGCGGGGCGTCGTGGATGGAGGGCTTCCTCGCTCCTGGGTCCCCGGCAGGTCCAAGGTGGCAATCATGTGTGGGGCGGCCATGGAGGCCCAGGCGGGAGGCGGTGTCTCACCCTGGCGGTTCTGGGACATGAGCCTGGTGGCAGCCGCTCCTCCCCAGATCGGGTGTGGCCTTGGGCTGGTCCCCCATGCAGGGTCCCTCAGGTACCTGCTGCCACATGCCTTCTGTCTGCCGGGGCCGTGCTTGAGCGCGGATTGGAGCCAATGCGGCGCCTGGCATCCTGTAAACTCTGTCCTTCCGTCTCATCCTCTCTTAACAGGGACCCAGACATGGAGCTTCGGGAAGAGGCCTGGTCTCCGGGGCCGCTGGATTCCGAGGACCAGCAGATGGCCAGTCATGAGAACCCAGGTGAGGTGGCCTTGGGCGGTTCTTGGCCGATCCTGCCCCCTTCCTGGACCCCGGCTCCCTGCACCTCTCCTCCTGTGGCTCTGGGAGCCCTTGGGGGCTGCTGCTGTCCATCCCTCCTCCTGCCCTCATGGCCCGGCCCCCTCACCCCCCAGCGGCCTGGCCACGCTGCCCTGTTTCTAGGTGGCCTGTGCTTCTCCCAAGCAAGAGACTGTAGACCAGGGGGCGGGTGTGACAGGGTTGGGGTGGGACTGTGACCTGAGCTGACAGGACTACAGGGGCGGCTGTCTGCTTGGTTTTTGGGGAAAGCTGGGTATCTGGGTTTTTATGGGAAATGTTTCACTTTTTAAATACTGGTACCTTGTTTTATTTAATAAAGCATTATTTGGGTTGAGTAAAACTCCTTTTTGAGCTCGTGGGGCCTGGGGTTTGCTTGTGGGGGGCTTTCCCGTAGGGCAGCCGGGAAATAAAGCACGGACGTTCTTCTCGTGCTGCTGATGAAGTGTTTTCGGCCGGGCCGGCACCGAGTTGGCAAATGGCTTTTACCGTAAAGGGCCAGAAGGGAGATACTTCTGGTTTTCTGACCCTGTGCCCTGCCCTTGCAGCAGGAAAGCAGCCGGACCATCTGGAAGTGAATGAATGTGACCATGTGCCAATAAAACTTTATTTACAAAACAGGCACTGAGTTCACAACCTTGTGCCAGTGTACCATAGTTGCCAAGAGAAGGGTTATGAGGGCCCGGACCACACGTGGGGGTAGATGTTATTATGAAGCCCCGGGCTCCTCCCGCTTCTTTATTCTAAGATCGTCTGGAGGAGAATGAAGAGAAACTCCCTGCCGGGAGGTCCCCAGCAGCCTTGGGTACAGAGCAGGAAACCGAGTCATGGGGGCTCTGTGCTTACTCTGACCCAGCTGCCCCCACAGGGAGGACCCATGCCTGTCCTTCCCCGGTGCGCCCCTGGGCCTGCTCCCCCTCCTTCTCCTGATCCATGTTCTTGCCCTTCTAGCCCTCCCTCCCTTTTTTTTTTTTTTTTTTAAAGTTTATTTATTTTGAGAGAGAGAGTGAGTAAGAGAGCACAAGCAGGGGAGGGGCAGAGAGGGAGGGAGAGAATCCGTGCTGTCAGCATGAAGCCTGACACAGGGCTCGAATTCATGAACTGTGAGATCATGACCTGAGCTGAGATCAAGAATCAGACACTCAACAGACGGAGTCACCAGGTGCCCCAACCTTCTAGCCCTCTTAAAATTAACTTAAAAGCCTGTTTTGTTGTGGAAATTTGAAACATAAGTGGTGTAATGACTGTTTATTTCTTCTGAACTCTGGCGATCAGAGACCCTTCACCACTCTTAATGTCCCCACTTGTGCCCTCTTCTCCCCCTGGAGCAGTTACAGAAAATTCTAGATGTTGTATCATTACACCTGTAAGTTCCCAGAGGTGCAGGCTCTATAAGAGCACGACCAAAACAACAAGGACACAGTGCTGACCCCACCTAATGAAACACCCAGTCCCTGTCCAAACACCCCGTTTTCTCCAGAGTGTACGTCTGCCTTTGAGTAAGTTAGTTTTAGTTTTATGAGGCCTCCGTGAACTTATTCTCCTTATAAAACCTTGAAAGTGTACAGGTGGGTTGTCTCATCCCCCTTGTCCAGCCGGCTGTCCTGAGCCTGTGCTCCCCATCCCCCACTGCGGTGTCACCACATTGTGACCTTCCCTTTGCTCAGCTCAGCTAGTGAGCCCCATGCCCGGATGCTTCCGAGCTGCTGGGCACTGCTGGGCGTCCCATTGTTGTGGACACCGAGCTGCTGGGCATCCCATCGTTGTGGGCCCGCCAGGTTCCTGCCTCCCTGTGCACAGAGCCTCCCGTGGTACCGTTACTGTGCCGGACTCCTGCCCTGATGTCCCGAGGCCCCGGCTGGCTGCCGCTGTGGTGTCTCTGGTGGTGTGATTCCCTGGGCCTGCCCGAGAGGGATGTTGGGCCTTCGGGGTGGGGAGGACACATGTGCACAGGCAGGCTGGGCTCCGCAGAGAGTGGAGAGGAACGGGGCCTGGTGAGTGGTGAGTGAGAGGGGTTGGTGTCTGCCGACCCCCGAGAGCGAGCTGGAGCCGGGAGAAGGCAGGTGGGGTGGGCCTGTTGTCCCGTCCCAGGGCCGGAAGATGAAGACTGGGAAGTGCTGTGACGGCCCCGAGTCGCAGCCACGTGGCCACAGGCATCCCTGGCAGTGGAGGCTGGGACTGCACCCTGGAGTCTCCCCGGTCCCCCCAGCTGACTGAGCTCCACGCAGTCCTGTGTCCACCCTTGTCCCCAGCTGCCAGCGGCAGCTCCTTGAGGTAACCTGCAGTGACCCCCACGCCCTGCCCTGCTCACCTGCCGGGGTCACCCGGGACACCATCTGTAGCTCGGGGGTGAGCTCTGCCCTCTGAGCCCGGGGCTGTCGTCCAGCGGCTGGAGGGGTCCCCGTGCACAGCTGGAGGCGGAACCACAGGGAACCGTCCTGGTGGCTTGGACAGGAAGGACGGGAAGGACGTGTGGTGTGGGATGGCAGGCTGCAGGCAGGGTGCTTTCAGGGGTGGTTAGCTCAGCCACTTCTTTGTGATTCCTCCACGAGCCGCCGCGTCCTGGCCCTGGGTGGCCTTCTGCGTGCTGTCCGGCTGCCCCCACGCTCCCGAGTGGGGCCTCAGCTCCATCAGGTCCACCCAGGCACCTGCCCGAAGTGAAGGACGGGAGAGGCACGGCAGATGCAGAGAGGGCCGCCCAGGCCTCTCTCCCCGTCAACCCCGTTTGGGTCTGGTTGGCCTGATCGGGGACGCGTGACGTAGGGGGTGGCTTCAGGGTCACCATGCCTGGCTTATCCCAGCTCAGCCCTGTGCTGGGGATTTTCTGGTGAGGAAGACAGGACTGACTGTGGGCAGCACCCAGCAGGGTCACCCCAGGGGGAAGGGCCTTCTCTGGGGCTCAGGAGTGGTGGGGAAGCTGTCTGGGCTGCTGTGGGAGCAGGGGTGCCTTGTACTTCCCTGGAGGCCGCCAGCCCCTCAGGAGCTATAGGTCATGGGCCTGAGGCTCGTTCAGGCCACGCATTGGGTGGTGGGGCCTCAAGGGGCAGACCAGGAGGTGGGCTTGGGCTCCAGCCCATGGTGTCTGCAGGACGTTCCAGCTCTCTGTCCCCACAAGTTTGAGCGTGCCCGCCCCACCTCTCACACGCCTGCACACTCGCCCCCAGCCCCTGTGTGTGTGTGTGTGTGTGTGTGTGTGTGTGTGTACGTGTGTGTGTGTGTGCCGAGTGTTGAGGTAAAAGTCTCGGATCAGTCCTCGCTGCTGGCGGCACCCAGGCTTTTCGTTTCCCCTGCTGCTCTATTTCGGGCGGAATGCCGCCATCTGGCCCCTGCTGCCGAGCTGGCCCCTGCTGCCAGGCCGTGACCCAGTTTGAAGCCCGCTGCTCCCAGGGCAGGCGGCCGGTCACCCGGGCGGTGCTTGTCAGGCAGCTCTGCACACACGAGAGAAAAGAGCCAGGGGGTCGCGTTTCCTTTCCCTGGGGTGCGCTTGCCCCAACCATCTGTGAAACCGCAGGAATTTCTGTTTTCCCCCTGTGTTGGGATATTTTGGGGAATGATGTGCAGGCTTAGCTGGTGCCATTGTCAACAGAGGCTGGTGTTTTAGAAGCACTTCTGCGTGTCCCGGGCTTGTCCGGCCACTGGCCGTCCTGGGAGGCTGGGATGCCAGAAACAGTGCTGGGCGGGGAGGCTGGGCCACCTCCAGGCAATTTGATGGTTCCCAGGAGTGCCCAGGAGAAGGGCGCCTCCTGATGGCCCCAAACTGGCCGTCCAGGGTGGAGTTGGCCAGTGGTGTGGGGTCAGGCAGTGGCAGGGCGGGAAGAGCTGTCCAGGCCTATCTGGGCTTTAGCTCCAGAGTAATCCAGAAAAATGGGTATGTGAGTAGAAAAGACCTCGTGATTCTGAGGAGGGCACCCTCCCAACAGGAAAGATGTCAGCTGGCATCCGGAAGTCACCTGCCGGAGGATGGGTTCTGACCGCCCTCTGCTGCGCCCTGGAGTCATTCCATAGAGCTGCCCTCAAATGCTGCTTCTGAGCCCAGCATGATGGCAGCCCTGGACTCCTCCCAGACCCACACATAAAAAGCCACATGCCCCAAGCCATGCTGATGACACACACCTTAGTGTGAAGGTGCCCCCGTGAGCCCCCAAATACGGTTGGGTGGGGACAAACCAACTGCCCCAGGCCTGTGTGCTGGTAGCATTGTGCTGGAGGGAAGAAAGGGAGGAAGAGCCCCAAATAGCCCTCAGGTTCACTGGAAGGCTTGGGGGTCCCACCGAGGCCAGCACCTGAGATTGGAGGTGTTCTGTCCAGACTGGAAGCAGGGAGCTCGGGGCCTCAGGAAGGTCTGAGGGGCTGGAGTGGCCTGGGGCCCACGCATGGGCTCTGGTGCCCACCAGGTCGAATGCCCTGCCAGGGCAGGACCCACGCAGGGTGGAACCTTCCAGGAGGGGACCCAAAACTGAGTGGGAACTGTTCTTGACCACAGATGAAAACAGGGGTGGCCGCAGAGCCAGGAATCCTGGGAGAGCGTGTCACAGACTCTCAGCCATGATGCGAGGATGTTAGAAGCCAAAACACTACCCGGAACCTTGCCCCCACCCCGAAAAGCTATTAGAATAAAAGGGTACATGGGCAGATAACACCTCCCCAGATAGGGTCAGAGGGCAAAAGTCATAACACTCAGAAGCAGGGGTGCACGGCCCAGCAGTGAGTTTGCAATATGAGAGATTTCACAGTGATGCCTGAAAGAGAAAAGTCAGGGCAGAATAAAACAACACATTCCCCAAGAAAAATTGGAGGTAAAAAGGAGGGACATTTTATTTTATTATTTTATTACTGTTATTAAAATTTTTTAAATCGTATTTAAATCCAAGTTAGCGAACATAATAGTGTAATAGTGATTTCAGGAGTAGAATTTAGCGTGATTCAGCACTTACATATAACCAGCGAGAAAGGACATTTTACGATAAAAAAGGGGGGCACCTGGGTGGCTCAGTCGTTAAGCGTCTGACTTCAACTCAGGTCATGATCTCATCGTTTGTGAGTTCGAGCCCCGCGTTGGGCTCTGTGCTGACAGCTCAGAGCCTGGAGCCTGCTTCGGATTCTGTGTCTCCCCTTCTCTCTGCCCCTACCCCACTCATGCTCTCTCTCTGTCGCTCTCAAGAGTAAATAAAACATTAAAAAATACCTTTTTTAAATAAAAGAGAAATGAAGAAAGATTAAAACGGACTAAAAACTGAAGCTAGCCAGAACCCCAGTGATTGGAGGGGGCAGTCCTGCAGAAACCCAAAGCAAAGACAGGGAGTAAATAGGGAACCTTCCTGGAATGCACAACTTAGGTGTTGAAAGAGCAAATCACAGATCTGAGTGTCGCGTCAGGAGAGCAGGCCCCGTTCTGTTTGGGTCACTGGCTGCTATGGAAAGCAGCAAACCTCGGGGCCTGTGGGCAGAGGGCGGGTGCTGGCAGTGTGTCAGCAGCCCTTTGTGCCCAAGAAAGTGGAGTCGTGTGTAGGATTCCTGGGGAAGGCAGAGGGAGCCAAGGGTCTTCTTAAAACTGACGGGGGCGCCTGGGGGGCTCAGTTGGTTAACATCTGACTTTGGCTCAGGTCATGATCTCGGGGTTCCTGAGTTGGAGCCCCTGCATCAGGCTCTGTGCTAACAGCTCAGAGCCTGGAGCCTGCTTTGGGTTCTGTGTCTCCCTCTTTGCCACTCTCCCATTCACACACTCACTCAAAAATAAATAAACATTAAAAAACAAAAAACTGACCCACAAGTTGGAGGCGCCTGGGTGGCTCTGTCCACTGCATTGTGGGCCCTCCTGAGGAGTCTTAGCAGGTGAGGCTCGGACAGACAGGCAGTGAGCCTGCTGGGCTTCGTGAGACCCCGGGAGGTAGGGTAGGTTGGGACCGCACACGTGGCTGGCAGAAGACCGGCTGTGAACAGGAGTTGCGCACCCAAAGCCACTCTTCGTTTGTGTTTTCAGGAATCGTAATTGGCAATGGTGGGATCTCTCTCCGATTCTGGGCCTGGCGTCCAGGTCTCTGGCCCGCACTGAGGCAGCTACTTGCTCCTCGGTGGTTATCTCGAACCTAACGTGGGGTCAGCAAGTAAGTAACTCTGGGGCATTCAGATTCTCTCCTCCCCTTTGAAGAGGGGAGATGCAGAGATCACAGAGAAGACTCTAGAAAAACCTGTAGGTCCGGATTTGTCTGGGAAGTGTCAGTGTGAACTCAGAGGAATTTTATTGTAAGGGAAGAAAACAAACAGTGATCCTCTCCTGATTTTGGTCTTGAAGTATTTTCCGCCAAAAGAGCCCAGGGCCTCCTGGAGAAACAGCGTGTTTCACGTCCGGGTGGGACACGTAGATGAGCCTGGAACTTCTCAGTAGGCTGGGTAGCAGGGAAGCTGCCAGAAGACCACCTGGGCCCCGTCTGGGGGGTGTGGAGCCCCCTCACCTTGCTGTGGATGGGACACTGGGAGGTCCACTAGCTGTAATGACGGCAGTGGAGTGAGACCCACCATATACGTTTACATCCAGAAGTTCATGGCGACGTTGAGAAAGGGAGCTCTGTTCTGCACACTCAGTGAGTTGGGCCACCTGAGTGTTGAGTGCCACTGGCTGCTGACCGCACAGACAGGCACTGCGGACGCCGATGGCACGGACAGACAGGCATGGCGACAGACATCTGTACCTTTGAGGCAGGGGCAGGGTCTTCAGACAGCAGGTCTGGGGACAGAGTCACCTGCTGAACCGCATGCAGCCTGCGCTCTTGGACAGCAAGACTGTGAGCAAAAGCAAGTCACAGGGGAGTCTGGATTGAAAGAGACTCTCAGACACTCTGAACTGAAAAGTAATGGACCACAGGGTCGCCTGGGTGGCTCAGTCGGTTGAGTGTCAGCCTTCAGCTCAGGTCATGATGTCGCCATCCGTGAGTTCAAGCCCCGTGTGGGGCTCTGCTGACAGCTCAGAGTCTGGAGCCTGCTTCCGATTCTGTGTCTCCCTCTCTCTCTCTGCCCCTCCCCTGCTCATGATCTCCCCCCCCCCCCTCAAAAATAAGTAAACATTAAAAAAAAAATTAAAAAAAAAGTAATGGAACAGGGCCACACTGCAGCTTCCAGGGATGCACATGGGCAACAGAGCCACCGAGAAATGCAGGGGCACATGGTGGGAGGGGTGAGTGCGGGAGGGGCTTCCCTGTGGGTGGCCAGGCCCTGTGTCTTGCTTGACCTGGGCACTTGTCTGTCTGTATTTCTGTGTTCAGCTCCGCAGTCCATTCTGGGGGCCTCAGAGTCCCTGGCTGTGTGTTTTACAACAGCAGGGCTAACGTCGAATTAAACCACCGGCTTCAGCCCCAGAGGGTGGTCCGCTTGAGGCCCTGAGCTGGGCCAGGTCGAGACAATATTTGCTGTGAGTGCTGGTGCCAGGAGACCCGTCTCGTCTCGTCTCGTCTCATCTCGTCTCCTCTCCTTCCCTCCCCTCCCCTCCCCTCCCCTCCCCTCCCGTCCCGTCCCGTCCCCTGAAGGGCAGCTACTTCTGCTATTTTTGTGGAGTGAGCTCTTTCTACTGGTCACTACACTCCTCTCTTTCCAGCAGTTCCTTGAATCCTCTCAGAGAAAAGCCCCTAGTGAGGAGGGGGGTCAGAGGGCGGCTGCTCACTTCCTGCCTGACCCCCAGGCTGGCCCTTCACCACCACCTCCGAGCCCAGAGCCAGCCGGTGCTTGGAAAGCAAACACCAGCATCCAGAGGTCCTCAGAGGGCCAGGAACCCGCAGGTTGGAAAAGAACCTGCCTCCCAGAGTGATGAAAACCCTCCCCCCTTAGCAATTTCTTTAACACCTGCTTGAAAAAGCAGTGGTGTGTGTGGGCAGCTGGACACAGGCAGAAAATTCACTCAGCCTGAGCTGAGGCATGTCACAAAACCCAGCCGCCCCATCGGCTGGAGGCCACAGCCCGTCCTCCTGGATCTCGTCCCACTCTGGCCCAGGTGCCCAGGTCTCTGGCCCGCACTCAGGCGACCACACTGCTCTGGGGTGAGGACGAGCCCTCGACCTGGGGACCAGCGTTTCACAAGCCTTGATTGTACTCAGAATGTGCGTGGTGGCTGCGTAAACACCCTTCGTAGCTGAAGATTTAGTGAACACAGCGTACTGTGAAACGTTCTCCACAACTTAAAAGGCAAAACGTCTTTTTTTTAAAGTTTATTTATTTTGAGAGAGAGAGAGCGCGCACCTGTGCACTCATGAGCAGGGGAGGGGCAGAGAGAGGCAGGGGAGGGGCAGAGAGAGGGAGTCCCAAGCAGGTTGCCCACTGTCAGCACAGAGCCCGATGTGCGGCTCCATCTCATAAACCATGAGATTGTGACCTGAGCTGAAATCAAGAGTCAAACACTTAACAAACTGAGCCACCCAGGTGCCCCTCCCACGTCCATTTTTGTTCTCTCTTTCTTTCCCTCCTTCTATCTCTCCCTTCCTCCCCCTCCCCCCCCCTCCCTCCCTCTCTCTGTCTCTGTCCCTGTGTCTCTGTGCATCTCCACCAGCCGTGCTAGTAACTCCATTTGTTGGTTGATGTTAACACCAAAATGGGCTCTACCCCGTTCTTCGGAAGCCCCACCCCTCCCGACTTCCTACCTGCACTTTTTTGCTCCAGATGATTCCGTATCCGGTACAGGCCAGATCCCAGGCTCCCTGCCGTGGAGTGGTGGGTCTTCAGAGCCAGGGTCACGCAGTGCTGGGCCCCCTGCCCTAGAGCTGCAGAAACGGCAGGCCAGGGGCAGCTGAGCGAGACCCTACCTTCCCTGCTCGTTCTGATGCCACTGTCGGGGGCGGGGGGGGGGGGGGGAGCCTTGGAGGAGCACTACCTTAGTGTGTGGTGCAGGGGCGCGGGGCGGCTCTGCCTCTTCCAGGTTTTGATTCGTCTGCGTGGTGCCTCGGGTTCTGTGCTGTAAAGACCCGATTCTTAGAGCCCTGCTCACAGGACCTAATCTCACTGAGGCTGGTTAAGTACGTAGTGCCGGCCTCGGTGCGTCCTCTTGCTTCTTTGTGTGTTTGCCAGTGTTCCCCCGGGTTGGTGTGTGAGCCTGTGGGCCCGGCCCGTGCCCGGTTGTTGGATGCAGGACCGGTCTGCCCTGGGCTGGAGCATGTGGTCTGGTGAGGGAAGGAGCGGGGAGAGCAGTGTTTGAAGGGAGCCTGCGGGCGCACCCGTGGAGGTCATGCTGATCCGAGCGGCACATGCGGGGTCCCGGGCTGAGGCCCTGCTGGCCGGGGAGAGCAACAGTCCTGGTCGCAGGTGCACAGGGGCCTTCTCTGAGCTGAGCCAGTTGTGGTGGGGCGGGTGGGGGCGCAGCTCCCTTACCGTGGGAGATGGCTCAGGGCCCCACACTTCTTTATTGTTTGTCTGTGCGGGGCAGACAGGGACCAGTGTGAGGGCTCTGTAACAGAGGCTCTGGTGTATGGGGTCACACTCCAGGGTAGCGGGACTCCCGTGCTGGCCTGTGGTCCCTGATTCCATTAACCAGGCCAGTTCCTCCTTCCTGTTTCCTCACCCGCACCAGGACAGTCTTCCTAGAGCCCAGGTGTAACACTCTCTCCCCCAGGCCTGCCTTTGCTTTTGGGCTGCGGTCTGAGCGCCCTAACTCTGGGACCTCCCTGCCCCAGCCTGGTGCTTGGGGTTTCAGGGTCATTTCCTGGACTTCCACTCATGTTCCTTCATGTTGACGCTGTTTGTTTCCAGACATTTCTGGAGTCCCTGCCGTGTCCCAGGCATTGTTCTGGGTGTGGGGGAAGCAGCTGGGAGGGAAGTCTTGAGTGTTCAGTAAAGTCATGAATGTTCAGTAAAATGGTAGGGACTGAGCGATGCTCGAGGAAAACAGGGCGGGTAAGGGAACGGAGACCGAGAGCGTCTGCTCAGGCGGGTCTGTGGGCAGGGCTTTGCGCTGACCGGGCCTAGCCGCCCTCTGCGATCACAGGGGGTCCCTAGGCCAGGCCCGGTGGAAGCCCCAGGTTCTCGGTCCTGGACAGCCCCTCTTCCCCCCCCCCCTCCCCCCCCCACCCCCAGCCGTGACTTCCCTGACTCTCCTCCCCTCTTGCCTTCTAGTGGACATCCTCATCATGGATGATGACGACGTCCCCAGCTGGCCCCCCACCAAGCTGTCCCCGCCCCAGTCGGCGCCCCCCGCCGGCCCCCCGCCCCGGCCGCGGCCCCCGGCCCCCTATATCTGCAACGAGTGCGGCAAGAGCTTCAGCCACTGGTCCAAGCTGACGAGGCACCAGCGCACGCACACGGGCGAGCGGCCCAACGCCTGCGCCGACTGCGGCAAGACCTTCTCGCAGAGCTCGCACCTGGTGCAGCACCGGCGCATCCACACGGGCGAGAAGCCGTACGCCTGCTCCGAGTGCGGCAAGCGCTTCAGCTGGAGCTCCAACCTCATGCAGCACCAGCGCATCCACACGGGCGAGAAGCCCTACGCCTGCCCCGACTGCGGCCGTAGCTTCACGCAGAGCAAGAGCCTGGCCAAGCACCGGCGCTCGCACAGCGGCCTCAAGCCCTTCGTGTGCCCGCGCTGCGGCCGCGGCTTCAGCCAGCCCAAGAGCCTGGCGCGCCACCTGCGGCTGCACCCGGAGCTGTCGGGGCCCGGCGTGGCGGCCAAGGTGCTGGCGGCCAGCGTGCGCCGGGCCAAGGCGCCCGAAGAGGCGGCGGCGGCGGACGGCGAGATCGCCATCCCGGTGGGCGACGGCGAGGGCATCATCGTGGTGGGCGCGCCCGGCGAGGGGGCCGCGGCGGCCGCCGCCATGGCGAGCGCGGGGGCCAAGGCGCCGGGGCCCCGCTCGCGGCGCGCCCCGGCCCCCAAGCCGTACGTGTGCGTGGAGTGCGGGAAGGGCTTCGGGCACGGGGCGGGGCTCCTGGCCCACCAGCGCGCCCAGCACGGGGACGGGCTCGGGGCGGCGGGGGGCGAGGAGCCCGCGCACATCTGCGTGGAGTGCGGCGAGGGCTTCGTGCAGGGCGCGGCGCTGCGGAGACACAAGAAGGTGCACGCCGTGGGCGCGCCGTCCGTCTGCAGCCGCTGCGGACAGAGCTACTACCGGGCGGGCGGGGACGACGACGACGACGACCACGAGGCGGCGGGGGGGGCGCTGCAGCGAGTGCCGCGGCGGGGAGGGCCGGTAGGGGCGGAAGCCCGGGGGGGGGGGGGCAGGGCCCCTCGGGCTTGGCGGGGACGACGGTCGGCGCAGGACCCGGAGGAGGCGGAGACATGGACAGAGGCGGCGGGGGGCGGTGGCCTCCTCGTCTCGCTCCCCTGCACCGCCCGGCGGTCGGCGCGGTGCATCGGGCGCCCCCGCCCTGCACTCTGCCCCCGGCCTGGCCCGCCGTCCCGGTTCTCTTCTCGGTGAGTCCGGGACAGAGCGTGCGGAGAACTGGAGACCGGAGACCGAGAGAGAGCGGCCCCTGGCCTCTCTTCCTCTTCCCCCGCCGCCTGGGGCGCTCGCGAGGGATGGAGAGCAGCCGGGCCCCTCCCGTGCAGGGGAGCCTGGGGAGGGAAGGGAGAGAGGGCCCTTTTCCCTTTAGAGTTTTCGTTTAATCGCGCCCACCCCCTGACTCCCCCCTCCCGTTGTTTTTTTCTCTTCTTCCCCGCGGGTCCTGTTTTTCTTGGCCCTCGTCCCTCCTCCCCTTCCTGGGTTTGGGGTCGTGGAGGAGCGCTGGAGCAGGACTAGCCCCTGTTCCCAGGGTAGCCCTCAGAGAATGGGGTCCCGTCTATTCCCGGGCCTGGACGGGGCTGAAGGAGGCGTGCGGGGGCAATAAATCGCACTATCTGATTGTCTTCGCTCTGCCTGGTTCTTGAGTTGGCAGGGAGGGGGGAGGTCTCTGCCCAGCAGTCACGGCGGGGGGGGGGGGGGGGGGGGGGACAGCAGCAGATGGCTGAGCAGCTGGTTCCCTCCCAGGCCTGAAGAGTGACCTGACCGGGTCACCTGCACTGGGCTGTGGGCCTTCCGGACCGAAGGTGGCTTGGCCGGCCTGGGAGGATCTGGGGCTGGTTCAGAGTAGGGCCTGCTGACTGCTGCCTTTAAAACGAAGGGACCCACGGTCCCTTCCGGTGGGTTAACACAAAGTGGGTCTTCACACGGGACAGAGGACAGGGGCAAAGGAAGCCCCCTGCTCCTGTCTGTGGTTCCTCCACTGGCCCCCGAAGCCCCTCCCTGCATCCAGCTTGTTGGATAACCTGGCCTGGAAATGACACATGTCTCCCCCCTGTTCACATCCCAGTTAGTGTGTGTGTGTGTGTGTGTGTGTGTGTGTGTGTGTGTGTTGGGGGGGAGGAGCAGTCACGGGGTCACATTTCCCTGCAGAGGAGGCTGGAGATGTCCTTGGTCAGGCCACTACTTCCCAGTGACAAAACTACATGGTGGAGGAGGGAGAGGGACTTTGGTGGGTAGTTGTCTCCCCTACAGGGCTCCAGGTGACGGGGCCAGCAGAGGGGCTGGGGGAAGAGGACAAGGACATTGATGGTAGTTTCAGGGTGCTTCCTGCCCTCGGCCTCGCGCGATGTGCCCGACCGACACGGTCCCGTGGAGTCACGCAGCATCCTGTGAGGTGAGGCCCACTAGTAGGTCGTTCCTCAGGACCAGGTCCCCCTGATGCCGATTCTGGTTTCCTGGTTGGTACCCGCAGCCAGAGTCCTGGGATTGTGGGAGGAGGGGACCCACCAAGGGGTATTTTCAGCCTGGCTGACCGGCCAAGGCCAGGCTCCTTGTTCCTTTGACCTCTGGGGAAGGAGGAGCTTGCTAGCAAAGGGGAGTGAGATTTCCAGCCTGAGCCCGGAATCCACTACCTGGTGTTCCGCTGGCCTAGGGCAGCGCATGCTTCCCACGTCCCCTGATGTCCCCTGGGCCTCATGTCCTCATCTGGAGGGCGAGGGGCTCAAAACCAAGGTCCTGGGTGGCCGTGGGGGGTGGGGGGGCGAGAGGCCGACCCCTGGGAGGATCTCTGAGACCCTCTTGGTCATGACTGTAGGCCAGAAAAGCATGTTCTCAAGTGACGTTGCCTTGTTTGGAGAATGGTGAAAGCAGTTCAATTTGTTTCGAGGTCTCGAGGTCTCGGTCGCTTTAAGGCGGGGAGGGGCAAAGTTGTTCGTCCAGAGAGCGTGTGTGTGTGTGTGTGTGTGTGTGTGTGTGTGAGCAAAGCCTTGAGAAAACATTGCCTAATGCCCTTGGGTCCCCTGTGTGGAGTGGTGACACCTTCGGGGGTGGGGGCGGGAAGGTGAGGAGCTGTGGACGCCCGCGTGGTGCCACGTGCCTGTCCCACGGGTGGGAGGAAGCAGTAGGGTCCTGGGACCAGTTCAGGGTGGATGTTGTGCCCTCAGCCCTGCCTCTTCCGCTCCCGACCCTGGGGGGTGGGGGTGGGTGGGAGCTGACACCCAGCGCAGGAGAGATCCTGCACCAGTCTCCACTCTGCCACCCTGGGCAAGTGAACCCTGACCCTCGAGTTCCTTCTCTGCAAAGAAGAGCCTGCCTGTCCCGCATGACTGTGTGTGCCTGGCGCCCACTCACGGACAGTTCATTCCTTTCCCGGGAGGGAGTGTCCTGCCGTGTCGGGGAGCCGAGGTTCACATCGGGCTCCACCTGCAGAACTCCCTGCCTTTCTCGGAGCCTCAGCTTACTTCACGTACCACAGGACCTCGACAGATGTCCCTTCGTCGTTACTAGCTAACATCCTCATCGTTGTTGCCACGATGCTTTCCAGAAAGCCGAGTCTCAGACTCAGGGGAGCGAGACTGCAGATTCGTTTCCCCACGATGTCCCAGTCGTACACAGCAAGAACTTATACCGTTGGTGCAGTTACTGTGATGTATCTGCCACCGTTCTCAGCCCTGCCCCTCCAGCCTGCTCTGCGACGCAGTCTACTCTGGCGTGGACGTGCCCATACGGAGGGCTAGTGCCCAGAGGGGGTCGGGCCCTGTCAGCTTCAGCACCGTTGGCATTTTCAGCTGGGTTATTCCTCGTGGTGGGTAACCGTCCTCGGCCTTGTGGGGTGTTGAACAGCATCCCTGGCCTCCACCCAGTAGAAGCCAGGAGGGCCCTGCAGACAGTCCACCACGTCTCCAGAGATTGCCAACATGTCCCCTGT
Source organism: Neofelis nebulosa (assembly GCF_028018385.1). Lineage (NCBI taxonomy): Eukaryota > Metazoa > Chordata > Mammalia > Carnivora > Felidae > Neofelis > Neofelis nebulosa. Next base: position 2,645,639 of record NC_080798.1, read on the forward strand.
GGGTGAGGAAAAATCACCCCGAGCTGAGAACCACCGAATGGCTCTTCGGCTCTTGGCAACTTTGTCCTCTCCTGGAGCGAACATTCCCCACCTTCCCTCCTACAGCACAGTCTGCTTCCATGCAGTTAATTTCTTGGCCTCAAGTCACGGTGGTGCCTGCGAGTTCCTGTTCCGGTCTCCTAAAACGGTCACCTGTGAGCTTCAAGCTTAGATTCTTGTGGGGACCAGGCAGGGGACAGGAATGGGCGAGGGCGTTGGGAGGTCAGGGAGGCCACCCCTGGTCTGAAGCGGGCTCCTGCTCAGCTCAGTGACACACGCCCCTGCATTGTCAGGGCTGGTTTTCCAGGAGAGAGCGGAATTAGGATGTTTTAAAATGGGAAATTCCCATGAAAAATTGTTAGCAACTAATTGAAAGAAATTTTTTTTAGGTTTATTTATTTTTGAGAGACAGATGCCAAGTGGGGAAGGGACACGGAGAGAGGGAGACAGAATCCCAAGCAGGCTCGGCGCTGACAGCACAGAGCCCAACTCGGGGTTCAAACTCACGAACGGAGAGATTGTAACCTGAACAGAAACCAAGAGCCAGAAGCTTAACTGACTGAGCCACCCAGGCGTCCCTACTTTTTAAAAATGTTTATTCATTTTTGAGAGCATGAGTCGGGGGTGGGGGGACAGGCAGAGAGAGAGGGGAAACAGAATCCGAAGCAGGCTCCAGGCTCTGAGCTGTCAGCATGGAGCCTGATGCAGGGCTTGAACTCACAAACTGTGAGATCATGACCTGAGCCAAAGTTGGATGCCTAACCGACTGAGCCACCCAGGCGCCCCCAGAATTCTATTTTATTTTTAAGAAATGTTTATATATTTTGAGAGAGAGCGAGTGGGGGAGGGGCAGAGAGAGAGAGAGAGAGAGAGAGAGAAAATCCCAAGCAGACTCCTTGCTGTCAGCACAGAGCCTGATGTAGGACTCCATCTCATGACCATGAGATCATGACCTGAGACGAAATCAAGAGTGAGACGCTTAACCCACGGATCCACCTGGGTGCCCAGACCCAGAATTTTAAATTGGAACATATCGCATAAAAACATATGGATTTCTGGCTTCTCTTAGAAGTTCTGGCAACATGGGGCATCTTGTTGCCTGGAGACCGTTGGCTGGGGTGCAGGTATATGTGTTAGTGTGTGTAAGATACTCACCTGTACACCCCAAGCCCAGGGGGAGGGACTTGTACTGTGCTTGGTCACAGGACCCTGAAGCAGGCCTTTACAATGTGCAGACCCAATATGTTTCGGGTTTCCATTTTATTTTATTTTATTTTTTTTTTATTTTTTTTTTTTTTTTTTGGGACAGAGAGAGACAGAGCATGAACAGGGGAGGGACAGAGAGAGAGGGAGACACAGAATCGGAAACAGGCTCCAGGCTCTGAGCCATCAGCCCAGAGCCTGACGCGGGGCTCGAACTCACGGACCGTGAGATCGTGACCTGGCTGAAGTCGGACACTTAACCGACTGCGCCACCCAGGCGCCCCAACGGGTTTCCATTTTAGATGGTAGAGTTGGTTCTGGAGGCCAAAGATTTTGACTCTGGGGTAAACCATCCTGCACGGCAACTGGGGAAGGTGGTGGTGGCCTTCGAGAGCCAGGACTCTGCCAGTGCCTCAGGTCAAAAACTAATATCCCCAGTCGTCCCCAAGAACTCACTGCAATGCGGGTTCCCGGGAAGGCTCTGTCCTTTGCATTCAGATTCTGGAAGTCGAGGCTGGGGTCTGATAATCTGCCTATTAATGAGCTTTTTGGGGGGCGCCTGGGTGGCTCCTTGGTTAAGCATCTGACTTCGCCTCAGGTCAGATCTCACACTCCGTGAGTTCGAGCCCTGCATCAGGCTCTGTGCTGACAGCTCAGAGCCTGGAGCCTGCTTCAGATTCTGTGTCTCCCTCTCTCTGACCCTCCCCCATTCACGCTCTGTCTCTTTCTGTCTCAAAAATAAACATTAAAAAAAATTAATTAATGAGCTTTTTGGGTGGTTTTGGTGGCTGCCGTAGTGGGGAAGCTGTCTGCTCCAGAATGAACTCAGACTTCTCCACTGGGAAGGAACACTTGCTCTGTGTTTGGGCCTGCTGTCCTCAAGGTTTGACGGACATACGGATGTGGAGGGGCATTGCTGGTCAGGCAGATACCTGGGTCCTGTCCCCAGCGGTTCTCATGCAGTGTGTCTGCAACAGGGCTCGATGGCCCTCGTGTCTAACCAGCCCCTGAATTCCGGCCAAACTGGTGGCCGGTGCGGGAGACATGTCAGCTTCCACAGGACCAGGCACCAGACCTGTGCTTTCATGCCACATTGTGCCATTTATCCATTTGTCCACACACACGCACATTCACTCAGCCCCTCACTTCCCCAGCAAGTCCTTATGGAATATGCCAGGAGTTGGTTTGGGCGCTCAGGTAAAAGAAAGAGATGTATGTTCTCTTACGGATCTCACCGTGTAGTCTTCATGGTGAGCCCACACCGTGGCCCTTCACCCACTGTGAAGATGGAGAAATCGGGGACATGGGAATTTGGACAAGTTTTCAATCCCATGAGCGCACAGTGGTGATAGTGCCAAGAGTCTTGTTTGCTGCCATGTATTCAGTGCCCGCTCTGGTGCAAGACTGACTTCCTGTTCCTCACTTAACCCAGTCCTCACAAAGGCCCGGGGGTGGGCATTACTCCTCCCTTGTTGGTGATGGAACTGCTACCAGATCACGGTCTGTAAAGCAGTAGCACTGACATCTGAACTCAAAGCCCCAAACCTCATACTCCTTCCACTGTGTCCACATCTACCCCCTTGTTCATGTTTATTGAGCACTTGCTACATGTCTGGGACCCTGCCAAGCACGGGGGATGCATTGATGAACATGACAGGCACAGTCTGCCCCCCTGGAGCTACCCGCTGGTGTCTGCGTGCATGTGTGTGGCATCAGGGAGTGACCCGTGGGTGAGGATTGATGTGGAGAAGGTCCTGGGGTGGGGGAAGTGGGGGAGGTGTTTGTCTGAAGAGGTGGGGTCTCAAGGGGTGGAAGCCAGACAGTCATGGGGTGACTGTCCAACTCCCTTCCCACGTCTCCCCACATCATGACCGTTAAGTGAACATGTATTAAGTTGAGCACAGATGGTGAGCTGTGGTTCAACAGCAGACAAGAGAAACTGAAACAGAGAAGTTTATTACTTACAGGTCATGGAGGAAGTATAACACACGTCTCAAGGGGCTGTGTGGGGAGGTCAAGGCAGAGTGCAGACAGAGGAAAGATGTGGGGTACATGCTTTTACTGGGGGGTGTTGGGTGGAGTGCTCTGGGCTTCCCAGGCTAGGGCTGGATTGGCCAATTCAAACCAAGAGAGTGGGGTTTTGGTGAGCCCCATAGCAGCCTCAACCAAGGAGAGTATAAGGCATATAGGCTCTGGAGTCAGGAGATACTCACTCATAAGGGTGCTTGTGTGAGTCACCAGGAGCCTGCTTTTGCTTGTGACTTGAGGGCACATGCTCAAAGGAGGGGTGGGTGTCAGGTTCAGGCTCCCACAGGCCACTTGGCCACACAGAAAGGATGCCAAGGCAACAATTCCCTGGAGTCACTTAGCTAAGCTCTGGACAACACCTTTCCCGAAGTGCGCCCTGGGGAATGTAGGGTCCAGGGAATGTTGATTAGATATTTGGAGAAAATAGGATCCTGTGTTCAAGTAACTTGGGAAAATGTTGTATTTGAATTTTTTTTTCAACACATAGAACAGTGCTGGGCACATGGTAGGTGTGGAGTTGAGATTTTGATCACCGAATAAATCATTAAACAAGTTTTTGTTTCTTTGTTTCCCTTCAGGAGCCTTTTAATTGCAGAGGTGGGAGTGGAGGGTAAGTTATAACAAGCAGTATTTCCTGAACTTGTTTGATCATGAAACCTTCCGCTAATAGAGCGTCTTGGGGACTGGTGTGCTCCAAGCCATCCTTAGAGGAGTGAATGTCGTGTGTGTGTATTTGTGTGTGTGTACACACACGTGTGTGTGTGTCCCTGTGTGTCTTTGTAGTCCCACATGTCTGTGTCCTTGTGTGTATGTATCATTGTAGGTGCCTGTGTCTGTGTATGTATCTGTGTCTCTGTGTATCATACACCTACTCATCTTTTCTCTTCCACTGACCTCCCAAAGAAATTATGGGTGGGGAGGGATTGTTTCTGGCCCCATCTATGTTGCCTTCTCTCCTGCATTGAGAGACAAAAAAAGTCTATTCCACAACCCCCCCACCTCGTCACTTGGCTAGATCCTTCAGCACCACGGACAGAGCCTCGCCGTTGGGTCTAGAGTGTTGGAAACCCGCTTAATCCACAGACATCATCTGAGGCTTCCTAACCATCTCATGAAGTGGTATTGTCCCCATTTTACAGATAAGAAAAGAGGCTCAGGGGAGGCTTTCCCCAGGCTATCCTAGCTAGTAAGTAGCAGAGCTTAAAAGTCCAAATCTAATACCCGTCCTCACAGTGGTCTCTACTCCATGCAATGCTTGTGAAATGGATGTGGCCCCCAGCTAGCAGAGCAAAAACACTATCTCGATATGGCTGCTGGGGGCTATGCCAAGGGAACTTGTGTCAGGAATTGATACGTGATCACAAATAAGATCTTAAAAAAAAAAAAAGATACTTGGAGGAAAAACACCAACTCTCTTTTATCTCAATTCCCAGGTTCCTTATCCCTCTTTCTACATTATCCTTTAAGAGACTCCGTGAATAAAGTCTTAAATAAATACTTAAAAAATAATTTATCAATGGGAGCACATCATGCATATCATACTGCCACTTGTTATGGATGTATGTATGGACGTATGTATATATGATGTTTCTATGTATCTGTGTACCTACGCATCTATGTATATCTATGTATGTATCTATGTTTCTATCATCTATGTGTGTATTCTTGCACCTGTATGTCTATGTGTCTATGTATGTGTCTGTTGTCTACCTACCTGCCTACCTACTTGTGTATCCAAGATTGTTCCAGAGAGGCCCATATACATTATCTTATTTAATATTTTAAAAAACCATTTTATCATGGATGTAGCATTTTATTACCCAGTCTCAGTCAGATGCACACTGAGATGCTTTCTCATCTTCTGCTATGAAAAAATACTCCACCAAAATTCACTCTTCCTCTCCTGGCATGAGGGGGAATGTGCATTTGAATTCTGACAGACACAACCTCTCCCCAGAGGTTAGACTGATTGTGTCCCCAACAGTGCATGAAGTGACTCTTTTTGCCTGCTCTCCCCAGTGAGGGGACACACAAGTGAGGCTTGTTATCGAGATGGCTGTTATCTAAGAGACTCTCCGGAGATACAATTTAATGTGAATCTACTGTGTGTCTGGGGCTCCATAGGTCTCATTTTGCCTAATATTCACACTAACACCAGGAATCAGGAACTATTTCCTCCATTTGGCAGAGGGAGAAGCAGCCTCAGAGAGGTGAGGCAACACACCCAAAAATATACAAGGAGACACAGTAACACCGGGTTCCAGTCATTAGGTTCTGCCACACACTGCAGAGACATGGCTACATTTTGTTAAGTGAGGCCACTCACTCAAGATCTGGTGATGTTCTGATACACTATCATTCCCAATGGGATGGAAATACTGCCCAGAATGCCATCTAGTTTGGCAGCTTCCTTCATCCTCCCCCTTGCCCCTCATCCTGGACCTCAGAGGCTCCTGTCTGTCCTTAGCTGCATTCACTGCTGTGGATAAATCCAGAAAAATTCGGCAGTAGCCTTCTACGATGCAGAAATGCTCCATGCAACCAGGCAAGGTGGATGTTCCCATTCTGCAGCCTCCTAGGGTCCTCTAGGAAAATGCTGGTCTCTGCTGCCACTGTGTGGATTCTTGAGAGTAGCACAGTGTTTGTGAAATCATGAAAAGATGGCTCCAGGGTGAAGAGCAGTAGGGGATATTATATGTCATATCATTTATTTTTTTTTTAATTTTTTTTTTCAACGTTTTTAATTTATTTTTGGGACAGAGAGAGACAGAGCATGAACGGGGGAGGGGCAGAGAGAGAGGGAGACACAGAATCGGAAACAGGCTCCAGGCTCCGAGCTATCAGCCCAGAGCCTGACGCGGGGCTCGAACTCACGGACCGCGAGATCGTGACCTGGCTGAAGTCGGACGCTTAACCGACTGCGCCACCCAGGCGCCCCTATGTCATATCATTTAAATGCGTGGGTCTGGGTTCGTGAGTTCGAGCCCCACATCGGGCTCTGTGCTGACAGATCAGAGCCTGGATCCTGCTTCAGATTCTGCGTCTCCCTCTCTCTCTGCTCCTCCCTTGCTCACACACACACTCTCTCTCCTAAAAATAAATACACATTAAAAACATTTAAAAAATTAGCTTTCTAGGGGCTCCTGGGTGGCTCAGTCAGTTGAGCATCTGACTTCAGCTCAGGTCATCATCTCACGGTCTATGAGTTCAAGCCCCGTGTTGGGTTCTGTGCTGATAGCTCAGAGCCTGGAGCCTGCTCTGGATTCTGTGTCTGCCTCTCTCTCTGCCCCTCCCCTGCTCATGCTCTATCTCTCTATGTCAAAAATAAAAATAAAACATTAAAAAAATGAAAAAAATTAGCTTTCTGGATTTTTTTTTTTTAATTTTTTTTTTCAACATTTTTTATTTTATTTTTTGGGACAGAGAGAGACAGAGCATGAACGGGGGAGGGGCAGAGAGAGAGGGAGACACAGAATCGGAAACAGGCTCCAGGCTCCGAGCCATCAGCCCAGAGCCTGACGCGGGGCTCGAACTCACGGACCGCGAGATCGTGACCTGGCTGAAGTCGGACGCTTAACCAACTGCGCCACCCAGGCGCCCCATAGCTTTCTGGATTTTTGTCTCTCCTCTCCCCCTTCAATTTTTGATCATGGTCCCCAGTGATCTGTGGCAAAAAGATGAAGAAAAACCATTTGACTGACACAGGTATTTCCAGACTATAGAAGGACCTGAGTTGGTTTTCACTAAGAATTTAAAAACTCTGCAACCAGACTCTTTCTTTAAAAAAAAAAAAAGGCATTTTAGGGCAGTTCTGTGTTCACAGAATGCTAAGTGGTAGGTACACAGATTTCCCACATACCGCCTGACCCACCTGTGCACAGCCTCCCTCCCTATCCACATCCTCCCCCAGAGTAGTGCATTTGTTAATTGATGAACCTGTACCAACACATCATTATCATACAAAGCCTACAAGTTACATTAGGGTTCATTCTCTGTGTTGTATATTCTATGGATCGGGACACGTGTATGTTGTATCATACAATGTCACTGTCCTGACCTGTTCATCCTTCCCGCCTCCCCCCACCCTCTGGCAAGCCCCGATCTTTTTATTGTCTCCGTGGTTTTGTCTTTTCTGGAATGTCACATGGTTGGAATCCTACAGCACGCACTCTTTTCAGATTGGCTTCTTTCATTTAGTAATGCGCATTTAAGGCTCCTCTGTGTCATGGCTTGATAGCTCGTTTCTTTTCAGTGCTGAATGATGTTTCATTATCTGGCCGGACCACAGGGTATTTATTTATCCATTTGCCTCCTGAAGGGCATCTTGACTGCTTCCGGGTTTGGGGCAGCTACTGGGGCAGGTACTCGGGTGCCCAGTACACAAATGTCCTGAAGCGGTGGTACCCTCAGCACTGCATACTGATATGGGATTGCCTGCGAATCGATCCAGTCCACTGGGGTAGAGGCAAAGCCACTGAGGATGCTTCTGAGGGAGGTGTTCCGGCTTAATAGAGAGCGGTGGTCTTCAGGCGAGGGCGACTGTGTCCCCGGGTGACATCTGGCCGTGATTGGAGTCAGTTTCAGTGGTCACGACTGGAGGCAGGCGGGTGCTCCCCCTTAGCGGGAGGAAGCCAGGGATACTGCTCAATATCCCGTCTCGCACAGCCCCTCCCCCACAACAAGGCTGACTTGAAAACCTCGCTACTGGGAGGCGTGAGCACATCTTTCTGCAGTTTTAGCTTTAGAAATTAAAGTGCTCCACTGCCATCTCGTGCACATCCGGGGACGTTCAAGGGAATTGTGGAGCCATGGAAAGGCGGGCTCGGGATCCTGACCTGAAGCCCCTATCTGTGCTACACCCAGAAACAATTCCACGGGCGGCCAGTTCCAGGTTTAGTTAACTCAGCAGCACAGGGAGGTTGTGGGGAATAAATGTGGGGTACAAACGGGCATGAGGGACTTTTTGGGAAGATGAACTGTTCCGTACATCTTGGTGAAGGCTATCCAGTGTTTGTCAAAGCTCAGAACAGCACACTAAATGGAGAAAAGCATATCCCAAAGCCAGCTTTAAAAAATACAAACAGAAGAAGAAGACACATGGCCTTCTCAGGCTCCAAAGTCAAAACGGCTGGCCCACTCTTGCCAACATGCCACTACTGTCTGATTCTTTGTAGGATGTTTGATTGGACATTTGCAGCTTGTACTGGTCTCCTCGCTATAATGTTAGAGAGAGGAGAGACATTGCTGGCCTTGCGTGCTGCTGAACGGTCAGCCCTGGCCCAGCGGCCAGCACATAGGGGCTGGGCATTTCCCCTTCTTTTGGAACTTGGAATTAAATGAGAAATCACGAATCAGATATAGATCATGATGTCGCTTCTAGTGCTCAAAACGCCACTGGTCGGATGGCCTGTACTTGCAGATTCCTAATACTTTCCCTTAGAGTCCTCCAGCCCCTGGAGGCTTGCTAAGGACAGGCTGCTTGGAAGGAGTGCCCAGAGGGGCTAAGCCACACAGGTCCGGTGTCTTCCTTCTGGCCTTACCAACTAAATAACTTCTTCTCTACCCTTGGAGATGGCTGGGGGAAACAAGACAGAAGCTGCCCTTTCCAACACACAGAAGTGAGTTGAGAGTGGCTTCCCTCTAGAGCATACAGCAGAGCATTGGGCAGACTATAAGGTGGCCCCATGCTCCCTTCATCCCGATGTTCATGTCCTTGTGGGGTCTCCTTCCCTTGAGTGTGAGCAGGACTTGTGACTTATAGCCAAATAGAATAGGGCAAAGTTGATGGGACCTTGCTTCTGTGGCGACATGAATTTATAAGTCTGTTTTGCAGAGGGACTCTCTCTCTTGCTAGCTTTGAAGAAGCAACCTGCCATATAGAGGGGGCGATATGGCAAGTAGCTGGGAATGCCCTCTGACAACCAGCAAGAAAAAAACTGAAGTCCTCCGTCCAACAGCCTGCAAACATATGAACACTTCTGGGAACCACTTGAATTTGGGAGAGGTTCCTTCCCCAGTTGAGTCCCAGATTAGACCACAGACCCACTGGACACATTCATTGTGGCTTCGTGAGACCCTGAGGCAGGGGATCCAGCTAAGCCACTCCTGGACTCTTAACCCATAGAAACTGTGTAGATAATGTGTTTTAAGCTGTTAAGTTTGTGAACAATATCGTGAACTGCCATAGATAACACAGGTAGGTACTTAATATTTGTGGAATGAATGTTCTAGCTGCTGGTGAGCTTTTCCAAAATTCTTCTTCTCAAACTGATCCTAAGAGGCAGGTACTATTTTCCTTATTTTACAGATAAGGGAACAAAGGCTGATGGAGGGTGACATTTGTCTAGTGTCATTTAGCAGAGTCAGGATTTCAACACGGATCTGAATAAAAAAGTTGTTGCCTTCACTCTTTGACCTCCCTTTTTGGTGGGAATTTTCCAAAGTGGGACATATCTACTGTCAGGAGAGACAGGGACAAGCAGTGCTCAAGAAACTCCCATTAAACACAGAAGGCGGGCATTAGGTATTTTTAGCTATAAATAACATGATAGTCTTTAAAAAGACTGAAAGAGTAATGCTTTATTAGCTTTAACACACGCATTAGTGGTACTGCCTCACTGGGTCTGTAGGTCAGATAGTCATGTGTCCCATGTGATGTTCTGAAGACTCCAGTTTAGAAGGTGTCTCTGTGACACCCCTCCCCCATTCGTATCCCACAAACCCTGTCCCACTGGCCCAATATACAGCATGATGTACTGTGAACACTCCCAGAATGTGTTTAAAAAGTATTCCTGGGGCAGCTAGGTGGCTCAGTTGGTTGAGCGTCCAACTCTTGATTTTGGCTCAGGTCATGATCCCAGGGTCATGAGATGGAGCCGCTTGGAATTCTCTCTCTGCTCCTTGCTCTCTGCCCCTCTCCCCTCGCATGGACTCTTTCTCTCTCAAAATAAACATTAAAAAAAGTATTCCTGCAAAGACACCACAGATTGAAGATAATGCTAACTGCATAAACCCAAGGAAACCACAGGGCTGACGTTTCTCCTATGCCTGGCAAAAACTTTTCGTCAGCCATATTACAGGGGTGAGAGGAGGCAGGCCAATCACCATCTGATTTGAGCTGACAGGGAACAAGCCTAAAACATTTCCAGGTTTGAAAAATCATCCTTGGATTTGAAGACCAAATGGGTTGTAGATTGTGCTTAGGATAGAGCCTGACACACAATAAGGACTATGTGTGTTAGGTATCATCATCATAGACTAGATAAATATGAGGAATAATAAAAAGAAGTACATATTGGTGAGAATCCCAAGAATTTCCCACTTGCCTAGGAAGAGACTGATTGTTCTGTAGCCATGGCAACAAGTAGCTACCCAACCAGGTGTAAACCCGTTAAATGGATCCAAGACAACTTGCCTCGGTGAACATGCTTTGACGAGCCATCCAAGGACTCCCCTTAGCTTCTGAAATCCAGCCAATCAGGAAGGATTCACTCTGGTAAACACACCTGTGAATGCTACATGTCAACTCACCCCAAAGGTCCACCAATCCCTGAACCCCATGCTCCCCCACATCCCTGCCTACATGAGATCAGCAGTGTGCTCTTCTCAGAGAGATGGTGGTAGGCCAGTTCTTCACTACACTAAGCAATGCGCTCGGCTTTGTGTTTAAGTTTAGATATTGATAGTCACACCTTCGTTGACTTTTGGATTGTGCTTCAATATTTTATTTTAACTCCAGCAGAATTGTATCACTAACATTTGGGGGCCACTTTGGGGACCTGTTTCCCCACTCTTCTCCTGGATCATATCTCCACTGCACAAGGCCACATGGTACTTATTCCCCAAATGCTCTCAATGTTTGATTTTCTCCATATGCTCTGAGTAGGACAGACATTTCATAGATACAGAAATCCTAGGACTTGAAGGTCACAGGCTATGTCAGAGGCAAATCCAACAGCCAAGATATATTGGACACACAAGAATAACTACCAGTGAGGGCTTTGTGAGAAACAGAAATCATATTCCATCTCCGAGAGGGAAGTCCTGGGCACAGCTTTCAATGTTCCTCCATCAGAATGCGTGTGGGTGGGGAGGGTTTTCGCATCTTCAGTTTTTCCACCAATACCGGTCATCTTCATCAAAAGAATACCAACCATCCCCAATTACAATGTGTGGCTTGAGTAGCTGCACCTCCTTCAGTATCTTCCTTATTTGAGGAGGATATTGCCATTTCCACAGCCTGGTGAGGCAGAAGGGGGACATGTTACTCTGGGAATTTGCTTTTTTTTTTTTTTTTTAAGTTTATTTTCAGAGAGACAGAGACAGTATGAATGGGGGAAAGGGCTGAGAGAGATGGGGAGAATCCCAAGAACCCACAGCCGGCAGTGCAGACCCTGACATGGGGCTCAACCTCATGAACCCTCAGATCGTGACCTGAAGTGAAACCAAGAGTCAGTCACTTAACTGACTGAGCCATTCAGGCACTCCAGGGAATTTGTTTCTGACGCTTCTTTCTTTAAAGTTCCCGGAAACCCCACCAAGGATTTGAAACCTCTTTTTGTACTCTTGAGGAGAAACAGAAGGTTCCCCATAGAACAAGAGTAAATCCCTACGTGGAAAGGCACTCTTCAATGTGTTAGATGCTACACTGAGCTTTTAGAGGCATCTGCCCTTTGCCATGATCCTAAGAGTCAGGCATGATTATTCATCCATCCACAAACTCCTTGAGAACCTATTATGAGCCAGGTCCTATTATAGGGCTTGGGGACATAAGTAATGAACAAAGCAAAGTCCCCACCCTTGTGAAGCTTGTATCTTCTAGGACAGGAGAGAGAAATAGGTGTTCAAATAGATACAGAGCAGCTTCCCCATTTTGCAGATAGGGAAACAGGTTCCTGAAATGTCCACTAGGAAAATCTAGGTCTGGCTCTTTTATGCTAAGTCCCAAGGTCACAAGCTGAGCTTGTCCAAGCCTACACTACTACTATTTATTTTTTTCCTTAAGTTTATTTATTTGTTTAATTTTGATTGGAGCATTGAGTCCATTGACGTTTAGAGTGAGTACTGAAAGATATGAATTTATTGCCATTATGTTGCCGTAGAGTTGGAGTTTCTGGTGGTGTTTTCTGATCCTTTCTAGTCTTTGTTGCTTTTGGTCTTTTACTCTTTCCCTCTTTCTCGCTCTCTCTCTCTCTCTCTCTCATCTTTTTTCCCTTCAGAGAGTCCCCCTTAAAATTTCTTGCAAGGCTGGTTTAGTGCTCATGAACTCCTTTAATTTTTGTTTGTCTGGGAAACTTTAACTCTCCTTCTATTTTGAATGACAGCCTTTCTGGATAAACAATTCTTGGCTGCATATTTTTCTGATTCAGCACGTTGAATATATCCTGCCACTCTTTTCTGACCTGCCAAGTTTCTGTGGATAGGTCTGCTGCAAGCCTGATCTGTCTTCCTTGCAGGTTAAGGACTTTTTTTTCCCTTGCTGCTTTCACGATTCTATCCTTAACTGAGTATTTTGTGAATTTGACTATGATATGCCTTGTGGATGGTTGGTTTTTGTTCAGTCTAATGGGAGTCCTCTGTGCTTCCTGGATTTTGATGTCTGTGTCTTTCCCCAGGTTAGGAAAGTCTTCTGCTATGATTTGCTCACATAACCCTTCTACCCCTATTTCTCTCTCTTCCTCTTCTGGGACCCCTATGATTCTGATGTTGTTCCTTTTTAATGAGTAACTGATTTATCTAATTCTTAAATTCTGCTCTTTTGCCTTAATCTCCATCTTTCTTTCTGCTCCCTTATTCTTCCTAAGTTTGTCCTCTGTTGCTGATTTTCTGTTCTGCCTCATCCATCCTGGCCGCTGTGACACCCATTCAAGATTGCAGCTCAGTTATAGCATTTTTTATTTCATCCTGACTAGGTTTTACCTCTGCAGAAAGGGATTTTAATGTGTTTTCAACCCAGCTAGTATTCTTACTATTGTGATTCTAAATTCTGGTTCAGACATCTTGCTTGTATCTGTGTTAAACTTCTGGCTGTCATTTCTTCCTCTTCTTTCTTTTGGTGAATTCCTTTATTTCATCATTTTGAAGAAAGAAAAGGAATTAATAAGGTAAAAAAAATTAAAAACAACACACAAAAAAATAAAATAAAGGATGCTTAGATCCTAGGTGTGTTCTGGTCTGGTTGTTGAAAGGAGCTTGATATATTAGAGAAAAAAGGGAAAGATAAGAAAAAAAAGAAAATATTTGAAAATTTGAAAAAATGTATACAATGGGGAGTGCCTGGGTGGCTCAGTTAAGCATCCGACTTCGGCTGAGGTCATGATCTCACGGTTTGTATGTTCGAGCCCCGCATCAGGCTCTGTGCTGACAGCTCGGAGTCTGGAGCCTGCTTCGGATTCTGTGACTCCCTCTCTCTCTCTCTCTGCCCCTCCCCTGCTCATGCTCTGTCTCTGTCTCTCAAAAATAAATGTGAAAAAAAATTTTTAAAAATGTATACAATGAAAGAGAAAAAAATAAAATGATGGAAGTAAAAAAACAATTTGAAAATTTTACAAAAAAGTAAAAATATAGTAGAAAAAAGTTAAAGAAAAACTATTTTTAATAGAAATAGAAAATAAAAATAAATTTTTTCTTTCTGTATTGAAGAATAAGAAAAGAAAAAAAAATTGAATAGATGGACCAGCAAACAGACTGAAATACGATTGAAATTACATCAGTTTCCCCTAGATGTTGAACTATGAAGCACTTTGTAGTCCATAAACTAAGCAGGTGGAGAGACTCATGTTGTTCCTGAAGAGCGTGGCTGGCAGTTGGGTGGGGCTTAGTGTAACAGCCCGGTTCTCCCCTAGATGGCGCTGCTTAGCTTACTGGGGTGGATGTTGCCGCGCACCTAGGCGTGTGCCCGCATGCGCGGAGGGGCAAAAATGGCGTCACCCAGGTAGCGGGTCTCTAGTATGGAAGTTCTGTTCTCTCTGGCCAGTGATCGCGCACTCATCCTCTGTGTCCGGCTTCCGTCCACCCCCCACTTCCACACTGTCCGTGAGCAAGCTGTCAGGTTGCCAGGCGGCTCCTCCCTCCTGAATTTTATCTCAGACGCGGCTGTTTCCCGCCGGTCACTTCTGAGGGACTGCGGCTTTGTCCCCGCTCAGACCTTCTGCAGGAGGGTCTCACCGAGCAATGGCTGGTGCCTGCCGCCCCCAGGAACGTTCTCGAGACCGTGCTGCTGCCGACGCCCAGAGACCGCGGCCGGGTGCCAGCCCGCCCCAGAAAAAGTTCACGCGGGCGTGTAGCAGCAGCATTTTGGGGATTCTGGAAAATCACAACTCACATCTGGCGCCAGGCTTCACCCCCAACGGCCCTGTTCCAGCACCAGCGAATGTGGTTGTTTTCCAGGATCCGCTGGGACCTTTGCCCGTGGGGATTCCTCCCAGAAGGGGAACAGCCTCCCATGTGGCCTGAGGACCTCGCTCTCTGCTCCTGGGGATTCGCCCCTCCCATCAGAGCCCCACCAGGTATGCAGCTGCGGAGCTTCGGACTCTGAGCTTCCCCTGTTTACAGAGTTTAATGGAATTTAAACCCTCTCCTTCTCCTTTCTCCCTTTTTTGTTCAGTCCCTTGCATACACTTTCTTTTCTCTCCAGCTGCTTTCGGGCATTGGGGGTGGGGGGAAGCGTCCTGTACTCTCCCCTAACTCCATCCTCTCTCTGCAAGCACAAACAGCTCCCTGCCCTCGGTGACTTTCTCCCCCAGTTCAGCTCTCCGCGCCATGTACCTGCTGAATTCTGTGATTCAGGCTGTGCAGATTGTTGTGTTAATCCTCAGATCAGTTTTCTAGGTGTGCAGGATGGTTCAGTGTTGATCTGGCTGTATTTCAGGGTTGCACAAAAACCTTCCATGCTGTTCCGCCATCTTGGCCCCCTCCAAGGCCACACTGCTTTTTGAGTAACTGATACAAGTATGCTCTTTTCCAACCCAGTCTTCAGCCTTTTCTGCTCATTTGCTGAAAAGATCCCTGTAACAGTTCCTGGCCACGTGGAGATTTCCAAATCCACTCAGCCAAGCCTCTCAATCTTCCCCCTCAGATCCCACACGATAAGCCTTGTGTTCTTTCTGGTTACACCCATATGCCAACACGTGACCCCTGCATAAACCCAGCTGCTGCAATCTGGGCCATTACAGCCACCGACAGGTTCTCAGTTGGGCAGTTTTCTACCGATATAAATACAGGACAACCAGCCTCAATGGGTTGTCCATCTTAACCGTTTTTCAGTGTACATTTCAGTGGCATTAAACTACACCCACACTGTTGTGCAGCCATCTCCACGTGTAGCTTCGTAACTTTTCATCTTCCCCAGCTACAACCCCATGCCCGTTAAACACCAACTTCCCATCCATCTCCCCCAGCCTCTGGCAGCAGCCCCTACTTTTTGTCTCTATGGATTTGACTCCTCTCGGGACCTCACTTAAGTAGAGTCACGCAGTGTTTGTCTTTTTGCATCGGACTTATTTCATTCAGCATAATGTCCTTAAGGTTCGTCCATGCGGTAACGTGTGTCACAATTTCCTTACACTTTAATGCTGAATTTTATTCCATTGTGTGGCTATACCACAGTTCATTTGCTCATTCACCTGTCAACGGATGCCTGGGTTGCTTCTGCCCTTTGACTGTTGTGAATAATGCTGCTATAAATGCGGGTGTACAAATAATTCTTCTAGATCCTGGTTTCAATTCTTTTGGATATGTACCCAGAGCTATAATTGTTGGCTCATCTAGCAATTATATTGTTAGTTTTTTAAGGATAAACATCTTATTCATATGTTGTCTCTCCACTGTTTCTAAACCCATCCAAAAGTAAGCCCTGTGAAATCAGGCACCTTGCCTCTATGTCTGTGTCCCTGTATCCCCAGCACAGTGCCTGGAACACAGTGGGCACTTAGTGGTTGAATAAGTATCTGGTTTCTGAGCCACAATCTCAACTTCTGGGGTAAAGTGTTTGTCCACCAACTAGCATGCCTGTAGTACAAGGAGGTTTGTATCTCAGAAGACAATGCCAGGGACTTACCCAATTATTTGTAGATTAGATGTGGGTTGTGCAAAGGCTGGACATAACTTCATCATTCCTGCAGGGCTGAAATTGTTCCGCATCAGATTTAGGCTGGTCAGGCGCTGGCTGCAGAGGAGGGCCGAAGCGAGTGCCTCACAGCAGTCTGAAGTCAGTCCACATGCCTCCAACCTGCAAAGCCAACATGCCAAGAAATGCCTCCAAAGATTAGTGACTGATCCTTCAACCCATCTGACTTTCACATCAATGTTTAAAACTGAGTTGTGGGCACTACCTGTAGAAGTTTCTGGTTTAGCAGTTCTGGGCAGGAACCTGAACATTTGCTTAGTTTTTTTTTTCTTAATTTTAATTTTTTATTTTAAGGAAAGAGAGCAGAAGAGAGGGGCAGATGGACAGAGAGGGGGGAGAGAGAGAGAGAGAGAGAGAGAGAGAGAGAGAAGAGAAGAGAAGAGAAGAGAAGAGAAGAGAAGAGAGAATATGAATGAATGGATCTCAAGCAGGCACCATGGAGCCCAAAGTGGGACTTGATCCCACAACCCTGGGATCATGACCTGAGCCAAAATCAAGAGTCAGATGCTCAATCAGCTGAGCCACCCAAGGGCCCCAACCTGTCCCAATGTTTGCATTTCTAATGAGTTCCCAGGTGATGATGCTGCCATTGCTGCTGGTTGTGGTGGTAAGAATCCCTGAGTGACTTAATTATAGTTGTGGAAAGAATGAAAGATAAAGGTTGAGAGCATCTGTCACCAGGGAACCAAACAAGACACATGGAGAAAGACTTGCTGAGGAACTGACATTTCATGTGAGACTCAAGAGACAAGAAGTAAGCCCAGTGAATGGGGGCAGGAAGCAGCAACAGAGCTTAGGACACTGCACAGCCCTTGTGGAAGGAAGGGGTGGGACATGTCTGAGACATGGAGAGTCGACCAGATGGCCAGAGGGGAGCCAGAGGCAGTGGCGTGAGAGGAGGCTGGACATTTTAGGTCATATTAAGGATTTAGGATTTTATCCTAAGAGCAGTGGAGAGCCAAATGGCATTGTTGGATGTAAATATGGTATGGTGACCATGTTCTCACATGTTGGAGATGTATATTGAGGTTTTTAGAGGTACAATGACAAACCCTGTAACTCGCCAGAGCAAAATATTGATGATTGTTTAAATTGGATGGTGAGCATACAGTTTTTCATGTCCCAATCATTCTAGGTTTGGTGTGTTTGGGAATTTTTTGTGATAGAGTAAAAAGTCTGTGGCATGGAGCTCAAGTAGTTTTAGCTGCCTGTAGTTAGATGGTGAGGTGGGATTGAATAAGGCTTATTATTGGTTTTGCTTCTGAAATTATATCTAAGCATTTATGAAAACAAAATCTCTAGTGGGGTGTCTGTGGAAGGAGACAAGGGGAGGTAATTCTGTGATAGTATAAGGCACTTTGTAGATGCTTCTTGGATTCCCAATGTGAGCAAAGTTACCCTCTGATAGAGGTAGGGATTCCTCCTTTACTGTTTATAAAGAAGGGAATGTGGGTGCAGATATTAACTGCTTTCATGGTGCAGAGTCTAGGACTTTCCTATGAAGTAGCTTTATGCTGATTTGAAGGGGGTGATGTCATCTCTTAAGCACCAGGAAGAACAAAGCAAATTCAAGTGGAATCAAGAGAGAACACCGTCTTTGTTCAAGCAACTTCAGGCTCAGGTCCCCATTTCTCTTCACCCAGCCCTCAAACAGGTGGCCCCAGGAGCTCACCCAAGCCTCCTCAGAGAAGCCTTCTTGTGCTTTAGTCCCTCGCACAGCTCTACGATGCCATGATCACCCAGGGCGTTGGCGGCAAGATCCAGGCTCTTCAGGTATTTGCTCCTTGAGATCACCTGGGACAGATTCTTGCAGCAGGTGGCAGTGAGATGACACTTAACCAGTCTGCAAGAAGACAGTCCGTGTAATTTGAGGAGAGAGTGCTTCAAGGGGATGATGCCCAGAAACATCAGTGGGGCGTTTCCTTTACTGTTTCCTAACTGGTAACCTTTCTGTTCATCCCTGGTAATGTTTTAGACTGTGCAAAATCCACTAGCTCATGTGCAGAGGGATGATAGTGGCAGGTGGGGAAAGTATGTGATGTGGCTGGAGGTATCTTTGGAAAAAAGAAACAAGCACATCAGAGCTTGCTTCCCACCTGGAGATGGGTAAGGATTCTCCCTGGTGGATGAGAAGAAAGAGACAGAAAAAAAAAAAAACCACAAGAGGGAAGTTGGTAGAGTCCGTGACAAAGGACAGAGCCCTGAGGGAGCGAGAAAAGATGACAGAGGACAGAAGCTACTGAAATGCGAGTTAGGTTTGGGGTCTGAAAGGAGAGGCGTCTTGTGCTTGTGTTCCCAGTAGGAATGATGAAGGTGGGAGTCGAGAGAGCCCCTGTAGTAAGGACCGGCTGACTCATCTGAGTAGAAATGATGGGAACAGCTTCACTGTCTCCTATTTTCATTTTAAAATGAACGATCCCATCGGGGATGAGAGAGTCCTTCTTCATGAGGCATTCACACCAAGAATGAGCAAGAACATGGTTGTTAGGGCCCACACCTGCAGATCAGGTGGGAATGACCAGGTCTTGGATGTCAGCATGGATAAATGATGAGGTGAGGACCAGATAACCCCCCAGCACATAAATGTAATCCCAAAGAGATGTCATCTCCAATTGATTAAGCTTTAGTTTCTACTCCATACAAAAGTAGGGCTTGATATGCCAATTTCATGAAAACAAACATAAGAATTAATGCTTGGGGGGGGAGCGGAACTCTGATTTGTGGGCTATGATCTCTATCCAATTCCTCTCTATTATGTATTATTGGAGAGGAAGAGGTCTTAAAATGGTCTTACTTTTTGGTTCATTAATTCTATTTTTGTAATTGAAGAGAAGGTGCTACCAATTACATAAAGATTTGCAAGGTACATATGACTAAAACATTGGCCATAAGCTCAGTGTCTAGCTTTAGGGTATTTTTTTTAAAGGTATCATGCCTCCTTAAATGGAATACTTAGTTACTACTATGGTCTGCAGATCCTTGGGGGACAGAATGTGAGACCAAAGGCAAGATTTTGGCTCCTTGGGAGTTCTGGTTTCCCCTGGGAATGATTGGTAGGGGAGCTACATGAGACTTCACATGCAAAATATATAGAGCCCTGTGCCTGCCACGTGGGCAAGAAAGCCTCCAGTGGTAACTGCTGAGATCCTTTCTTTGTAACACTAAATGCTATTTATGCATCTGGGAGGAATTTGCCAAAGGAGTAACAGCGCTTACTGCTTGGTTATGAATTGGGGATTTATCTCCTCTCATTGAGACCTTTTAACTTTCCTGTCGTCTGTTTAAGGATGGAATAGTCTTATTAAATAGAAACGTTCCAGTAAAAGGGAGTGAAAAGGTATTGAGAGAGAGAGCCCCTCCGTTTTCGCCCTACATACAGAACGAACAGCAGAAGAGTAACTTAGGACAAAAAGAAGTCCTCTGAGAAGTGAACAGGTTTTAGAAACCAAGGGCGACCTAAGCTGCAAAGATCCTGTCTTGGGGCTTCTGTTTGGACTCATCTCTCCGTCCTTCCCACACTCACTGTAGTGTACCCCGGAACACATAAGCATCTGGTTGACCCCAGAACTGATTTTTGGTATCAGTCTTCCTGCTCACATCTCTTGACTTTCTAGGAACCCCAGGCCCCAATATGGTAGAGTTGGCCCCCAACAACCATTGAAACTTACTCCAGGTCCTGGAGGCGACAAGATGGCTCCATCATGACCTCACACAGAAGGTTCACCCCGTCATCTTCCAAGGGGTTCATGCTGAGGCTCAGGTGTGTCAGATGTCTGTTGCCCATAAGTGCAAATGCAAGAAAGCCACAGCCAGCGACATCCAGGTTACATTCTTTTAGTCTGCAGGGAACACACAAGGGAGAAAGGAAGGCGTACTCAGGACTTGGGGTAACCTTGGGGAAGCAACTTCTGTTGGCCCCAATTTATTCCTGCTTTGGGAGGGGGATATTTATGGGGGTACTTACGAACCTTTCAGCTTGCTCTGGAAAACAGTATGGAGGTTCCTTGGAAAGTTAAAAATAGGACTACCCTACAACCCAGAAATTGTACCTCTGGGTATTTACCCAAAGGATACAAAAATATAGATTTGAAGGGGCACATACACCCCAATGTTTATAGAAGCTCTATCAACAATAGACAAAGTACAGAAAGGGCCTAAATGTCCATTGACTAATGAATGGATAAAGAAGATGTGGTATATACATACAATGGAATATTAGCCACTAAAAGGATGAAATCTTGCCATTTGTAACAACGTGGATGGAACAACATATTATGCTAAGTGAAATACGTCAGTCAGAGAAAGACAAATTCATATAATCTCACTCATATGTGGAATTTAGGAAACAAAACAGATAAGCATATGGGAAGGGGACAAAAGGGAAATAAACCACAAAAGACTAACGATAGCCAAGAAACAGGGTTGATGGAGGGGTATTGGTTGGGGGGATGGGCTAGATGGGTGTGATGGGGATTAAAGAGGGCACTTGTGATGAGCCCTGGGTGTTGTATGTAAGTGATGAATCACTGAATTCTATTGCTGAAAACAAAATTATGCTGCATGTTAAGGGACTAGAATTTAAGTAAAAGCTTGATGCCCGGTATGATGCACGTTCTGGATGCCGTTCAAGATCCCCTGTTTTTAATTTTCCTTCACGCTCAATGTGTTAGTTTCCTATTGCTGTTATAACAAATCAGCACAGTCTTAGTGGCTTAAAACACACATTTATGATAATGTGGTTCTGGAGTTCAGAGTCTCACGGGAGCAAACTCAAGGTGTCCGCAGAGCTGTGTGCCTTCTGGAGGCTCGAGGGGATAATCTTTGCTCCTTGCCTTTTCTAACCTCTATAGGCTGCCCGTATTCTTTACTCCCAGTCTCCAGTCAGCAGTTATATCCTCTGGCCTTTGTTACCACATCTCTTCTCCTCTTCTCTCTTATAAAATCCCCTTTGAGGGGCACCTGGGTGGCTTAGTCAGTTGAGCATCTGACTTCAGCTTGGGTCATGATCTCGCGGTTCGTGGGTTCTAGCCCTGCGTCGGGCTCTGTGTTGACAGCTCAGAGCCTAGATCATGCTTTGGATTCTGTGTCTCCCTCTCTGTCTGCCCACCCCCGCCCCTGACACTTGTGCTCTGTCTCTGTCTCTCAAAAATAAATAAATGTAAAAATATTTTTTTTAAAACCTCTTTGATAATATTAGGGCTGCACAGAGAATCCTAGACCATTCCCCATCTCGAGATCCTTAACTTAATTGCACCTGCAAAGTCCTTTTTGCCATGTGAGTTTATGCATTTACAGGGGTTAGGACACCAACATCTGGGGGGGGGAGGGGCACTATTCTGTCTACTATACTCCATACCCCATCACTACTTAGAACTCACTCTAAGAGACATGAACATTAAAGTTATATTCTTTAACAGAATTTATGGCTACAGGTACACCATCAGCCTAGATCAGTTTTTTGCTTTTACAGAGTTATTGGTGAACTGATTGGTCAATGGGGTGAGATGGCGTAAAGCAAAATGACCCCAGCAAGGCAAACTGATGGTATGGAACAGGTGTAACAAAACCCTTTCGTTCTCACTCCCACACCAAAGATGGAGGCTAGAAGAGTAATTTGGCAACATGGGGTGGCAGTTTTTAAAGCAGTTACTGAGACATCTTCTTGTAACCCAGCTAGAGTACACAGCATCGTCTGACTGTGTGCGGGTCCCTCCCTGGAGCCGAGGAACGCTGCCTCTGTGGCTCTCAACCCTGTGCCACCATTACCATCGTCTAAACATCTCCCTTATCCAGCTCTCCCTACCAGAATCTAAGCTCTGTGAACCTAGAGAACACATTTATCATCTCTGCATCTCTAGCAACTAAGAGAGTTTATGAATGTGGCCGATCCTCATTATTCTTGGATTCTGTGTTTGCAAATTTGCCTGCTCAAAGTTATTTGCTACCCTGAAAACCCCTAAGCACGGTGCTCACGGTCCTTCACGGACACGCGTGCACGTGCAGAGCAGAGAAAGTTTTGAGCTGCCCAAGGCACCCGCTCCCAGCTGAGGCTGAACTCATTTCAAATTCATCATAAACAAGTATCCTTTTCACTCAGTGCCATGTTTTTTCGTGTTTTTGTGGCTTTTGTTGTTTAAAATGCAGTGGTAATGTCTAGTGCTGAAATGCTGCCCACTGTGTCCACGCACAAGAAGGCTGTGCTTATGAGTGGAGAAAATAGCTTCCTCCAGGCATGAGTTATGGCCCTGTTGGCCCTGAGCTCAATGCTAACGAATCAACAATATGCATTAAATAAGGGGTCTTTAAACAGAAACGCACAAAGCAAGGTTAGGCACTGATCGACTGGTAGAGGAAAACGTGACCAGAGGCACCCAGGAACCTAACCCCATGTTTCCCATGGGAGCAACGGTTCTGTGTTTATGGTGACTTTTCAGAACGTGACTGTGGTGACAGTAAGGAGAATTGCCTGCCTTTGGGTGAATGATGATTTCCCACTGAAAGAAAACAGAGGCAGAAATGGAATGTTCCACGGAAGGAGGAAATCGGGGTGCGGGACAGGACACAGCCCTTATAAGTTCCTTTCATCATGACAACAGTGTTCCCCTCTGCTTTGTGTTCGGCAGGTGATACATGCTGCTTGTAATAAAACAGTGCACCTCCCAGGGAAGGGAGTCGGACTCACATCAGCCTCTGTAGCCCACAGTTGGGGGATTTGATGGCTCGACACAACAGATTCATGCCTGCGCTCCCCAGGCTGTTGCTGGACAGGCACAGGTGTGTCAAACTCTGGCCGCTGGTGAGGCATGAGGCCAGGTCCTGGCAGTCGGCAGCTGTGAGGCCACAGTTCCCCAGTCTGCAAGGAGAGAGCCCCCCAGAAGGGAATGGTGAGGTTGTTCTTCAAGTTCCATCCCTCCCTCCCTGGCAAGGAGGGGAAGGAGAGGTCACCCCGGTGGCCGGCATGCCCCTGCCGCTATAGGGCGACATCACATTATATCTGCATTTAACTTGCAAAGTCAACGCCACTTAAATGATGTGGGTGACTAGATCTACCGTGAGCCCCAACAGGAAACACACGGGCGATGCCAGCCGCTCTCCGTCCAGTTGTTTTGCTCCTCGCACGTACTGCGGTGGGAGGTGTTGCTGGATTAGTGACCTTCCTGTTTGGAAGCTGACCTTCCTATCCCATTGGTTTCTCAAAGCTTCATAGGCAGGAATACTTGCAGAGAAGAGTTTAATGGTGCTTCTGGCAGGGGCTCGTGATCAAGTTAGATGAGTTAACCCCTCTCAGGTGCTCAGAGCTGTGCATACAGCAAGCACTTCCTCCATATTATTGACAGTGATTTATTTCGATGAAGAAATGCTATGTGGGTTGGATTAGAAGGGGGTCAGGATATGTAAGCCTGAAATATGCCACTTTGGCATAAGGATGATCTTGAACTGAGAGCACCTGAGAAAAAGCAGAGACAGGAAGAGCTCTCTGCTCTCCCTCACCTGCCTAAAAACAGGGCACGAATTTCCCTTGTGCATGCGTCCCTCCTCTTCGATTCCAGAAAGAGAAGGACACTTGTCACCAAAGATGGGCATGACATTGAGGTGACTTATCCCATAAACTTTATCTACCGTTAGGTCCCCCCATATACTTCTTAGTCACCTACCCACAATTTAGCAGTTCCTAGAAGCTCCATACCCCTTTTATCTAGTTACTCTTCCACTATTTATCATATGTTATTATAATGATATATAAGCTCAAGTCTGCCCGCTCCTTTGGGTTCCTCACATCTTTTCTGTGAAGCCCCCAGGCACATTCAAAAAGAAGTACCACCAATAAAACTGGTCGGTACTTTCCCCTGTCAATCATCAGTTTAATTTGCAGACCTCAGACATTGCACCCAAGAGGATAGAGGTAAAGTTTTTTCCCCCTCCCTTACAGACCGAGGAAGAGAAGACGTGTTGGCTTCTCATGTGATTCTCTTCCCCCCCACCCCCCCACCCCGAATCCCACTCAGGACTTTGAAGGGTAGTTTGTGCCACTTAGTTTTCCTTTTTTGGTACGACTTTAGCCACCAAACTCCCCATGAAAGAGGGAGGTTATTGCCACGGCATGCTTTGAGAGTGGTGAGGGAAACAACTTTGCCCAGATGGCAGGTCTTCGAGGGGGAAATTTCCAAGTAATAGATTAGTCCCTTAGGTATCCAACCAGAGCTCATGTTCTGGCTTTGCCTTTTATTCCCCACGTGACCTTAGACAAGAGATTTCCCTTCTTCTGGATTCTCTTTTCCTTATCAGCAAACGGGATGAAAATAATTCCTCCCTGGCAGTTGTTTGTGAAGATGGGATTAATGAGAAGAGAACATGCAGCACAGAGGCTGGTGTTCAAAGACACCGTAGATGGTGGCTCCAGCCACAAGCCTAAGACTCTCCAGGATTTCGGCATGGGTGAAACTTGCCAGTAGGTAACAGCATTGCTAACTCTAAGCTGAACACTGTATGTTAGTTCCCCAGAACTTACTTGTGTTTAACCAGCCTCTCCCCTTTGGTCCCCAGCCAACAGCCCCTGGCAACCACCGTTCCACTCGCTGGTCCTATGAGCTTGGCCTCTCCCCTAGACTTTCATATTGGTTCAGAGTTTAGTGGCGAAGGCACGGATGTTATTTACTGGGTGTTTTTTTTTTTTTATCCTCAGTATTGGGGCACTCCCATGGGGTCACAACTACCATTCCAACCCTTGGCTTAGGCATCAGCTAATTCCTTCCCCATCGCTTGGACCGTCTCAGTTAAGAGGAAACAGCCTGGGTGAAAAGAAGTTCAACTCACATCAGCTTCTGCAGGGTGCACTGTGAGGCAATCAGGGCATGACAGAGGGGCTTTATGCCCTGGGCTGTCATCTTATTTCCTACCAGGCTCAGAGATTTTAGGCTGATGGACGTAAGAAGGATTTGGGAGATCACCATGCAACAGGTGGGGGTTAATCCACAGTGATCCAACCTGCAGAAACAGGCAACACGAAACACAGTCTCGTCTCTGCCCATAAAGCAACCCGTTTCCCTGCATGCCAGCCACGCTGGCCTTTTTGCTGATTTTTGGACACTGTTTGCTCCAGACTCAGGGTCTGAGCATTTGCTATTTCTTCTGCTTGCAACATCGCCCCACCCCCACCTCCAACCCCACGTCTTTATGTGGTTCAGTTTTTCCATTCGGGTCTCTTGAATGTCACCTCTTCTGAGTAAGCCAGTCTCCCAACTTTACTTACCTGTGCCTGCCCCACCCCGCCCAACCTGGCCACCCCTCTCTCCAGCATTCTTTTAATGCAGATCAATGATCGCCAGCCAATGTTTTATATGTTTGCACTTAAAAAAAAGTTGAAATACATCTGACACGTAACATTGTGTACGTTTAAGGCATAAACATGCTGATTTGAAACATTTATATACTGCAGTAGGATTGCCATTGTAAGCATTAGTGAGCACCATTATTTCTTTTTTGGGGGTGGGAATGATTCAGATCTAGTATCTTCGCAGTTTTGATGTTTGTAATACAATCTTGCTGTCTATGATTATTATACTGTGCGTTAGGTCTATAGGACCTATTTGTGTACAGGTTTGCAAGTTTGCTCCCTCAGCATCTCATAAGCATCCCAAGTAGCGGTGTCTTTTGACCAAGTTAATCTAATCCACAAAACACACGCCCAGGATTTACAAAACTGTGGTACCAGCCCCCAAACTGGAAATGAACAGAACGTCCCCGGGTAGTTGAATGGTTACCTAACTGTTCTGTACCGTGCTACCAGATAGGAAGTACTCAGCACTAAAAAGGAACCAGCATGGATGCTGGATCGGGAAGAATTGGCTGATTGAAAACAGTCCAGTCACAGGGCAGTGACATACTGTACGATTACGGATGGTGTGGTTGGAAAAGGGAACGGGGTTGATGGCACTTCTGGATCTTGGGTACGGCGTGGTTTTACAAATCTGCACGTTTCACAAATTGACACAAAACGACATACACACGTTGGTCACTGTGTCAGCATCCTGGGTTTGACATCACACTGTTAGTTATGGAAGATACAACAATGAGAAATTGGCTCAAGGGTTCCTGTCATCTAATTAATTTTTTTAAAGTTTATTTATTTATTTTGAGGGAGACGGACACAGTGCACAAGCAGGGGAGGGTCAGAGAGAGGGAGACAAAGAATCCCAAGCAGGTTCCGCACTGTCAGCGCAGGGTCTGACTTGGGGCTTGGCCTCAACAATCACAGGATCGTGACCTGAGCTCAAGTTGAGCGCTCAACCAACCGAGTCATCCAGTTGCCCCAAATTGGATTATCTTTATGAAGCACTGAAAGTTACCTTTTTATTGTGGGGAAATATGCCTCACAAAGTTTGTACAGGTGTGTGGCATTAAGTACATCCACGGTGCTACACAAGCATCCACACCATCCACCTCCAGATCGTGCAGTCTTCCTACTAGTTTTGCAACTTGCTGTGAACAATTATTTAAAAAAAAAAAAAAAAAAAAAAGCAGGGGCACCCGGATGGCTGTCAGTTCAGCGAACGACTCTTGGTTTCGGTTCAGGTCATGATCTCATGATTTGTGAGATCGAGCCCCACGGTGGGCCCTGTGCTAATGGCATGGAGCCTGCTTGGGATGTTCTCTCTCTCTCTCTCTCTCTCTCTCTCTCTCTCTCTCCCTGCCTCCCTCCCTCTCTCTCTCTCCCTCTCGCTGCCCCTCCCCTGCTCACACTGTCTCTCTCAAAATAAATAAACATTAAAAAAAAAAAAAAAAGGTAAAGACAACATTGGCAAAACCAAAATGAAAAAAGCAAAAGCCATCCCCAGAACTTACCTCAAAGACTCCAGCAAACAGTTTGGGTGTCTTAACGCTTTGCACGCCATCATGAGATCTTCTTCCCTCAGGTGGGTGCTTTCCAAGCTCAAGTATTTAATATTACGGTTGGAAATGAGAGTCGTCCAGAGATGACAAAGACCAAGGGTAACCTGTGTACCTTTAAATCTACCGAAGAGAGAAAAGACAACGATGCATCAGACATAAGTG
The DNA here is from genome assembly GCF_028018385.1 of Neofelis nebulosa. Classification (NCBI taxonomy): domain Eukaryota; kingdom Metazoa; phylum Chordata; class Mammalia; order Carnivora; family Felidae; genus Neofelis; species Neofelis nebulosa. The sequence continues at coordinate 2,673,087 of NC_080798.1, forward strand.
ACAGTTATAGCTCAATTTTCCCTTGTTCCTCTTCTTGCATTACAACTCTCTTATCTCTCACTATTTGCATTATTTTTTAATGTTTATTTTTGAAGAGAGAGACAGAGCGTGAGCAGGGGAGGGGCAGAGAAAGAGGGAGACAGAGAATCGGAAGCAGGCTCCAGGCTCCAAGCTGTCAGCACAGAGCCTGACATGGGGCTCGAACTCACGGACCACGGGATCATGACCTGAGCCGAAGTCGGACGCTCAACCGACTGAGCCACCCGGCTGCCCCTAATTTTAAAGATCAAAAAAAAATTTAATCTCTCCACCCCATGTGGGGCATAAATCCATAACCCTGAGATTAAGAGTCACACACTCCACTGACTGAGCCAGCCAGGTGCCCCTAATTTATTCAATTTTAAAGCAACAAATACTTGAGCGCCTGGGTAGCTCAGTTGGTTAGGTGACCGACTTTGGCTCAGGTCATGATCTTGAGGTTTGTGAGTTTGAGCCCTGCATTGGTCTCTGTGCTGACAGCTCAGAGCCTGGAGCCTGCTTCAGATTCTGTGTCTCCCCCTCTGTCTACCCCTCCCCTGCTCATGCTCTGTGTCTCTCTGTCTCTCAATAATAAATAAGCGTTAAAAATTTTTTTAAAGCAACAAATACTTGAACCTCTATGATGCAGCAGGCAGTGGGCACAGTATTAAATGATGCTAATATTGCACGTTCTCACGGAGCTTAATCTCGTGGGGGGACACTCAGTGAAGAGCTGAACAAGACAGCTATGCTGAAGAATGAAATTCAGGACGGTCCATTGAGAACAGAGCTACAGGGGCACCTGGCTGACTCAGTAGCCGGGAACACGTGACTCTTGATCTTGGGGTTGTGCGTTCAAGGCCCACGCTGAGTGTAGAGGGCACTTAAAAATAAAATCTTAAAAAAAAAACCCAACAGAACTGCAAACAGATACGATCGAGTTCAAGCTGAACAGAGAAGTTATATGTCGCAAAAAGGAGTCTAAGGTGATAACTTTGGTTTTATTTTTTTTTTATTTTTTTATTTTTTTAAATTTTTTTTTCAACGTTTTTTATTTATTTTTGGGACAGAGAGGGACAGAGCATGAACGGGGGAGGGGCAGAGAGAGAGAGGGAGACACAGAATCGGAAACAGGCTCCAGGCTCCGAGCCATCAGCCCAGAGCCTGACGCGGGGCTCGAACTCACGGACCGCGAGATCGTGACCTGGCTGAAGTCGGACGCTTAACCGACTGCGCCACCCAGGTGCCCCATAACTTTGGTTTTAAAAAAAAAGTCATTTGCCAATATATGCATATAGTTGCATGGAAAGTTCAGGAGATGTGAAAGTAGTTAATTAGAGAAATAGGAGAGGAGGCAAAGGATTTACCTAAGACCCTTGTAGTGCCCGAATCCCGTTACCATTTCGATGTATTCCTGCTGAATTGCAGATACCGTGATGACAGGAACTCTAGGACATCACGGGCAAGAGCGGAGAGCAGGGACTGCTTAGCGGGAAGGGGTGTCCAGTGAAAATGCTAAGATAAAGCTGGCAGAAGAGTCTGGCATAGGACGGAGGTGAACAGGGCACTGCCAGTACTCTGGCATTGCCTGCCTCCCTGGCACAGCCCAGCTCAAGGAAACTACTTAGGGAGGGGATAGAGGCAAGAAGGGGAAAATGTTTGCGTGGAGAAGTTGACTTGCTCCGGTCTGGGGGTCACCTGTGCTTTGCTTGGAGGGAAGAGTCTGGAATAGACTCTGTCCGCAGTAGAACTAGCATTGTCGTCTCGTGCCCCAGGTGCTTGGTGAGCACCCTGGGGTCTACCACAGACCCAGGAACCTACGAGCTGTTCAAATATCTGTTACCTTATTAACAAACGTAAAAGCATTAAGAACTGACGGAAAGCCTCTCTGATCTTCCTCTACCCACTTGCCTGAAATGAGCTCCCCTCACCTTTGCCCCTAGTAACCAGCTCCTATTCATCCTTCAATACCCAGGCTGAGTGAATCTGCCTGACAGGGTCTCTAGTTACACCCCCCTTGTGTGCTTCTGGTGACCCGGTTCCTGTAACTTCTGCAGGACTTATCCTCTCTGATTACATTCTTAGATTGGTCTTTTCTCATAGGTGGGAGAGGAGAGCTGTGACACAGCCACGCCAAGGGGCACGGACCCTTACATCAGATTCTGTATTTTACAGGTTGGCTGCCTCAGCGTGGCACAGAGGGTCTTCATGGCCCCTTCGCTCGGGATGCTGCCACTCAGGTCGAGCTGCCGCAGGCTCGGGTGGGTGCTGAGCACGAAGCAGAGGTCTCCCCACCACTCATCAGCAAGGCGCCTCACCGGCTTCCTACGTTGGAGAAGGAAAGAAACATTTGCTTCCACGGGATGGAGTTTAGCGCGAGCAGGTGTCACAACAGGGTCAGAAGAGACCCGTCCATCACGGTAAGACTCGGATGGATGGCTTCCGAGGGTCTGAGGCCCATTTAGCGTTGTCGCCTTGTGCTTTGCGTGAGTGCTCGCCTACCCACCCTGCTTCCGGAACATTCCGACACCCCAGGGGGGTGTGCGGAGGGGACCTGGAGCCACCAGCTCTATGGTCAGATATGCCCTTAGATCCCAACTCCCCCTGGAACGGGAAAAGGTGCGGTTCACAAGGATGTTCCTCAGAAAGTTAGAAGCAGAACTACTCAATGCTCCAGGAGGCCCACTTACACTCAGGAATTGAAGGCAGCACCCTGAAGAGGGATTTGTGCTATCTTCACAGCAGCCGAGATACGGAAACGGCCTAAATGTCTGCTGACGGATGAACGGATTAGGAAAATGTGACACACCCACACGCACGCACGCACACCAAGGAATATTACTCAGCTTTAAAAACAGGAAATCCAGGGGCGCCTGGGCGGCTCAGTCGGTTAAGCGTCCGACTTCGGCTCAGGTCACGATCTCACGGTCCGTGAGTCCGAGCCCCGCGTCAGGCTCTGGGCTGATGGCTCGGAGCCTGGAGCCTGCTTCCGATTCTGTGTCTCCCTCTCTCTCTGACCCTCCCCCGCTTCCACTCTGTCTCTCTCTCTCTTTCTCAAAAGTAAATAACAAATGGGGCGCCTGGGTGGCGCAGTCGGTTAAGCGTCCGACTTCAGCCAGGTCACGATCTCGCGGTCCGTGAGTTCGAGCCCCGCGTCGGGCTCTGTGCTGACAGCTCGGAGCCTGGAGCCTGTTTCCAATTCTGTGTCTCCCTCTCTCTCTGCCCCTCCCCTGTTCATGCTCTGTGTCTCTCTGTCCCAAAAATAAATAAAAAACATTGAAAAAAAATTAAAAAAAAAAAAAAAGTAAATAACAAACATTAACAATAATAACAAGAAGAATAAAATGGCACAAGTGAAGGACTCACCCTTGGGGACTCAGGGGCTGTGCCTCAGTGAACTCATCCTTTGAGAGGCTCTCCTGCACATCCATCCGAAGTTTCCGCAAATACTGGCAATGTGGGAGGCAGAAGGAGGACACCAGTACATCCATTCTCCGGTTCATTGGAAGCCACACTTCTTGGAAGCTGTTCAATGCCAAGCAAACAAAGTCTTCATCTTGAGTCTCAAAAAGACAGTAGAAGGAGTCCAGGAAGTCCAGAGGGGAGGGGGTGCTGGGCTGCTGACCCAGCAGGGAAATCCAGCCCAGAAGCCCCTGCCTCACCACCAGGGGGACTGGACATCCAAGCAGGACTTCCAGGGTCCCCATCACCTCTTTGCTCATGAGGCCAAACAAGAAACGCTTCATCTGGAGCAAGTGAGCATTGGAGCTGATTTGTCTGAGCTCCATCAAGCTCCTTATGTTCTCCATGAACACAGGGTAGGGATCCCACTCCATTTCCAGTCCTTCTAGAACGTAGTGCAGGGCAGCACAGAACTCCTGGATGCTGGGGTGCAGGAACGTGTAGCACCTTTCGTGGCCATTGTCTCGGAGGAGGACATTCATGTGAAACAGAGCAGAGAGCTCGGACTCCCTGAGTCCGTGAACACTCAGGTCATCTCCGTAAAACACAAACTTCATGTTCCACACTCCCTGCACCGCCATGCGGCACAGGCTCTTCAAGGTGGCTCTCTCTTCCCGGCTGAGACAGCGCTGGGATGGGTCTCGGGGAGTGAGATGATGGAACAGAAAGGTGGTGTACAAGCCCGTGAGGGTCTGGCAGGAAGGAGGAAGGCTCTTTCCCGACGCCTCATGCAGATTCAGAGCCTCGCAGGTGAGCCACCCCAAGATGGGGACCTGGCACTCATTAAACAGCGGGTGGTTGTCCACCACCGAGTTCAAGACTTTTGTCTTCTGATGCTCATTCTTCATGTGCTTAAGGAGCAACTGAACCCTTTTCTCCACGGAGATGCCCCTGACTAACAGGTAACGGGGTGACAGGACCATGGATTTGAGCTTTTCTATGCCTGTGTCTCTGACGGTGATCATCAGGGAGGCCTCAGGGAGCAGGACTTTCTTCAGCAGACTGTGCATCAGAACGGACATGGGTTGCTTGTCTCCCCAGTCTTCACAGAGACCCAAGTCAGCATCTTTGAAGGCAAATTCCAGGTCATTGAAACCATCAACAACAAACAAAAGCCTTTCTGGTTGGGACATGATCTCCGTCACCGGAACCTGTGAGTGTGGCCACTCCCTGCAAATTAGCTCTGCAAAACTGACCTCCCTCATCCACGGCATTTCTCTGGCATGGAGGAAGAAGACATAGGAGAACATTTCCTGGTAGAGTTCACCTCGCGCCCAGTACAGCAGGACCTTTCTGGCCAAAGCTGATTTCCCAATTCCTGATTTCCCATGCAAAACCACAGTGTGAGGCCGGAAGCCCCTCTGGTCTGGATTAAAAGCATCAAACAGTATTTGCATTTCTGGACAGTCAAAGGCAAAGTTGTCAACACCATGGTGTGCGTCCAGCTTCATAGCAAATTTTGTCATCATGTGACTCTTGTAGTCCTCTGTATTACCTCCACAGCCCAAGTTGGACAGGGGAAGGGAGAAGAAAAAACAGGAAACAAAGTTAGAAGAAAGTCTGGATTTCAGGAAAAAGCAAAACACAAGTCCCCAAACCCCTGGACCTAGAATCAATGGATCCTAAGTTAGAGCATGTATGTGTACATGGTTCTTTTGTTTCTTCCTAGCAATGGGCTGATAACAGCCTCCATCCTTCATGCAAAGGTCAATTCCTTAAAGCGTATGAACGCCCTACAAAATACCTCTACTTGTCCCTTTAGTCCCGTCTTTTTTTTCAGCACTTAATACCTGACACATTACATTTTTGTTTGTTTCTTGTCTGTCTCCCCTCAGTAGACTCTGTGCCCCTGCACTTTGTTATTTACTGTTGTATCTTTATTAGAATGATGCCTGACACCCTGTAGACACTCAAGTATTTGTTAAACGAATAATCTATGCCAAACACTACTATGCAGTCTATGAAAGGCAGAGAAGCTTAGGGGAGCTGAGGCTGTGTGTGCATCGGCACTGATTTCTGGGCTTGCAACAGGCATGGATCTCCGGCAGCTCCAGGCTGCTGTGGAGAAATACCTCCATGCAATGGGAAAACCTGCTCTGCCACAAAGAGGCAGACATGGCCCTGAAGTCAGACAGATCCTGCTTGAAATTCCAGGCTCTCTTGTATGGTGTCAATTTCTGAGCCTCAGTTTCCCCACCTCTGAGAGGAGATTAACATCCTCTTGAAGTGTTGGAATAAATATTTAAGAGAGAATGTGCCTTCAAAATTTATTGGCACAGGGCCTGGCAAAAACAATCAGTGGTCACTATTGTTACAAGCCATAGTTCTTTCGCATTATCTGATTTTATTTTTATCCCAGCACTTGTCACAAATGGCAGTTATTTTATGCATCTGGTTTTTGCCTAGTCCCTAGCTTGTGATGGAAGTTCCATGAAAGCACTTTATCTGCATACCTCCAGACTCTTCAACAGCCTCTGACGTCTGACAGGTACTCAATAACATGGAAAAAAAAAAAAAAAAAAAAAAACCTCCTCTAAGCCGGGGTCCTTACATTTGCTGGTAATACTATTATATATTTTTTAAAAAGATGACAAGATCCGGGGTGCCTGGGTGGCTCAGTCGGTTAAGCATCCGACTTCGGCGCAGGTCATGATCTTGGGATCCGTGAGTTTGAGCCCCGCATAGGGCTCTGTGCTGACAGCTCAGTGCCTGGAGCCTGTTTCAGATTCTGGGTCTCCCTCTTTCTCTGACCCTCCCCCATTCATGCTGTGTCTCTGTCTCAAAAATAAATAAACATTAAACAAAAATTTTTTTTTAAAAAGATGACAAGATCCTCTCTGTACAAGTGTATAAGGCAATGACTATCTTTACATAAAATATCTACCCAGAAGTTCTAAATCTTAAGCTCCCTTATTCTGTATAGGGAAAGGTATTAAGACACCTATATTAAAACTATAGGAAGCAGGGGTGCCTGGATGGCTCAGTTGGTTAGGTGTCCGACTTCGGCTCAGGTCATGATCTCATGGCTCATGAGTTCGAGCCCCATATCGGCCTCTATGCTGAAAGCGCAGAGCTTGGAGCCTGCTTTGGATTCTGTGTCTTCCTCTCTTTCTGCCCTTCCTCTGCTCATGCTGTCTCTCTTTCAAAAATAAACAAACATTAAAAAAATTAAAAAAAAAACTGCAGGAAGCAGATCTTGAGGTCTGAACAACCTCTATTTGCTGAGCTCAGACTGATGCATTATCCTCAAAGCACAGACTATGCTCCTGGGCTATAGGTTTTCAAAGAGAGAAGGAAGCCCCAAGGAGGTACGTCTGCGTTGAATTTGGGTCGCCCTTGGCCACCTCTTCTCCCATGGACTCAAGTATTGCATCTGTGACCAATAGTTCCAAATCTCTTTCAATGGTGCTGACTTCTTCCCTGAGATCCTAGGCTCATGTGTCCAACTCACCACCTCAGAGGGTCACAGGGACCTCAAACTCAGTGCGTCAAAAACTCATGTTTTACCTCCAACAAGAAACTCCTCATAAGTTTCCTATAAGTGGCAATTAGACAAAAACTTCTGTTTGTGGACTTACTTTGGAACAGATGTTTGCCTCAATGCTTTCTCCATAAACCTAATTTTAGCCCCATCTCACTCTTATGGTGGTTTGTTCATCTGCAAAATGGGGATATTAATACCTCCCTTAAGAGACTTGTGTAGGATGCTATGACATAATCATAAGACATGGAGAATAGCACCTGGCCCGTGGCAAGTATTCTAGAGAGGTCGTCAATATTGGCATTTATTGCCACTCATCTCAACTGAAAATGGACAACACTGGCAACTTCTGGGTCTTCAAGCATTTGTCTAGTGAAAGATTAAGGCTAACATAGGTTACGTCACAGAGGTGGAATAAAAGTCCAGCTTGAAAGTCAAATAAATCACTGATTCCTGGCATCACCATCCATCAGGCTGTCTAGTGGAAAGACAGGAACTACACCTGACACTTTTTCCCCAGAAATCCCCAACACCAACTTTTATCAAATACCTCATAAGTCAAATCACTTCTGTCCATCAACACTTCCTTGTACACGAATATTCATAGTGGCTTTATTCACAATAGCTAAGAAGTAGAGACAACCCAATGTCCATTGTCTGATGAACAGATAAAGAAAAGGTGGTCTATCTACACAACAGGATATTAGTCAGCAGTAGAAACGAGCTAAGTGCTGGTATGCGCTACAACATGAATATAGAAAACATTATGCTAAATGAAAGAGGCCAGTCATGAAAGACCACACTTGTAGGATACCATTTATATGTATGGTATACATACATAGAAGTCCAGAATAGGCCAATTCATAGAGGCAGAAAGTATATTAGTGGTTTCATAGGACTTGGAGAAGAAGAGATATAGAGTGATAATGGGTTTGGGGTTTCTTTTGGGAAGAGGAAAATGCTCTGGAATAACATAATGGTGATTATTTGCACAACATCGTGAACATGCAAAGAAACACTGAATCGTACACTTTAAAAGGGTGAGCTTTTTGGTACATTGATTATAGCTCAACAAAAAGTCTCAAGTGGAGTGCCTGGTAGCTCAGTTGGTTGGGCAACTGACTCTTGATTTTGCCTCAGATCATGATGTCAGGCTTTGTGAGGTCAAGCCCCAAATCGGGCTCTGTGCTGGCAGCGAGGAGCCTGTTTGGGATTCTCTCATTCCTTCTCTCTCTGCCCCTCCCGTGATTTCTCTCTCTCACTCTCAAAATAAACTTGAAAAGAAAAGAAAAGAAAAAAGAAAAGAAAAGAGAAAAGAAAAGAGAAAAGAAAAGAAAAGAAAAAAGCCTCAAGTAATATTCCTCAGAGAAGTCTGCTGTCACTTCCTTGACTGGTCAATTGCTGTTTCATACAAACATGGCACCTGGGATCTCATCGTTTTGTATTTTGTTTGGTTTAGTTAACATATAACTCTATATATCCATATGTATATGTATTTTACCACTATGTTCCTATCAGTTCTTCAAATGGTAGGTATTCACAAAATAAAGGTTGACAGAAGGACTTGGGAAAAGAGGTCACCACTAGCCAAGTACTTCTGAACAAAGTGCTTGATTACTCTTGTCTATATTTAGCACCTGTCAAACGAGCTTATGCTTCATGCCCAACTTCCCCAGAATCCCAGGTCTTTGGAATGTGTCTTCATACAAAGTAACTGTAGATGATCACAGCAGACATATGTGATGCCTTTGATGATGATTCATTCTAGGAGCTCTTGGGGGAGGAGACTGATGTACCAGAGACAAATGCAGATGAGCAATGGGAAAGTGGACTCTTCTGCCAGCCAAATTCCATTCCAGGATGGCCAAAAAAAAAAAAAAAAAAAAAAAAAACCCACAGCGAATCAGATTTCTTTACCTTGTTCTTTCATCTCTGCTGCTGTGGCACCATCTTGTTCTATAGCTTGTGAAATTTCTGCAAAAGAGAGAAGGAAGAATAAACTCCCCCATTCTTTTATTTTTAAATATAATTGTCAAATTGGTTTCCATACAACACCTAGTGCTCATCCCAACAGGTGTCTTCCTCAATCCCCATCACCCACTTTCCCCTTCCTCCCACACACCCTCAGTTTATTCTCAGTTTTTAAGAATCTCTTATGGTTTGCCTCCTTCCCTCTCTGTAACTTTTTTTCCCCCCTTCCCCTCCCCCATGGTCTTCTGTTAAGTTTCTCAATATCCACATATGAGTGAAAAACATATGGTATGTGCATTTCTCTGCCTGGCTTATTTCACTTAGCATATCCTCCAGTTCCATCCACGTTGCTGCAAACGGCCAGATTTCATTCTTTCTCATTGCCAAGTAGTATTTCATTGTATGTGTAAACCACATCTTCTTTATCCATCAGTTGATGGACATTTAGGCTCTTTCCATAGTTTGGCTATTGTTGAAAGAGCTGCTATAAACGTTGGGGTACAAGTGCCCCTCTGCATCAGCACTCCTGTATCCCTTGGGTAAATTCCTCGTAGTGCTATTGCCAGGTCATAGGGTAGATCTATTTTTAATTTTTTGAGGAACCTCCACACTGTTTTCCAGAGTGGCTGCACCAGTTTGCATTCCCACCAACAGTGCAAGAGGGTTCCCATTTCTCCACATCCTCTTCAGCATCTATAGTCTCCTGATTTGTTCATTTTAGCCACTCTGACTGGCGTGAGGTGGTATCTCATTGTATAAATTCCCCCATTGTTATGTGAATATCTGAATTAGAGAGGGCACAGACCCACATCCCAGGACCAGTTTGGAACATGGCAGCCACTGGCTCAGCTAGAGATGCTAAGTGTATGTAAAATGAGCACTTGATTCAAAATCAGGAGATAGGAAGTTCTGGTCTCAATTCTGCTTTTAATTCTTTGGAGACCTTTTGGCAAGTCATTAAAATGGTGGATAAAATCTGGTGGATAAGAACCAAGGGTCTGGAGTCAGACATAGGATTTAAATGGGAATTCTGTCCCTTCCTGCTTATGAGGTCTTAGTCAACTTGCTGGTCTAACATGCTTCTGTGGGTTCATCTGTAGAGCTAGGATAATACCTCCTACGTTGTGGAGTTGCTCTGAAAATTAAATCAGGTGTTTTGGTAGAGGAATAGCACAGTCTCTGGTGTATAATAGCTACTACTTGCTGAGAATAACCATTATATCTACTTATTAAAAATAGTTTCCTAATGTGGCTAAGTACATATTTGACATAGGTGATATGGGAATGACTTACGGTATTTAAGGAATAGTCAAAAGGGTGGTGTTAATCTTGCAAATTATAAAAAAAAACATGCAATAAATTATCACAAATGTAACAGAAAACCATTTGAGCATTTTAAAGCAGACGAGTCAAGTTTTCAGATGTAAATTTCTAAAAGATCACCTTGGTTATTATTGTATGGAAAATGGATTGCATACAACCAGAGTGGAAACGGATAAGAAATTCGAAGAAAATGATTCTCATATACAGGGTATGGGTAGAAAAACATAGAAATGGATTATACTCTAGATGTGCATCTCATAGGATTTTGATTCATTGGATGAAGGTGGAGAAAGAAAAGAAGCAGTCAGTCAGACTAAAAAGCGAGTAGGCTTTTGGAATGAATAAGCAGGTGGATAGCAGTCCCATTTACTGAAATAAAAAAACAGAGGAGGCAGATATATAGAACACCAAGAACACCAATAACAGCAGATTACATGGTCTTCTGAAGCATGCATAGAACTTTCTCTAAGACACGCCACATGTTAGCCCATAAGACACAACGTGAAAATGGAACAACAAACTAAAACTTACAGCATGGAGATAGAGCAGTGGTTAGAGTGTCGACATGTGTAGGGTTTAAGTATACAGCTTAGCCTCTGGATCTTCAGTTTTGTTACCAGATGATTGGAATTACAGTTACTACCACACGAAGTCCTGTGGAGATCTAGGAGATTGAAGCACGTGGCACCATGCTTAACAAGTGGTCTCAACAGGTCTCAACAAGTGGTAGTTCTTGTGCACAATGGTAATTTAGAGGGGTTTCCCAATGTGGCTTAGAAGACCCCAGCTTTTGTCCATTTTGATCCTACTGCCAAGATTAGTCAGTCGGTGTCTCTATTTCATATCACTAAATCACTACTTAGTAATCTTTAAACCCAGTAAGATACGATTTTATCCCTCGAAAGAGAATATGTGGGACTCCCCCTGTTAAGCCTAGATTTACATTAAAATTGGGATAATTTATGCCCTCTGGGATCCTGAAACTCTGTGACTCATCAGTTCCTCAGACTTTAGTTTTGAAAGGGATTTTCCTGCCCACAGTCTGAACAAAGCTGCTTCAACAGGAGGTTGGTCCTGATTCTTTTGAGGTGTTAGACTTCATGGTCAATGCTGACTGCTGGAAGATTACCAATATATAAGTGGTAGTGTGGGTAACAGTGGGGGAAAGCATGCTGTCTATATAAGCCTACATCTTTCCCTGTATGTTTTGGCATCACTGCTTTGAGTCCTTTTGTTGGTCTCCTTTTTCCTCCACTGAAGTGTAAACTTCATGAATGCCGGGGATTTGCATGTACTTTGTCCATGGATGTATCATAAGTCACAGAGCGGTGCCTGGCATATCACCAGTACTCAAATATTTGGGGACTTGTATTGAACATGGTTTCATGTTATCTGGTTCTCCTCACCAAAGCCTCCAAAACAGATTATTAGGTGAAGCTTGTCCTGGTGGGGTCATGGAGTTATCCAAACTGAAGATGGAAACTCAAATAGTTGTAAGAAAGCTTTAAGATCACAGAGCTCTTTGGACTCAGAATAAGAAAGACCATGATGGGAATGCAAGCTGGTGCAGCCACTCTGGAAAACAGTATGGAGGTTCCTCAAAAAACTGAAAATAAAACTACCCTACGACCCAGCAATTGCACTACTAGGCATTTATCCACAGGATCCAGGTGTGCTGTTTCAAAGGGACACATGCACCCCCATGTTTATAGCAGCACTATCAACAATAGCCAAAGTATGGAAAGAGCCCAAATGTCCATCGATGGATGAATGGATAAAGAAGATGTGGTGTGTGTGTACACACACACACACACACACACTCACACACACACACACACACACAACACACACACTGGAGTATTACTCGGCAATCAAAAAGAGTGAAATCTTGCCATTTGCAACTATGTGGATGGAACTGGAGGGTGTCATGCTAAGTGAAATTAGTCAGTCAGAGAAAGACAAAAATCATATGACTTCACTCATATGAGGACGTTAAGAGACAAAACAGAGGAACATAAGGGAAGGGAAACAAAGATAATATAAAAACAGGGAGGGGGACAAAACAGAAGAGACTCATAAATAAGGAGAACAAACTAAGGGTTGCTGGAGGGGTTGTGGGAGGGGGGATGGGCTAAATGGGCAAGGGGCATTAAGGAATCTACTCCTGAAATCATTGTTTCACTATATGCTAACTAATTTGGATGTAAATTTAAAAGAATAAAACTTAAAAAATAGATTAAAAAACTAAAAAAATAAATCTTTTGAAAATTAAAAAAAAAAAAAAAGAAAGAAAGAAAGACCATGATTACCAGATCCTCAGAACCCATACAACCACCTGACAGAACAGAAAGAACACTGGACTATCAGGAGTAATGGTTCAAGTCCCAGATGTGCCACTAACTCATCACCATGTGGCTTGAGACGTATCCATTTTCCCACCATGCCCATACTGACCTGGTACTTCTTTCATGCTCAGTTCTTGGTCATTCTTCATTGTAGAATTTTCTGGCATTTCAGCCAGTGAATATCCTGCAACGGAGAGTAGATGAAATAATAGTCCCTAATAAAGTCAGCAATTTCCAAGACTAGGGATGAGATTTCCCATTACTGAATACTGAGGGGAGCCAAGACAAGTCTCAGATCTCAGTTTGTTCTCTGGTATCAGAGACAATGGAGTCAGATCCTCAAGTGCCACCAGCACAGCAAAGCAACAGAGACTTGTTGCAAAGACAGCTCTGATTTTGAATTTGTAAATTCCAGTCCCAGTTTTCCTGTAAGGCCTTGGGTAATTAACATAACAAGGCAGTTTATGGTGGCTATCAAGAATTTATCTTCAAGAGTCATCCTGAACACCTCTCTTGAACTTCAAACTAGTTAGTTAACTACTCACTAGGGACCTGTGAATTATCCAAATAGAGGTGTCCAGCTCATCAGTTCTAACATTGTTTACTCATTCTCCTGTCTACTTGCTGCAAAACAACTCTTCCAATGTTTCTTGGGATGAGGTAATGGAACCCCATGCACCCAGTCTCATGCCAGAAACATGGGTGTCATCCATGATAGCATATTCTCTCTGCATTTAGTCCTACAAAACTGTTGTGTCTGCTTTTGAAACATCTTCAGTTGAATTTCTACTTTCTCTAATGGCCACTGCCACCCTGGCCCAAGACACCTTTATTTCTCCCAGGGGATGCCAGAATGGCCTCTTAACTGGTCTCCCCACACCTATTCATTTATTCTGTCTGGACCACAAAACACTTCAGCAACAATGATGAAATGTCAATTGGATTATTTTTACTCCATCCCCTTTCAAACGAATGGCTTATTCTTTGCTATTAAAATTATTTTCAAGATGCTGTGTTGTCCAACTTGTAGTCCACTTCCCCATATTTATCTCTTGTCTTGTTCCCTCAAGTTCTTCATGCTCTAGCCAAGCTCTTTGTTAAAGGCTTCATGATGCTCCTGTCTTCTGCTCATCATGTGCTATGTGCTTCTCTAATTATGCCCAGTTGGCTTGGCTAGCTTCTTTTCTTCATATTTGTTTCAGCCTGAACTTCACTTCTTCTAGGAAGTGATTCTGTCCTTCACTTTCCTCTGGTCTGGAATAGGAAACTCTCCTTTTTCTACACCATTAAAAAAATCACCCGTTTATTCCTCTTCCTTGCTGCACTGGAAACTATGAATTCTCATGGGTCACATGCCAGAGATTTAAAGATATGTTAAATAATGAGTCCTGTCTTTGTCACCTGTAAGCTCATGAACTGGGTCATGTTGTAGAACTTGGTAGAAACTCTATTTTATTTTATTTTTTATATAGAGAGGGAGGGAGCCAAAACATAAGAGACTCTTAAAAACTGAGAACAAACTGAGGGTGGTTGGGGGGTAGGAGGGAGGAGGGGGTGGGTGATGGGTATTGAGGAGGGCACCTGTTGGGATGAGCACTTAGTGTTGTATGGAAACCAATTTGACAATAAATTATATTTATTTAATATGAAATTTATTGTCAAATTGGTTTCCATACAACACCCAGTGCTCAACAGGTGCCCTCCTCAGTGTCCATCAACAAGTTTCCCCTCTCCTCCACCCCCCATCAACCCTCAGTTTGTTCTCAGTATTTAAGAGAATCTAATGGTTTGCCTCCCTCCCTCTCTGTAACTTTTCCCCCCTTTACCTCCGCCATGGTCTTCTGTTAAGTTTCTCAGGATCCACCTATGAGTGCAAACATATGGTATCTGTCTTTCTCTGACTGACTTATTTCACTTAGCATAATACCCTCCAGTTCCATCCACGTTGCTACAAATGGCCAGGATTTCATTCTTTCTCATTGCCAAGAAATATTCCATGGTATATATAAACCACATCTTCTTCATCCATTAGTCATAGAACCTCTATTTTAGCTTCTTCAATGGGGAACCTATTTCATGGAGTGGGTTTGAGACTCAATGACAGGGCAGTTTCAACATAGTGCCTCATCTAGAGTACTGACTCAGTAAACATCACCCATCATTTTAATTTTAGATAGAGCCCTAATTTCCTGTGAATCAATTAGGGCTTTTTTTGTTTTCCACACAGGGCTTTTTTGAAGCTCTGAAAGGATAGCTTCTCTTAAAGTCCTTTGAACTTCAGATAGATGCAGAGTTACATCTAGGCATTTAGGGCCAATCTGACTGCTCACCCTTGGGACTCTTTTCTAAGTTTTCTGTCCACAGTTGAAGAAGAGAATTCCTCTTGAGAAAGGAGGGCTATTATTTTTTTCTACCTTTCTCCTAAATACCCTAAGATAGTCACACAATATGATCTGAATACATTGCTATAATATGGACACCAAGAGTCTGACAAGATCAATCCTTAGAGTTCCTTGAGCCTTAGTCCTTCAGCTTGGGGCAAGAAATATGGGATACACCCACTGTACATCCACCATAGTGTTCTCAATAAGTGAATGAAGCTTTGTTGATCCCTTTCTATATTTTCTGTTGTTGAAACTTTGCAATAGCACATGTAAGCATTAGTGTTCCAAGATGTGGAATCCAAGGGTCAGAGTAAAAGGGGATTTGCTCAAAGTCACACAGAACAAGTAGAAGGTCCAGAGCTCAAGCTTAGCACTTAGGACTCCAAATCCTATCTACTAACTTCAACCAAATTCTGTCCAGGTAGAGGGTCTATCTACTCAATTCTTCTCTTCCACTGTTTCACAGGGGAGAGACTACTCTAATTTCCAGCCAGGTAGGATGACCATTGAGTGACTTCTCACAGTTCAGACTCATGCTGTGGAGATGGACCCAATTAGACATCAAGGATACCTTCCCCATTCCCATGGGGGCTTGATGTCATCTCCTTTCTCTCCTACTCCCTGATTTGCCCCAAGTCTTACTCACTTTTCATCTCTTTCCTTGCCTTCTCAGAGAGTATGGACAGGTTCATCTTTTCAAAGATGTGAATAGATATTTTCCAGGCAAGAGATTCTCTATAATGCTCATGCAACAGGGAGGCTAGATGTTCCACATTGGCACTGTTTACTTCAACCCACGGAAAAGAGCACATTGCCAGTTCTGAAGCATTTTCCATGAGCAATTCCTTAAATGTCTGAAATTCTTCCTTTCCTAGCTGCTTGAAACACCACTGCAGTCCATAGTTGGAAAAGGAGGGTAGTTTGGCTTCCCGCATCTTAGTGCAAGGCTGAGAGCTCAGGTTTTGATGGAAAAGTGGATTCTTTGGTAATATGGAGCAAGTGATACCTGTGGAAGAGTAGTAAGATTCAAAAGAGGATCTTGCATCAAATTCTCAAGTTCATACAACCAACCTCAGTTAACTCACTAGAAACAACATTCTCTGTTCCTTTTGTGAAACACACAGAAAAGCCCCATTCATGGGTAACAATTCTTTATAGACTTAAAATTACTTGACTTCATATCTGTTTATCTCATTACAAGAATATAAGCTCTGGGATGTTTTGCTGCCCTTATCCCTAGTTCCCAAAACACCACCCAGCATAGGGTCAGATTCAAAACACTTAAAAGAATACATAAACACTAATTTGAAAGGATATGTGCACCGTATGTTTATTGTAGCATTACCTACAATAACCAAATTATGGAAGCAACTCAACTGTTCATCGATAGATGAATGAGTAAAGAAGGTGTGTGTATATGTACACACACACACACACACACACACACACACACACACACACGGATATTATTCAGCCATGACAAAGGACGAAATCTTGAGATATGCAACACCATGGATGGAGCTAGAGTATTATGCTAAATGAAATATGTCAGACTGAGAAAAACAAATAACATATGATTTCAGTTTTATGTGGAATTTAAGGAACAAAAAACAAATGAGCAATTGAAAAGGAAAAAAAGAGAAAGAGGCAAACCAAGAAACAGAGTCTTAAGGATATTAAGAGAACACACTGATGGCTACAAGAGAGGAGATGGGTGGGGGTGATGGGCAAACAGGTGATGGGTATTAAGGAGGGCACTTATGTGATAAGCACTAGGTGTTGTATGAAATTGTTGAATCACTATATGATACACCGGAAACTAGTATTACACTTATATTAACTATACTGGAATTAAAATAATTAAAATCAACAATAAAAAACCCCAAAACACTTATCAGTGATGCTCTTGGCTAATGTACCTATACTCATGAAAACTGGCAAATAAGTTACCACCACTTACTGAAAATTAGTCACACTGTTTATTACTATTATTGTGTTTATTTTTGAGAGAGAGAGAGAGAGAGAGAGACAGACAGAGAGACAGAGAGAGACAGAGAGACAGAGACAGCATGAGCAGGGGAGGGGCAGAGAGAGAGGGAGACACAGAATCTGAAGCAGGTTCCAGGCTCTGAGCTGTCAGCACAGAGTCCAATACGGGGCTCGAACCCACCACGATCTCATAGTTCGAAATCATGATGAAATCAGACCCTCAACTGAGCCACCCAGGCTCCCCTATTATTATTTTTTTTAAGTAGGCTCTACATCCAATGTGGTGCTTGAACTCATGGCCCTGAGATCAAGAGTTGCACGCTCTACCAACTGAGCCAGGCAGGTGCCCCAGTCACACAGTTTTTAGAGCAGTTGATTCCTTCTGTGTCTGTTAACATAATATGAAGTTACATAAACATAGTAAAGAGTTGTGGTATAAAAATAAATGGGTAAACATTTGAAAATCTTATTTGACAAGGATATTCTATCTAGAAAATATAATAAAAAGATAAACAACCTGATTAAAAATGGGTAAATGGTCTGAATAGACATTTCTCCAAAGAAGATCTACCATTGGCAAATAAGCACATGACAAGATGCTCAACCTCCTTGGCCATCAGAACAGATTCTACACCCCTGACCCCCTCCATCAGCTTGTTCTGTACATGGACGTCCATGACCTGTGCCATGCATTTCTCCTCAGAATCGTCTAGGCTGGTCGGTGGTGACAAACATTTTGTACTTGTTAGGAATGCTCCAGGAAGAATTCTTAAATCTAGGAAATCTCCTCTTTCATTATTATATGGCCTCTATAAACAGGGACAACCAATACCAGTTGGGCATTTTGGGAATGTTCTGGTCTTGCCCAGCCATTGGTTTGTGGTGGAAAATAAAGCAATCAAAGGGATATCATGTAATAAAAAACTTTAAGGGCTCAAGTAGACGGCAACTTGATTTTTTCCCCATGAGCCATAGTAGAGTGGAGGTTAGTTGTGCTGGATATTCCTATACTTGCTGTGCTTCTAGGTCTGATTTGTAGATACCCAGTGAGGTCCTCTCGAGCTCCTTCCTGGTACTGGAAGCATGTCACCAAGGTGTAACCAGATTGTAAGGTACATGTCTGGTCAAACTCGGAGTTTTGTTGTTGCTGCCTAGGTAGACAGGGCATCTACTCTCTGTGCCCTTAACTTACACACTGGATTCTGGTAGTTTCTCTCTGCTGCTCCCCTGCCATTCTCTACATGCAGTTTTAAGGAGGGGGTGGTGACTAATATTACTTCAATTTACAATGAGAGAGCTGGAGGATAAAGAAATTGAAGATTATAAAATACAGTTAAAACCTTGGATTGCGAGGAACTTCTTCTGTGAGTGTGTCACAAGATGAGCAAGCATTTCTTTTTTTTTTTTAATTTTTTTTAACATTTATTTATTTTTGAGACAGAGAGCATGAACAGGGGAGGGTCAGAGAAAGAGGGAGACACAGAATCTGAAACAGGCTCCAGGCTCTGAGCTGTCAGCACAGAGCCTGACGCAGGGCTTGAACCCACGGACCGTGAGATCATGACCTGAGCCGAAGTCAGACGCTTAACCAGCTGAGCCACCCAGTCGCCCCAGAGCAACCATTTCTAATAAATTTTAACTTAACAAGCAATGTCTTGCAGTATGAGTAGTACGTGATGCTGAAGGTCACATGGTCACAACTGAGCCAATGCTTCTTGAAATTCACCTTGATATACAAGTGCTTTGGATTACAGACATATTTCTGGAATGAATTAAGCTCACAAACCAAGGTTTTACTGTACATGGAAGGAAACGTGGAAGGAAGGGCTCTGGGTTGGTGAAAGAGGGGGACACAGATGCCACTGTGACAAAATGGTAGTTTTCCTAAGCTAGAGTATTTCAAACACTGCTTTCAGAGATGAAGCGGTCTACATGGGCACAAGTTTTCCCCCTAGGATATAGGACACAGGGGATCACAAATGTCTGGTTTATGAGAATTACATCTTAAAACAGTTCAGAGATGGTAGTCAGACCATTATCATGGACTGACCAGCTGCCTGGAGAAGCAAATAGAGTGGTTGGGACAGAGTGCTAATGGCCCACAAAACTGAAAACAATCAGCCCTTTGGATTGAAAACAATCCACTGACTTATGCTCTTAAAAAAAAAAAAGCTTCAACATTGGGGTGCCTGGGTGACTCAGTTGGTTAAGCATCTGACTCTTGGTTTTGGCTCCATTCATGATCTCACAGTTTGTGGGCTCTGTGCCAACAGTACAGAGCCTGCTTGGGATTCTCTCTTTCTCCCTCTCTCTGCCCCTCCCCAACTTGCTCTTTCTCTTTCAAAATAAATAAACCTAAAAAAATTTAAAACTAAAATTTCCTATTTTTCCCCCTCCAACATAAAACAACCTGGATACGTGGAGATGGAAAACAAAACACCCCTCCCCCCCCCCACCCCAGTCTCCCAACTATTTGGTTAAGTGGTGACTAAATGAATATGGGAAGCTCATTTAAAGGAGAATAAATTTCAGATGGCCACACATGCACACGGGTGTAGACATGATTTGAATTGAACGTTTGCCTTATCGTGCAAAGCAATCAAAGGAACAAGCGGAGGAGAACCGTGGCTGTAAAAAGTCACAAAAGTCTCAGTGGCCTCAGGAAGGTTATTTTTAGGATGGGATGCTTGACAAAGTTTATATGCTCAGAGGGAAGAGTAAGTAAAAGTAGAGGCAGGAAACAAAACAATTAAATGAGCACTTACTCTTTTCTAAATCCCTTCTTAGGCAATTTACAGCAACTCATTAATACTTTCCATCAGTAATGTGGATACACAAAGAGTGTTACTGTCTTCACTTTACAGAGTGTTTTAGGAAAAAGCATTTGAACGCACATCTGATTATAATGCTCCACCTCTTCCAACACATCCCAGGAGGGAGCTGATAATCAAACCCAACAGAGTAGGAGGAAAGCACAGGTGGAGGGACTGGCCTGGGGAAGGCAGATGGACCCCTTCCCCTGGAAGGCTGAAGAGGGATTGGGGAGAAGGTAAGGACATTATTCCCACAAAGGGCAGAGTTGTAGGTTGGAAAGATGTAGAGTAAGACTGGTGGTTAATATTATTTTCTGGAAATAAATGACTAGCCAAGCTTCCCCTTTGTCTTTATCCTTTATTCTATGTCTTGCAATAGCTTTCTGCACCGGGTCTTGAATGATCCCATAGAAGTGGTCAAGATCACAGGGCTTGAGATCTATCACATGCAGTTTTGAATGTTCATTCAGCCCTTGCTACTCCAGGCAAAGCCATTTATTCCTCTGTGACTCAGTTTCCCCATGTGACAACACCCTCAGGACTGTATAGCGCTTCAATAACTGTAACCCTTCCCTGTGTGGTTAACATATAATTAGCACCTTAATTATAATTAACATATAATTAACACAGTGAAAACCCTGAGCTCCCACAAGACCTGGTCCAGACATCAGCTGATCTTGAACTTAGAGTCACAGCACCACCCACTCTGTCCTCTATTTTAGACCTAGAGACTGGGAAGGATTAAAGGAACGTACTGAAGGAACCCAAACAAACGTGAAAAATATTCTTTTATCAAAATGGGGAAATGGGACGCCTCATTCTTTCAAAGCATATCTTTGGTTCTTGGGCTCTGGCTAGTCTAAATGGAGAGCGTGGGCACACAGAGCCAAGCTCAAGGAATAAGTCCTAACCAGTGCCAGAGAAAGAAAGGAGACGAAATCTAGGAACAAGAGAAAATACTCACCAACTCGCCTCCAAAATCAGAGCCCGCTCCCCGGCCAATGGGCAACCACACGGTGAGGGTCTTTGGGGAATCCTGGGTCAGTGACGTTGTTGCTTCCCATTGGTTGTCCTGGGCTCTGAATGGCCAGCTCCAGGGTAGATGTGGAGCAGCTGTCTTCTGCACCTGTCCTTGCACTATTGAAGATGCTGCCTCATCCTTAGCACACCTGTGCTCAGCCCTCACCTGGTTGTCCCAGGGCAATGTTCTTATTTTACACAACCTGCATTTACTGACCAGTGTCTAATGCCACTGCTGTTGTCTGTTCAGTTGACTTTCTCCATAAACTCTTTTTTAAATGTTTATTTATTTATTTTGAGAGAGAGAGAGAGAGAGAGAGAGAGTAAGGGAGGGATGGGGAGAGAGAGAGAGAGAGAGAGAGAGAATCCCAGACTCCATGATGTCAGCGTAGAGCCCAATGTGCGGCTCGAATTCACAAACTACGAGATCATGACCTGAGCCGAAGTCAGACACTCAACTAACTGAGCCACCTAGGCACCTCTCTCCATAAAACTCTTATCTGGATTCCCTGTGAACTCATCATAAGCATTCCTGTTTGTTATCAAAAGAACAGTCTCCGAAATTCTCCCCTTCTGAAGTGTCCATCTTGGGCAGTAGAAGTACTCGCCATTTTGTGCCTTGAGTCTCCACGTTAATCGTTGTCTCCTGGAATTCTCCCATCCTTCCCCCTGCCCTCCTCGCTTTACTGAAATATAACTGACAACACTATGTAAGTTCAAGCTACACAATGTATTGCTTTGACACACTGATTCACTGAAAAGTGATTGCCAGCAATGCTAACGGATACCTCCTATTCCAGTAGTTCCCAAACTTCACCCCAGGTTAGAATCATCTGGGAGAATTTTAAAACCCCTGATGCCCAGGCCACACCCTACTCCAATTAAGTCTGGATGTCTGGGGCTGGCAGCCAGGCAACAGTGCTTTTATTAAAGATTCCCAGGTAAGACCCTGTGCCACAAAGACTGGGGACATTGTCACACTTTCAAGCCCGGCTATTTTCAAGGCACATTCCCCTACTGCTTTAGCAAAGGGGTGTCTCCTGGGCCCTTGTGGGGAACCTGTAAGTGGGTGGATTCTCTGGCTTTCTGTTGCCCCCAGGCAAGGCAGTTCAGGGCAGCCCCACCTCATTCACTGTGGATCCTAGTGGTGGTACATTATGATCAGCTCCAGCTGTTAAATTCTGGGCTCTGGAGAACAAATCAAAGCAAATGAAATTTGCAAATGACATATTGGATAAAGGGTTAGTATCCAAAATCTATAAAGAACTTATCAAACTCAACACCCCAAAAGCAAATAATCCAGTGAAGAAATGGGCAAAATACATGAACATTTTCCAAAGAAGACATCCAGATGGTTAACAGACACGTGCAAAGATGCTCAACATCACTCATCATCAGGGAAATACAAATCAAAACCACAATGAGATGTTACCTCACACCTGTCAGAATGGCTAACATTAACAACTCAGGAAACAACAGATGTTGGCAATGATGTGGAGAAAGGAGAACCCTTTTTCACTGCTGGCGGGAATACAAACTGGGGCAGCCACTCTGGAAAACAATATGGAGGTTCCTCAAAAAACTACAAATAGAACTACTCTATGACCCAGCAATTGCACTACTAAGTATTTATCCAAAGGTTACAAAAACACTAATTCAAAGGGGCACATGGACCCCAGTGTCTATAGCAGTGCTATCAACAATAGCCAAACTATGGAAAGAACCCAAATGTCCATTGACTGATGAATGAATAAAGAAGATGTGGTACATATATACAATGGAATATTACTCGTCGATGAAAAAGAATGAAATCTTGCCATTTGCAACAATGTGGTTGGAACTGGAAGGTATTACGCTAAGCGAAATTAGAGAAAGACAAGTATCATATGATTTCACTCATCTATGGAATTTAAGAAACACAACAGATCAACATAAGGGAAAGAAAAATAAGATAAAAACAGAGAGGGAGGCAAACCATAAGACGGTTAAATACAGAGAACAACCTGAGGGTTGCTGTAGGAGAGGTGGATGGGGGGGATGGGCTAAATGGGTGATGGGCACTAAGGAGGGTACTTGTTGGGGTGAACACTGGGTGTTATAAGTAAGTGATGAATCAATGTGTTCTACTCCTGAAGCCAATATTATACTATATGTTAACCAACTTGAATTTAAATAAATAAATTTTAAAAACCAAAAAAAAAAAAAGCAAATTTTAAATGGAAGATTTGATTACCTTTATTTCTCTCTATGCTTTAAGGATGGGGTGGAGGTGGGGTTGAGGATTCCAACTGCTCTGACTTTTGTAATGAAACCCTTCTGGAGACCAGAGAACCAATGCAGATAATACCTGATCATTACTTTGTATAGAAAAACATGAGTTTTTATTTAAAAAAAAAATTTTTTTTTAAGGTTTATTTTTTTGAGACAGAGAGAGACAGAGCATGAACGGGGGGGGGGTCAGAGAGTGAGGGAGACACAGAATCCGAAATGGGCTCCAGGCTCCGAGCTGCCAGCACAGAGCCTGAAGTGGGGCTCGAACTCACCGTGAGATCATGACCCGAGCCAAAGTCGGACGCTCAACCGACTGAGCCACCCAGGCGCCCCAAAACATGAGTTTTTCAAAAGAAAAATATCGTATGGCTGCCTCTATATCTTTGAGTTCCAAATGCTGTCCTAACTCCTTCATTCATGTACAACATGATTTAGACCTGGAAAGTTCAGACTGCCCTGTGATGTATAGTCCCTTCCTGTGAGGTTGGAGGGGAGGTCATCTGCATATTACTAGAGTTTCTCAAAGTTCTGTGGACCACGAGGAGACAGAGCATGTAGGGAACCACTCTCTAGAGCAAGGATCTAGTTCAGCCTGCTATGTGTCCAAGAAACATTTGCCTTAATTTGTTTTATTGTATTAATACACTAAAATCACTTTTAGAAGTTCAGTTTTTAAAAAGTTTATTAATTTTTGAGAGAACGAGAGAGAGAGAGAAAGAATCCCAAGCAGGCTCCACACCCAGCACGGGGCTTGAACTCACAACTGTGAGATCATGACCTGAGCTGAAACCAAGAGTTGGATGCTCAGCCAACTTAGCCACCCCAGTGCCCCTGAGGTTTCTTCCATTGATCTACTAGTCTACTGGTAAATAAATAACACTTGAAAAGCTTTCACATTGCATTTATGTATACATTTTTAATTAAATTCTTCTGATATCCTCATAGGCAATTCAGATACTTCCCAGAGACAATATTAACATGACAAATTCAAGGACTTCCAGAAGCCAGGGGTGGAAGAGGGCTGGTTTCCCCAACTCAGTGACTAATCCATGTCTAACACATGACCGTCAACATCTCCAAGGGAGCTGTTTAGAGGTCATGCCCCACACCATTTTCCAGAAACAATTGGGCCATTCCAGACTCAGAATGGCCCACAGAATAGGCCAAAATTCCCCAAGTTTTCTCTAGGAAAAAAATACCCAGGGTGGGGTCGCCAGATCACTCCATCCATCTTGCCTCCTTCCAGTACTCAATGCTCCAGTCCTGTATGATCCTCAGGACTTCATTCTTCACAGCTGGGCCCTCCAGCCTTGTCATTGTCTCTGCTGCGTAGTTCTGCTTCGTCTCCCTGTGAAGGACAAGAATCAGGCTTTGTCGTCTCACATTTGGTGTGCGTGTGTGTGTGTGTTCCTAGAAACGTACACAGAACCTTGAAGACAGAAGTGCGCCACCCTGTAGACCACTCTGGTCCCATGCTGCAAACCAAGACCAGACTACTGCTCTGGGGAGTCAGGGATGGTGGCCGAGGTCCTCCATCCAACCACTTACTAAGTGTGGTCAGCAGCCTCAGATGGCCCAGTGATTCTGCCCTGTTATTCTCACTCTGGTGGAGTCTCCTCCCTTCTTGGGCTATGGTTGGTCTGTGTCACCAGCAGAATAGGGCAGGAATGATGGATGCCACTTTCAACTGAAGAGATCAAAGACTGAGGTCTGTTTTTGGGTGTCCTCTCTCTGTCTCTCACTTGTTCTGGAGGAAGCCAGCTGCATCGTCATGAGCAGCCGTACAGAGAGTAATCAAGGCCTCCTGCCAACAGCCATATGGGTGAGCATAGAAATCACTCTTCTAAGTCTCCATCATACCCCGTCAGTGAAGATCATGAGCTAGAACTACCCAGCCAAAACGCTCCCATTGTTCTGACCCTTGGAAATGTTACAAGAAAATTAACGTGTGTTGCCTTAAGGGATTAAGCTTTGCAGTAATTTGTTACGGAGCAATGGATAATGAAAACTCCAGATACCCTTACAACCTCCACCCAGAATCCACCGCTGACTGAGAACGCTGTGGCGTCACATCTCCATGGAGGAAGCTGCCATCCCAGTTCACAGATGGGGAAACTGAGACTCAGAGAGGTAAAGGAACTTGTTCACAGTCATACTGGTAAGTGGTGACTAACTCAGTTAACACAAGGAGGGAAGGTGAAGGACAGAAGGAAGTTAAAATCCGACAGGAGAGTGCAGGCCAATGTTCCCAACAGGCACCAGGAAAATATAAATCCCCAGGAAATAAGAGGAAAATCAACAGCTGCAATAGCTTTTTAGGTCCAGAGTTTCCCTCTTGTCCAGGAGCTTTGCTTGGGCTGTTGTTTTTCTGCACAGGGAACCCAACAGAGACTTACAAAACAGCCCTCGCTTTCCACTTGCGCTGCTGAAAAGCCTCCTGCAGGAGCAGTATACCCCTGCACCCGATGTCATTCTTGCTCACGTCCAGGTATCTCAGGCTCTGGTTGTGGAGGAACATGGAGGCCATAGCCTGGCAACAGACATAGGTGAACAGGCACCTTTCCAACTTGTGGGGTGGAACCAGACAGTAGACAAGTGGCCACGCCCCACATCGGAGAGCTCAGCCAATCCGAATCCTGGAAATCACACCCCCCTGGAATGAGGCATTTCCTTCCAAACATGGGTTAAGTACGTGCTACAGATGCGTCAGTTTTTTCTTGTAGTTTAGGATGGCTGTCCAGGGTAGGCTATAAAAGTCTTAACTCCAAGAAGTGAGGAGCCACACAATCTCTTTTAGAAATTGATTGTCACTGTGCATTAGCTTTGTTCATTCAAAAAATATTTATTTAGCACCACCTGTGTACCAAGGCACACAACCATGAAGAAAACAGCATCCCTGGCTTCCTGGAACTCATAGTTGATTGGGGGTGGTGGGGGGCAGGCAGGTCACCAGATAAATATATGCAAAGAGCATGGTTTCAGTATTCTAGAAAGATACCTTTGCCCTCACAGGCAGTGTTCATGGCAAAAGGGAGAGACAGGTCCAGAAAGGAGCTGAGTCACAGAAGTGCTGTGTATCATAAATTCAGAACAGGCATATAAGAGGAAGTGGTGCGTGGGTGAGCGAAAGGTACAAGAAGGGGGTGGTTTTGGCTTCCATCTTTGAACAAGGAGTACAGTCTCCCCAGGAGCAAGGCTATTATAAACAGTGCAGAGCAGACATAACAGAGGAGGCCTTGGGATCCCTGTGTCTCCTACTTGTGGACTGTTTGCTTTCATTCTGAGTGCTTGCCTCCCCTGCCCTGTGCATCTCTGCTAGCCCATAAATGACAAGCTGGGAGCTGCTGCCCAAGCCAAAACTACAAGGGCATCACTCAGCTTTGCCTTAGTTTACAAAGGCCCTGACTTTCTTTCTGTCAGGTAGGTCCCCGGTCCTCCCTGTGCACACCAGCCAAAAAGTTCCCTAACCTCATTTAGAGTCACTTAAATCATTTCCTTTTGACAGAAGGAGGCAAGTCATTCTAAATTAATTATTTTTTAAAAGCTTTTATTTTTTATTAAATAAAAAAATGTTTATTTCTTTTTGAGAGAGTGTGTGGGAGCAGGGGAGGGGCAGAGAGAGAGTGAGACACAGAGTCTGAAGCAGGCTCTAGGCTCTGAGCTGTCAGCACAGAGCCGGACGTGGGGCTTGAACTCACAAACTGTGAGATCATGGCCTGAGCTGAAGTCGGATGCTAAACCGACTGAGCCACCCAGATGCCCCCAGATTGTATTTTTAACTAATCTCCACACCCAACGTTGGGCTCTAACATACAATCCTGAGATCAAGAGCTGCAAAGCATCCCTAAAATAATTCTAATTATAAATAAGACGCACAGGTATGTGAGGACTGTTTTTAAAATGAAAAGAATAAGCAATAGAAGTCTGGGTTCTTCTTGGGAAAAATAAAGATGTCGATGGCTTTTCTACAAGACTAGAATTCTATAGAATGAAATCTAGGGGATTTTTAGATCAAGAAGAGGGAGGGAGGGGAGGGTGGGTGATGGGTATTGAGGAGGGCACCTTTTGGGAGGAGCACTGGGTGTTGTATGGAAACCAATTTGACAGTAAATTTCATATATTAAAAAAAAAAGAAGTTTGGGATACAGAGGGGTCTATGAATTTCATACTCAGCCAGGTTACTGCTCATCAGTGAAAAGTAGTAGATTTTGAAAAGTAGTCTCACACAAGCAAAGGCTTAGAGAACACTACATAAATGCTCATCTGGAAATTTATTTCATTCTTTTTGTTTGTTCAATTGTTTTTCAAGTTTGTTTGTTTATTTATTTATTTATTATTGTTTTTAATACGAAATTTATTGCCAAATTGGTTTCCATACAACAGCCAGTGCTCATCCCAACAGGTGCCCTCCTCAATGCCCATCAGCCACTATTTCATCCTTGAAAATGTATTTCACTCAATTTAAGAGATAAATCAGTATTTAAAACCCAAGATTAAATTTCTGGAGAAAAACAATCATGAGCTGGGGCACCTGGCTGGCTCAGTTGGTGGAGCATGCAACTCTTGATCTTGAGGTTGTGAGTTTGAGCCCCACATTGGATGTAGAGATTACTTAAAATAAAAAATCTTTAAAAAATGAAAAAGAATCATGAGCTGCAATGAACAATGAAATTTTTTTTTTTACTGGATAATTATCAACAAAAGTGAAATCCATGATCAGGATATCCTAAGAAATTAGAGATGTAGGGGAAGCTGGGTGGGATAGTTGATTAAGCGTCTGACTCTTGATTTTGGCCCAGGTCATGATCTCATGGTTTGTGAGATAGAGACCCAAGTCAGGCTCCATGCTGAACATGGATCCTGCTTAAGATTCTCTCTCTCCCTCTCTCTACTCCTCCCCCTCTCTCTCTAAAATCAAAAGAAAGAAAGAAATTAGAGATGTAACATAAAACAATGATTTTAATGATCTAGACTTAAAACCTAAATTATACTAATAGAGAACAGATTATGTGGGCAGAAAAGAGGCAAAGCACTTTCACCCATATCCACTGATCACCAGAGAAGAGACGTTTCCAAATCTTTTCCAAATACTTAATTTAACCACAATCCTCATTAAAAATAGGACGAATCTTGCCAAATCTTTGGCTAGTGTGCATGTTAGCATAGAGACCATTTAGGAGAAGAAGAAGAAAAAATATATATGTAAAGAAAAGAATTTATAAGTACAAAAGTTGATTTCAGAAGGCCAGCTATCTCAGGCATCAGTCCACAGCCAACAAATACACTTTCTTTTACTGGATGGAAGACTGTTTCCTAGAACATTGGTACTCCAAGTGTACCAAGCCAGGGAACCACTTGGGCATGCTGGTCAAAGAGAGCCCGCCTCCAGAGCACCTACTTCTGTGTACTCAACCAAAGGAGCTGACCAGGATCTCCAAGAGATACCTGCACCTCATTCCCTGCAGCATTACTCACGATAGCTACCCTCCGGAAACAGCCTGCATGCCCACCAGCAGATGAATGGATAAAGAAAACATGGTGTTTACACACAATGGTATATTACTCAGCTGCAAGAAAGAAGGAAATCCCACCATTTGTGATGTCAGAGATGCACCTTGCCGTAGTTATGCTGAACAAAACAAAACAGACCAAGAAAGACCAACACTGCAATAATTTCTAATGACTCCCCAGATGAACAAGTTCCCCGTCTGAGGAACCACCTTCAGAACCACTGCACACAAGCTTCCTGGAAGACCTGGATCCTGCATTCCACTAAGAATTTTACAGACCATTGTCCTCATTGCAAAGGAGGGGATGGGGGTAACTTACTCCAGAATCTGGAGGACAGACTCAGGATTCTCGAGGGCCTCAAAGAGCAGGATAACACCATCGTCCTTCAGACTGTTAAAACCCAGGTCCAGGCTTCTCAAATTTTTATTTTTATCCAGAGCAGAGGCCATTTCCTGACAGCACTCGGAGGTCAGGTTACAGTTTCTCAGCCTGCGAAGGAACACATGTCAAGAAAACCAATGAGATGGAGTTCCGGAAGATGGCGGCGTAGGAGGACGCTGGGCTCACCGCGCGTCCTGCTGATCACTTAGATTCCACCTACACCTGCCTAAAGAACCCAGAAAATCACCAGAGGATTAGCAGAACGGAGTCTCCGGAGCCAAGCGCAGACGAGAGGCCCACGGAAGAGGGTAGGAAGGGCGGCGAGGCGGTGCGCGCTCCACGGACTGGCGGGAGGGAGCTGGGGCGGAGGGGCGGCTCGCCGGCCAAGCAGAGACCCCGAGTCGGGCTGGCAAAAGCGGAGGGGCCGGACGGACTGTGTTCCGACAGCAAGCGCGACTTAGCGTCTGGGAGGTCATAAGTTAACAGCTCTGCTCAGAAAGCGGGAAGGCTGGAGGACAAAGGGAGGGAGAGCTGCTGAGCCCCCGGACGGCAGAGCTCAGCTTGGCGGGGAACAAAGGCGCTCGCCAGCGCCATCTCCCCCGCCCATCCCCCAGCCAAAATCCCAAAGGGAACCAGTTCCTGCCAGGGAACTTGCTCGCTCCGCGCAAACACCCAACTCTGTGCTTCTGCGGAGCCAAACCTCCGGCAGCGGATCTGACTCCCTCCCGCTGCCACAGGGCCCCTCCTGAAGTGGATCACCTAAGGAGAAGCGAGCTAAGCCTGCCCCTCCCGCCCCGTGCACCTTGCCTACCCACCCCAGCTAATACGCCAGCTCCCCAGCACCACAAGCCTGGCAGTGTGCAAGTAGACCAGACGGGCCACACCACCCCACGGTGAATCCCGCCCCTAGGAGAGGGGAAGAGAAGGCACACACCAGTCTGACTGTGGCCCCAGCGGTGGGCTGGGGGCAGACATCAGGGCGGACTGCGGCCCCGCCCACCAACTCCAGTTATACACCACAGCACGGGGGAAGTGCCCTGCAGGTCCTCGGCGCTCCAGGGACTATCCAAAATGACCAAACGGAAGAATTCCCCTCAGAGGAATCTCCAGGAAATAACAACAGCTAATGAACTGATCAAAAAGGATTTAAATAATATAACAGAAAGTGAATTTAGAATAATAGTCATAAAATTAATCGCTGGGCTTGAAAACAGTATACAGAACAGCAGAGAATCTCTTGCCACAGAGATCAAGGGACTAAGGAACAGTCACGAGGAGCTGAAAAACGCTTTAAACGAAATGCAAAACAAAATGGAAACCACGACAGCTCGGATTGAAGAGGCAGAGGAGAGAATAGGTGAACTAGAAGATAAAGTTATGGAGAAAGAGGAAGCTGAGAGAAAGAGAGATAAAAAAATCCAGGAGTATGAGGGGAAAATTAGGGAACTAAGTGATACACTAAAAAGAAATAATATACGCATAATTGGTATCCCAGAGGAGGAAGAGAGAGGGAAAGGTGCTGAAGGGGTACTTGAAGAAATTATAGCTGAGAACTTCCCTGAACTGGGGAAGGAAAAAGGCATTGAAATCCAAGAGGCACAGAGAACTCCCTTCAGACGTAACGTGAATCGATCTTCTGCACGACATATCATAGTGAAACTGGCAAAATACAAGGATAAAGAGAAAATTCTGAAAGCAGCAAGGGATAAACGTGCCCTCACATATAAAGGGAGACCTATAAGACTCGTGACTGATCTCTCCTTTGAAACTTGGCAGGCCAGAAAGGCTTGGCACGATATCTTCAGTGTGCTAAACAGAAAAAATATGCAGCCGAGAATCCTTTATCCAGCAAGTCTGTCATTTAGAATAGAAGGAGAGATAAAGGTCTTCCCAAACAAAC
The DNA here is from genome assembly GCF_028018385.1 of Neofelis nebulosa. NCBI lineage: Eukaryota > Metazoa > Chordata > Mammalia > Carnivora > Felidae > Neofelis > Neofelis nebulosa. Next base: position 2,703,956 of record NC_080798.1, read on the forward strand.
AAAAACTGAAGGAATTTGTCACCACGAAACCAGCCCTACAAGAGATCCTAAGGGGGATCCTGTGAGACAAAGTACCAGAGTCATCACTACAAGCATAAAAAAATACAGACATCACAATGACTCTAAACCTGTATCTTTCTATACTAACACTGAATGTAAATGGATTAAATGCACCAACCAAAAGACATAGGGTATCAGAATGGATAAAAAAACAAGACCCATCTATTTGCTGTCTACAAGAGACTCATTTTAGATCTGAGGACACCTTTAGATTGAGAGTGAGGGGATGGAGAACTATTTATCATGCTACTGGAAGCCAAAAGAAAGCTGGAGTAGCCATACTTATATCAGACAAACTAGACTTTAAATTAAAGGCTGTAACAAGAGATGAAGAAGGGCATTATATAATAATTACAGGGTCTATCCATCAGGAAGAGCTAACAATTATAAATGTGTATGCACCAAATACCGGAGCCCCCAGATATATAAAACAGTTACTCATAAACATAAGCAACCTTATTGATAAGAATGTGGTCATTGCAGGGGACTTTAACACCCCACTTACAGAAATGGATAGATCATCTAGACACACAGTCAATAAAGAAACAAAGGCCCTGAATGATACATTGGATCAGATGGACTTGACAGATATATTTAGAACTCTGCATCCCAAAGCAACAGAATATACTTTCTTCTCGAGTGCACATGGAACATTCTCCAAGATAGATCATATACTGGGTCACAAAACAGCCCTTCATAAGTTTACAAGAATTGAAATTATACCATGCATACTTTCAGACCACAATGCTATGAAGCTTGAAATCAACCACAGGAAAAAGTCTGGAAAACCTCCAAAAGCATGGAGGTTAAAGAACACCCTACTAACGAATGAGTGGGTCAACCAGGCAATTAGAGAAGAAATTAAAAAATATATGGAAACAAATGAAAATGAAAATACAACAATCCAAACACTTTGGGACGCAGCGAAGGCAGTCCTGAGAGGAAAATACATTGCAATCCAGGCCTATCTCAAGAAACAAGAAAAATCCCAAATACAAAATCTAACAGCACACCTAAAGGAAATAGAAGCAGAACAGCAAAGGCAGCCTAAACCCAGCAGAAGAAGAGAAATCATAAAGATCAGAGCAGAAATAAACAATATAGAATCTAAAAAAACTGTAGAGCAGATCAACGAAACCAAGAGTTGGTTTTTTGAAAAAATAAACAAAATTGACAAACCTCTAGCCAGGCTTCTCAAAAAGAAAAGGGAGATGACCCAAATAGATAAAATCATGAATGAAAATGGAATGATTACAACCAATCCCTCAGAGATACAAACAATTATCAGGGAATACTATGAAAAATTATATGCCAACAAATTGGACAACCTTGAAGAAATGGACAAATTCCTAAACACCCACACTCTTCCAAAACTCAATCAGGAGGAAATAGAAAGCTTGAACAGATCCATAACCAGCGAAGAAATTGAATCGGTTATCAAAAATCTCCCAACAAATAAGAGTCCAGGACCAGATGGCTTCCCAGGGGAGTTCTACCAGACGTTTAAAGCAGAGATAATACCTATCCTTCTCAAGCTATTCCAAGAAATAGAAAGGGAAGGAAAACTTCCAGACTCATTCTATGAAGCCAGTATTACTTTGATTCCTAAACCAGACAGAGACCCAGTAAAAAAAGAGAACTACAGGCCAATATCCCTGATGAATATGGATGCAAAAATTCTCAATAAGATACTAACAAATCGAATTCAACAGCATATAAAAAGAATTATTCACCATGATCAAGTGGGATTCATTCCTGGGATGCAGGGCTGGTTCAACATTCGCAAATCGATCAATGTGATACATCACATTAACAAAAAAAAAGAGAAGAACCATATGATCCTGTCAATCGATGCAGAAAAGGCCTTTGACAAAATCCAGCACCCTTTCTTAATAAAAACCCTGGAGAAAGTCGGGATAGAAGGAACATACTTAAAGATCATAAAAGCCATTTATGAAAAGCCCACAGCTAACATCATCCTCAATGGGGAAAAACTGAGAGCTTTTTCCCTGAGATCAGGAACACGACAGGGATGCCCACTCTCACCGCTGTTGTTTAATATAGTGCTGGAAGTTCTAGCATCAGCAATCAGACAACAAAAGGAAATCAAAGGCATCAAAATTGGCAAAGATGAAGTCAAGCTTTCGCTTTTTGCAGATGACATGATATTATACATGGAAAATCCGATAGACTCCACCAAAAGTCTGCTAGAACTGATACATGAATTCAGCAAAGTTGCAGGATACAAAATCAATGTACAGAAATCAGTTGCATTCTTATACACTAACAATGAAGCAACAGAAAGACAAATAAAGAAACTGATCCCATTCACAATTGCACCAAGAAGCATAAAATACCTAGGAATAAATCTAACCAAAGATGTAAAAGATCTGTATGCTGAAAACTATAGAAAGCTTATGCAGGTAATTGAAGAAGATATAAAGAAATGGAAAGACATTCCCTGCTCATGGATTGGAAGAATAAATATTGCCAAAATGTCAATACTACCCAAAGCTATCTACACATTCAATGCAATCCCAATCAAAATTGCACCAGCATTCTTCTCGAAACTAGAACAAGCAATCCTAAAATTCATATGGAACCACAAAAGGCCCCGAATAGCCAAAGTAATTTTGAAGAAGAAGACCAAAGCAGGAGGCATCACAATCCCAGACTTTAGCCTCTACTACAAAGCTGTCATCATCAAGACAGCATGGTATTGGCATAAAAACAGACACATAGACCAATGGAATCGAATAGAAACCCCAGAACTAGACCCACAAACGTATGGCCAACTCATTTTTGACAAAGCAGGAAAGAACATCCAATGGAAAAAAGACAGTCTCTTTAACAAATGGTGCTGGGAGAACTGGACAGCAACATGCAGAAGGTTGAAACTAGACCACTTTCTCACACCATTCACAAAAATAAACTCAAAATGGATAAAGGACCTGAATGTGAGACAGGAAACCATCAAAACCTTAGAGGAGAAAGCAGGAAAAGACCTCTCTGACCTCAGCCGTAGCAATCTCTTACTTGGCACATCCCCAAAGGCAAGGGAATTAAAAGCAAAAGTGAATTACTGGGACCTTATGAAGATAAAAAGCTTCTGCACAGCAAAGGAAACAACCAACAAAACTAAAAGGCAACCAACGGAATGGGAAAAGATATTTGCAAATGACACATCGGACAAAGGGCTAGTATCCAAAATCTATAAAGAGCTCATCAAACTCCACACCCGAAAAACAAATAACCCAGTGAATAAATGGGCAGAAAACATGAATAGACACTTCTCTAAAGAAGACATCCGGATGGCCAACAGGCACATGAAAAGATGTTCAACGTCGCTCCTCATCAGGGAAATACAAATCAAAACCACACTCAGATATCACCTCACGCCAGTCAGAGTGGCCAAAATGAAGAAATCAGGAGACTATAGATGCTGGAGAGGATGTGGAGAGACGGGAACCCTCTTGCACTGTTGGTGGGAATGCAAATTGGTGCAGCCGCTCTGGAAAGCAGTGTGAAGGTTCCTCAGAAAATTAAAAATAGACCTACCCTATGACCCAGCAATAGCACTGCTAGGAATTTATCCAAGGGATACAGGAGTACTGATGCATAGGGGCACTTGTACCCCAATGTTTATAGCAGCACTCTCAACAATAGCCAAATTATGGAAAGAGCCTAAATGTCCATCAACTGATGAATGGATAAAGAAATTGTGGTTTATATACACAATGGAATACTACGTGGCAATGAGAAAGAATGAAATATGGCCTTTTGTAGCAACGTGGGTGGAACTGGAGAGTGTGATGCTAAGTGAAATAAGCCATACAGAGAAAGACAGATACCATATGGTTTCACTCTTATGTGGATCCTGAAAAACGTAACAGAAACCCATGGGGGAGGGGAAGGGAAAAAAAAAAAAAAAAGAGGTTAGAGTGGGAGAGAGCCAAAGCATAAGAGACTGTTAAAAACTGAGAACAAACTGAGGGTTGATGGGGGGTGGGAGGGAGGGCAGGGTGGGTGATGGGTATTGAGGAGGGCACCTTTTGGGATGAGCACTGGGTGTTGTATGGAAACCAATTTGACAGTAAATTTCATATATTAAAAAATAAAAAAATAAAAAAATAAATAAAATAAAATAAAATAAAATAAAATAAAAAGAAAAGAAAACCAATGAAACACCCTTAGATTTTATTCCTTTCTTGCCTCCCACCCTGCTTTTTTTTGGATATAACATCAAGATATTATTATCATGCTGTATCATTCACCAATTTAGATTGTACAAATCAACGTCATTTAGTATATTTACAAAGGTGCACGTTTGCCACAATTTTAGGATATTTTCAGTACCCCAAAAAGGAACACCCTGTACCCTTTTAATTCCCAGATTCTTCCCCCAGCCACCCCCCAGTCTAGCAACTGCTGTCTGGATATTAATCTGAAGGAAGTGAGATCAGCATCTCAAAAAGAAATATGACATCTTTCATTTGCCATAATATTTTCACGATTCATCCATATTGTAGCATGTGTCAATACGTCATTCCTTTTTACGGTTGAATAATATTCCATCATATGGATGCACTGACCCTTCTTCATTCACACATCAGCTTATAAACACTAAGGTTGTTTCCACTTTTTGGCTATTGTAAATAATGCCCCTATGAGCATCGGTGTACAAGTTTTGGTGCGGATGTACGTTTTTTATTTCTGTCGTGTGTGTACCTGTGAGTGGAATTGCTGACTCCTGTGTTAGGTCTAGATTTAACTTTTTGAGGAGCAGCTAGACCATTTTCCAAAGCAGCTGCACCATTTTCTGCTTCTTTTTGGGGAAGCTGAAAGTGTAATGGGTTCAGGGGGTATTTTGTGCCACTCTCTCATTTCTGGTTTTATGAGCTAGAAAATTTATGGTTGAAGACCATCTGAGTTTGTTTTCTATTAATAACAGACAAAAGCACTGTGCATTGGTGCTCTGAGACTAATTTCAACATGTGTGGGGTGGTCTCCCACACTAATAAACAATTCTTAGACGTCAATAGGGTCCAAGAATTCAACTCACTTCTGATACTGTCTACAGATCATCAGATTGTACACGTTAAGGGCTCAGTCCTACAAGACTGCTTCCCCTACATCATCCCCTCCCTAGATACCAGGCACGAGCCCAGACTATTACCTGTGCTTCTGAACAGTGGGTTATAAACTGAAGGTTCCAGTGCCTTCTTCCAACCTAGGAGGCCAATCACCTGTTACCCGTGCTTCTGATCGACTGACTATAGATCAGAGGTTCCTATGACCCCCTCCTTGGGATTTGATTAATTTGCCAGAGCAGCTCACATAACTCAGGAAACCCATTTACTCATTTTATTATAAAAGGTTAGAACTCAAGAACAGCAGACGGGAGAGATGTGTAGGGCCAGGCATGGAGAAAGGATGTGGGGGGGTTCCATGTCCTCTCCAGGTGTGCCTTTCTTCCCACATCTGAACGTGTTCATCCACCCAGAAGCTCTCAGATCCCATCCTTTGGGGTTTTTATGAGGCTTCATTATGTAGGCATGATTAATTAAATCATTGGCTATGGGTGGCTGGTTCCACCTGCCTCTCCTCTCCTCTCTTCTCCCCAGAGGCCAGGGCATAGGACTTAAAGTTCTAACCCACTCATCACAAGGCTGGTCCTTGGGGCAGCAAGCCTCCATCCTTAGGAACTTTCCACAAGCCACCTCATTAACATAATAAAAGATGCCTTTATGGCTCTCACCACTTAGGTATTTCCAAGGGCTTGGGGACCTCTGTGCCAGAAACAGGGACGAAGACCAAATACATATTTTTTATGTTATAAGTCACAGTATCATACATCCTGACACAAGGGAAATCATTTAAAGAATTCATGATGGGGCACCTGGGTGGCTGAGTCAGTTAAGCATCCAACCTCAGCTCAGATCATGTTCTCACGGTTCGTGAGTTCGAGCCCCATGTCAGGCTCTATGCTGACAGCTCAGAGCCTGGAGCCTGCTTCTGATTCTGTGTCTCCCTCTCTCTCTGCCCCTCCTCTGCTCATGCCTCTGTCTCTCTCTGTCTCTTAAAAATAAATAAACATAAAAATTTTTTAAAAAGAATTTATGATAGAGATCAGTGCACACGCACACACACACACACACACACGCATGCACACATGCACGGCTACCTCAATCACTCTGTTATACTCCAGGCAGTCTCAAACAAGACATTCTGGGACTCACACCAGCCTCTGTAGAGGGCACGAAGAGTGCTGTAAGGCACTGCAAAGCTGTTTTGTTCCTTCGTCTTTCAAAGCATTTTCTGCCAAGCTCAGATGGGTCAGGTTCTCGTTTCTCTTGAGGGAAGAAGTAAGACTTGTACAAGAAAGCAGTGTGAGGTCACAATTCTCCAACCTGTTGGGCAGAAAGACACAGATGGGATGCAATTTCATTCATGTGCATGTCCCAAACTGAGAGAGGAACATGGCCATCTGGGGTGTCCTTTTCAGTGTGAAAGTGTCATCACACCTCTGTAACCACCCCTTAGGGCTTCCAAGTCCTAAAGGAGAGGTTATCAGCCTTCCTGTGAGGCTAGGGGAGTGGAGGAGATGTGGGTCAGGAAAACAGCAATAGGGATTTACAAGGATGGGAAAGAGACCACCAATGACTAAACAATACATAATGGGCACCGGGGTGGCCCGGGAGAGACAGCCCTTCACAAGCTTCAAAAATGTATGCTTAAAAGAGATGCATTTTAAAATTTATTATTTTATTTTTTTTATTTTTGGGACAGAGAGAGACAGAGCATGAACGGGGGAGGGGCAGAGAGAGAGGGAGACACAGAATCGGAAACAGGCTCCAGGCTCCGAGCCATCAGCCCAGAGCCTGACGCGGGGCTCGAACTCACGGACCGCGAGATCGTGACCTGGCTGAAGTCGGACGCTTAACCGACTGCGCCACCCAGGCGCCCCAAGAGATGCATTTTAAAGACATGAGCAGGCATTCATAGTCTGCTGTGAATAGTAAGGTCATGAAAACATTCTCATAGTAATAAAGGAAATACAAGTGAGAACAATGAGGTGCCACCTCCTGTTTGACAGACTGGCAAAAAACAGTAAGGAGAAGACAGATGGACGGTAACAGCAGTGGACGAGGGACTGGAGTTCTGGGAACTGGTGGCTACCTGCTGGAGAGGGTGCAAACGGGTTCAGAGATGCTGGAAACAAGCAGGTAAAATGGAACACGGATGCTGTCCATGACCCAGAGATCCTACTGCTGGAGCATTCATCACAGTGTGTGTGTGTGTGTGTGTGTGTGTGTGTGTGTGTGTGTGTGTACAGCCCAAACCTCAGTGGCCAGTAGATGGTGCATATTCACACACACATGATCATCCAGTAGTGAAGGTGAATAGATTTCCAAAACCACGGAGCACGAAAGTGTCGGTTGATCAGAAAAAGAACACATACTAAGCTGAGGCCACTTATGTGAAATTCAAAGCAATGAAAAACTGTGTGGTGCTCAGTTTAAGAATACATGTGGGGGGGGCCTGATCAGCCCAATTCGAGGTGGCTATCATGAGGTGGGGGAGGGGGGCAGGAATCAATACAATTAGTGAGGAAGGAAAATAATACTGGTGAGCCTCTAGTTCATAAACTAGATGACAGATATATCAGGCTCACTATAATTATGTATTCCAGGGTCTTGGGTATAAATGTGTACTTTTATGGAGACATTCTTGGTCTGTCCTCAGCTTTTCATGGACCCGTCTATGTAATTATATCAGTCACCAGACTTAAGTTGGCACACATTCCCCCATGACTGCTTTTCTCCCAGAAGCACTCAGTTCACCACACAAATGAACAGCAGTCATGACAATAACAGAAAGATTTATGACAGCCTCTCCAGCTGGGCCACGGACAGGTAATATTCCCCAAATGTCTCCAGGTAGCTACTTCCTAATATTAGTGTCTTTGAGTGTATGTTACTTCTGAGATGCCTGGCAATATCAATCCAACTTTTAGGGTTAAGTGAGCAGTCTTCCAGGCTACGGAGGCCACAGAAAAATGCCCAGCCTGAACCCCTGGGGAAAATGGTACCTGTGTAGACACATAGATCCCATGAGCCGTCTCACATCCTTGTTTTTCACACAGAGTGACTCCAGGGGTTACTTCCATCCTTTCCAGTAGGAAAGCTTCAGCACTTGGGGTCAGACCCAACTGGCATGGTCTTGCAACTGGGCTCTAACTATGAAGCAGGGACTCAATTCAGCCCTTGAAATACAGCTTCTTTTTACATTCATCCAACAAACAATCTTCAAGATGAAGGACTGAGATTTCAGTCACGTGAGACAAGTCTTCCCATGTCACCCACCTGCCATCTTGCCAAGCTAGGTTTCCATCTCAAGTTGATCGCTAGCAAACTACTGTGCTGCCCTACCTCCAGTCTGGCCACCTGAGCCTGGTTCCGTTAAATGTCGAGATTATCCACTCAGCTCTGACGGGTGTGAAGGAGCAGAGCTGGCAGATGGAAACAAGAGACTGCTCAAGCTGTGTCGGTTCAGCGTCACACACGGAGAGACTGGTCGGGATGCTGAGCACTTGAGTGCTGGTAGATGTTCAGCCACTGACTCTGGAGAACAAAAGCCCTGATGTGCAATGTTTACCAATGTCTAGTGTGAATGCTCCCACAGTGGCTGATTTCAAGCTACCAATGTCAAGTTGTTGGACGCACAGTTGGGGAGAGACATGCAGGAGCACCCCACCACACAAATGCAACAACCTCAGAAACACATACTGGGAGTTGGCAAACTATGGCCATGGGCTAAGTCTGGCTGGCCACCTGGTTTCGTACAGCCTGTGAACTAAGAATTTAGAAAACTTTTTAGGGGCGCCTGGGTGGTTCAGTTGTTAAGTGTCTGACTCTTGATTTTGGCTCAGGTCATGATCTCACATCATGAGTTTGAGACCCATGTCAGGCTCTGCGTTGGCAGCTTGGAGCCTGCTTAGGATTCTCTCTCTCTACCCCTCTCCCTGCCTCAAAATACATAAACATTAAAAAAAAATTTTTAATGGTGAAAAAAGATCAAAGAACAATACTTTGTGACACATGGAAATTAAATGAAATTCAAATCCTGTGCCCACAATAAATATTAGTAAATTATATAGTGAATAGAGTTATTAATAAATTTTTAATAAATTATTAATAATAGCTATTAATAACTTGTATTAGTCACAGATGCTTAACAAATTAATAATAATACAGTTTTATTGAACATAGCCATACCTATTCATTTACATATTGGCCATGGAAACTTTAGACCTATAACGGCAGAGTTGAAAAGTCATGACAAAAGACTGTATGGCCCACAAAGCTGAAAATACTTATCTGGACCTTTATAGAAAAAGTTTGCTGAATGCTGGCATCAATAATAGTATAGTAAAGAAATTAGGAGGTGATGAATTTTGATAATCTATTATTCTTTTTTCTTTTTTTGGTGGGCTCTATGCCCAGTATGGGGCTTGAACTCACCCCACATGCTTTACTGACTGAACCAGCCAGGTGCCCCTAAATTTGTTTTTTTCATATAGTTTATTTAATTGTAAGTCTGTATAACTTTGTAATAATGGCGTTTGAAAATCATGCATAGAAACTAGAGCCCAGCTGGTTTTTCTTTTCTAGTGCCATGCTAGCTGCTCTTGACAAGGTAACATTCGTCGTAAGGTGTATGTAACCCAATGTGAACTGCATCGTCTAAAGTGTTAGCCATCAAGTAAGACCAAATGTTTCTGTCACTGAAGTGTTCTGAACTATACCTTGATGTTTAAAAGCAAAATCTTGGTTAGAACAACCTTCACCTCCTAGGATCTATTTTTTAAATCTTCTGTCCCCTGTGGTTATCAACTGCATGTACCAGGCCTCTAGAAACTAGTGTGTTAAACTGAACCAACTTGATGGGAGTGACTATAGGGCTTGTTTTCCAAAGAAGAGCATCGTTTAGAGTAGCGAAATTAGAAGCCTGCTTTAGGCATGTTGTAAAGCTGTTGGAGAAGTAACTCCTCAAGTTTTGTGAGTGGAAATGTAGTTCTCAAGTCACACTATGCTTTAAGAGGTTGTAACAAATATAAACAAATTAAAAAAAAGAAAGAAAGAAAATCAGCTCACAAAACTCCTGTGTTCTTAGAAATCACCTCTTGCAAGCCAGTATGAGGGGAGTCAAGCTCACCACCGGAGGCTCTAGTCTTGTATCTTAGACATATCTAGGATATGGTCAGGTTGTAGAGTGTGAAAAGTTGAGTGAAAGTTAGAACCAGGGAGTAGAATGGTGGTTGCCAAGGTCAGGAGTGTAGCGGTAAGGGGAAGAAGATGGTCTTTGGGTTGTAAGATGTGTGAATTGTGGGGATCTAACATACAGCTGTAGTTAACAGCACCATATTATATACTTGAAATTTGCCAAGAGAGGAGATCTTAAATGTTCCTTCCCCCAAATGGTAACTAGGTGAGGTTGATGGTGATGATTATTTCTCAACGTGTGTGTATATCAAATCATCATGTTGTACACCTTGGAAAAAAAAACCAAAAACAACTAGATCGAAAGAAAGATGGCAGGCAGACCACACATGTAATCCCACCTCCGGAAAACCAGTCTGGGTCTCTCTCAATCCCAGGCTTGTCTTACCTGAGATGCTGTAGATAACACTGTGGGTACTTCAAGGCTGTGCACAGAAACTCCATGGTCTCACATCTCACTTCTGTGCCTTGTATTTCCAAGTGTCTCATATACCGGTTTTCAATCAAAACTTGGAAGAAGTCTTCATTCAACATGGAAGGATTCACGTGTCTAAAGCTGGAGAAGTACACAGCGCCTAGTTACAAGATCTTATCGGCTAATTAGTTCTTTTTACAAAAACAGCTTTACTGAGGTATAAATGATATATCAGTAAACACATCTATTATGTATTTAAGGATTATCATTTGGTGTTGGATATATATATATATATATATATATATATATATATATATATATATATAATACACTCATGAAATCATTACCACAGTCAAGGTGGCTAATTAGTCCTTCTTATCCTCCAGCTTTATTGAGATGTGATCGACACATAACAATGTATGAGTTAAGGTGCACAATGTGTTGATTTAATACACTAATATATTGCAGAATGGTTGCTGCCTTGGCATTGGCTAACACCCTCATCCCATTACAAAATTATCATTACTTGTTTTATGATGGGAACGTTGAAGATCAACTCTTGGCAACTTTGGAGTTTACAATACGGTATTGTTGACTACAGTCACAATGCTGTCTTATCAGATCCCCAGAACTTATCTTCTAACTGGAAGTTTGTACTTTTTGACCAACACATGCCCATTTGCTAATCAGTTCTACATTCAATTAGTCTATACACATGTGAGAGCCTTTCTGTGTGGTCCAGGGCTCTGAACCAGGTTGTTCTCAGCTCAGCTTGGTCTCCCTGGTTGGGCGAACTTACATACATCCCTTACCTTCCAAACTTCAGTTTTGAGTCCATGAGAGAGTGAAGGATGCCTTCTCCTTCAGATGGGTATGGGAATTAACATACACGATACCTGTAATTGGTATTGCACGGTGCTTGATGTACAGTAGGCACTCGATAAGTGGGAGCTAATAATAATCGTTATAGTAACAGCAGAGAAAATAGGTCAGATGCTGGCTAGGGGCAGTCCCATGATGTCTGGTGGGCTATTTCAAGGAATTTTGAGGAGCTACTGGGTTTCTAGGTATTAAAAAGCACAGGGAGCAAGAACATGGGGTATTGGCTATCAGAACAGACTCTGGAGACAAGATGTCCAGTTTAAATCCATATTTTAAGTACATATCAGCTGTATCATCTTGTGCCTCAGTTCGTTCATCTGTGAAATGGGGAAGCCTACTCCATTTGTATGTTTTTTTAAACAAAAAAAAATTTTTTTTTACTATTTATTTTTTGAGTGACAGAGCATGAGCAAGGGAGAGGCAGAGAGAGAGAAGGAGAGACAGAATCGGAAGCAGGCTCCAGGCTTTGAGCTGTCAGCGCCGAGCCTGACACGGGGCTTGAACCCACAAACTATGAGATCATGTCCTGAGCTGAAGTTGGACCCTTAACTTACTGAGCCACCCAGGTGCCCTTCCATTTGTATGTCTTAACGGAAAAGTGATCTCACTGATATGTGGACCTAAAACATCAACAACAACAACAACAACAACAAACCCTAAAGCTCAGGAAGAGATCTGTTTTTGTGGTTGTCAGAGGCAGGAGGTAGAGGAATTGGGTGAGGGTGGTCAAAAGGTATAAGCTTCCCGGTACTGGGGACGTGACGTACAGCCTGATGACTGTGGTTAACACCACTGTCTGGTCTATTTGAAAGTTGCCAAGAGAGCAGATCCTTCTTATCACAAAGAAGAAAAAAATTTGGTAACTCTAGAAGGTGATGTGTGTATTTTTTTTAATTTTTAAAAATATTTATTTTTGAGAGAGCGCACATGGGTAGGGGAGAGGCAGAGAGAGAGGGAGCATTAGTCTGCACACCTTAAACTTACACAGAGCTGTTTGTTCTGCCTCATTACAACTAGAAGGGGGAAAAATATAAACATGGGTGGTTTCTGCAAGTCTATGTGAGCAGAGAAGGGGAAGAAAAACGGGATGGGAAGCAGACTGTTTCCATGGAATTCCCTCCAACCAGGGTCCGTGTTATACGCACATTAGTTTTTGCAGTGGACATCGAGGGTGTCTCAGAGCTGCATGAAGAGCCCTCGCTGAATCAGTCTCCATAAAAGTGTTTGTCACAGCCAGGACTTCCAAACTCTCATGTGTCCGAAACACGGAGCAGAAGTCTCGCCACCAGAGAAAACACTGATCGCTGCTTTCCGGTCTGTGTGCAAGAGACAAAAAACCCCGTGGCTTGTCGTCAGAGATTAAACTTGAGCAAACCCACTTGTAAACCCAGGGCTGGTGTTCCCTTACCTTGGTTGTGATCCACAGACCCCTTTATGACTCCAGTAAGACTCCCTCACTTAAAAAAAAATGCCCAGAAGAACCATTACAAGATTTTGCATTTTATTCCAGGAAGACTTGTAGCCTTAGGTAAAGAAAGGTACCTGTATTTCCCCATGACTTAGAAAGAAAGAGAGTTGCTGTTTTAACCACTTAGGATTTATATGGAGGCAGAGATTAAATTATATCTGCATTCTCTAGTCTTACTCTTTGCTTATAAAACTGTTATTAAAAATAAAAAACCTGTGTAGGAGAATAAAGGAATATTAGTCTCTTTTGGCATGGTGAGTGCAGGAGAGGAAAATGCATAGCTAGACTCACATGTAATGTAGTGTGGCTCTGGAAACACCTGCTCATTTCCCCCTTCATTTCCCCCCATGCAATCTTTTTCAGAAAGGCTGACCAAGAGATGCCTATGAGGAATTTTGTTTCATGCTGTTTGTATTAAATAGTTGGAAATAACCCACAAGCATACGAAGGGGGAACTGCTATAATTATCTCCAGTACACCTATTTTGGGGAGACTTTAGTACACCTCGTTGAAGAAGAACCATTAAAGAAAGTGTGCACAAATATTAAAATATTTCTAAGACCAGAGCGCCTGGGTGGCTCGGTGGGTTGACCGTCCGACTTCAGCTCAAGTCATGATCTCACAGCTCGTGGGTTCGAGCCCCGCGTTGGGCTCTGTGCTGACAGCTCGGAGCCTGGAGTCTGCTTCGGATTCTGTGTCTCCCTCTCTCTCTGCCCGTAACCCACTCACATTCTGTCTCTGTCTCTCTCAAAAATAAATAAACATTAAAATTTTTTAAAAAATATTTCTAAGACCTGTTAGATGAAAAAAAAGAAAAGTTTGGAATACTTACACTAGCATGTAATTTTTGTTTAAAATAAAATCCCATTAAATAAAGCCATGTACGTTTCATATCCATTTTAAATACAAATACATCAAAATAATACCAACTCCGTGTATGGGAGTGGGGAGAGGAATGGATACAGGTAGTCAAAGCATGCAAACCGTTTACCATGTTATATATTTGAAAGTCACTAAGAGAGTAGATTGTAAAAGTTCACACACACACACACACACACACACACACACAAATTGTAACTATGTGAGATGAGCGATATGTTAAGTAACCTTATCGTGGTAATCATTTTGCAATGTGTACATATATAAAATCACTACGTTGTATACCTAAAACATATATCAATGTTATATATCAATTATAGCTCCAAAAAAGCTGGGATAAATATACCAACTCCCTTCAAGAACTCCTGCAAATGTTATCAACAGACTCACCAACACAAAGGAAATTTCTCACCTTAAAAAAAATTTTTTTTAGTGTTTCTTTCTTTTTGACAGACACAGAGAGACAGAGTGTGAGCAGGGGAGGGGCAGAGAGAGAGAGGGTGACACAGAATCAGAAGCAGGCTCCAGGCTCTTGAGTTGTCAGCACAGAGCCCGACGTGGGGCTCAAACTCATGAACTGTGAGATCATGACCTGAGCCAAAATCGGATGCTTAACCGACTGAGCCACCTAGGTGCCCCAAAATGAAATAAAATTGAAAAATGCCATGTCAGGGGGGCACCTGGGTGGCTTGGTAGGTTGAGCCTCTAATTTCAGCTCAGGTCATGATCTCATAGTTTGTGAGTTTGAGCCCTGTGTTGGGCTCTGTGCTGACAGCTGGGAGCCTGGAGCCTGCTTCGCATTCTATGTCTTCTTTTCTTTCTTACCCTTCCCCCCCAAAAAAACCCCCAAATAAACATTAAAAACATTTTTTTTTAAATGCAGTGCTCAGTAGTCACACGTAGCTAGCGGTTCACTTATTGGATGGTGCATTTCCACTCTCACAGAAAACTTCCATTGGACAGCACCTCCCTACAGACTAATGAGCTGGAGACACACAGACGTAGGGGGGACAGATGCAATGTCCCCATGTAGAGGGGGGGCGGGGATGCAGACTAGAGATAAAGAAGGTAAACAAATCACTTTGCTTCTCCGGGATTCTCCTGGTTTTAGCATGCAAATCTGCATCCTGGGAGCACCTCCTGTCCTGGTTTTAAAATGGAAAGTCCCTTGTGTAAGGGACCGCCTCAGGACAGGTGGTCACCCTGGACGCTGGGAGGACCGCAGGCAAGGTCCCTGGACAGGTCAGGCTGCCCAAGCAGAGAGGAGAGCACTCACTCAGTGGAACGGAGGGATTCTGGGTGGGGTGTGGACACTTGGGTGACGGTCAGGGTGATGGTCAGTTTTAGACACCGCAGGTGTCTACAGTGCTTCAGACAAAAAGCAGACACCTGCATGTCTTTGACCTTGCTGATGGTCAAAGCAGCTTTCTGACAATCATTTAGGATCTGGCTCACAAATGCCTCCCCCTGGATTTCATGCAGACAGTACAATAGCTGTAGGACGCCATGGTGTGGGGTTGGGGGGCCAAATTCATGTGACAGGGCTGCAACTTTCAACAACTTCTTTCTATTACTCAAGGTCAGCTTGCATCGGAATGACTTCTCCACGGCTAAAGTGCACGTTTCATTTAAAAGGCCAAATAGGAAAAGCCCCATCTGAGCGAGATAGTTTTTCTTTCTTCCAGGGTAGGCTATCAGGCGTGTGACGTGAACGCTGTCCAACACCTGGAAGTTTCTGAGTCTTTGCGGGGAGGAGAGGACGTACCACAAGGCAGCAAAGAATTCCTGGAAGCTCATGAAGGCAAAAATGTAACGGTCTTGGTTACCTGCAACCCTTTGAAAAATATTCACACGGAGAAAAGTGGCAACGGTGGTCTCCTCCAGCTTGGCGTGCTCCAGGTCTTTTGGGTCAAACACCCATTTCATGTTCCACATACCCTCTGCAGCCAAGTAACACAGACCTCTCAGCTGTTCTTGGTGAGTGTTGCCGGGAAGTCCTCCAGCCTTGGTGGGAAATAATCTAGACAGATACTGGACGAATAGAGCCGTGGCATTTGGATACATCCGCCTGAGATCTGCTCCTCTCTCCATCTGCTGCCTCAGACAAGAGCACACCATCCAGCAAACCACAGGGACCTGGCACATGGACAAGAGAATCGTGTTTCCCATGACGAAACTCAAGGCTTCATCAGCTTCCCTCTTGTTTCCGAAATAGGTCCTGAAATACTTGCCTCTTTCTGCCATACCAAACCCTGTAAGGGTTATAAAAGAGGGCTGTTTTAGGAAGGGCTTAAGTTTCCTCCGAGACGTGAACCTCAGAGTGATCAGTATAGTGGCTTCAGGAAGCATTCTTTTGCTCAGCAAACTGGACAGCAGGATAGACCCAGGCAATTTCTGGCTCCAGTCCTCACTCAGGTCAGTTGGTCTATCTGTGAGGGTTAATGTTACCTCCTCAAAGCCATCAAAGAGGAGCAGAAGTTGGTCTGGTTTGGACATAATCTTGGACATGAGAGCTTTTGACCCTGGCCACTTATGGGCAATCAGCTCCGAGAAGCTCTGCTTGTCCACCTGGGCCACTTCCCGGCAATGGATGTAGAAAGCACACCAGAACTTATGGGGGTAGAACTTGTTTTGTGCCCACTCCAACATCACCTTTTTTTGGCTAGGGTTGTTTTTCCAACCCCAGCAACTCCCTGTAGGACCACAGTCATGGGCTGTCTCCCTTGAGGTCTTCTGGGAAGAAACAGACATGGTAAGAACCTCTTGTGTCTCTCTATTTCTTGGTAGAAGAAGTCTACATGGTTCCCAGGCCAAGTAGTCTTGCTACATGTTGTGGAACACTCATCGATCACGTGCAGTTTGTACTCTTGTATTTTTTTTTTTAAATTTTTTTTTCAACGTTTTTTATTTATTTTTGGGACAGAGAGAGACAGAGCATGAACGGGGGAGGGGCAGAGAGAGAGGGAGACACAGAATCGGAAACAGGCTCCAGGCTCCGAGCCATCAGCCCAGAGCCTGACGCGGGGCTCGAACTCACGGACCGCGAGATCGTGACCTGGCTGAAGTCGGACGCTTAACCGACTGCGCCACCCAGGCGCCCCTGTACTCTTGTATTTTATCTAGATGAGCAAGATGGGAGAAATACAGATACAACATCAGGGTTATCTGCGAGAACTAATTGAACAAAAAGAAAACTGACCTTGATGCCTACATCAAGCCCCACAACACATCTGCACACGCCATGCACTTTTCTGGAGAGCACTGCACAATGTTAGAAGCTGCGAGTAAACAGGAGAGTCCACTTGAAGTGGCTTAAACAGAACAAGGGTTGCTTTTTATTAAAGAAATATGGGGAGGGTGGTGTAGAGATGTTGAAATCGGTTTCGTGGTTCTGAAGATTCAGGGCCAAGTAACATCACATTTCTATGAGCCCATTCTTCATATTTCTTGCCTCATGAATAAGACACTGCTATTGTAGCTATGTTATTGTTATGTAGTGGGTTATGGCATTTGTATTCAAAGCAGAAATAGTGGGGAGGAGGGACATACTAACAGCTCATGTCTACTTTTATCAGTACAAATTCATGAACTCAGGAGATTTTTAATTATATCTTATGGCCTAGAGTTGTCAGATAGTTAACCCCAATTTTAAGGGAGTCTGGAAAAAATATTTCCCTTAGGGCTGGTCACATTTTACCCCTAATTGAAACTGGATTCTGTTAGCACATGAGATATGGGGTCAGGAGTTAACAGGATCTGTCACAACCTTCATCCCAACATGTGATTCTCTTTCTTTCTTTCTTTCTTTCTTTCTTTCTTTCTTTCTTTCTTTCTTTCTTTCTTTCTTTCTTTCTTTCTTTCTTTCTTTCTTCCTTCCTTCCTTCCTTCCTTCCTTCCTTCCTTCCTTCCTTCCTTCCTTTCTTTCTCACTCTCACTCTCACTCTCACTCTCACTCTCACTCTCACTCTCACTCTCTCTCCCCTCTCCTCAACAGGAAACTTTACAAATTAGACATGATGTCTGGTACAATTGCATTCCCCCCCCCCCAGCCCCAGCTGATGGGTAGAAGGAAGCTTACTATAAGTCCAAGATCTATGGACCTGTTAGCTCTATGAGGGTACTCCAGTCACAGAATCTCAGCCTCCAGCCTGCCATCTCCAAAATAAAGTAGGGTTTATGACTCTGTCTCAGACTGTGGTGTCAGAACTATAAGCCCTCCAGTGTTTGTTGAACAGGTGAAATCTAACTGTGCTAAGGCTGGAGTTGGGAAACCCACATCCCACTTACTACATGCTTTCATGGCAGATAAGAATGCTGGCCTTGGGTTCTTGGTTCCTTTTGACCTCGTCTCTTCACACAACCTGACTGAGAAGCACAAACTCACTTCGCACAAAAATAATTTGGGTTCTTTGTAGAATCTGACTTCTGATGGCCCAGGATGGTGGAATGAAGAAGAGGACGGAATAAGAGATGCACTGTATTTGTCTGCCTACCAACCGTTCCCATTCTGGCAAGAGCACTACCATGATTCTTTAGGGAAACCTCCTCTTGCAGCCCTCAGTTTGTTAAATTGGGCTGTGGGCTGGTCCTATTACCAAGCTCTCTCTGAAGTTCATGAACCAGTCTTAACCAACCAGAGCATTTCATCACATCATTCATTCATGAGCTTGGGACCTCAGTTCATTAGATGAGTCAGTTCTAGGATGAATGCTGGAGAAATGAGAAAATACTCCTCTTTCTGCTGATGCTAAGTGGGTACAATGTATGTGTAGGGTAGCTGGTGGTCAAGATGGCCACCATGGCAGGAGACACTACTTGAAACTGGGTCCCACAAAAGAAGAGGGAGCTAGAAGGACAGAGCGATGTCTCAAGGATGTAGCTGGGGCCCCTGCCTCCATCTGGGCTGGTGGCTGGACTTTGAGTTATGTGTGTCCCCAACTACTCTTTTATCTTAAGTTCTGATTCATAGAAGAGATGCTGACTTACTCATTTATAATCTGCCCTGCTTCAGGAACTGAGCTTCTCACCCTAACCCACAGCCTATTTTCCTCCAGGCTTTGTCACGATGCCAGCACATACCAGATTCTCTTTCCTCCATATTCACTGGCATTTCTCTTGGGTTTGCATCTGCTGGCTCCAGTCTGGGTAGAATGTCTGGAACAGACAGGGAAGGAGAATATTCCACTGGAATGACTGACAGGACAGGGAAAGCCATGTGGAGGGGATGGGATCTTTCAGGATGGGGGCAACAATTCACCACCTTAGTCCAGGGAGAAGAACATTGTCTTGACCCCCTCATGACATTAGGAAGTGAGAAAATGGTGCTGTTTTAGGATGTACTAAGGTGTTCAAAAACAAATTTATAGCCTAGCCAAACACAGAGGGAGAAATAAATACAAAAACACACACACACGTGTATATGTATATAAAATATATACAGACTTTAATATATATGTATGTTCACATATAGATGTATTTGTATAAATCTATGTGCAGATTTATATGTATATGAACATAATCATATATATACACATATACACGTATAGTCATTGATTCTTCTTATTCATGCCATTTATGTTCTATAAAATTACTGTGAACATTCAATTAGCCAATACTGCTCCCATGTGAATACAGAGATAACTTCCTATAGCCTCTGTCTACATTTTTGACTCTTCAATCCATATGTTTGTTTTTGTTTAAAGACATCATATTCGACCGTGCTGTAACTCATGCCTGAATGAAGCTTACCCAACACATGTATTTTCTCTGTAAGGCATGTCCCGACCCTTTTGTGCTTAGGACACCAAATAGCACTCCACCACTATGCTTTGGGGATCAGGTTCAACAGCAATGGCACCAACAAAATACGCAAAAACACACAAAAAGTGGCACTAAACAGATGATGGAAAAGACACTCGTTTGCAGGATAGGAACACAGGTAAGAAGGCAGAATATTGCTTTGTTCGTCTGCACTTGGAAACATGTGCATTCAATTGTCCTCCATCCTGCATGTCTGTAAATGAGCATCAAAGTACCACCATTATTGATTTCAGAGTTACAAATAAATTTTAGTGAGTAGTCAGATTCACAAACATGGCATCTATAAGTAACGAAGATGGGCTACAGATAGGTCCTAAATAAGCAGTATCTGGTTAAGTTTGTTGTTGTTGTTGTTGTTAATATGCTCATATGATGGTCTTTGCCTTTGCACTCAGTCATCAGCTTACTCCACCTTCTGATTCAGTATGGTTGGCCAGTTAAGTATTTGTTTCTTTAGCACTGAAACCCATCCCCATTTTTATACCAGATTATTACTTACCATTTAGCTCCATCTGTACCTGAAGACACAGTTATGTCTGGTTCATCTTGGCAAAGATGTCACGAGTTACATCCCAAGCCAGTCATCCAGGGAAGTACTCCATCAAGAGATGAACCACCTCCCCCCATCTGGCTGTCTTCACCTTGTCCCAGGTGATCTGGACAGAGCCAGGTCTGGGGTTCTCATCCACTAAAAGCTGCTTGAACCTTTGTAGTTCCTCCTTGCTTAAATAGACCATGTACAGCATGACCCCATTTTCAAAAGGGGAGGAGGAGGAGGAGGCAGAGGACATCAAGGATGAGAACAAATAACAAGGAGAGGAAGAAGACAGAGCAGGAGGAAGAGCAGGAAAAAGGGCTAGAATTCTGATTCACATCGCTTATTTTCTCTCGACACCTAGAACCTCAGTGCCAGTGACAAAGACAACCAATTGGAAGAGAGAACAGACCAGACCTGTGGAGATATGAAAATAGAAGAAAATGAAAACTCACCCAAGAGGATAGATTTATCAAATCCATATTTTATAGAGCATACTGTGTACCAGATACTGTCTTTACCTCCTTCCCCCCAAGTTTCTCTGTCCTGTGGAAAAACCCGGGGGCACATCCAGTGCTCAGGCTTAGTGTTTAGACTCAAATCCACTTGGTTGTTTTTATTCTCAATGCCACATATTGGCAAAATTACAGGATCTCTCTGTGCCTCTTTTCTCACCTTTGATCTTGGGATCAGAGCCTACCTGCTCATGGGGTTGTGAGGATTCTCAAAGAGACAGAGCTACAGGTACATTTGGGATAGTGCCTGGCACATCATAGCCAACCCTTATTTGGGGCTTCTATATGTACCTCAGTTATTTTAGAGACTCAATGGGAATGCATAAAAAGCACCTGGAATCAAAGGTGTGTTGTTCCTCTCCATTCATTTCCTCCACTGTCTCATCCTTTTCTTGTCTTCCATCATGGTTATCATGGGAAAGAAATGGAATGTGGAGAAGAAAGAAAACAATGAAGTCACTGTTGGGAGAGGGGCTTACTTCTTGGTCTACCTGCTGCTCACATACCATTACTTCTCTGAGTTATTTTTGTCACCACATTTTAATTCTCATCCCCATCACCTGAGAACTTCCTGCATATGTCCTTTAAGTCATTATGTATTTAAGTCACCAAAGTTTTATCACCTTCAATTAATTCACTGCAATGGTTCTGGATAATTGTAAGTTCCCTGTGGATGACAACTTCCCTTTAAATTAGCACTCAACCTTCACCTCCACTCTTGGATTCTGTCAATTCCTGATATGCGAGCAAAAACGCCTACATTAAGAAAAAAAAAAAAGATTTCAAGCAACCCAACTTTACACTTCAAGGAACTAGAAAGAACAAACTAAGCCCAAAGTTAGCAGAAGGAAGGAAATAGTAAAGTTCAGAGAAGAAATAAATGAAACAAAGACCAAAAAGACAGCAGAAAAGATCAATGAAACTAGAGTTGTTGTTTTCTTTAAAATTTTTAAAATGTTTATTCATTTTTGAGAGAGAGATAGAGTGTGAGTGGGGGAGGGGGCAGAGAGAGAGGGAGAGACAGAATCCGAAGCAGGCTCCAGGCTCTGAGCTGACAGCACAGAGCCTGACGTGGGGCTTGAACCCATGAACCGTGAGATCATGACCTGCGCCAAAGTTGGACACTTAACTGACTGAGCCCCCCAGGCACTCCAAAAGTTTTCGTTTTCTTTGAAAAGATCAACAAAATTGACAACCTTTAGCTAGACTAACCATGAAAAGAAAAAGAGAGGGACTCAACATCAGAAACAAAAGAGGAGACATCACAACTGATACCACAGAAATACAAAGGTTCATGAGAGACCACTATCAACAATTACAACTCAAGAAATTGGATAACTAAGAAGAGATGAATACATTTCTAGAAACATACGAACTACCAAGATTGAATCACAAAGAAACAGAAAATATATGAACAGATTATTAACAAGTAAGGAGATCAAATCAGCAACTGAAAACCTTCTGCAGAAGAAAAGCCCAGGACCAGATGGTCTCCCTGGTGAATCCCACCAAACACTGAAAGAAGAATTAACACCAATCTCAAATTCTTCCAAAAATTGAAGAGGAGGGAACACTTCCAAACCCATTTTACAAGACCAGCATTACTCTATTACTTAAACTAGACACCACAAGAAAATTACAGGCCAGTATCTGATGAACATAGATGTAAAAATCCTCAAAAATATGGCAAATTGAATTTAACATCATGGTAAAATGATCATATACCACGATCAAAGGGGATTTATCCCTAGGATGCAATAAAGGTTCAACCTAAATCAATAAACGTGATAAAACACATCCACAGAATGAAGTGTAAAACCCATATGATTATTCCAAAAGATGCAGAAAAGGCATTTGGAAAGATTCAGTATCATTTCCCAATTAAAAAACTCTTAACAAATTAGGCGTGGATGGAAATTACCTCAACATAATAAAGGCCATACATTAAAAGGCACAGCTAACACCACATGCCACCATGAAAAGATAAAATCTTCTCCTTTAAGATCAGGAACAAGACAAAAATGCTGACTCTCCCACTTCTGTTCAACATAGTACTGGAAGTCCCAGCCAGGAGCAAGAAAAAGCAAGCAAAAGGTATCCAAATGAGGAAGAAGTAAAATTATCTCTGTTTGCAGACAACATGATCTTACAAATAGAAAATTCTGAAGACTCCACCAAAAAACTACTAGAACTAACAGACAAATTGAGTTAAGGTGCAGAGTACAAAACAAATACACAAAAATCAGTTGTGTTTCTATATATTAAGAATGAAATACCTGGAAAAGAAATTCAATAAACAATTCTGTTAACAATAGCATCATAAGGAATAAAATATGTGGATACAGATTTCATCCAACAGGTACAAGATCTGTATGCTGAAAACTGTATGACATTGATAGAAAAAATCGAAGACACAAATACATGAAAGGACATCCCATGCCCTTGGATTGGAAGAATTAATATTGTTAAATGTCCACACTGCCCAAATGCATTGCAATCCCTATCATAATTCCAATGGCATTTTCTGCAGAAATAGAAATAGCAATCCTAAAATTTGTGTGGAGCCACACAAAATACCCTGGATAGCTAATACATTCTTGACAAAGAAAAACAAAGTTGGAGGCATCACACTTCTCAATTTCAAGCCATATTACAAAGCTATAGTAATCAAAACAGTATGGTACTCGTGTAAAAACAGATACAGAGACCAATGGAACAGAATCAGGAGTCTAGAAATAAATCCATGCATATATGGTCAACTGATAATTGAAAATGGAGCCAAGAATATTCCATGGGGAAAGAATAATCCCTTCAATAAATGTTGGGAAAACTGGATACCCACATGCAAAACAATGAAGTTGGACCCTTATCTTACACCATATGCAAAAATTAACTCTATATGGATCAAAGATGTAAATGTATTACCTGAAACTGTAAAGCTCTGAGAAGACAACATATGAGAAATTCTCCTTAATATTAATCTTGGCAATGATTTTTGGGGTGTAACACCAAAAACCTAGGCAACAAAACAAAAATAAACAAGTGGGACTATATCAAACCCAAAGGCTTCTGTGCAGTAAAGGAAACAATTGACAAAAAGAAAAGGCAGCCTATGGAATGGGTGAAAATATTTGAAGATAAGGATTAATATCCAAAATATATAAAGAACTCATAAAACTCAAAAACGAGACACCAAAACCAAAACAAACCACCAAACAGCAACAACAACAAAAACCAAAACCCCATTAAAATGGGCAATGGACCTAAGTACACATTTTTTTCCAAAAAAAATGTACCAATGGCCAAAAAGTATGTGAAAAGATCCTCAACATCACTACTCACTAGGGAAATGCTAACAAACCATGAGATAGTCTCTCACACCTGTGAAGATGATTATTCTCAGAAAGATAAAAGACAGCATGGGTTGGTGAGGAGGTGGAGAAAAGGGAACCCCAGTGCCCTGCTGGTGAGAATGTCAACCTGATGCAGCCACTGTGGAGAACAGTATGGAGGCTCCTCAAAAAATTAAAAATAGAACTACTTTATGATCCAGCAATCCCACTTGTGGGTATACATCCAAAGAAAATGAAATCAGTATCTCAAAGACCTATTTGTACCCACATGTTCGCCTTTGCCAAGATACGGAAAAAATCCAAGTGCCTATGGATGGGCAAATGGATGAAGAAAATGTGGTAAATGCACAATGGATTAGTATTCGACCATTAAAAAGAAGGAAGTCCTGCCATTTGCAATTTGCAACAATATGAATGAATCTGGAGGACATTCTACTAAGTAAAATAAACCAGAAACAGAAAGGTAAAGACTATGATCTCACTTATCTGTGGAATCTAGAGTGTTGAACTCATAAAACCAGAGAGTATAGAATGGGAGGGGGGTTGCCTGGGTTTGGGCTTAGAGAAAATGGGGAGACGTTGGTCAAAGGGAACGAACTTTCAGTTACAAGATGAATACGTTCTGGGGAATCTAATGCACAGCATGGTGACCACAGTCAATCACATACATCCTGTCTCCTCCATTTTACAAAGGAGAAAAAGGAGATTTATGTGGGTTAACTAAATTCAGCCAAAGCCATGACAGAAACCAGCGATTGGAGCCATGTGTCATTCCCAGCCCCATACGCCGAGCCACGTGGCTGAACTGACAAATATCTTTATCAATAAGGAATATTTGGGGAGAGGTGGGGTCAAAGAATTCCTTAATCTTAGCTGCCTCCTGTACTTCTCTGTGTCTCATTCTTTCTCCTTTGTGATGACAGCTTTCTCGATTTTTTAGAAAAATTGTATCAACTAATGGCTGCTGTGGACCTCTGAGCTCCGGATGACCCATTGATATTTCCTTCAGGCTCAGCATTGTGCTAGCTCTCAGATACTGAGAGCTGGGGAAAGAAAGGCTGGGAATTTAGGACTTTACTTCAGGAGCAGGAAGACTGGGTTACTGAGATTGGTAAGGATTTTTATCAATGAAGCAGAGCTGGTCATTTTCAAAGGTGAATCTCTAGCTTTGCTTTACATCTTTAATACTGGCCAGCTGGACTTGGTGAGCTCAAGTGTCTGTCACTGTAACTCTAAGAACGTGAGATGATGCAGAAAATAGGGGAAGAGGGGAAAAAAAAGATGACACTCACCCCAAAGGGAAATAGGTTCCCTAGCTCCTTCCTGTCAAATACATCTCCCAAAGCAGAAAGAAAAGTGCTTGGTCTGCCCTGCCCCCAACCCTAATAGGTTCCGGGTGGGGGGAGATCAGGGGAATTAACATCATTCCTCCCACTTGCCAGGCTCCTGCATTATCATTGTGCTGCAATGCACCACCTTGCAAGCAGTTAGCATCCCTGGTCTGTCCCAGGTAGTGGGCTACCCAGCTTGTTCCCTGCAGGTGCTTTCAACTTGAGGAGAGACTCCCCTACCTCCTCAATTCAGAAGGACAAACAACTTTAGAAAGTTATTGTTTTGGAGAGCTCAGACTCAGAGAGGGCTGACACCTTAGACTGTCCATTCATATGTTGTTTCCCGTTTGCAAGAATCTAGAACAACTTATGCCATGATCTTGTTCACCTGTCCACCCCCACCCCCACCCCCACCCCCACCTGGAGTGTAATTGTACCAAGCAAAGGGAGGATCTTGGTATCACCAGGACCCAATCAAACAAGCCCCATCAAAGACAGACCCAGGGCCAGAGGCTGTAGGAAAATGACATAAATATACATGTTGGTGGTAGCTTTCCCGTTGAGTTGTTTAGGTTTTCTGATATGCGATCAGGTCCCCTGCACATACAGTTTTACGTGTTCCTTTCCAGTTATTATACCTTTCTCCAAGTGCTTCCTGATTTCCAGTTTAAAATTGCTAGTGTAATTTGAAACAATTAGCTAAAATCTTTAACTTAATCCACTAATACCTCCAAGAACGATATTAAATCACGGCATTAAAACTATCCTGTCTTGTTCCTGACTTCAATGGAAAAGGCTTCCCGTGGAGGATGGAATCGTGTCATCCACGATTCTGGACGCCAGGAGAGGAAATGGTCTCCAGATGTGGCTGCTTCTGTGGTCTCATTCTTCTTCCTCTTTCACTGTCCTACACGACCTTGCAGATGGCGGGAGAGGTACCTCAATGGCCTTGGCTGGAGTGGAAGACTGTGTTCGCACCAGGAGAGCATGGTTTTTAATTAGAAACGCACCTGTGCCTCCCTTTCCCAGCTAGTGATGATTTACACCTGGAAGGGAAGGGGTCCGAGATTATGTGTGGCAGCTGGGTCCTGGGTGGCATCTTGACCCCATAAACTAGGAGCTTGGAGAGAGACCTGATAGGCTGTGGAGGGGCCTGAGGGCCAATCACAGAGTGGGGAGGAAATACAGCTGGCTACTTGTTTGAGCTTCCCTGACTCGGGGCCCTGGGAAGTTGCATGAGATTAGAAGTCTGATAGGTAAGTGCTGTCCCCTTTCTCTGTTGCTCCAAACCTTTCCTTCTCTAGCGTCCCTTCCCCTCTTGGCTCCCGCTGGTCTTTATAAAGATCTGCTTCACTAAGGTACGGTTGATGAAAAAAAAAAAAAAACAACCTGCAAATATTAAATATGTGCAATTTTATGAGTGTGGACACAGGCATACGCTCTCAGAATAATCACCACTGGGGTAATAGATCTGTCCATGACCTCTAAAAGTTGGTGTCCTGTGTGTGTGTGTGCCTGCAAGTTGAGAGCATTTAATGTGAGATGTACCCTCTTGGCAAAACTGCTGCTGACTGTGTGCACTTTGGGGTACAGCAGACCTTTAGAACTAATTCCACACGTCACTGACACGTGGAATATACGTGCAACAGAATTTTACTCAGTCTTAAAAAACAAAACAAAACAAGAAAAGGGCTAAACCCTGCCATTTGCGACGACGTAGATGAACCCGGGGGACGTTATGCTAAATGAAGGTAGGAGTCCCAGAAGGGCAAACACTGAATGATCCCACTTGTCAGCAGGACCCAAAAGAGTCAAGTCTACGCAAGCAGAGGCTAGGACGGTGGTTTACCCGGGGATGGGCAGAGTTTGCTGCTGGCGCTTTGTTCATCAGCAGCAGGAATGGGCTGCATCTCTGACCTCTGATTTGAAGCTTCTCTCTTTCTAGACAGGGAGATTCCATAGTTGTTGGAGAACTCTGTCTTCTTCCACTCGCCGTGATTCAATCTGGTGGACCCTTCAAGCCTCACACAATTCCCTTTCCTCTCTCGCTTGCCTGTTGTATCGGCTGTGTGATCTCCTGGCGCCCTGTAGGATTCTGTCTCAGACTCAGCACACTGTAATACTAATTACCGTCAGTTCTCATTATTTGCGGATTCCGTATTTGTTAACTCACCTACTCGCTAAAGTGTTTTTGTTTTTGTTTTTGTTTTTTTTTTTTAATTTTTTTTTTCAACGTTTTTTATTTATTTTTGGGACAGAGAGAGACAGAGCACGAACGGGGGAGGGGCAGAGAGAGAGGGAGACACAGAATCGGAAACAGGCTCCAGGCTCCGAGCCATCAGCCCAGAGCCCGACGCGGGGCTCGAACTCACAGACCGCGAGATCGTGACCTGGCTGAAGTCGGACGCTTAACCGACTGCGCCACCCAGGCGCCCCAAGTGTTTTTTTTTTTAATCTCCGTGTTCCCGCCCCCAAATCATTACCTGCCTTGCTTTCCCTGGTCATTCTTGGACATGCGCAAAACGGTGAAAGATTGGAGAAACGTTCCCAGCTGGGGTTTGACAAGGAAGCAGTCTGCCTTCTTGTCGGATCTCTTGCATTTTGTGTGTTTTTTTTTTTTGGGGGGGGGGGGGTAACATGAGTATTTAATATGACCTCCATGGGTATTTCTCAAGTGCTGTTTAGTGTTCTTAAGCTCAAGAAGGCTCTGATGCACCCTGCAGAGCAACGCCTGCGTTAGATGAGGCCCCTTCAGGCGTAATGGTACCACCGGCTGTGAGGTCAGTATAAATGAACCACCCATATGTATTGAGTAAGGCGTCCTAAACCGAGAGGCACATAAAACAAGGTTAGGTGTTGTTGGGTTGGCAAAAATGCTGTGACCAGAGGCTTACAGGATGCTAACCCTGTATCTCCTGTAGGAGGAAATGTGTAGCATTTGCTAATTCAGTGTTTCTGGTGACTTAATAGCACGTAACGACTGTACTTAACAACAAATGATACACGTTTAATGAGCAAGTTGGCACAGAACTGGACCGGACCAAGACTTTGCAAACATGCATTTTCACTGTAAGCTCGTGCAATCTGCTCATCCAAGGCTGTGTCCCCAGTCTTAGGGCAGCGCCTCGCCTGGCTTCTGGTGGGTGTTTAATGATTGTTTGATGCCATTCAAAGCTCAGACTTCCTCTTGATCTTTATTCTCCCTGTTAATGCCTCCTAGGGCTTTTCCCCACGAGCTTCCCCCTCCTTCCCAATGTTCCCTCTCTCTCTTTTCCCCCAACCACCTCCAGTGCTAGTCCTGTGAACCTGGACTGCTGGGATGGGCTTTAACAGCTGTCTGTTCTGAAGGAGCTCCTTACGGGAGAGGCAAGTCAGCAGACCAGTAGCCCCAAGCCTCTTCTCTGTTGGTTTTAGTGCTCCCTGGGATTTGAGATGAGCGGTGTCCTGGCTGGACCAAGCTCTGAGGGGAGTAAGGGTAGATCTTTCTTTTTTTTTCCCCCTTTGTCATAAATATTGCCTATAAACCTCAAGATATTTTTAATTTTTTAATGTTTATTTTTGAGAGAGGGACAACAGAGTATGAGCAGAGGAGGGGCAGAGAGAGAGGGAGACACAGAATCTGCAGCAGGCTTCAGGCTCTGAGCTGTCAGCACAGAGCCCGATGTGTGACTTGAACCTGTGAACCATGGGATCATGACCTGAACTGAAGTTGGACACTTAAGACTGAGCCACTCAGGTTCCCCCAGTTAATCATTTTAATGTGTACATTTCAGTGTATGTAGTACATTCACAGTGTTGTGCAACTGTCCCCGTTGGTCCCCTAAATATTCATCACCCCAAATGAAATGTGAACCTATTAGACCATCACCCCACATTCTCCTACCCTGGTAACCTCCTACTTTCCTTGACTCTTTGGTCCAAGTGACTTGGTTGAATATTTTCCACTTTCGCGTTAGCCATTTGTTCAATAAGTATTTGGGTGCCTGCAATGTGTTCGGCACTTTTGGAATAAAATGGTGAGCAGGACGAAAGCTTGGGGTCCCCCTTGTGAGACCTGAGAGCTTGCACCATGACTACATCTTGCCTCCAGTGACTGACACGAAGTAGGCACTCAAATATTAAACCTTACAGACTTGCTACCTTTTGTAGATGTGAAATTGTGGGAGTCTTGGCAACCTTTACACGATTCAACCTGGTGGCAACTGAGGTAAGTCTGCAAGGCAGAGACCCATGCACAGGCTGTTGCTGATTTTGTGGTTTTTTTTTAACAGGGATCTTGCACAGGGATCTTGTGGTGGGTTTCTTTGGTTCTTTGTTGAAATGTAATCCACATAAAGCACAGATCATCTTAAGTGTATGGTGTTGGGGCAACCATTAAAAACAAAATCTCCTGCCGACCCAGAACACATCTGCACAAAATGAAGAGAAAGACATTTTATTATTGTGGTCTGGCTTCATGCTTATTCAAAGCACATCACAGGTGATTCACTGAAAGAGGATACAAAGGCAGATACAAAATTTGCCCTTTTTATAGAGCCCAGGGGATACAGCCAGTTACATACATGTTCTCAAGATAAATAACTTGTCTTGCAGTATGAGGACGTGTACAGGAGCTGACAGCAACATTTGATACATGTATTTTATCCTAAGTTTACCTGGTAACTGGGGCGACCATTTGTATGAACTAATTGTCTTTCACCAAAAAAGTAATGAAACTTGTAGCTTCTCTGGGACCAGCAGGTAATCACAGCTTGGAACCAGGACCTCAATTAAAGTGTCCTGGAGACCGAGGGATGGGGGCGCTGTCTTCCTTGCTGTTTATGGCTCAGAGTAACACCAGCAAGAGACAATTTAGACTTTTAAGATTTGTATCTCAAAGGGGAAGAGAAAACATTTGCAATGACAAGTTTGCTAAAGAAATGCCCTTAAGGAAGGGGCAACCTTTTGTCTACTTTCTGTTTCTGTGTGTGTGTGTGTGTGTGTGTGTGTGTGTGTGTGTGTGTGTTTAATTTAAGATGACCCATAAGTGACACCATGAAGTATTTTCCTGTCTGGCTTAGTTCACTGAGCAAAACATTTTCCAGGGTCATCCTTGTGGCAGGGGATGGGGGAAGGAGGGACAGGTTGGTGAGAAGGCAAAACTTTTAGCTCTAAGATAAGGTCTGAGGATCTAATGTAAAACATGGTAACTCTAGTCAATAACACTGTAGTGCATAATTGAAATTTGCTGAGGGGTGTCTGGGTGGCTCTGTCTGCTGAGCGTCCAGCTTCAGGTCAGGTCATGATCTCATGGTTCATGAGTTTGAGCCCCACTTTGGGCTTTGCGTGGACAGCGCAGAGCCTGCTTGGGATTCTCTATCTCTCTCTCTCTCTCTCTCTCTCTCCCACACGAGGGGGAAGGGGGTCTCTCAAAGAAATAAAACCTTTTTTTTTTTTTTTTTAGCTTTTTTTCTCCCAACGTTTATTTATTTTTGAGAGACAGAGGCAGAGTGTGAGCAGGAGAGGGGCAGAGAGAGGGAGACACAGAATCCAAAGCAGGCTCCAGGCTCTGAGCTGTCAGCACAAAGCCCAATGTGGGGCTCAAACCCATGGACCATGAGATCATGACCTGAATTGAAGTTGGCACTCAACCGACTGAGCCACCCAAGGGCACCAAGGAAGAAAACCTTTTACAAAATGATGAGGAGAAAAGTCTTTTCTCCCTTTTACATGAGGACAATTAATAATTTTTAACTTGATTCATATTTGCACTTAGAGCAGCTTAAGGCCTTTTACATATACTGCAATGCCTCCTCTCCCTGTTCAAGACATTAAATATGTCCAGTACCCTAGAATGCCCCCAAGTGCCCCCTCCCAGGCTCCCCTGGAGCTAACCGTTACTCTAAAGTCTATCATGGTAGCTGATTTATGAGCTTCATATAAAGCTACTATGCAGTGTGGGGCACCTGGGTGACTCAGTCGGCTCAGGTCATGATCTCACGGTCTGTGAGTTCAAGCCCCACATTGGGCTCTGTGCTGACAGTTCAGAGCCTGCTTTGGACTCTGTGTGTCTATCTCTGCCCACCCCCCCCCCACTTGTGCTCTGCCCCTCTCTCTCTCTCTCTCTCTCTCTCTCTCTCTCTCTCTCTCTCTCTTAAAAATAAACATTTGGGGCACCTGGGTGGCTCAGTCAGTTGAGTGTCCGACTTGGGCTCAGGTCATGATCTCCTGGTTTATGGGTTTGAGCCCCGCATCGGGCTCTGTGCTGACAGCTCAGGGCCTGGAGCCTGGTTCGGATTCTGTGTCTCCTTCTCTCTCTGCTCCTCTCCTGCTCACACTCTGTCTCTCTCTCAAAAATATTAAAAAACAAACCCCCTCAAAAACCCAACCCCCCCCAAGCCCTCTGAAATCCTCCAAAACAAAAAAAAAACCCACAAAAAACCCCAACCCCCCAAAAACAAAAAAAACCCAACCAACCCAACCAACCCAAACAAAAAAAACCCCAAACCCCCCAAAAAACAACAAAAAACCATTAAAAAAAGTTACCATGCAGCGTGTACCTTTTTGTTACCTGTTCCCTTCTCCATGTAATAATTGTGAGAGGTGCGTGTGGTTTTATGTATTGCTGTACAGAATGACACTGTATGCGTGTAACACATTTGGTTCCTTCCAAGTGTGTGATAACCCTTGAGTAGAGCCTCTGTAGACACTCTTGTTCATGTCTGTAGGACATGCGCCTGGAAGGGGAATTGAAGAACCTGTGTGCATGTAGCTCAGGGACATGTCACCAGGCAGTTGTACACAATGGCCGTATCTTTTGTTTTTCTTTCTTTTTTTAAAGTTTATTTATTTTGAGACCAAGAGGAAGTGCGAGCAGGGGAGGGGCAGAGAGAGAATCCCAACCAGGTTCCACACCGTAAGCAAAGAGCCCGTTGTGGGGCTCGATCCCACAAACCTGAGCTGAAATCAAGAGTCAGACACTCAACTGACTGAGCCGCCCAGGCAGCCCCCACAGTGACTGTATCTTTTCACATGGGTGTCCTGGATTCACGTCAGTGACCACACTGGAGGTCAGCCCTTACCATTCTAGCTCCTCCAGTTGGGGTCTAGAATTATCTCATTGTGTATTTAATTATCTGATGAGTTCTATTCATGGGTCATTTGGATAACTTCCTCTGTGAGATGCCTCTTGAAGTGTTCTATTAGTAAAAGTAGGATGTTGTTACCGCAGTTGTTGGGGACAGTGTTCTGTACATACATATCAGGTCAAGTTGGTTAATGATGTTCAAATATTCTATACCTTATGCTTTTTTTCCTGTCTTTTCCCTTATGATGGAGATCTGTGTTGAAATCTCAAATTATTTCCCTTTTTCCTTTATGGATTTTGAAGCTGTATTATCAGGTACATAAAAATTTAGACCTGCTCTATCTTCCTGCTGGACTGGTCCTATTATAAAATGTCCTCTGCGTTCAGTGATAATTTTGCCTTTAATGTATTTAGGTAATGTTATCGTTAAACTTGTTTCCTTATGGTTAGGGTGTGCACACTGTACTTTTTCACATTAATTTAAATGTTATGTGCTCTGATACTTGTCATGTGCCTTTTATTTTTATCCAGTTTGACATAGTTTTCTTGAGTCACTATCGCATGTATGTTTCTGTAGTTGCCAGCACATTTGGGTTTTGGTCTATCTTCTTGGTACTTTTTGTTTTTAATTTTTTAAATTTTTACTCATTTTTGAGAGAGAGTGAATGGGGGGGGGGGGCAGAGAGAGGAAGACACAGAATCCGAAGAAGGCTCTAGGTTCTGAGCTGGCAGCACAGACCCCAATGCAGGGCTTGAACCCATGAACCGTGAGATCATGACCTGAACTGAAGTTGGACACTCAACTATCTGAGCCACCTAGGCGTCCCAGTGTGTGTGTGTGTGTGTGTGTGTGTGTGTGTGTGTGTGTGTGTGTGTGTGTGTGTTTTAAGTAGGCTTCATGCCCCACATTGGGCTCTCTGCTCTCAGTGCAGAACCCACTTCAGATCCTCTGTCTCCCTCTCTCTCTGCTCCTCCCCCATGCACATGTGTGTTTTCTTTCTCTCAAAAATATTTTAAAAATAGCAGGTAACATACAGTGTAGTGTTAGTTTCAGCTGCACAATATAGTGATTCAACACTTCATACATCACCTGGTACTCATTACAACAGGTACACACCTTCATCCCATCACTTATTTCCCTCATCCTTCACCCCCTCCCTTCAGGTGACCATCAGTGTGTTCTCTATAGTTAAGTCTGTATTTTACCTTCATTTGTAAAGGACATTTTCATGAGACATAGAATCTAGGTGGGTGGTATATTTCTTTTCTTCACAGCAATTTATTTTTTTTATTTTTAGTTTTTTAAAAAATGTTTATTTAATTTTGAGAGACTAAGACAGAGCACAAGTGGGGAAGGTGCAGAGAGAGAGAGGGAGACTCAGAATCCAAAGCAGGCTCTAGGCTCTGAGCTGTCAGCCCAGAGCCCGAACCATGGCTTGAATTCACAAGCCACGAGATTGTGATCTGAGCTGAAGTCGGATGCTTAACCAACTGAGCCACCCAGGCACCCCTTTTTACAGCAATTCAAAGATGTCCTTTCATTTTCTCTTTTATAAAATAGAGCTAATTGATGTACCTGTGTGTCAATGGTGGTTTAGAGAATGAAATGAGAGTCAGCGACCACGGTGTGGAATAAGTGTTTGGTATTGCTTATTCCTTCTCGTGTGCCAGGTGCTGCTCTAGGCACTGGTCATGCAGCCAAGAACAGACAACGTCTCTGTCCAGAGGGCATGCACGGTCTTACAGAGGAGAGCTAGAGAAGTACACAAACACAGATAGCAGGAAGTGCTCCTGGGAGAAGATAGAATAAGCGTGTCGATGGGTTCTGGAGGAGGTGCAAGTCCTGGCTTAAGGTTTCAACTCCCTTTCTTCTCTACAGGTCCTGTTTGTGCTGTGGATGTAACACTTGTTGGCCAGAGCTAGAAATCCTGCGTGTTCAGCAAGATGACCTCCTCGGCGAACATCTATGTCGACGATGGTTCCTATAATAAGCTTCTGTCCTACCTGATGGGCCTGGATCAGTCTCAGCTGGAGGAATTCAAGATCTGCCTCCAGTCCTCACAGCTGCTGCTTGGGAACTTCCAGCAGATACCCTGGGCAAACTTGAAAGCCATCGATCCCACTAACCTGTTGTGTCTGTTGAGTGAATACTTTTCAGAAAGGCAGATCTGGGAAGTGACCCTCAGCATCTTTGACAACATGAACCTGACTTCACAGTGTACAGAAGTTCGAGCGATGATGAATGGTGAGTGGGTCCGTAGGAAGGATGGATAGATGGGGGCAGGGATGCAGATGGGCATTGACCTGCTGCTCCTGGGAGCTGCTGGATTTTTATGGGGTCCTGCCAAAGTGCTAGTCTATTCCATAACAAAGAATCTCCCTGCTGGGCTATGAAAGTTTCAGGTAAAGGGATAACAGCTACAAAGACTTGGAGCTCTAGCCTGGGAGGGAACGGGAGTTGACCATCCGAAGCAAAAAGAGGAAAGTGAGAGGCACACTCAGTTGTGTCGCAAGCCTTCTTTTCAAAATATAAATTTGTTCCCATGCTGCTGTAGTATTAGGCAGTGATTTGAGCATAACAGGCATTTCACGTTTGCGTATGCAGATATTTTTTTCCTGCAAGGAAAACCCTAGGTACATGCAAATGAAACAAAAAACTGCACCTAGCTGAGTGGAGCTGTGAAGCAATATACCAAATGCACATGCACATATACACACCTCAAGTATCTACCGGCTTCCTAAGTTTTGGGTACATGTGACTCATGCTTACTGCCCGATTTCATTTTTTAAAAAAAACTTATTGCCAAACTGGCTTCCATACAACACCCAGTGCTCCTCCCAACAGGTCCTCTGCTCAATGCCCATCACCCACTTTCCCCTCTCCCCCACTCCCATCAACCCTCAGTTCTCAGTATCCAAAAGTCTCTTAAGGTTTGCCTCCCTCCTTCTCAGTAACTCCCCACCCCCCCCTTCTCCCTCCATGGTTTTCTGTTAGGTTTCTCAGGATCCACGTATGAGTGAAAACATATGGTATCCGTCTTTCTCTGCCTGACTTATTTCACTCAGCATAATACCCCCCAGTTCCATCCCCATTGCTGCAAATGGCAAGATTTCATTTTTTTTTTCCATCTTACTGCCTGATTTCAGATCACTCTCTTTCCACTTCACAAA
The DNA here is from genome assembly GCF_028018385.1 of Neofelis nebulosa. NCBI lineage: Eukaryota > Metazoa > Chordata > Mammalia > Carnivora > Felidae > Neofelis > Neofelis nebulosa. The sequence continues at coordinate 2,739,734 of NC_080798.1, forward strand.
ACCTCACAAACTACAACACTTTCCACACCTGCAAGCAAACGTCAGGCTCCCCCACCCCTAAAGTGCATGCTGTGTTTATGGTGGTGTTGCAGTAGTTAGCTAGCTACCTAGTGTGGCATTGTATCATGCAGTATTTATAATAGTTGTGATGTGTTTCATAACCAGTTAGCAAGTGTAAAACTGTGCTGTTTTTGTTTGTTTGTTTGTTTTTTTAATGAACGTATTCCTGATCCCATTGTCCTATGAAAATAAAAACCCGTGTGGTTTTTATCCAGTTTTCTCTCTGCGGTGAGTCTTAAGAGTTCTGTTTTTTGTTTTTTTTTTTTCTTTTCCCAACGTTTTTTATTTATTTTTGGGACAGAGAGAGACAGAGCATGAATGGGGGAGGGGCAGAGAGAGAGGGAGACACAGAATGAAACAGGCTCCAGGCTCCCAGCCATCGGCCCAGAGCCTAATGCGGGGCTCAAACTCACGGACCGCGAGATCGTGACCTGACTGAAGTCGGACGCTTAACCGACTGCGCCACCCAGGCGCCCCGGTGAGTCTTAAGAGTTCTTGATGGCAGACCTGGCTGCCTCTGAGACCTGTAAAAAAAACAAAAACCCAAAATTACTGGGGCGCCTGGGTCACTCAGTCAGTTGGGTGTCCGTCTGACTCTTGATCTTGGCTCAGGTCATGATCTCCTGGTTGGTGGGATCGAGCCCCACATTGGACTCTTTGCTGACAGCATGAAGCCTACTTGGGATTCTCTTTCTCTCCCTCTCTGCCCCTACCCTCCTTCCTCTCTCTCTCTCTAAACATTAAAAAAAAAAAATAATAATCCTGACGTTTGCCAGTACTCGTTATGAGCCAGGCATTGACCCCAATGCCTCCTGTGAATTTGTACTTAGGGCTTCCTTCTAAGGAGTGTGGTAACAACTGTCATTTCAGTTTTATAGACAGGCAACAGGCCCAGAGCTCAAGTGAGTTGCCCAAGGTCACAGAGCTGGTGACTTGAACCCAGGTAGCGGGTCTCAGAGGCTCTGTGCCTGACCATACACTGCTTCTCTTGACCCACAACGAGAGCATGGGTTCGCAGGAGTAGGGATGGGAGCTGGCAACATGATGTCTTCTATCTCTGAGCTTTTGGCATTGGACATCCTGAGCCTGGAAATTCAGGCTCTGTATCTTCGGTGAGCAGGAGGATGGGGTGGGACTAGGTTTCCCTGTCCATACCTGCCCCTCCTCCCACCTCCCCCTTCATTTAAAATTCCTCATTTAGTCTTGTCTAGAATAGGCAGGTGTTGAGCAGAGAGCTAGAGAATGGGACCTTGTCTCCTTAAATCCTGTTGTAGACTGGCAACCCCAGAGGGAGGCATTTGCACAGAGGAGGACGCCCTTAAAGGAAGGATCTCCTTTCTGGTCACTGGTCCTGCGTGAAGGCTGTAGAGCCAGACCTGGCATGAAGAAGGGACCCCTTCTTCCTGGTCCTTCTTTCGGTCCCACTTGGCCTTCCAACCGGGTGTGGAGGATATGTCTGCAGCAGGGAAAAGGCCTAGACCACATCCAGCAATGTGGGAGACAATGAAAGGTCCTGTGGGCCAGGATAGCTTCTACTGCCCCTTGGCTCCCTCTTCTAGGAACTACGGCATAACAAGGTCTCTGTGCTTGAACAATGCTGTGGACTAGGAGTATGTGAATGCCTCTGTGTTGATGGGCACACACATGTGTACTGTCTTTTGGGGGCTCTGGGTTTAGGAGCTCAGGTTCTAGAGTCAGATTGCCTGGATTCAAAGACTGGTCCACGTAAGCAACTATAACCCTGGGCAAATTAGTTACCACTGGGCCCCTGTTCTCTCTTCTTGAAAACCAGACCCCACATAAGAGTGAAAACATATGGCATCTGTCTTTCTCTGTATGACTTATTTCACTTAGCATAACACTCTCCAGTTCCATCACGTTGCTACAAAGGGCCATATTTTGTTCTTTCTCATTGCCACATAGTACTCCATTGTGCATATAAACCACAATTTCTTTATCCATTCATCAGTTGATGGACATTTAGGCTCTTTCCATAACTTGGCTATTGTTGAAAGTGATGCTATAAACATTGGAGTACAAGTGCCCCTATGCATCAGCACTCCTGTATCCCTTGGGTAAATTACTAGCAGTGCTATTGCTGGGTCATAGGGTAGATCTACGTGGATCCTTAATGGAAGACCATGGGGGAGGGGAAGGGAAAAAAAAAGTTAGAGAGGGAGACAGCCAAACCATAAGAGACTGTTAAAAACTGAGAATAAACTGAGGGTTGATGGGGAGTGGGAGGGAGGGGAGGGTGGGTGATGGGCATGGAGGAGGGCACCTGTTGGGAGGAGCACTGGGTGTTGTATGGAAACCAATTTGACAATAAATTTTATATTTAAAAATAAATATATATAAAGAGAAAACCAGGCCAACTGTACCCACCTCTGAGTTTCTAGGATGAAATTCTTAGAAGGCACTGGGCTCAGAGAAAGTTCTCCCACATCTATTTATCTTTGGGGTAGTTTTTTCTAGATTCCAGGTCCTAGTTTTTTTTTTTTTTTTTTTTTTTTTTTTTTTTTTAACGTTTATTTATTTTTGAGACAGAGACCGAGCATGAACGGGGGAGGGTCAGAGAGAGGGAGACACAGAATCCGAAACAGGCTCCAGGCTCTGAGCTGTCAGCACAGAGCCGGATGCAGGGCTCGAACTCATGGACCGTGAAATCATGACCTGAGCCCAAGTCGGCCGCTTAACAGACTGAGCCACCCAGGTGCCCCTAGGTCCTAGTTTTGAGGACGGTGCTGGATGGGCAGTATCAGAACCAGGAATATCTTTGCCCTCTCCCTGAACATCCCTTCTGTCCTACCCAAGACTATCTCAACAGATTTTGGGTAGGTGAATCTGTAGTACAACAGGCTTTCCTAGAGAGGCAAAAGGAAGTCCAATGGGTGTGTGTGTGTGTGTGTGTGTGTGTGTGTGTGTGTGTGTGTTCTTTATACAAAGGAATTGGACTCAAATTCTAGGCTGTTTTCTTGGAACAGCCTGCCTCTTTTGACAGGTGGCCCCAGCAAGATCTAGAGCCTTGAATTTAATGTGTCAAAATATAGATTGTGGCAGCAAAGCTATAACCTACAAGGATTCCATCACTGGGTTTATGTGCAAGAGAAGAAGGGCAATATGGCATGTAGTTGGTGTACAAATAAATGGAGCCAGTGGTGAGGGATGATCTTAGACTACTGAGCTATGCTCCATGAGACTCAAATTCAGGTTCCCATTGCTAGGAGAGCTGGTCTAACCCTGGACAGACCCTACAGGCAGGCTCTATGGGGCTCCACAGAACTGGGACTTTTTTGGCCAAGACCTCCTTGGTGGAGAGTGATGGGTTGTAGTTCTTCAAAGCAACATGGGAGCATGAGGAGGAAGCCAGGACCCAGCTGGCTACCCAGACCAAGTCCTGCAAAACTTGACAACCAATAAAATTATAAATATTGGATCCATGTTCTCTTTAGAGGCACATCCTTTTCAGGGCATTGGCTCATAACTAAGCACCGGGCAATGGAATCTGAATTACTACTGTGTGACTTAGACACAGAAGGGCCCTTTAGCTCATGAGGAATGGGCCATTCAGAGTGGTTTTGTGAAACCCATGGAGGGAGGTTTAGGTTAAAGCCCAATTCTTTGTGTCTTTTTTTCTTAACAATATTTAATCAACAGAAAGCTTTTAAGAATTTGGTATAGTTAATGATCGTACATAGAAGCAGTCAGGATACCAGTTTATATTACATTTTTTAATGTTTATTTTTGAGAGAGAGTGTGAGCAGGGGAGGGGCAGAGAGAACGGGAGACACAGAATCTGAAGCAGGATCCAGGCTCTGAGCTGTCAGCACAGAGCCCTATGTGGGGCTTGAACTCTTGAACTGCAAGATCATGACCTGAGCCAAACTCAGATGCTTAACTGACTGAGCCACCAGGTGCCCCTACATTTTTAATATTTGAAAATACTAGAATTCTTTTCTTTTAAAGTAGGTTCCAAGCCCAATGTGGGGCTTGAACTCACGCTACAATGTGGGGCTGAGATTAAGAGTCACATGCTCTACTGACTGAGCCAGCCAGGCACCCCTTGGTACTTTTATTTCTGTAGTACTCTGGAATCCAGAAATATTGGAGTGGCTTTTCTGTGCTGGGTCTTGTTCTACATACTTGGGATAAATCGGTGAACAGAGGCTAGCCACCCGTGTCCCTCCAGTGGGGGAGGTGGGGAGAGAGGTTCTGAATATGAGAAATGTGTACACCACACGGCATGTTAGGAGTTGACGAAATTGGAAGAGAGAAAGGTGAATGAGGAGAGCCTTGGGTGTGGGCTGTAGAGATCAGTTGCAGTACTAATCAGGACTGTCCAGCACTGTTGAGCTAAAATTTGAGCAAAAACTCAGGTGAGGTAGTGATCCATGTGGGTGTGGGGAGGACAGCATTCCTGACAGGGGATGACTGCGTCCAAAGTACTTGAGTGGATGGAGCTGGAGGATGAGATTCCTTTGGTCTCTTCAGTCCCAGGCTTACCAGTTGGCCCTGTGGAGACAGCATCTGTCACTGGTCATTTACAGCCTGGGTATCTCAATATCCCACCATCACTGTTTATTGCAGAGCTAGCACAGACACAAGGATCCCAAGATCCAAGCCAAGAAGAACCAGAGGTGCCAGAAGAAGAAAAAGGTTTGTATGCTACTTGGTGGTGATGATGGACAAATTGCTTGATGGGGCATCCATTTTACTGGGTCTATAATTGCCACTTTCTCTCAATTGTTCATCACTTTACAACATGCGAGAAATTCACCCCTCCCAACCTAGTCTTCCACTACTGCTTTTTTCCCCCCTCATGTTTATCTATTTTGAGAGCAAGAGAGTGTGCATGAGCAGGGGAGGGGCAGAGAGAGAGAGAGAGGAGGGAGAATCCCACGCAGGTTCTACACTGTCAGCACAGAGTCTGATGCGGTGTCTGATGTCATGAACCGTAAGATCATGACCTGAGCTGAGATCAAGTGTTGGATGCTCAACCAACTGAACCACCCAGGCGCCCCCACTGCTGTTGATTGAATGATAAGTTAGCATAAACTGGATAACTTCTCTGACTCCGCTCTCCAGTTCTTAGATACCAGTGTCTGTTTCTGGACTTTTCATTAATAGGTAACTGTGTTTCATTTCGTTTTGTACCCATTGATTGTGGGAGACTTCGATGTTGAAAAAGTAATATACGCAGTTAAGGAACAGGCGAGGTTTTACCAAATAGATGTACCAGTATATGATCCAGAAAGAATCATGGAAACTTAACACTTGTAATGAGAAACATCAACCTTTTGCACATCGCTTGAGTTCTATTCTGTACAAGCCACCCTCTGCCACTCTGGGTTGCCACTTTCATTATTTCTCTGCTCAAACAGGATTAACATACACTGCAACCTCTTAGTTTTTCAATCAATTATCATGGTAGGTAAATATCTCCCTTCTCCAATTACTTATTTTTGTGGAGGAAAAGATTTTCAGTGTTGGGGATATAAACCAATGCTGAGCCACATAATCCATCAGGATCATGTGCTGTATTTGTCTTTCAGAGCTGCTGTAATAAATTTTCACAAACTGGGTGGCTTAAGTAACGGAAGTTAACTCCCTCACGGTTCTGGATTAGTCCAAAATCAAGGTGTCACCAGGGCACCTTGAGGGGACCATCCAGCTTCTGGTGGCATTCCTGGGCTTGGGGCTGCATCCCACCAATCTCTGCCTCTGTGGGCACATGGCCACCTCCTCTTTTGTGTCACAAATCTCTCTGTCTCTTGTGAGAATACATTTGATTGCATTTAGGGCCATCCAGGATAAATTCCTCCCCTCAAAGTTGTTCTTCTTTTTTTTAATATTTATTTATTTTTGAGACAGAGAGAGACAGAGCATGAATGGGGGAGGGTCAGAGAGAGAGGGAGACACAGAATCCAGAGCAGGCTCCAGGCTCCAAGCTGTCAGCACAGAGCTCGACGCGGGGCTTGAACGCATGGACCGTGAGATCATGACCTGAGCCAAAGTCGGACGCTTAACCGACTGAGCCACCCAGGCGCCCCTCAAGGTTCTTAATCACATTTGCCACATAGGTTCTAGGGATTAGGATGTAGACATAGCTGTGTGTGTGTGTGTGTGTGTGTGTGTGTGTGTGTGTGTGTGAGAGAGAGAGAGAGAGAGAGAGAGGAGGGGGAGAGACATGGTTCATCCCATTACACCTAGCTTTTGGAGAGAACCATTTCCTGTTTTTGTTTGAGCTAATAATTCCTTTTTAAACTTTCCATGCAATTATTATAATCATCCCCAAATTCTTTGGGGAGTATAATGCAATCGGATGTAACAAGGAACCCATCAGCTCTGTCATCACCATTTCTAGACAATTCCTGAAGCCGTCCATCTTTCCCTAGTCTGTATCCACTAGCACCTACCTCCCATCCTGGGACTTCATTTAATCTCCGTTTCCATTTTCTATTCTCAAAAGGTGCCATCCCCTTTTCCCTGGGTTCCACATCTGTCTTTCTCATGGCTATTCCAGGGGACCCATTTTATAATAACTTAGAAAAGTCCGTATGAGGTAATATCTTTGAGAGTTTGCCTGATTGGAAATTTCTCTAGTACGCTACTTGATGAATTGCTTGGGTGTAATTGTCCAGTTCAAGAGCCTTTCTCTCTGTGTTTCTGGTGTTCTAATGTCCTCTAGTGTCCGCTGTTGATAAATCTTGATTTTTTTTTTACATTGTTTGTATATGACCTATCTTTTACACTATGAAAGCTTAGGGGGTCCTCCACCCCTGTGTTCTGAAATGTCATGGGGTAACTAGGTTTTGGGTTCTTTTTTTTTTTTTTAATATTTATTTATTTTTGAGACAGAGAGCATGAGCAGAGGAGGGTCAGAGAGAGAGGGAGACACAGAATCCGAAACAGGTTCCAGGCTCTGAGCTGTCAGCCCAGAGCCTGATGCGGGGCTCGAACTCACGGACTGCGAGAACATGACCCGAGCCGAACTCGGACGCCCAACCGACTGAGCCACCCCTAGGTTTTGGGTTCTTATCCCCTCAATTGGATTGGATACCAAGCAGGACATGTAAATGTAAAAAAACCTGTGCTCTTCTCTCAAATATTCTTGAGTTAGCTCTTTGGCATTAGTTGTTCCTTCTCTGTTCTTTTTCTGAAACTCTAATTAGGTGTTGTGTTTCCTGGGAGTAACCTTTAGATGGTAACTTTTTAAAACAAAACTCATTTTACTGTTTTTTTACTTAAGTGTAGTTGACGCACAATGTTACATGAGTTTCAGATGTACAACATAGTGATTCGACAAGTTTATACATTATCCTGTGTTCACAAGAGTAGCTACCATCTGTCCGAATACATCGCTATTACCATTGACTTTATTCCCTGTGCTCTGCCTGTTATATCCCCCACTCCTTTACCTATTTTGCCCATCCTCCAAATGTAACGTTTTGATCTCAAGCAACTATCTTTGTTCTTGTTAAACTCATCTGAAAGATTACTTCAACTTTCTATCATACCTTCCATGAAATCTATTTCATCAATAATATTTTTTTAACGTTTTATTTATTTTTGAGCACAAGCAGGGGCGGGGAAGAGAGAGGAGGACAGAGGATCTGAAGCAGGCTCTGCACTGTCAGCACAGAGCCTAATGTGGGGCTCGAGCTTATGAACCTGGAGATCATGACCTGAGCTGAAGTCAGATGCTCAACTGACTGAGCCGCCGAGGTGCTCCATCAATATTTTTAATGTCAAAACTCTTAACTCTATTTCCCCTTATTGGTGTCTTTTTAAAATAGATGTAGTATGGGATGCTTGGGTGGCTTAGTTTGTTAAGCATCCGGCTCTTGATTTTGGCTCAGGTTGTGATCTCATGTTTTGTGAGTTCGAGCCCCACATCTGGCTCCGTGCTGGTGGTGTGGAGCCTGCTTGGGATTCATTCTCATTCTCTCTCTCTCTCTCTCTCTCTCTCTCTCTCTCTCTCAAAACAAATAAACTTAAAAAAATAAAATAGATGTAATATCTTTTAAAATATATTTTTTACAACTTTTGGGGAAGTTTTTGGTTCCTAGATTTGTTTTCTGGTTTGAGTAAAGTGGTTATACAAACAAATATAAATGGTACAGAGTGCTTAATATTCTAAATTTTTTCCTATATAACCAATTCTACAAAGGTAACCAACTTAGAAACTATGTGTTTATGGGGCACCTGGGTGCCTCAGTCGGGTAAGCATCAGTCTCGATCTCGGCTCAGGTCATGATCTCACAGTTCATGAGTTCCAGCCCTGCATTGGGCTCTGCACTGACAGTGTGGAGCCTGCTTGGGATTCTCTCTCTCTGCCCTACCTCCGGAAGATGACCTTTCCCTTCTGATGGGGGAAAGAAAAATGTTTTTCCATTCTTTACTGCTTACTTTGAACTCCTACCAAGGGAACCGAGGTTCAAAGAAGTGGAGTGTCCACAGAGCATCGCAGTCCTAAGTATTCTAAATCTTGAAGAAAATGCGAAGGTGGGTCTTTGGTATTCCTACTCTGTGTTCTTTCCACCAGGAACATGTGTGTGCATATAGTAAATGGAATCTTCCTCCACTGAGCTAATTAAGCCACAAACATAGCATGCAGGTACAACTATTTTCCTTAGCAGTCCCCACCCCCACGTGAGAAATCCATTGGTAATGCTGTTGGCTCTACTCTCCAGATATACCCTGGATCCATTCATTTTATTTTATTTTTAAAACATTTTTTAAACGTTTATTTTAGAGAGACATGGAGTGTGAGCAGGGGAGGGGCAGAGAGAGAGAGGGAGACACAGAATTCAAAGCAGGCTCCAGGCTCTGAGCTGTCAGCACAGAGCCTGACACGGGACTCAAACTCACAAACTGTGAGATCATGACCTGACCTGAAGTGTGGTGCTCAACCAACTGAGCCACCCAGGTGCCCCCCACCCCACCCCATTCATTTTATATACATATGCTTTAGTTCTTCACAGGCTGTGCCAAGTGCTTCCACAGGGAACCAGAGACCTGTTGTTGCTGTTAGGTTATCAATGGGTATGTTTGACCAAACCTGCCGACTTTCACTTAGACGATCGAAGTAGCTTCATGAGTGGGTTTCTTGCACCATAATCCCCTCTCCAAACAACAGTGACCTTTGAAAACTGTAGACAATCTCTGGGCCTTTAGAATGAAGATACTCATGACCAGCCCCTCCCAAGAGTCGAGCTCACCTATTGGGCCTCTTGCTGTGTTCTAGAATGTTCTTCCTGTCTGAAGGTGTTTGCAGTAGCTTTTCACTCTGCCTGGCAACCTCTCCTTCTACATCTTGGACTGGTGGCTTCTCATGATTATGGCACTAACTCTCATCCAGAAGCCTCTGCAGATCCCTTCCCCACCTCAGAGGGCATTCTCAGTCTCTCTTGTGTCCTCTTGTGTTTTTTTTTTTATTTGTGTATATCCTTAAACTATTTACTTCTACCTTGGCTCCTCTCGATCACCACACGGCCCTCCTCCAAAAGTTAGACTCTCAAAGGCAGAACTTGTTTGTCTTGTTCAAGGCTTTATATAAGGACTTAGTATTCCTGAGGCTGAACCTCCTTCTGACCATTATTGTGTTGTGTTTTGCCTCACTTCTCTGTTTTTAGACCACAGAAGAAGATACAGAGAGAGAATGAAGGCTAAAATTCTGATGATGTGGGACAACATCCCTTGGCCTGAAGACCATATATACCTGCGCAATGTGACTGAAAAGGAACATGAAGGACTGAAGAGCCTCCTGTATCCTAACAGGACTGGAGCCCAGCCACAGACAATCGTCTTAGAGGGTCTAGCAGGGGTCGGGAAGACCACCCTGGCAATGAAGGTTGTGCTGCATTGGGCAGAGGGCTTTCTCTTTCATCAGAGATTCTCCTATGTTTTCTTTATCAGCTGCCATAAAGTTAGAGACATGAAGGATACCACATTAGCTGGCCTGCTTTCCTGGGACTGGCCTGACTCCCAGGCCCCCATTGAAGCTCTCATGAGTCGCCCTGAGAGCCTCCTGTTTGTCATCGATGGCTTTGAAGAAATGGACGTGCCCTCCACTTTGGACGAGAGTCCACCATGTAAAGACTGGTACCAGCAACTCCCAGTCAACAGAATCCTGTTCTACTTGTTGAAGAAAGAGTTGGTTCCCCTGGCTACCTTACTGATCACGACCAAGGAGTATAGAACCACCGATCTTAAAAAGTTGTTACTGAATCCATGGTTTGTACAAATCGTAGGGTTCACAGAAGGAGACCGGGAGGAGTATTTCATCAGGTACTTTGGTGACCAAAACAAAGCTAAGAAAATCTTGAATTGGGTAAGAAAGAATGAATCTCTCTTTCACTTCTGCTCTGCCCCCATGGTGTGCTGGACCGTGTGTTCCTGCCTGAAGCGGCAAATGGCGAGAAATCCTCACTTCCAGCTAAGCACCCAGACCACCACCAGCCTGTATGTCTACTTTTTCTCCAGCTTGCTCGCCACAGCAGAGGTGAGTTTGTCAGACCAGAGCTGGCCAGATCAATGGAGAGCCCTGTGCTCTCTGGCTGCAGAGGGGATGTGGTTTTGGAAGTTCACATTTGCAAAGAAGGACCTCAAACACAGGCACCTGGAAGCACCTGTCATTGGTTCTCTCCTCAGGTTGAATATTCTTCGAAAGGTCAGCAACTGTGAAGATTGTGTTACTTTCACTCACCAGAGTTTCCAGGTGTTTTTGGGAGCCATGTTCTATGTGCTCAGGGGGGTGAGAGGATCCATTGGTGGTCCTCCAAAGCACCAGGAGATGAAGGTGCTTCTGAACGATGCTTTGGCTGACACAAACTTCTACTGGAACCAGATGGCTCTGTTTTTCTTTGGCCTTTTAAAAAGAAACCTCGCAGAAGAACTGGAAGATACTTTGCGTTGTAAAATGAGTCATAGGACAACAGATGAATTACTGGAATGGGCAGATGAATTAGAAAGCTATGACCTCGTCTCCAGCTGTTTTGAATTCCTACACTTCTTTGAGTGCTTATACGAGACTCGGGAGGAAAACTTTGTAAGGCAGATTTTGAGTCATCTCCTTGAAGCTGACATCGATATCTTTGGGAGTCTACAACTACAAGTGTCTTCGTTTTGCCTAAAACACTGTCAAAGGCTAAGTAAGCTAAGGCTTTCTGTCAGCAGTGCTATCCCTCAGACGGAACTGACTTTCAACTTGGAAACTCTGGAGTGAGTAATGCAAGACTGTTTCCCCTCCCAGATTTCTTCTTTCCAGGCTCTGTCCAAGTTCTTCCATGAAAAACTGGGGATGTGTTGTTGGGTTGTCAGTGGTTAGGGTTGACCAAACATATCTTCTGGTGTCAAGGTTAGTCCGTGCTTCCCTACAGCACAGCTTCTTTTTGTCTTTCCTCAGTGGTTTTTAATTGTAGATCAGAATTAACCGGGATGTTAAACACAAATACACGGGCACATGTACACATACAAATACAAATACACTAAGATTGGAACAACTACTCTAACCAACACTGTAATAATTCTGGGCTCCGCGTGTAGAACTTTATATCCTTCAGGTGCTATAATGTGTTCTCTGTTTTTACTTTCTTCATCTAAGATAAAAAGTTTAATTCATGACTTGAATGCTCTTTTACTCTTATAAACATTGAGAGGCTACTGCAGTAAGAAAATAGTAAAGAGTTAGAATTCCAATTATCCTAAGTTCTAAATATCACATGAGCCTTTTTTTTTTTTTTAGATTTTTTTTTAAGTTTATTTTTGAGAGAGCGGGAGAGACCATCCATCCCAAACAGGCTCTGTGCTGTCAGTGCAAAGCCCCACATGGGGCTCCAACTCACAAACTGGGAGATCATGGCCTGAGCCAAAATTAAGAGTCCTATGCTATGTGGATGGAACTGGAGGGTATTTGCTACGTGAAATTAGAGAAAGACAAATATCATATGCCTTCAATCATAGGAATTTAAGACACAGAACAGATGAACACAAGGGAAGGGAAGTAAAAATAATATAAAAATGGGGACAAAACATAAGAGACTTAAATACAGAGAACAAACAGAGGGTTACTGGAGGGGTTGGAGGAGGAGGGATGGGCTAAATAAGAAAGGGGCATTAAGGAATCTACTCCTGAAATCATTGTTGCACTATATGCTAACTAACTTGGATATAAATTTTAAAAAATAAATTAAAAAAGAGATTCTTAACCAACCAAGCCACCCAGGCACCCCCCTTTTTTTTTTAATCACAAAACTCTATTAGGGTAAGTTTTATTATCTACATTGAGGGAGAGAAAATTGGAGCACAGAGATTAAATCATATCATAGGTGACACAGCTCTGAATTTATCTTACGTCCTTTTGACTTAAAGTCTGAACTCGTAAGGAGTATCCAATGGCCACCTCACCTCACTTACATGGTTGCCTTCCTCCGAAAAGAGTGGTTGAGGATTGTTGGAATAAACCATCTGGGACTTTGAGAGCTATGCTTCCGGGGGTCACGATTTTCCTGCCCTGAACTCCAGTAAATTCCTGCACTTTGACTGGGTCTGTTTGCATCTCCAGTAGACCACACTCTGGGTGTTGGTTGAAGATCACTTACTCTAGTAACCCTTCTTTGCCTCCCTCGTAAAGGACAAGGCCACACTCCAAGATACGTCAGTGGCAGGATGTTTGCTCCGTGTTTTCCAATGGGAATCTGACTGAGCTGGACTTCAGTAACAGCAAGCTTAACGCTTTTTCAATGAAGAAACTCTGTTACGAACTGAGAAATCCAAGGTGCAAACTCCAAAAACTGACGTAAGTGTGAGACCCTCACAGTGTGAAAAATTCCATCGGAAGATAATCCAATGTCTTCCTTGGGATTATCGCATTGAGTGTCTGTTTTCCAGAAAGTAAGTTCAGGTGCTCGGGAGAATAAAACAAGTGCCCTTTATGAGCAAAACTGCTCCTTGGGCAAAGACCCAACACCCTGCCGTGTGTGGTCTTGCACGAGAGAAACGCGTAGGCCAACTAGTTTTTCCATAAGACCTCTGCATGACGCTGCTGTCTTGAGCTGGATATGAAGGAGTAGAAGACGTGTAGGATGTGGTGGAGAACAAGCGCTTGAGGAGAGCCAGAGTTCATGTGGAGTCTAGGTGAAGTGTTGTGTCTTAAGGAAAGGTGGATAGTTTGCAGTGAAGCCTTTGTTCATTCAGTGAGTACCTAGCATCTCTTCTCTGTTCTGAGGTTATAGCAGTGAACAGAACAGTTAATTCCTGCCTTCCTGGAGCTCACAGTGTTGGAGAAACAGACGTAAATGATAAGAGTAGTGTAGGAGACCGTGACCTCTCCCAAAGCGGGGGGAAATCCGTTCAAGGACTCAGGAGAGGTCCTTCTTCTATCTAAAAATGCCAAGCCTCCTCTTTCACACCCTATCTAAAAGGTACTTGAGTAAAAAAAATAAAATAAAAGATACTTGAGTAAAGACCGAGTTGTGGAGCTGAAGCATCATTCTGGACTGAAGCCTCTCGCACATGATGTAAGTAGAGATCACAGGGCCTTAAATCTGGCTTGAAGGTGGCGAAGAATGGAGGTGGCTCTTGAAGGGGGAGCCAGGGAAGAGCTACCTGACCAAGGACAGAGTGAGTGGCTCTTGTTGGAGAAGGCATTGGGTTGGATGCTCTCGAGTTCAGGCCAACTGATTCTGTCCTGCTGTCCCTCTGCAATTCGGTGCTACCTCAAGGTCTGAGGATCAGAAGCATGTGTTGACTCAGTGAGTTAAGAGGCAAGGATTTGGCAGTAATGACTCCCCTCAAACCTGAGGGCGCTGGCTCCAACACCTGGGAGGCAGCCTTAAACATCCTGCTTGATGATCTGCTTTTTCATCCTTCCCCCTTTCCCTCGCTCTTGGTCTTCTCACTTAGTACTAAAGATGAGGAGAAATAAATTTAAGAGAAAACAAGAGGAGAGACGTGTTCTCACTAGGCAGTACTGGGTTGGTGTGGGGGACGTCCACCCCAAGGAAGAGTGGGGGGGTTGATTTCTGATTTAATACATCCAACTGTGCTTTGGATGTATCCAAATTTGGATGAATCCAAATCAGGTTTTGGACTCCTCTTGTATATGCACGTCCTTGAGGGAGGGTGTGCATATGCACATGTGTGTGTGTGCAAGCATGCATATGCATGGGTGTGGTAGAAAAGCGAGATGAGGAAGCACTCCCCTCCATGAGGCTACCCTCCTCCCCGCCTCTCTTCCCCAGGTGCAAATCAATAACTCCTGTGAGGATTCTGAAGGAACTTGTCCTTGTCCTGTATGGTAATCACAGGCTGACACACCTGAACTTGAGCTCGAACAACCTGGGAATTCCCGTGTCCACGATGATCTTTAAAACCTTGAGGCACTCAGCCTGCAACATCCAGTATCTGTGGTAAGTCTCTGGTTTTCTGGCTTGGTCCCCAAGGTCACCCCACAGTTCAGGGCTGCATTGGGAGGATGGGACTCAGCACGGCAGCGAAAGGCTGTAGAGAAAGATGAGCAAAGGGAATGCGCATATGGGTACAGAGCAGTGCTTTGCAAAATTCTTGCCTGCCAGAGCCACCTGAGGGGGCGCGTTAAAAGGCAGGGGCCTGGAACCCACCCCCTGAGCCCCAGCAGGGCTTCTGGGTGGGTGGTGGGGGTTGGCAGCATTTCTAACAGGCTCCAAAGTGGCGCTGGACCTTGGACCACACTCTGAGTAGCACTGACTTGGAGACCATCCTGCCAGGAGAAAGGGTGAAGAACAAGGAGAAATTGGCCTTTGGTTGTGAAGCAAGGGGGACTCCAAATGAAGATCCCTCTTCGCCGGGAGTAACTCCCTGTGTTGGGGCCTCTCTGGTAGGTTGGAATCCTGTGGCCTCACCCCTCTAGCCTGTCGTCATCTCTTTCTGGAGCTCAGCAAGAACTCGAGTGTGCGCTTCCTCAGCCTGGGGGACAATGATCTCTCTGGGGTTGAGGTGAAAAGTCTTCAGGGGCCCTCGGAAATGCCCGAGTCCTCCCTGAAGGAGTTGTCGTAAGCCTTCCTGCCTTGTCTAAATAGCATCTTTGGGGAGTCTTGGGGAACATCCCATTGTAGTTACCCATCCCACGGACACATTCCCCGTCTTCACTCTTTCCACCTTCCTCCTTAGGGCTCTGTCTTGACCAGTTTTGCCCTCACCTTGACTGTGGTGTCTCTCCTGCCAGTCTCCCCTAAACCCAGTGGTTTTAAACTGGTGGTGATCTTGTCCTCCAGGGGACAGTGTCTGGACATTGACTTGGTCCTCACAATTTGGAGGGGAAGTTGCTACTGGCATGTAGTGGGTGAAGACTAGGTGTGATCAATATCCTTCAATGCACTCGAGAATCCCCACACACAAGCCCCCACCTCCACACCAGCACCACAAAGAATGTTCTTGACCAAAGGTCAGTAGGGTTGAGAATGAGAAACCTTACCTTGACCCACTTTTTTCTCCTGGGAGCTTTTGTTCTTTATACAGTTTAATCTTTCACGATGTCTGGGTCCCAGATGTGTGGCCTAAGGGACTGAGAGTTTGAGAAAGAAAACGTGGGCATGTCTGAGGCTCACCCTGTACCTGTGCCTTCCTCTGCAGCCTGGAGAAATGCAACCTGTCGGCAGCCAGCTATCAGGATCTAGCTTTGTACCTCACCAGTACCCAGAGAACAAGTCGACTGTGCCTGGGATTTAATCCGCTCAGAGACGATGGCGTGAGGCTCTTGTGTGCTTCCCTGACTCAGCGCGAGTGTGCCTTAGAGAGATTGGTGTGAGTGTCTCCTGGCTCTGTTTCTAGAAATGACTCTGCTTGGGGGTGGGCATGGAGGAAAACAATGGGCCCTTCATTTGGGACCCGTTTCTTTTTTCTTTTTTTAATTTTTAAAAATGTTTTATTTATTTTTGAAGGAGAGACAGAGCATGAGCAGGGGAGGAGCAGAGAGAGAGGGAGACACAGAATCCGAAGCAGGCTCCAGGCTCTAAGCTGTCAGTGCAGAGCCTGATGCAGGGCTCGAACTCACAAACTGTGAGATCATGACCTGAGCCGAAGTTGGATACTTAACCAACTGAGCCACCCAGGCGCCCCCATTTGGGACCCATTTCTATCACTGAACACTAACACACGTCGAGCAAATACTCCATGTGCCTGGCACCGTTCTAAACACAGATTCTGAGTAGCACCCTCAATTTGTTGAATCAATCTCTGGGGGTTGTGCCAAGGAATTCAGTTTTAACAAGGATACCAGGAAATTACGATTTAGTCAACCTATATCTGAGCTGCTTTATCCCAACACAGCTGGGCACCAAGGTTGGGGTGGTGGATAAGACAGAGAAGCTTCCTGCCTGTGAGGAGGGTGTAGATTGATGAGTGAGATACCAAAAAAACAAAACTAGTAGTTCAGCGAGGAAGACAAAGTGGAATGAGTAGACAAGGCATGGTGTGTTGGTTTCCTGGTAAGGTCTCCCACCGACCTGAGGAGGTGACACTGAAGCAGAGACTGAAGGAACCAGACACAGAGAAGGAAGAGGAAGGAAAGGTCCCAAGACTGGAGTGTTGTAGGAACATCCAGAGGACTCGTAAGGCTAGAGTAATGTGAGCGAGGAGGATAATGGGAATATGCCCTGGCCATGTACGAATCTGTTTTGTTTGGAGCAAGGTTTTCCAAAAACTGGATATTGTTCAGGTGAGCATAAAAGGATAAAAAGGCCAAGGGTCTTGAGGCACATCCAAGGGGGTGTATGGTGAAAGACGACAGAATCTGAGCTAGGGACTAAGAGGTTAGCACTCTCAGCACAGAGTTTCAAAGAACCAGAATATTAGTAAGTAATTCATTCATAGGTAATATGAACTAATATAACATATGACAGTTATAGGTTACATTATATTTATCCCATTTATAATTACACCTATATAAGATACTTTAATATATATACATATTAATACATAATATATGGAATATATAAAAATCTTATATAACTGCACATTACATGTGATATGTTACATGATAACATATGTACACCATGTATGTATCTGTTATATACCTAGATATCTAATATATGCCATATATTTCAAACATGTATACTATATATATCTAATGCATAAATAATCTGTTACATATCTCCTATATAACTATATATCATATGTAACATATATAATTCACATGACATATGCTACACAGTAGCATTATCATATGTACACCATGTATAAATGTCTGTTATACCTATATGTCTAATATATACAAATGTCTAACATGTATCTGTATTCTAGATCTCCTACAACTTGTATTGCATACTGTACTTTTTTTGACATGTGAAAAGTCGTACATATTTAATATATACAAATCGGTGAGTTAGGGGAGAAGGACACACCCATGAGACCATCATGGCCATATGGTGGCCGTATGGCCACCGTTAAGGACATAAACATATCCATCTCCTTCCAAAGTTTCCTTCTGTACCCTTTTTTATTAACTGTTTTTTGTGGCTAAGATTTAACATAGAAAATATAAGCACGTAAAAAATCTGAATCTTGGAGAACTTTACACAATACAGTATTGTTAGCTATAAGCACAACACTCTGTGGTACCTCTCCAGAACTTACTCCTTTTGCATTACGCAAACTTGGCATGCTTTGAGCATCCCTTTGTTGTTGTTATTCTTTTTAAACCAAACACTAAGGACCGGCATGTTCATGGTGTGCTCATTGCAGAAGTCTGGGGAAGGATAAGTAAGCACAGATACTCAGCATTTCCTGGGTGGGGGTTCAGGGGGACACCATGGCTGAACTCAACACCACAGTTGAGGTGGGGCTTGAGGCTTTGTCCCCAGTGGTCTTGGTTTGGGCTGCTTTCCTGAGCATCTGTCTCCATGGCTCTTGCCCCACAGGCTCTGGTTCTGCCAGCTCGGTACACCCAGTTGCAAGTACTTGTCAGATGCTCTCCTCAAGAACAAGAGTTTGACCCATCTGAACCTGAGGAAGAATAACCTGAGAGATGAGGGAGTGAAGTTTCTGTGTAAGGCCCTGAGTCATCCGGACTGCAGCCTCCAGAACCTGGAGTAAGTTCCATTGCCTCCCTGCCCTTCGGACGATGAGAAGAGACCATGTGAATTGACCTGCAGATGCCTGCGTTCCAAACGGGGCTGAAGTCCTGGGTGTAGATGTGATGGCTCACACAGAGAAGCTTCGGGCTCTATTGGAAGGGCGTGAGGGGATGGGTTACTGGGATGATTGTTAAGGACCAACCACAATGTGTGCTGGGAGTCCCCAAGACCACCCCAGGAGCTTGATGACTCACAGAGGACTCCACTCTGTGTGCAGTCCAGATTAGTGGCTGTGGTTTATTACAACGAAGGGAGGAAAAGCAAAATTAAGGTTTAGTAAAGGGGAAAGATGCATGGGGTGAAATCCAGAGGAAACCAGGTGCAAGCTCCCTATAGATGGCATGGGGAGAGGGTTATGCTGTTGTCCTGTCTACTTAATTTCCACCAAGGGTAGATAGAGTACCTGGGGTGTCTCAGACCTCCTGACCAGCACCCTTTTCTTCCCAGGGCTCTGGATGAGAAGTCTCACTTTGGCATCTCTCCTTTCCTTGGGAGACTGTGAGATGGGCTTGGTATATAGAGCAAAGTCTAAGGACTCCAGGATTGTTCTTTTTCCCTTTGTGTTTGTTTTGCAGTTTGTCAGATTGTTCTTTCACAGCGGAAGGCTGTCAGGAGCTTGCTAATGCCCTCCAGCATAATTGTAACATGAAAATTTTGGATATCGGGAGCAATGACATTCAGGATGATGGAGTGAAACACCTGTGTGAGGTCCTAAAACATCCGAAGTGTGCATTGAACACGCTTGGGTGAGTTGACCCTGTTCTCTTTGTAGGAAGCCCCCATCTCTACTTTTGGGGTAGGAAGGAATAGATGGGGTCACCTGGGGGTTCAAGAAGGTGGGGAACAAAAGACTAAATTCTCCTGTTAAAAATCTCTTCTCAACAATAAGACTCCAGTTCAGAGACAGAAGTTCATACCACTCACCCCCTCCTTGGAATATTAATACTCTTTTCAATCGGTACCTTTTGGATAGTAGGTGGGGGGCAGGTACAGCCTGTTTCCTGGCCCCAGAGTCTTTTCTGTCTGAGAGGAAGTCTGATTTTAACTATAAGACGATGTGTTTGTTTAGCAAACTAAGATGGTTTAGACTCCAGGAATAAAAGTTTGGGTTAAGTGTGGCTTACATGTTAGCTATTTTTCACATAGGCAGTGATTCTACTCACTCTCAAAAAATGTTAAGAGATTCTACAGTATTTCTTTCTCTGTGGAGACCACCCCCCCATGTGTGTTTAATGGATGCACCTTGAGGGCATTATGCCCATAAGTAAGTCACCAGTTGCTGCTTCTTAGTACATCCTTATCCTCCAAGGAGTATCTTCAGGTGCACAATTCTTTATCCTTCAGGTGAAGGAGAAGCCCTGGGATTTATGCAAGTAATTCAGGGTCCTCTTTGTGCCTTAAAAAAGAATGATGGTCTGGTTTTAAGCCCTCACTCTCTAGCTGCTTCTCCCTGGATGCAGAAATGAGTAAAATGTTTGCAACAGCTCTCCTGTTGTCTTTAATGACGAACGCCTGCCTGATACTCAGTTCACTTCCATCTGGTTTCATTCTCCAAAGTAGTAGCCTTAAAGCAGGCACCTGCATGACTAATTTGTGCTCACAAGGTCCCATCTTTACCATCAAACCAGGGTTTCTCAACCTCAGCACTGTGGACACCTTGGGGTGAGTAATCCTTTGCTGTGGGTGGTCCTTCATTCTGTATGATGCTGAGCAGCATCTCTGGCTCCCACCCACCAGATGAAATAGCACCTCCCTGCTCTGCAGACTTTGTCCCGTCTCCCCTGTGGGGGAGGGGGGAATCACCTTTCATTGAGAAACACTGACCTAGATGACCATGGAAATGTTAAAGGTTCACAATCAAGGTCAACAATATACAGTATAAGGTACCGGTAAAAGCCCTGCAGGTGGCGCTAGACTGGAGACAGGGTGCACTTGTGTGATCTTGGCGTGGGTCTTTCTCCTGTCATTCTCTTCCTATCCACCAAGTAGTACCTTTATCTTGAAGCATTCTCTGGATCTTACCCAACCCCTTCCACCCTAAGAAAACCTATCCTTTCTCTCCACTCTTCATGCATCGCAACTTTTTTTTGGAAGGCATTTTTTAAACTTAAGTTCAAGTTAGTCAACATACAGTGTAGTGTTGGCTTCAGGAGTAGAACCCAGTGATTCACCTCAAAATTTTCATGTATGGACACCTGCCACATATCTTTATAGACTTGGTGGAAATTTCCACTCTGTTAAACTGAGGTAACACTTTGTCACTTTCGTCTTTGAACATATGGTTGGCCAGCTACTAGGCATACAGATTTTTGTTTTGTTGAATTTAGGAACAAGATGAAAGTGTAGTGAAGAGGTTGTAATCTTTTTTTTTTTTTTTTAATTTTTTTTTTTCAACGTTTTTTATTTATTTTTGGGACAGAGAGAGACAGAGCATGAACGGGGGAGGGGCAGAGAGAGAGGGAGACACAGAATCGGAAACAGGCTCCAGGCTCTGAGCCATCGGCCCAGAGCCCGACGCGGGGCTCGAACTCACGGACCGCGAGATCGTGACCTGGCTGAAGTCGGACGCTTAACCGACTATGCCACCCAGGCGCCCCTAGAGGTTGTA
The DNA here is from genome assembly GCF_028018385.1 of Neofelis nebulosa. Classification (NCBI taxonomy): domain Eukaryota; kingdom Metazoa; phylum Chordata; class Mammalia; order Carnivora; family Felidae; genus Neofelis; species Neofelis nebulosa. Next base: position 2,760,515 of record NC_080798.1, read on the forward strand.
ATCTTATTTTAGTCCTTTCAAGGATCTTCCAAACTCACATCTACTTTTTACAAACATGGTTTCTTTCACAGTTGGGCAGACTAACGTTCTGTTGGCTCATCTGGCAAATGGAGTTTAAGACATTGGCCACCTCTTTATAGGATTGGTATATGAGTAAATGAGTTATGTGTAAGCATTTGGAGAAGTGTCTGGTGTGTGGCAGGCTCTTCACTGCTTAACCACAGACTTTTTCCTAGATGTGTATCATTTCTGTTTCTAACTTCTCAATCCTAGTGGACCATCTTTCACACTTCCTTCTCACCCACTCCTAGGTTGGAGAAATGCAATCTGACACCTGCTTGCTGCCAGTATCTCTCCTCTGTTCTCAGAAGCAGTAAAAGCCTGTTTAACCTGAACCTTTTGGGGAATGACTTGGAGCCCAGAGGAGTCAGCACACTGTGGAAGGCCTTGAAAAAATCAACCTGCAAACTACAGAAGCTTGGGTAATCCCCACCACCTTTAATGCTGGGAGGCACCTGATGAGGGGGGATGGATGGGCCGATGTTTTATAGCAAGCATCAGATTCACCCTGCATTGGATTTCCTGGAGCAGTGCTGGCCAGCAGAGCCTTTAGTAATGACGGAAACAGTCTATATCTACTGCCCGACAGAATAGCCAGTAGCAGCATGTGGTAACTGGGCACTTGAAATGTGGTTAATGCAACCAAGGAGCTGAATTACTGAAATGGCCACATGTGGATAGTGGCAAGCATGCTGGGCAGCACCGTCCTGCAGACATTTGTGTAGTTGAGGAGTCCCCTCACTTTTTGGATTTTTGTACCTACTCAATAATTCAACAACATTTCACTCAATGATACCTTTTTTTAATGCTGACTATGGGCCAAGCATGCCATAGCAGATAGCAGTAAATAAATGGTCATGAGCCTTGCCGTCATGGGTCTGCATTCTCCTCAGGGAGAGGACAAATCTGAAATGTATAAAAGCAGTGTTGTCACGAATGCTGGGAAGGAAACCTGGGATTGTGGTAGAAAAACAAGGGTGATCAGAGTGGTACCAGAAGGCATGTCAGAGGTGGTGATGTTGATGCTGAATCCCAAGGAGGCTGGAAGGAGGAATCCACATATCAGGAGGCGAACATGGACAGTGACAAAGGACCAAGAGTGTTTGAAGGAAGCTGGAGTAGCATGTTCAAAGGCTGAGGTTAGACTACCAAGCTCTGTATTGCCCTTTCCAGGCAGTGAAATAAGAGTGTTTAATTAGAACACTCTCTACCTTATTCAGTATTCTGGACATGAGGTCAGAAAGGTAAGCAGAATTTTCTTTTCCCCTGGAGAAAGACCTTAAACTAGGCACGTTTTTGCAGAAACCTTCTCAGATACCAAAGAATCTTGCCTACTTGAGGAAGTTGTTCAAAATCTACACATTCAGGACTTTACATTACCAACTTCACATCTAAGTAATGCATTATTAAAAACATTCTCTCTTTCTTGCAGGCTTGAAAAAGAGTTGTACAACATAGTGAAGGGGGAGCTCGAGGAATTGCAGGAGAGGGGGTCCTTTCTGAGAGTCAAGTGTAAGTGGGATTTCAATGACCTTGAGGACAAATGGTGGTGGTGATCCAATGGCTACACTATGGGATGTTCTTGGAGTAGAATCACCAGGAGATTTATCAGGTGTTGCTGCTCTTGAGGACAAATGAGCAGTTACCTCCAGAGTGCTTTCCCGCAATTTGTTGTAAGCACCATATTTAAATACCCAATCTCCAGAATCCTAATCTAATACTACATTTGGCCCCAAGAGCCTACATTGGCTTTGCCTTAACTTTCCTTTTGTCTTTCTTGGTGTAATGTCTTTAACTCTCACATGTTAAGAGAATTCAATAAAGCAAAGGATATAAAGAAAATACCTTGAGAAAGCCTAAAGCCTCATTTCCTATGGATCGAGAGATGGGATAGATGTGACTGTAATTCCGCAGTTATTATACTGTGGATAAACCAGCCAGATGGAGATGAAGAATCATTCCTACAATGCAGATAGACCCAATTTTGGCTTTTGCGTGTACCTTTGAATGATCCATGGCTGTGTTATGTCTAAAATGTATTTTACTCACCTGAAAATGCTGGGGAACATGGATCCTACCCAAGGATGTAATGTGAAATTGATGTTGTACATGGGAAATACATATGAAGATAGGATCTGATCACAATTTTATCTCCTTTGCCCTATTATTTAATAGGCAAAAGCTATCAGAAGTAGTCTGAGGGAATAGTGGGACATTCATTGCATTTTGCATTTCGTAGCTTATAAAACCCATCATAGTGTGTCTAAATCCACATCAGAGCCCTGTAGGTAGGGACATCCCTACTTGACTGATTTTTGAAAACAAAGATTATGAGGGTAAATAAATGTTCTACAACAAATTACAGAAATAGTAAGTCAAATAATGGAACTTAGAATCCGAGTCTTCTATTTTAAGAGCCAACATGCCTTATGAGACCCAGTGGGGTCTTGGAGTAAGTCCATGATCCTTCTATCCATCATGTTCCCTCACCATTAAATATAAGGGAAACCCAGAGTCCTTGAAATAAATCCTTCCTTCTCTTTCTTGTGCATTTTGGTCATTCATCATAGATAAAAGCTGGGATAGTGGGGGGGGGGGAGGTTTATGAACTAAGAAAATCTTGTCAAGAAAGAGAGATTTTAAAATCAAAGGTTTAGATACACCTCAGTCTCCATGTCTTTAGTTACTGTAGGTTAAAATAGCATTGTGTTAGTTCTGATAATCTGACAAACTGTTAACCCCAAATCCAAGAGGATCCCAAAATTTCTTCATTGTGTCTTTGGAAACAAAACATGGGCATATTCTTCTGTGAACATTAGATCTACAAATTCTCTATCAATATTTTCATAATATTTTAGGATTTATTCTAGAATTTCTGGATGTGCCATGGAATTATTTCAATTACAGCAAAGGTTCTTCACCTTTGGGTCTTCTAACAATGTTGTTTTATTTCAAAGCCACGTAACGCCAAAGTGGCTTTCTAGGGAAATCAAGGATAGGTCTACCCCCATCCCCAGAAGGGAAATGGGATGGGACTGAATGGATTTGGATGAGGTGACAGCTGAGCTACTTCCCCAGGCTCACTGCAGTTTAGGAAGCCCACCACCCAACAAACACTGATTAGCTTGTGACCAATTGTACTCTAACTTCAAGTCCATGATTATGTGGAAGACCACCTACCCCCCCCCCCCCGCCTCCTTTTTCACACCTGATACTTGGCCATCTTAAAAGTGTGGGTAGATGTGGCCAGGACTATGGTATGCCCAAGGGGGAGGGTTAGGCAGGGGTAGTGTAGAGTTATCTAGAAGAAGCAGAGAGAATCCCTCTTGTGATGTAATGGAGGGGATGTAGTTGAATAAAGGATCCCCTGCATTGAATCTGGCAAGACAAACAGGTTCTATGGAATGGAAACATTCACAGTGGCTTTTGATGATAAAACCACTGCTTCTCAGCTAATGATTTTATACCCTTTAAGCCAATTTTCTCATTACAACTTGGGTCTGATAGCATCAATCTCAGGTTTTGCAAAAATTACACAGAATGATGTGTGAAATGGTCAGTTGTGATAAGCACTTGTAAATGATGCTCTTAGGTTAATAATCTCCTTCAATCCTATCATCTCAAGGTCCTCTCTTGCTAACTAGATGCTTCATGGCTCAGTTTTTTTGTCTTATTTTTTTATCACCTCTGTTGCAGAAACCCTGGCAGGATGCCTTCCCTCTTCTCCACAGATGAGAGATGAAGTGACTTTCTCAGTCTCTTTCTCTTGTGATTTTTATTGTATGGTAAGATGGGCATAACAAAAATTCACTGCTTAGCCATTTTATTTTTTTATTTTAAAAAAAATTTGTTTTAACATTTATTTTTGAGACAGGGAGAGATAGCATGAACGGGGGAGGGTCAGAGAGAGAGGGAGACACATAGAATGTGAAACAGGCTCCAGGCTCTGAGCTGTCAGCCCAGAGCCTGATGCGGGGCTTGAACTCATGGACTGCGAGATCATGACCTGAGCCGAAGTCGGATGCTTAACCGACTGAGCCACCCAGACACCCCACTTAGCCATTTTAAAGTGAACAGTTCATTGACATTAAGTAGCTTCACACTGTTGTGTAACCATCACCACCATCCATCCCTGGAACTTTATGTCCCCAAACTGAAACTCTGTCCCCATTAAACACGAATTCCCCATTTCTCCCTCCCTCAGCCCCTGGCAACCACTATTCTTTATGTCTCTATGAATTTGACCACCCGAGGAACCTCGAAAAACTGGGATCATACAGTATTTCTTTTTGTTGGCTGACTTACCTCACTTAGCATAATGCCCTCAAGGTTCATCCATGTTGCAGTAGGTGTCAGAACTTCCTTGCTCTTTAGGAATCCTATTTCACTATGGGTATGGACCACATTGTGTTCATTCCTTTGTCAACAGACATTTGAGTTGCTGACTTTACAAAATCTAACTCCTAAGTTGATGGCAGGGGAGTCCAGAAGTGAAATACTTGTATCCTTAAGCTTTCCTTCCAGTTACCACCCCCTCTCTTCAGTTGGAGGTCCTCAGTTGGAAGAGGGGAAAAGAAGAGAGTCTTGAAAGCCATAAGGTTCAGCAGGAAGAGGAGGATGGGAGTAGAGTTTGGGGAAGGATGGGAGATGCAATGAGTCATGCAGGGAAATGAGATGAGCAAGGACAGAGAGATGACCCAAAACTTGGAAGGAGGCAGAAGAGAATGACTTCGGTATCGTTTTGGGGACCCTGCTGGGCTTGCAGCTTTGGTTGATGGAGTGACTTTACAACCCTGCAGAGGCTGACTTGTGGTGTCTTCTCTGGTGTTTCTGTACTCGTTAATGTTTTGCTTCGACTTTGACAATTTATTCCACTGAACAAGCACGACTCAAGAGACCGAATCACAAAGCATTCTTTTTGCCTGACTGTTGAAATTTACTCTCAGATGTGAACTCTTCTCCTGTACCTGGTTAAATACTTGTCCTGGGCCATTTCTTTTTCTTTTTTTAATCATTTAATAGTCTCAATGGCGATAACTTAACAACCTAGTCCCATGCCACAAAATTCAATTTAAACTTTAGGCTCTCCTGAACCATGATATGGAAGCCCTGTGTCCCAAGAATGGATGCACTCAGAAAGGTGGAAGGCAAGGGAGCAGGGAACATAGTTACTTGATTGACACAGTGACAGATTCAGCATCTGACTACCGAAGCTGGGTCTTTAAAGCCAGCATTCTTGGAATCAGCAGAACCTTCCCATCAATGGAGAAATACCCATTGGACCATCTACTGGTGAAGACAGATCCATGCTTAGCTCATCTGGTGGCTTATTCCTCCCTGAACCCCTACACATCCCATGAGACCAGTAGCTTATGTTGCTTATATTTGTTATATTGGTTTCACACATTATCTACTGTGTAAAATGCCTTACCGTCCTTGGATTGAGCTCTTTTCTTCATCCACAATCTACCTACCTCCCTTGTTATAATTATCATCCTTCTCTTGGTGTCTTATAACCATACGCACTACATGCACATCTCTAGGTGGCTGCCTTAAATATTCCTGTACAAGAGGAGATTTTTAAGGTCATAGGTTGTAGTGATACATGATGTCAAATATTAGGATTTTAGGTGGTTTCTATCAATAGATCATTCAAATGACATACATACACACAAGACAATTCTATCCCGCTAAAGAAACCACTTTTAGATATATAGAGACCTATGGTTTACAAACCTATATCTCAACCTTTTGGCATGTGTGTACATACGTATACATGCATACGCCTTTTTAAACCTGACACAGAAGGCATTGTATATATGCACTCCATTGTGTTTATATGGTGTTAATCTATCCGTGTTGAACTATACACACATTTCTGTGTATACGTATATATCATGAGTGATCTGTTTTCAGTCTATCCACGTTAGTTTACACACACCTATCAATATGGATAGCCTAACAATGAAAAAACAATGCATTTGGAGTGGGATCTTCATGTAATTTAAAAAATCAAGGCTATTTTGTTAATGGATGCATTTGCATATATGGAAGTATAGAAAGGGTATGGTACTTAGTTTCCTGCCAGATTGCCTGTGGGGTGTTGGAAGAAGGGAATGAGACAGGTTGGTGGTCAAAAGGATCTTCACTTTTAGCCGTACATGTAGGTGGAAGGCTATGGATGACTTATAGCACTTTTCTGGGTGCCTGGGGGGTACAGTCTGTTAAACATCGAACTCTTCATTTCAGCTCAGGTCATGATCTCCTGGTTCATGGGTTCGAGCTCCACATCAGGCTCTGTGTTGACAGCACAGAGCCTGCTTGAGATTCTCTCTCTCCCCCTCTTTCTGCCCCTTCCCTGTTCATTCCTGAGTGCATGCTCTCTCCCTGAAACATTTAATAAAATAGTACTTTTCAAATCCCATCATGAGGCAAGAGAAGAGAAAGAGCCTGAGTTGGGACACCAGCAGCACAAGCAGAAAAGGGGGACCAGGTTATACCTCAGGTCCAATGCTCACAGTACGGGCAGCACCTGTCCAAGCCATGTAGGGAAAAGACTACAATTTCTACAACCCGCATACTTGCTCTGGGCATGCACTGGGAACACAATCTTTTTGGAGATTTGACAAACTGTTTTAAGATCTAAGATTTTATTGAGTGTCTAAAATGTCCTTGTGAGACAGGATAAGAACTTGACCTTGACAGCCTTTCAGGGCTTGCCCAAGGCCACAAAGCAAATAAAAACCATATACACACTCAGTATATGAAGTATCCAAAGTGGGGGGAGGGGGAGGCCATGCAGAAAGATCAGGGTTTACATCTGTGTCTGGAACTGTAATTCTTGGGGACAGAGTAGGCATGAGTAAGGGCTCCAATAACTTTTCTTTGTAGGTCACTTGGGTCAGGAGGAGTCACCAGTCACCTATAACTGTCAAGGAGGGATTTTCTTCTTCTGCAACTGTCAGAAGTCTCTGGGTTTCCTCATCAAATTCAGTTTTTTGTAGCCTGGTAAGATATAAAAAGGAATCTGTTGAATTGCTACCTCTTTTGTTTCTTCTCTGCAGCTCTTCTCTAACATTTCTTCCCTGGTCAAGCCTAGGAGAACCTGGTGATGCCTCCCTCCCCACCCCCATGGGACAGACATACCTGTCAGGCAGTGGTGCACTGATAAATGTTTAACACCTGGCTCTTGGCAGGGGGCAGGGGCCTGGAGGGGTTGGGGGGGGGGAGAAAAGCCCTGATTTATAGCACTGCACGTTTCTGAGGTGTAAATTCTCCTACCATGGCCAATACCAATTTTTTTTCCAATTTTTTAATATTTGTTTTTGAGAGACAGAGGGTGAGTGGGGGAGGAGCAGAGAGAGGGAAACACAGAATCTGAAGCAGGCTCCAGGCTCTGAGCCATCAGCACAGAACCCAATGCGGGGCTTGAACTCATGAACCGTGAGATCACAACCTGAGCTGAAGTCGGACGCCTAACTGACTGAGCCACCCAGGTTCTCCTATCATGGCCAATTTAAAGCTGCCAACTTGATGTCGCTAAACACAAGAGTAGGAAAAACTGTACACACAGGGTTATCACCATCTGGTGGCAGCGGTCTCCAGCACATCGCTGGACAGAACAGATGTCCTATCTGATAGAAAGCCCTGACTCCACCTGAACATTGGGGTTTGAAGATGGGAATTCAGGAAGCTAAGGAGCAAGACCAACTACTTTTATTGTTAAAAAGATAAAACAGTACTAGCTTCCGTTATCTGAGTGCCTGGTCCTAGCCTTCTGCTGAGGGCTTTAGGTGCAGCTTTCATTAAAATTTCTCAACCGTGGGAGATAGCATTATTGACCCGATTTGTGATGAAGACAGGCAAAGCAAATTGGCTCAAGGTCACACAGCCATCGAGTGGTAGAGTCAGGATACAGATGCCAGTACTGTGGCCCTGGAGCCCCTGCACTTAACATGAGGCAGTCCATTGTGGCTCTGAACTAAATGGGAGGGTTAAGGATCACTGTGTGTGTGTTCCTCTGTGGGTACAAATATCTGTGGTGTCTGCTGGTATCTGTTGGCAACCGTCCTGAGCACCTTCACCTCCCTGTTGGAGTGAAGGACATTCTTTCAGGCATCTGTTCGTCTTGACACACAGATCTGTGGGACTGTCCACGGTTGGGGAGGGTGCACGGGATATGGAAACTCACTTATGTGTTTCCAGCATTTTTATTACATCTGTATTTTCACAGTACCTGTGTCAAATCATTTCCCTCGTCTGGCAGAGAACAATCAGGAGAAATGCCTTGCCTGGGGCTACAAGACTCAGCATGGAAAAGCTGGCATAACATGATTTGGAAAAACTATGGAAAATCCAAGTCTTCCCACTGCCTCAAGCACCACCCTTGGAACCTCTCACAAAAGGTAAGAGGAGGATGAACTTTCCAGATGGCAGGCACCTGAAGTTTCTAGACATAGGTTTACAAGGATGGACTTTGAGGAAATGGACTCATAGCTTCACAAGTTGGAAAAGACATTAATGGTCTTAGTGTTGGAGTTATACCAGTTTTAACCCAACATCTCCTAGTCCTTTCTAGAAATGAGTGACCATGTAAATACCTATGATTGCCCTGGATTTCAGATACGTTTGAAGAGAGTAGGAGAAATAAATGAGAAAGCGATGCTTAAGGTTCATTATATTGTAACCTAATAGAACAGTCTTTGATAAAATAACCTAATACATACATTTTGTATTATATGTATAATTATAGTTTTATAAATATAATTATATGAATAATATATATTACATGTGTATAATTTAAATATTTAAATCTATAATTATAAATGTGTGGGTGCCTGGGTGGCTCCGTCAGTTAAGCATCCGACTTTAGCTCAGGTCATGATCTCATGGTTTGTGGGTTTGAGCCCCATGTCAGCCTCTGTGGTGACAGTTCAGAGCCTGAAGCCTGCTTCCGATTCTGTGTCTCCCTCTCTCTTTGCCCCTCCCCTGCTCACACTGTTTTTCTCTCTCTCAAAAACAAATATACATTAAAAAATGAAAATACATAATTATATACATGTATAATTATACATATAAATTATAACTATGAAATCTAATATGAAATAATACACAACTATCTACTTAAATTTTAATATAAGTCTATAACATAACATGTAGAAGTCTACTTTATACTTTAATTTTATAGCTATAAATATGTTTATGTCTATACAAATATACAAATTATATGTTTTACATTAGATTTTAGTTATAATTTATAAATGTATATTATGTAAGTCATAGGGGTCTATATAAGTATAAATGTAAGTCTGATATATCAATAATTATAAATGTAAAATTTTTATATAAGCTTTAATTTTTTTTAATGTCTGTTTATTTTTGAGAGAGTGTGTGTGAGCAGGGGAGGGGCAGAGAGAGGGAGACACAGAATCCAAAGCAGGCTCCAGGCTCTGAGCTGTCAGCACAGAGCCTGATGTGGGGCTCGAACCCATGAACTGTGAAATCATGACCTGAGCCAAAGTTGGATGCTCAACTGACTGAGACACTCAGGTGCCTGATAGATAAGCTTTAATATAGCAAGCTATAGTTTATAATTGTACTGGAACAATAGCAAGTGCCCCTGTTCATAGGGTATCACCACCCACCAGGTACTGTGCTGAGTTGACGTATCTTTCACTCCCACAATCCCAAGGCAAGGAGCACCATTTGCATTTTGACTGTGGCAGCACCACACCTCGGGTTCCAGTGAATCCCCCCTCACCCGGGTGTGTCCTCACCAGGAGAGCAAACCCCAGCTCACCCTAGAATCTGCAGGGTGCACACTGGGTGTCTCAGGGCTTCACATAGCACTGCCACTCCCATGTGGTCCAGGGCGTTTCCTTGCAGGTTCAGACTCTGCAGGGTTTTACTGCTGGTGAGGGCACTAGAGAGGTCCTCACAGCAGGCACTTGTTAACTTGCATGTAGCCAGCCTGCAACCAAGCACACAGGGTGAGAGGTGGTTCATCCAAGTGAGTGGGATGGGAGTGTCACACTTAGCCAAGGTCACCCCTAGCCTCTGAGTACAGTGTGTGACATCTGGTCCCTGACTGGGGGGAGATCATAGAGGGCCACACTGTGTGTTCCTCTTTGATCCCATGCCTGTACAGGGCTTGTGTCTTGGCAGCTCCTTCCAGTCATGGAAGGACCTGTTTCCCTACCCCTGAAAGAGGCTGGCCTCCTGCATGGTGTTGGCTCGTAGGACCCCATGGAAGCAAGGTTACGGGAGTTCTGAGCCACCACGTTGTACATTTCTTGCTGTCTAGAACCCGAGATGCTGATTGTGTCCCTCCAAAAACTCACGTTGAAGTCCCAACCCTCAGAACCCCCAAATGTGGCTACAGTTGGAGACAGAGTCTCCACAGAGGCCAAGAGGTCCAAATGAAGTTATTAGTTCCTCCTAATCCACTATGCCTAGTGTCCTTAAAAGATGACAAAATTAGGACCACACACAAGGAGAAGACAGCTGTCTACAAGCCAGGGAGAAAGACCTTAGGAGAAACCAGCCCTGCCCAATCCTGGATCTGGGACTTCTGGTCTCCAGATCCATGAGGTGACACATCTCTGTGAAGTGGCCTAGTCCATGGGGCTGTGTTATGGCAGCCCCAGCACACTGTCAAAATGATTGAGAGGACCACCTACATGAGCCAGTCCCCAGGGAACCTTGGACCCCTGAGCCATCACCAGTGCTCCTTACTTTACGTCTCTAAGTTAGGAGTCATTACTCCAGGACAGCTCATGACTCCGTGTCCCCGTCTGGTTTCCACTTTCCTCCACCTTCCACCCACCGAGACCCAGCCTTGACATTGGGGTCACCCACCCAAGAATCTCTAAGTGACAGCTGGGATGTGCTAGACCTTGACACAGCAGCTTCACACCAGCATCTTCTATGTCATTGTAGCTGATTTGTAGACTTGCCAAGTTCTGATTGCCAGTGAGGACTGAGGCGAGGTCTCGACAGCCATCAGCGGTGATGGAACATTTCACCAAACTGCAAGAGAACAGTGCTGATGTCACTCTTAAGGGTTACTGCCTCCACACTTGAGATCAGAAAAAAGATACCAAAGCATTACATGTTCATCCATGCACAATGGGCGTAATGCAGCAGCTCTGCTAAGGCGGTGTCCACTCCCTGCCCCCCCCCCACTGCCCCCATGATGTACTTGTCCTCAGGCAATATCTGAACACACGTGGATGGGTCTTTTGGGGCTCCCTATGCTGGTTGTTCATACCTCTGGATTCTGCTAGGCTTTTAATTTCTAAGACCTTATAACAAGTTATCTTTTTAAAGGTTTAATGTTTATTTTTGAGAGAGAGAGACACACACAAAGCACAAGCAGGGCAGGGGCAGAGAGAGAAGGCGACACAGAATCCAAAGCAGGCTCCAGGCTCTGAGCTGTGTGCACAGAGCCTGATGTGGGGCTCAAACTCACGAGCTGTGAGATCATGACCTGAGTGGAAGTTGCACACTTAACCAACTGAGCCACCCAGGCGCCCCTATAACACCTTATCTTTAGAGCAAGACCTTCCCACTTCTTATTCATTAGGTGTTTCTGAGGTATCTTTGGCCCCTTGCAAATTCCACATACATTTGGAAATTGGCTTTTCAAGTTCACCACCACCACCACAAGTATTGCACTTTGGGATTTCATTAAAACTAAAAATCATTCTGTGTAGAATTGACTTTGGATAGTGAGTATTTCAATCCTTGAACATGGACTCTATCTCACATTTCCTGAATTACACTAGCATCTCATGATATTCACTGCAAAGGTTTCACACATACTATATTAGCTTAATTCCCAGATGATTCCTTTTTGATGCTACTGTAAATGGTACTTCTATTTAATTCCATTGGTGTATTGCTTCTTGTTGGCCTACAAGAAATCTTTTTTTGGTAGATTATTTAAAAGAAGCTTGTTACACTCAATTCTGATTATTTAGTTACAGATTTTTAAAAGATCTATAATATTCTGTCTGCATAGAATTAGGGGCTTGGGGGCACCTGGGTAGCTCAGTTGGTTAAACGTCCAACTTCAGGTCACAGTCTTGCAGTTTGTGGGTTTGAGCCCCACCTCAGGCTCTGTGCTGACAGCTCAGAGCTTGGATCCTGCTTCAGATTCTGTGTCTCCCTCTCTCTCTGCCCCTCCCCCACTTGCACTCTGTCTCTCTCATTCAAAAATAAACATTAAAGAAAAAGGAATCAGGTGTTTTTTCCCTTCTAAAATTTTTAAGGATTTACAGTTTTATATTTTTTACCTTATTGCTTTTGCTGACATTTATAGGACAATGTAGATTAGAAGTGATTATAGCCAGCCTCCTTACCTTTTTCTTGATACTAAAGAGAAAGATTTTGTGTCTCCATCGCTAAGCGGATGTTTGCTTCAGATTTCTTGAATGTTTTACCAAGGAAAGTCCCAATTATTAATTTTCCAAGAGTTATAATAGGTGGATATTGTTTTAACTCAAAGCTTTTTCTGTAGTTTAGAGGATAGTGACCTTATTTTAATCAGTTAGTATGGTAAGTTACACTGATCTTTTTAATGCTTAACTACCTTCTCTGGATAAACCCAAACTTAGTCCTTATATTTATTCTTTTATTTTTTAATTTTTAAAAAAATTTTTTGGAGAGAGAGCATGTGAGCAGGGGAGGAGCAGAGAGAGGGGGAGACACAGAATCCGAAGCAGGCTCTGAGCTGTCAGGACAGAGCCTGACGCGGGGCTCGAACCCACGAACCGCGAGATCATGACCTGAGCCAAAGTCGGACGCTCAACCGACTGAGGCACCCAGGCGCCCCTATATTTATTCTTTTAATACATTTCTGGAATCTGTTTGCTCATGTACCTTTTAGTGCTTTTGCGTTTCATGAATAACATTGGTATATACTTTGAGTTTGACGTTATTCTAGCCTTGAAAAATAGTAGGAAGTATTTCTTCTTTTTCCAGTCTTGAAAGAATTTGTGTTAAGACTGGAATTATTTCTCCCTTGAGTATCTGGCAGCAGCTATTGATGAAAACTTTCAAGCCTGATTTAATTTCTTCAGTGGTTTAAAACTATTCATTTTTCGGGGAGCCTGAGTGGCTCAGTTGGTTAAGCGTTAGACTCTTGATTTCAGCTCAGGTCATGATCTCACAGTTCATTGAGATTGAGCCCTGCTTAGGGCTCTGCATTAATGGCACAGTGCCTGCTTGGGATGCTCGCTCTCTTCCTTGCTCGCTCTCTGCCCCTCCCCCACTTTCATGCATGCTCTTTCTCTCTCAAAATAACATTAAAATTTTTCCATTTTTCTAAGTTTGGTCATCCTTAGTATTTTTACTGATATTTGAAAAAATCTAAATTTTCAAGTTTACTGTATACAGTTGCTCATAATAATCTGATATCTGTATCATCTGTAGTAATGTCTTTTCCCATTCTTGATACAGACCAGTGCTGTTCAATATGGTAGCCACCAGGGATGTGTTTTTTATTCAGGGTGTATCCTAATTTCTACTCTGATCTCTTCTTTGTTTTATGGATGATGAATGTGAACTAATTACATTCACCTCCTAAGAATTTGAGTTCAATGGAATAGGACATTAGTTAAAAAAAAACAGCAGGATGCAAATAATGGATTGATGCTTTCTTTTTCAAATTCTGTTTTGTCTGTTGGATACAGCTACAACATGTTCATGGCATATTGTTTGTCTTTTCCGTCTTCCAAATTTTTCTCATTAAACTTGAGATGAAATTTCCATAACAGAAAATCATCTTAAAGTGAATATTTAGTGGCATTTTCAGTGTAATGTGCCATCACAGCTTCCTTGTATTTTAATAGGTCACTTAAAAACATCACTTTTTTAAAAAATCCAGTATGACAAGGGTACCTGGGTGGCTCAGGTGGTTAAGTGTCTGACTTCAGCTCAGGTCATGATCCCACGGTTTGTGAGTTCTTGTGAGTTTGAGCCCTGGGTTGGGCTCTGTGCTGACAGCTCAGAGTCTGGAGCCTGCTTCAGATTCTGTGGCTCCCTCTCTCCCTGTGCCTCCCCCACTAGGGCTCTGTCATTCTCTCTCTCAAAAATAGACATTAAAAAAAACTTTTTAAAATAAAAATCCTGTATGACAACCTTTCTTGTGGCCAAAATACTTAATTTTTTATATTTACTTATATTTTATTAAAACATTTTTTTAAATGTTTGTTTATTTTTGAGAGAGAGCGAGCTCAAGCGTGAGCGGGGGAGGGGCAGGGAGACAGGGAGACACAGAATCCGAAGCAGGTTCCAGGCTCCGAGCTGTCAGCACAGAGCCTGACATGGGGCTCAAACTCAGGAACTGTGAGATCATGACCTGAGCTGAAATCGGACACTAAGCCGACTGAGCCACCCAGGCGCCCCTATTTACTTAGATTTTAGATCTACATCTTACATTTTATATTAGTCTCTTGATTAGGTATTTTTTTTATCATTCCATCTTCTCTGCTTATTTGGGAGTCAGCAATACTTTGTTTTTTTTCTAACGTTCTATAGAAATTTCTGTGTCCACATTTAACCCATCAACATATTAAGTTAATCAACACCTTTACCCTCTTTGTGGACTTTACGACATTAACTTACATTTTATATTACTGCTGTTATACACTTAAATTGTTCTTTAGGATTTAATAATTGTATCTCTTTTGTTAGTCCATATTTTGCTTGGATTGATCTACAGATTTACCACTTTTTCTCTCCATTTTTCTATCTGGAATATCTTACCTTCTCTTTGAGGGATGTTCTTTACAATTGCCTTGAATGAGACTTAGGTTTTATAACAAACAAAAATCATTAGGAAAGAGAACAAAAACCTAAGGTTGACAATTTCTCCCCAGCATGGCAAAGATTCCCCCTGCACTGCCTTTTTCCATGGTTAGTCTTCATCTACTCTTTGTGCTTCCTTTAGATATGATGGCTTCCCCCAGCCCCAAGCATTGAGGTTTTAAGACTACTACCTGCATATTTGGTGTTCTGCAGATTCTCCAGTATTTATCCTACTAGAGGCTGATATGGATGATTGGATCTGTAGATCAGAACCTTTCATCAATTTCTTTTCCATCGGGAAAACTGTGAGCCATTACTTCATAAAATAGGTTGTCTGTCTGGGATTCCCATTACTTGGGCTAGAACATCTTGTTCTTCTAGGCCCCCAGTCTCTCCTATTTTACATCTTTTTCTCCTCTTCACACAGTCTTAATTATGACCTGGCTTCTGTTTTACTAATTCTCTTCAATTATGTCTAACCTATTAAATGTCTTAAGCTTTTGGTATTTACGATTTCTAGATGTTTATGGCTTTCCCCCCTCTAAGATATTGCAACTTTTTAAAAAGTTGGTTATTTTGAGAGAGAGAGAGAGAGCACGTGTGAATGGGGGCAAGGGAGAGAGAGAATCCCAAGCAGGCTCCTTGCTGTTGGCACATAGCCTGATGCAAGTCTTGTTCTCACAAACCGTGAGATCATGACCTGAGCCGAAATCAAGAGTCGGATGCTTAATGGACTGAGTCACCCAGGTTCCCCCCTTGTTCTTTTTCTCAAAACATAGTAAATGCAGTTATTTTATATGTAAGTCTGATTTGAAGGGGTATATGCACCCTAATGTTTATGGCAGCATTGTCAACAAACTGTGGATAGAGTTCAAGTATCCATCAAGTAATGAATAGATAAAGAACACACACACACACACACACACACACACACACACACACACACACACAGGAATATTGCTTAGGCATCAAAAAGAATGAAATCTTGTCATTTGCAATGACTTGGATGGAGTTAGAAGGTATTATGTTAAATGAGATAAGGCAGGCAGAGAATGACAAATAACATGTGATTTCACTCACATGTGGAATTTAAGAAAACAGATGAACATATGGAAGGCAGGCGGAAGAGAGGGGAACAAACCATAAGAGACTCTTAACAATAGAGAACATACTGAGGGTTGATGGAGGGAGGTGGTAGGGGATGGGCTAGATGGGCGATGGGTATTTATGAAGGCAGGTGTTGTGATAAGCATTGGGTGTTATAGGACTCCTTTCTCCCATTAACCATCTGAACAATTAACAAAATTCTGAACTGAGATATCTTGATGTATTAGGTAAAAAGAATTGTGTCTAATCCACATCTCTTGAT
Organism: Neofelis nebulosa; assembly: GCF_028018385.1. Taxonomy (NCBI): domain Eukaryota; kingdom Metazoa; phylum Chordata; class Mammalia; order Carnivora; family Felidae; genus Neofelis; species Neofelis nebulosa. Next base: position 2,776,755 of record NC_080798.1, read on the forward strand.
TTCTCAGGGAAAGAGACATTTGATGAGGTAATGCTGTCCCTCTTGGTAACTCCACCACCACAAGGTTACCCAAATATTTCTCCATTTTATAACATCAAATTAAATCTTTTCATTATTTCCTTTACTATTAAATTTACTGCCATGATTCCTTCCTCAGGTGTTCCTTGTGTTATCCATGTGTGTCCCACTCCTGTTATCAGGCCTCCTATTGCCATGTTAGATATACCTACCTGTGATTTCCACCCCAAGACCCCTATTCATCTGGTGGAACTCATGTCAAACATCCAACCCAAGACCATCCCTCAGCCCCCAGTCATAATTAGGTTATTTCCCTCAGCCTATATGTCTACCCTGCTGAATGACTAGCTACAACACCCTTAATCTGTGACACAAGAAGGAGGTAAGGTTTGCTCACCTCAACATTTCCACAAGAGTCTGAGTCAGGTCATTTCTAACCTTTACATTCTGAGGAACAGACTCTATGGCTCTCCTCAATTCCCGATAGATTCTGAGCAATCCAAGCCTTCCTCAAGAACACCTACCACAGTGACCACAGGTGGCAGCCTGGCTGCTTCAAGGCCTCACAGAGAAGTTTCAAGTTTTCATATTTCAGGACGTTGGCACTGAGGTCTAGATGGGTCAAGCTTTTGTTATACAGAGGAACGTTGTAGAGGTATTTCCAGGAGTGTTCAGTGAGGTAACAGTAACCTAATCTGTGGAGACAAACATGGGAGAAAAGGAGGGAAGGACTGACACCTCACAGAACTTTAACTCCACGTTAAAAGTAGGAGTCCTGTAATTTTCCATATACAGTCCTTAATGAAGCAATGAACCTGTGACTTATCTGAAAATACCTCTCTTTGAGTTTTCTTCCTCAAATGATACACGAATTAGAAAATAAAACTGATAAAGTAATGCTGAGGGAAAACTATGGCACGATGAATGCTCGAGAAGAATGTAGAAAATGTTGGTTTTAACTCTACATCTGATATTGTCCTTGGACAAGGCATTTACCTTATGACACTGTTCTCTGTGGACTGAGGAAGTGCATTGAATTATCTTATGTATAAAATCCTCTTTCTTTTTCAATTCTGTTACTCTTTAAAATCCTAAGTTCATGGCTTTCAACAAGATGCATGTTAACTTGGGAAATATTCTAAGGTATCGCAAAGTAAAGCGGGGGTTGCAAACTCGTGTCGACTGAACCACACATAGCCAATAGACTTAAATTTTCTGGCACTTTTATATTTAAATTTTAGTTGCTAACCTTTAAACATGAACAAAATTTTATGTAAAAAAATCCAGGTTTTCGGGGCGCCTGGGTGGCGCAGTCGGTTAAGCGTCCGACTTCAGCCAGGTCACGATCTCGCAGTCCGTGAGTTCGAGCCCCGCGTCAGGCTCTGGGCCGATGGCTCGGAGCCTGGAGCCTGTTTCCGATTCTGTGTCTCCCTCTCTCTCTGCCCCTCCCCCGTTCATGCTCTGTCTCTCTCTGTCCCAAAAATAAATAAAAAACGTTGAAAAAAAATTTAAAAATCCAGGTTTTCAACTTATGAATATCATTTTTTTCAATTAAAAAGTGAATTTTAGTTTTAAACTTTCACAATTTAGTGGCTGTACAATATTGTTACTATGGTAAAAATATTCTTTGATGAAGATTACTCTAAAATTTCATAGGATTTAAATACTTTGCTATGTTTAAGTGTCTTATTTTCAACCCTGGCAAACATTGACAACTAAAAATTTTCTACTTAGAGAAGTTGTCATGTTCTTTATTTACCAGGAATCAAAAAAAAAATGCAAGTTAATATGCTGATGCTGAATATACTTGTACTTTAGATACTTAACCCTATAAGTAAAATAACTCATTTTAAATCCAACAAATTCAGGAAAAATATGTAGCTTGTTTGTAAGATCTCACTCAATATTAATGTTGTATCAACTACTTCTAAGTTTTTTATATCCGTATATTTATTTCAATATAAGCAATCATTTCCATGTGGTCTTCTTCCCAAATGTTTCTATTTATATTTCATCCTGATTTCTTTTATTGAGGCATAATTCAAATACAGCCTAGTGTATTTTTACAGTATTATATATTTAAGGTGTATAGTTTAGGTACACCCATCACCATTGGATGATGGAACATATCCATCAACTCCAAAACTTTCCTCATGCCCCTCTGTCATCTGTCCCTCCTCATGACCCATCTGCCCCACACTTAGGCAGTCACTGATCTGCTTTGTGTCTCTATAGATTAGTTTGCATTTTTGAGTTTTATCGTATAATGTGTATTCTTCCTTTCTAGATTCCCCTGGATTTTCTACACCAACGTTCATGTTGCTTAAGAATAAAGACAGTTTTACTTTACTTTTTCCAGTCTGGATTCTTTAGCTATGTTCTGGGAAATTGTGAAACTACCTGAGAACAATTTTTCTAAGCATTTTCACCAAGACTAGGGTTTAGTTTACAGGTAATCATACCCACCTCCCAAGGGGAGACTATTCTGAACACTCTACCTGATGCCTTGTGAATGAGAACTATGCCCTAGTCTGTGTGAGGACCAGGCCCCGCACCCTCACATCCTCTCAGGGTGGCCCTTCCCTGAGAAAGGGAAAGGTAGTTTTCTCTCATGCTTATGTGAGCCAGAACCCTGCTGGGTGCTTGAGGGGGTGTCTTTCGGATTTTGACATTTTCTAGATGCTTTGGTGTGCTGTCCTGTGACCTCCCACAAACTTCCTAGACTCTCAGCCAACATCTCCCCAAACCCTGTAGTCTGCCATGCTCCATGTGAGTTCTCTCTTCCTGAACATTATCCTGGAAACTTTCTGCATAGTCAGCTGGGACAATTATAAGACTCCCCCTGTTTTTCTCCTCTCAGGAATCCATGTCCTTCATTGCCTGATGTCTAGAAAATGTTGTTTTACTTATTTGGTTATTTTTGGTTGTTTTCAGGGGGAGATTAAATCCAGTCCCTGTTTTTCCATTTTGACTAGAAGTGATGGCCTCTAACTGGCTTGATTTATTCTCAGAGTACTCTTATTCTCACATAGGTCACATTTTTACAAACCCAGAAGTGTAAACAGAGGAACGTTTCTCTCCCACCTTCCAGTTCTGTTCCCCACAGACAATCTATATCATATATCATATCACTAAGAATATTTGCGTATAAAAAAAAGACCCAAATGCATATGTATTTTCCCACCTCCCCTTTCTTACCAGTATTATCATAAACTGAAGATCGATGTGGAACTTGCTTCAATGAAGCTAATGCCCCCAAGGTCATCTTGCTCCGCTGTGGCCCTTAGCAAGGGCCATAGGTGAGAGCTCACTGTACATACTAGTAACAGGTAAACAGTAGGGAGTAAGGAAGTATCTGAGTGTTGTAGTTACTTTCACCCAGTCTAATACTGTGTATGCTCTGCATAACCTCAACTTTCCTAATACTTCTAGGACAGCATTTTTCCCTCCTCCTGTTTACAGAGGAACAATTTGAACCCAAGAGAAGTTAGGTAACTTGGCTCAAGATGACAAGGGCTAAGTGGTAAATCCAGGGGTAGAGCTCGAGTTCTCCTGAATCCTCAGCTTAGGCTTTCAAATCTCTGCAGTGGTGCCTCCATCACTGGGTAGGATTTTAGACAACCGGCCCAAGTTCAAACTAACCGCTGCCATGGTTCTCCACAGTGGACCCTCCCAATGTGCACTTACATCAAGCCCTCTAGACCACAGTCAGGGTGCTGCAAGGCCTCACACAGCAGGGGTACCCCTTGGTCCAGGTAGTTGTAGGATACATTAAGAAGCTTCAGCTTCTTGCTGCTGTTTAGGACGCAGGTAAAGGCTTCACAATCATCTGCTGAAAGGTGACAATTTGCCAGCCTGTAGGAAAAAGAAGAGGTCACATTTTGTTGGTTTCTTTCTCTGATCCATTCCCCTTGTTAATCCTGTACAAGTCAGAAATAACATATTTGCTCTGCTTTGGCACCTCATGGACCCCATTCTTGATCCTGGTAACTCTCGGGACTTGAGGAGTCACTAGAGACACAGGCTTATTATCCATGTACGACCTAGGGAACTGCTACAAACACATCACATGATCTATGAGGCCCCATCCTATTCCTATATCCTTGTGTCCAGCCATGTTGGCCATTTTCAGTTGCCTTACTCACATTAGGAGCTACTCAAGGTAGTCATTCATGTTTGCTGCTCTCCACATGTCCCCCCATATCTTCTGACCCACTTAGGGTTTTTGCACTTGTGCACCTTGTTGGAATGCTCTTTGCCTGGTCTTTAGTTTGATCTTCATCTTTCAGATGTCTGCTCGAGCAACACCTCTTCAGAGGACATTCTGTTGAAGATGCCTTCAACTGGAATTCTATAGCACTCATCAATTGGTAGCTTGAGTAGGTGGAGGCTGCCAGTAATTATGGTTTTCTATTACCTCAGCCACTCTCCCTCTGGCTGCCACAGAAAAGGTATAAACTAGGTCCAGAGGTGATAGAATAAAGATGTAAACAATTAGTTGTTAAGAAATGAAAATGTAATTGGCAAGTTACCAAGTCTGTGGCTCCTAAAATTTTTCTAAGATGATTCTGTGTCAAAGCTTGGTTTAAAAAAGTTGTTTCTAGCATTAGGGTATTATTTTCAAGGATTAAAAAAAAAGGGGGGGGTTGACTTACTGTACACTACCTACAAACAATAACTCAAAATGGATCATAGACTTAAATATAAGAGTTGAAACTCTTAGAAGAAAACATGGCAGTAAATTTTCATCGCCTTGGGTTAGGCAATGGTTTCTTAGATAGGACACCAAAAGCACAAGAGGCAGAAGAAAACTACCTTTCAACATAAAAAAAAATGGAACAGAATAAAAAGCCCAGAAGTAAACCAACACTTATATAGTCAATTAGTCTATGACAGAGGAGGCAAGAATACATAATGGGGATAATACAGTCTCTTCAACAAACAGAAAGTGGTCCAGTTTTTCCAGCATTAATACCATACACAAAACCAAAATGAATTAAATTCCTGATGTGAAACCATAAAACTCCTAGAAGAAAACATAGGCAGTAATCTCTTTGACATTGGCCTTAATGACATTTTTCTAGATAGGTCTTCCCAGGCAAGAGAAACAAAAGGAAAATTAAACTATTGAGACTACATCAAACCAAAAAGCTTTTGCATAGCAAGAAAACCAACAAAATGACAAGGCGACCTACTGAATGGGAGATACTTGCAAATGACAACCCCTTATGGGATAGAACATCCAAAATCTGTAAAAAACTCACACAACTCAACACCAAAGAAACGCTTCTCCAAAGAAGACATCCAGATGGCCAATAGACACATGAAAAGATGCTCATCACTCATCATCAGAGAAATACAAATCAAAACCACAATGAGGTACCACCCCTTACCTGTCAGAATGGCTAGTATCAAAACAACAAAAAATAAGTGTTGGTGAGGCTGTGGAGAAAAGGGAACATTTATCCACTATTAGTGGGAATGTAAACTGGTGCAGCCACTATGGAAAACAGTTTGGAGTTTCCTCAAAATATTAAAAATAGAATTTCCATACCACCCAGTAATTTCACTACTAGGTATTCAAATTAGAAACAAAACACTAATTTAAAAGATATGCAGCACCCCTAAAACATTATTTACAACAGCCAAGATATGGAAGCAACCCAATTATCCATACATAGATGAATGGATAAACAAGAGTGGTACACACACACACACACACACACACACACACAATGGAATATTACTTGGCCATAAAAAAGAAATCTTGCCATTTGCAACAACATGGACGGACCTGGAGGGTATAGTACTATGTGAAATAAGTCAGAGAAAGACAAATACCATATGATTTCACTAATATGTGGAACTTAAGACAAATGGACAAAGAAAAAGACACCACCACCACCACCAACACCAGACCTAAATACAGAGAACAGACTGGTTGCCAGAGGGGAAGTGGGGATGGAGGGATGAACAAAATAGATAAAGGGTCTTAAGAGGTATAAACTTCCAGTTATAAAATAAAGTCATGGAAATGTAAGTACAGCATAGGGAATATAGTCAATAATATTGTTGTAGCCTTGTAGTGTGATAGAGGGTAACTATACTTGTCATGGTGAGCATTTTGTAATGTATGTAATTGTTGAATCATTATGTTGTTCACCTGAAATTAAATATGTGAACTATGTATACTTCAATTAAATATAAAGACATATAGAAAAACTAAAAAATTTTTAAAAATTGTGTTTCAAAGGACACCATTAAAAAGGTGAAAAGAGGGGTGCCTGGGTGGCTCCGTTGGTTAAGCATCTGACTCTTGATCTCAGCTCAGGTCATGATCTCATGGTTGGTGGGATCAAACCCCTCATTGGGCTCTGAGCTGCCAGTGCATAGCCTGCTTGGGATTCTCTCTCCCCTTCTCTCTCTGCTCCTCCCTTGCTTGTGCTGGCATGCTCTCTCTTTCAAAATAAATAAACGTAGTTTTAAAATTCAAGTGAAAAGATAAATGAAATTAAGAGTACATTTATCTTAAGCACTGAGAAATGGATAGAATTGTTGAATCATTATATTGTACATATGAAACTAATATAACACTGATTATAAAAAATTGAAAAGACAATTCATAGAATGGGAGAAAAAATTTGTGAATTATGTATCTTGCACATAACTTGTATTACAACTCATCACATAAAAATACCAACAAACCAATTAAAAATGTGCAAAGGACTTGAATAGACACGTCTCCCAAGACATACAATTGCCAACAATCACATGAAAAGATTTAACATTAGTCATTCAGAAAATTCAAACCAAACCAGAATAAGATGCCACATCAAACCTGCTGGATGGCTACAATAAAAATAATGGAAAGTAAGTATTGGTAAGGATATGGAGAAATTAGAACCCTCATACATTTCTGGTAGGAATGTAAAATTGTCCAGCCACTGTAGAAAACACTGTGGTGGTTGCCCCAAAATGTTAACATCAAATTATGACTCATTTCCACTCCTAATTATATACCCAAGAAATTGAAAACAGGTGTTTAAACACTAATATTCATAGTAACACTATTCACAACAGCCAAAAGGTGTCAATAACCTAAACACACATCAACAGAAGGGTAAACAAAATGTAGTATATCCACACAATGGGATATCATTCAGCCATAAAAAGGAAAGAAATACTGGTACAGAACATGATTTAGATGAACTTGACAACATTTTACTAAGTAAAGAAAGCCACTCACAGAAGACCACATATTGTATGATTTAATTTAAATGAGAAGTCCAGAATAGGCAAATTCATTGAGACTGAAAAGTTAGTGGTTGCCAGGGCAACAAGGCAATGGGGAGTGAGTGCTAATAGGTATGGAGTTTGTTTTCAAGGTTCTAAAATCAGATCGTTGTGATGGTTGCATACTCTTGTCAGTATAGACTAAGACCACTTGGAATATTCTTAATATGGAAGGGGTGAGTTTTATCGTTATGTGGATTGTATCTTGATAAAGCTGTTATTAACAAATGGGTTTGGGTCTTTGTGTATTTGGTTGATGGGCAACTAGAGAAAGCATTTGAAAATGTGGGTACTATTTGTAGCAACATGGATGGAACTGGAGAGTGTTATGCTAAGTGAAATAAGCCATACAGAGAAAGACAGATACCATATGGTTTCACTCTTATGTGGATCCTGAGAAACTTAACAGAAACCCATGGGGGAGGGGAAGGGAAAAAAAAGAGGTTAGAGTGGAAGAGAGCCAAAGCATAAGTGACTCTTAAAAACTGAGAACAAACTGAGGGTTGATGGGGAATGGGAGGGAGGGGAGGGTGGGTGATGGGTATTGAGGAGGGCACCTTTTGGGATGAGCACTGTGTGTTGTATGGAAACCAATTTGACAATAAACTTCATATATTGAAAAAAAATAAATAGAAACACTAAAAAAATGTGGGTACTACAGAAGGTCAATAGAGGTTAAGTATTGGAATCATTACTTGATTGAAAACAATTCTTGAAGTGTCATATACACACAGAAAAGTACGTAAGTGCAAAGTGTTGGCCAATGAATGGTCACGAACTGAACACACTTGTGTTACTAGTAGCCAGGTCAAGAAACTGCATATCTATCACCGCCTGTCACTATCCTAACCTCTCATACCATGTCTTGCCCATCTTCTAACTTTGTATAAAATCATATAATCTACTCTCAAGTTTGGCTTGAGATTCATCCAAACTGTTGCTTATAGTTGTAGATTCATTCTCAGGGAATGAGAATTCTCTTATTTAACTTACTGTTAGTAGATATTTCCATTTTTCAGGTATTATGGATACTTGCCATGTATGTTTTTTAGTAGCTCTTTTTCAGCAAACTTATACATCAACTCTGTTGAATGTACACCTAGAAGTGGGATTTTAGTTATACAGAATGCCAGAACCTATGAAAGCCAAATACAGGCAAATGTTTTGCAAAGTGGTTGTACCATATTCTAACCTCCATATTCTTTTGTTTTTAACTTTTTTTCAACGTTTATTTATTTTTGAGACAGAGAGAGACAGAGCATGAACAGGGGAGGGACAGAGACAGAGGGAGACACAAAATCTGAAACAGGCTCCAGGCTCTGAGCCATCAGCACAGAGCCCGACGCGGGGCTTGAACTCACGGGCCGTGAGATCATGACCTGAGCCGAAGTCCGACGCTTAACCGACCAAGCCACCCAGGCGCCCCTCTAACCTCCATATTCTATCCTCAAATGCACAGGAGATTACGTTTGCGTATGAATAATAGAAAAGGGGATGAAAGTAGACAGGTAAAAAAAAGTATATAATCCCCTCTGGAATCACATCAGTGATCCTGGGGAGCATGAAAACTTACAGTAGTTCTTCTACATTGCACATTGGACTGTTGAGGGCATTACAGAGCAACTTCACATCATTGCGCGAGAGTGTTGTACCACTGAGGTTCAGGTATTTCAAATCTGGACTATGAGTGAGCACCTCAAAGAAAAGCCACCTGTCACCAGCGAAGGTAACATTATTCATCCTGCAAAAGTAAAGAAAATTTTGGGGACGTTTCATCCAACAAAACCGGAGAACACAGCCTGAGCACCTGTCTTTGAACTATGGGCTCTAATTAGCTCTCAGATCTCTAATTTCACAACTGAGTCATGTAGCTTAGTTGTTCTCAATCTGGCAACCAGCCCCTGTGAGGGCAAAATGGCCCAATGTCTGGAGACATCTCTGTTTTGCTGGGGTATGTGAATGTGTGCTGCTAGCAGCTAGTGAGTAGAAGTCAGGGATGTTACTAAACATCCTACGGTGTACAGGACAGTGCTCCACCACCAAGAATGAGACACCCTGATGAAATACCATCCATGTTAAAAACTCCCAAATTTAAATGGGTTAGCACAATGTTTATTTTTCCCTCGTGTAATGTTTCAACACAGGTATTACTGATGTTTGGAGGGGAGGGGTTTCTTTTAAGCTAATAGTTTTCTACCTTGGATGTACATTGAAATCCCATGGGAGATATTTTGATAAATTGGTTTTGAGGCTTGACTTGGGCACGAGGAACTTTTTAAAACATCCTTGGATCATTTTAACATGCAGAAAATATTACAAAGTCACTGCTCTACATCCTTCTCAAAGCATGGTTCCTGGACAAGCCACATCTCAGCATCATCTGGGGACTTGTTAGAAATGCAGTCTTATGCCCAACTCCAGACTTACTGAAGCAGGTGTTTCCATTTTGATGAAGTTCAATTTTAATGACCTGACACTCCACTGTGTAAGTACAGACCTGGCTGGTTTCCCTCTGTCTTGTGACTTCAACATTCCACTAGCAAATGGGGAATGCACGTATGGAAACTCTGGTCTCTTAAAGGCTTTTGTATAAAAGTCATACTTCTGCTCACATTTTATTGCCAAGAAAGAGTCACATACTCCTATTTAGATGCCAGAGATCCACAGACATGGACAAGACAACATCATACTACGGCAAGGGGAGCACACCTAGACACCTGTGCCAGACCAATTCTCAGACAATACCACTCTTGCATATCCTTCCTGTTCTCTGGAATCCGTAAGTTCCATGTCCTCTCAGAAGGTAGTCTAAACTCCTAGACTAGGAGGACTTTCCAGACAACCAGAATCTCGGATTGTCTCTCATCCTTTCATGTGCACCTCCCACTCAGAAATGTCTATACATTTCATGGCGAGGAAACAAGCCAAGTCACACCTGACCATAGTGTTCCTTGAGGTCAAGACTCTTTTGATTCTTACCCCTACTTTATCCTTGGGATTTAGTAAAAGTCTGACACCCAGCTGGATCCCAAATGTTGGTTGACATAATGCTCCTTAAGCATTTTTAGAAGCAGCAAGTGTGGTGGCCACCAGAAGAAGCTCTGCAGTTGACCAGCTCTGAAGTTAAGAACCCAGATTTTCCCTTTCATAGCTTTGTGACCTTGAGAAACACATTTTAATGTGATGAGTGCAGTAAAAGGTGACACGGCAAGAGAAATAGGCATGTGGAAATCTGCTCTGATTATAATTCTTTGATTATGCAGTTGGCCTCACCTAAAAGTGAGGTGGGACCAATTTGGTATCTACACGAGAGACTCAAGTCTAGGAGGATCCCCAACTTACTGAAGCTTTTAAAGGTGACAGCTGGGATGCCTCAGCTGATGACACAAAGTTGCATAGGTTGACTCACTGAGGATACTGTGACTCATTTGGAGTTCTCTGAGGTGCTCATTTGTAGTGAGCACAGAGCAGATATCATGCCAACAGAGGATATTGTAACTTGACCTGTAAGAAAGGAGAAAGGATGTGTTTTCCAGGATATTGTCAACCCAAGCAATTCATAACATAAGAAAAAATTATCTTCCTGGACATAAAAACTCTGACATAGCCCAACCTTTAACTAGACAGAATAACATCCATCAGGTAAGTTTTATATTCATTATTCTCAACCGAGGGGACTGTTGTCCCCTCTGCCCAGGCAACATTAGGCAATATCCGGAGACATTTTTTTGTTGCTACAACTTATGGGAGGGGTACTTTTGGCATCTAGTGGTAGAAACCAGGGATGCTGCTAAACATGCTACAATGCACAGGAAAGCTTCCCCTCACCCCCTGCCAACACAGAATTATCCCTCCCAAAATATCAATAGTGCCAAGGTTGAGGAACCTTGCCCTATATATGGACAGTTTTATACTTAAGACTGGGGCAGGACATCCCAGCTGTAAGTGAGTCTTGAGTAATATAGCCTAGGCTCAAACCTAGCCTTCACAACTTCCTAACTTGGCCAGCCTACAGGATCTTTTTGCCCCAGTTTCCCCATCTGTAACATGATAAGAATCTACCTCATATGATTGTCAGGAGCACTTAGTTAAAATTTATAAGATTTCTAGAATAAATTTTAAAAGGTAATTTTTTTTTCAATATATGAAATTTATTGTCAAATTGGTTTCCATTCAACACCCTAAAAGGTAATTTTTAACTGGGAATTCAAGAAAGGATGTGAGTGTGGTCCTTTGAGAATGATGCTAATTATAAGTACATACCAACCATATTGAAAAGTATAAGAAACACACATGGATTCTCATATTCAATCTCCACAATACCTCACAACGTAGTTAACATTATTGCCCTACATTTAGTGAGGCAACTTCAACAAAGAAGGGAAATCCCATGGGCAAGGTCATGTAGTTCATAAATAGTCACACCTGGACCTGAGCTAAGGTCTGTTTGACAGAAACAATGACTATCCTATAATAAAAATGTCATCAGCCAAGCCCACTTGGAAATGTGGACAAATGCTGAAAAGATAAGAGAAAGAAAGCAATTAGATGGACTCACACAGAGCTGTCTGCATTTCCCACTTGAAAGACATTCTGGATGGAGAAGCAAAGCTTCTGCAAATTGGAACAGTATTTTAAGCAGTAGGCAGAAACCCGCAAGTCCATGTGGTCTGTGATGGTAAAGTGAACATCTTGGAAGAAGTCCATTGCCCACTGCACAAAAACTTCATTCTGCATCTCAAACAGACAGTAACACAATGCCAAGAAATCTGTTTCTGAAGATGCTTGTTCTCACCTATGCGCTGCAAGCACTGGTGACATTCCTGCTGTATCTCCTGGGACAGGTGAAAGCCAAAAACTGTATCCAGCTTTTCTTGTTCCTTTTCATTTAAAAGGCCAAATATGAAACACCCCAAAGAAATCCAATGTACCTTTTCTTTCTTCAAATAGGTAAATAGCACAGCCTTTCTACATCCAATAGCTGGGTTAGGATGGTCCATGTGGCTCTTTAGAAAATAGAACATGGCGGCACAGAACTCCTGGACGCTTACATGGAGAAACATGTAGGAGTTCTCCTCCTCCTTGCACTTCTGAAGAGCCTTTATGTCCAGCAACGTAGAGATGTCAGAATCAACTAACCCATTTCTCCTGAGGTCCCCTTCACTGAACAAAAACATGTTGGTCCACATACCCTCTGCAGCCAGGGAACACAAGCCCTTCAACTGGCCTTGGCTTTGCTCATCTGGACAGCTAGCCCCCTTGGGCGTGAACAAGTTAAAGATGAAAGAGCTATAAAGAGAGGTGGTACGTCGGCAGGTCAGCGCCAGGTCTTTCCCCTTTTCCATTTCCTGCTTCAGACAAGTGCTCACAATCCAGCAAAGGATGGGGATTTGGCACATGATAAACAAATGCCCATTTTCTCTCATGAAACTGAAGGCTTCCATGGCTCTATTCCGGTCTTGAAACATAGAGCAGAAATAGATCTTCTTATCACTGTCACTGAATCCCAGGAGTGTTCTAATTTCTGGGCACTCCAACCTATCCTCAACTTCCTGGGGGTACACAGGTGCAGCAGTGATGAGCAGCGAAGACTCGGGGAGCAATTTCTTCCTCAGCAAGCTGCTCAGGAGCACCTGTACTGGCACCTGCTCCATACAGTCGCTGCACAGATCCGACTCAGGTTCACTCAGGCTACATTTCAGTTCTTCGAAGCTGTCTATGAGAAACAAGAGTCTCTCTGGTTGGGACAGGATCTCCACAAAAGGAGTGGAGGAGTCAGACCAGCCTCTAGAGAGGAGTGCAGCCAAACTGGTCTCTGTCAACTGCTTCATTTCCCGGCAGCAGAGGTAGAAAACATAGGAGAATCTCTCCTGGTAGAGGTTGCCCTCCACCCAGGCCAACATCAGCCTGATCAGGAATGTTGTCTTCCCAATCCCTTGTACTCCTTTGAGGAGCACCGTCCGTGTCTGTTTCCCAGTTTCCTTAGGAGCAAAAAACAGTTCCAAGCATTCACGTTCTCTCTGGGTGAGTTCAGGATGTAAGTGATCTTGAATCCTGGGGATAGATTCTCTGAGCCACATGTTGTTGAATTTCTCCTTCACGTGCATTTGGTACAACTTTGTGTGTCCTGAGTGAGAACAAGAGGAAAAAAGAAACATACAACATCTCCAAGTTAAACTCAATGCTCATCATATATTATATATCCTTTTTGACCCTGCAATTTTTCTTCTAAAAATGCGTCTTCTCGGGATCTGCAGGCTGCAGTCTTTGGGCCAAAGCTGGATAACAGCCTGTTTTATAAATACAATTTCAGTCGAACACCACCATGCTCTTTGTTTACATGTTGTCTATAGCTACCCTCCCACTACAAATGGCAGAGAGGGGTAGTTGTGGCAGAGACAGTATGAAAAAAACAACAGTGACAGGGGCGCCTGGGTGGCGCAGTCGGTTAAGCGTCCGACTTCAGCCAGGTCACGATCTCGCGGTCCGTGAGTTCGAGCCCCGCGTCGGGCTCTGGGCTGATGGCTCAGAGCCTGGAGCCTGTTTCCGATTCTGTGTCTCCCTCTCTCTCTGTCCCTCCCCCGTTCATGCTCTGTCTCTCTCTGTCCCAAAAAATAAAATAAACGTTGAAAAAAAAATTAAAAAAAAAAAAAAACAACAACAACAACAACAGTGACAAAGCTCTGCATATTGGGACACTTGAGAGATTTTGTATAGAAAGAACCCTGAACTGGGGCACCTGGGTGGCTCAGCTGGTTAAGTGTGTGACTCTTGGTTTTGACTCAGGTCATGATCTCACTGTTCAAGAATTTGAGTCCCGAGTTGGGCTCTGCGCTGATAGCTTGAAGCCTGCTTAGGATTCTCTCTCCTTCTTTCTGCTCCTCCTCTGCTTGTGCTCTCTCACTCTCGCTCTCAAAATAAGTACACATTAAAAATAAGAAGAAGAGGCCCTTCCAGGTGAGGAACTGGCTTAGAGCTGCGGCTTCTCTTCCTGGAAGGTGTCCCCAAGACATTGGCAGCCATTAGTTGAAACATTTTTCGATGCATTTCTGAGTGCACATATGTTTTCTGTCCTCACAACGCTGGCAGGGTGTGTTCATTGGCACCAGCTGCCTCTTCCCCCCAAGACCTCCAGGTCACGTGAGGGAGGAGGGAAGATGGCGGCATAGGAGGACGCTGGGCTCACCGCGCGTCCTGATGATCACTTAGATTCCACCTACACCTGCCTAAAGAACCCAGAAAACCGCCAGAGGGTTAGCAGAATGGAGTCTCCAGAGCCAAGCGCAGACGAGAGGCCCACGGAAGAGGGGAGGAAGGGCGGCGAGGCGGTGCGCGCTCCATGTACTGGCAGGAGGGAGCCGGGGCGGAGGGGCGGCCTGCCGGCCAAGCGGAGCCCCCGAGTCTGGCTGGCAAAAGCAGAGGGGCCGGACGGACTGTGTTCCGACAGCAAGCGCGACTTCGCGTCTGGGAGGTCATAAGTTAACAACTCTGCTCAGAAAGCAGGAAGGCTGGAGGACAAAGGGAGGGAGAGCTGCTGAGCCCCCAGACGACAGAGCTCAGCTTGGCGGGGAACAAAGGCGCTCGCCAGCGCCATCTCCCCCGCCCAGCCCCCAGCCAATATTCCAAAGGGAACCAGTTCCTGCCAGGGAACTTGCTCGCTCCGCGCAAACACCCAACTCTGTGCTTCTGCGGAGCCAAACCTCCGGCAGCGGATCTGACCCCCTCCCGCTGCCACAGGGCCCCTCCTGAAGTGGATCACCTAAGGAGAAGTGAGCTAATCCTGCCCCTCCCGCCCCCATGCACCTTGCCTACCCACCCCAGCTAATACGCCAGATCCCCAGCACCACAAGCCTGGCAGTGTGCAAGTAGCCCAGACGGGCCACGCCACCCCACAGTGAATCCCGCCCCTAGGAGAGGGGAAGAGAAGGCACACACCAGTCTGACTGTGGCCCCAGCGGTGGGCTGGGGGCAGACATCAGGTCTGACTGCGGCCCCGCCCACCAACTCCTGTTATACACCACAGCACAGGGGAAGTGCCCTGCAGGTCCTCACCACTCCAGGGACTATCCAAAATGACCAAACGGAAGAATTCCCCTCAGAAGAATCTCCAGGAAATAACAACAGCTAATGAACTGATCAAAAGGATTTAAATAATATAACAGAAAGTGAATTTAGAATAATAGTCATAAAATTAATCGCTGGGCTTGAAAACAGTATAGAGGACAGCAGAGAATCTCTTGCCACAGAGATCAAGGGACTAAGGAACAATCATGAGGAGCTGAAAAGCGCTTTAAACGAAATGCAAAACAAAATGGAAATGACGACAGCTCGGATTGAAGAGGCAGAGGAGAGAATAGGTGAACTAGAAGATAAAGTTATGGAAAAAGAGGAAGCTGAGAAAAAGAGAGATAAAAAAATCCAGGAGTATGAGGGAAAAATTAGAGAACTAAGTGATACACTAAAAAGAAATAATATACACATAATTGGTATCCCAGAGGAGGAAGAGAGAGGGAAAGGTGCTGAAGGGGTACTTGAAGAAATTATAGCTGAGAACTTCCCTGAACTGGGGAAGGAAAAAGGCATTGAAATCCAAGCGGCACAGAGAACTCCCTTCAGACGTAACTTGAATCGATCTTCTGCACGACATATCATAGTGAAACTGGCAAAATACAAGGATAAAGAGAAAATTCTGAAAGCAGCAAGGGATAAACGTGCCCTCACATATAAAGGGAGACCTATAAGACTCGTGACTGATCTCTCCTTTGAAACTTGGCAGGCCAGAAAGGCTTGGCATGATATCTTCAGTGTGCTAAACAGAAAAAATATGCAGCCGAGAATCCTTTATCCAGCAAGTCTGTCATTTAGAATAGAAGGAGAGATAAAGGTCTTCCCAAACAAACAAAAACTGAAGGAATTTGTCACCACTAAACCAGCCCTACAAGAGATCCTAAGGGGGATCCTGTGAGACAAAGTACCAGAGACATCACTACAAGCATGAAACCTACGGACATCACAATGACTCTAAACCCATATCTTTCTATACTAACACTGAATGTAAATGGATTAAATGCGCCAACCAAAAGACATAGGCTATCAGAATGGATAAAAAAACAAGACCCATCTATTTGCTGTCTACAAGAGACTCCTTTTAGATCTGAGGACACCTTTAGATTGAGAGTGAGAGGATGGAGAACTATTTATCATGCTACTCGAAGCCAAAAGAAAGCTGGAGTAGCCATACTTATATCAGACAAACTAGACTTTAAATTAAAGGCTGTAACAAGAAATGAAGAAGGGCATTATATAATAATTACAGGGTCTGTCCATCAGGAAGAGCTAACAATTATAAATGTCTATGCGCCGAATACCAGAGCCCCCAGATATATAAAACAATTACTCATAAACATAAGCAACCTTATTGATAAGAATGTGGTCATTGCAGGGGACTTTAACACCCCACTTACAGAAATGGATAGATCATCTAGACACACAGTCAATAAAGAAACAAGGGCCCTGAATGATACATTGGATCAGATGGACTTGACAGATATATTTAGAACTCTGCATCCCAAAGCAACAGAATATGCTTTCTTCTCGAGTGCACATGGAACATTCTCCAAGATAGATCATATACTGGGTCACAAAACAGCCCTTCATAAGTTTACAAGAATTGAAATTATACCATGCATACTTTCAGACCACAATGCTATGAAGCTTGAAATCAACCACAGGAAAAAGTCTGGAAAACCTCCAAAAGCATGGAGGTTAAAGAACACCCTACTAACGAATGAGTGGGTCAACCAGGCAATTAGAGAAGAAATTAAAAAATATATGGAAACAAACGAAAATGAAAATACAACAATCCAAACGCTTTGGGATGCAGCAAAGGCAGTCCTGAGAGGAAAATACATTGCAATCCAGGCCTATCTCAAGAAACAAGAAAAATCCCAAATACAAAATCTAACAGCACACCTAAAGGAAATAGAAGCAGAACAGCAAAGGCAGCCTAAACACAGCAGAAGAGAAATCATAAAGATCAGAGCAGAAATAAACAATATAGAATCTAAAAAAACTGTAGACCAGATCAACGAAACCAAGAGTTGGTTTTTTGAAAAAATAAACAAAATTGACAAACCTCTAGCCAGGCTTCTCAAAAAGAAAAGGGAGATGACCCAAATAGATAAAATCATGAATGAAAATGGAATTATTACAACCAATCCCTCAGAGATACAAACAATTATCAGGGAATACTATGAAAAATTATATGCCAACAAATTGGACAACCTGGAAGAAATGGACAAATTCCTAAACACCCACACTCTTCCAAAACTCAATCAGGAGGAAACAGAAAGCTTGAACAGACCCATAACCAGTGAAGAAATTGAATCGGTTATCAAAAATCTCCCAACAAATAAGAGTCCAGGACCAGATGACTTCCCAGGGGAGTTCTACCAGACATTTAAAGCAGAGATAATACCTATCCTTCTCAAGCTATTCCAAGAAATAGAAAGGGAAGGAAAACTTCCAGACTCATTCTATGAAGCCAGTATTACTTTGATTCCTAAACCAGACAGAGACCCAGTAAAAAAAGAGAACTACAGGCCAATATCTCAGATGAATATGGATGCAAAAATTCTCAATAAGATACTAGCAAATCGAATTCAACAGCATATAAAAAGAATTATTCACCATGATCAAGTGGGATTCATTCCTGGGATGCAGGGCTGGTTCAAAATTCGCAAATCGATCAACGTGATACATCACATTAACAAGAAAAAAGAGAAGAACCATATGATCCTGTCAATCGATGCAGAAAAGGCCTTTGACAAAATCCAGCACCCTTTCTTAATAAAAACCCTGGAGAAAGTCGGGATAGAAGGAACATACTTAAACATCATCAAAGCCATTTATGAAAAGCCCACAGCTAACATCATCCTCAATGGGGAAAAACTGAGAGCTTTTTCCCTGAGATCAGGAACACGACAGGGATGCCCACTCTCACCGCTGTTGTTTAACATAGTGCTGGAAGTTCTAGCATCAGCAATCAGACAACAAAAGGAAATCAAAGGCATCCAAATTGGCAAAGATGAAGTCAAGCTTTCGCTTTTTGCAGATGACATGATATTATACATGGAAAATCCGATAGACTCCACCAAAAGTCTGCTAGAACTGATACATGAATTCAGCAAAGTTGCAGGATACAAAATCAATGTACAGAAATCAGTTGCATTCTTATACACTAACAATGAAGCAACAGAAAGACAAATAAACTGATCCCGTTCACAATTACACCAAGAAGCATAAAATACCTAGGAATAAATCTAACCAAAGATGTAAAAGATCTGTATGCTGAAAACTATAGAAAGCTTATGCAGGTAATTGAAGAAGATATAAAGAAATGGAAAGACATTCCCTGCTCATGGATTGGAAGAATAAATATTGTCAAAATGTCAATACTACCCAAAGCTATCTACACATTCAATGCAATCCCAATCAAAATTGCACCAGCATTCTTCTCGAAACTAGAACAAGCAATCCTAAAATTCATATGGAACCACAAAAGGCCCCGAATAGCCAAAGTAATTTTGAAGAAGAAGACCAAAGCAGGAGGCATCACAATCCCAGACTTTAGCCTCTACTACAAAGCTGTCATCATCAAGACAGCATGGTATTGGCATAAAAACAGACACATAGACCAATGGAATAGAATAGAAACCCCAGAACTAGACCCACAAACGTATGGCCAACTCATCTTTGACAAAGCAGGAAAGAACATCCAATGGAAAAAAGACAGTCTCTTTAACAAATGGTGCTGGGAGAACTGGACAGCAACATGCAGAAGGTTGAAACTAGACCACTTTCTCACACCATTCACTAAAATAAACTCAAAATGGATAAAGGACCTGAATGTGAGGCAGGAAACCATCAAAACCTTAGAGGAGAAAGCAGGAAAAGACCTCTCTGACCTCAGCCGTAGCAATCTCTTACTCGGCACATCCCCAAAGGCAAGGGAATTAAAAGCAAAAGTGAATTACTGGGACCTTATGAAGATAAAAAGCTTCTGCACAGCAAAGGAAACAACCAACAAAACGAAAAGGCAACCAACGGAATGGGAAAAGATATTTGCAAATGACACATCGGACAAAGGGCTAGTATCCAAAATCTATAAAGAGCTCATCAAACTCCACACCCGAAAAACAAAGAACCCAGTGAAGAAATGGGCAGAAAACATGAATAGACACTTCTCTAAAGAAGACATCCGGATGGCCAACAGGCACATGAAAAGATGTTCAACGTCGCTCCTCATCAGGGAAATACAAATCAAAACCACACTCAGATACCACCTCACGCCAGTCAGAGTGGCCAAAATGAACAAATCAGGAGACTATAGATGCTGGAGAGGATGTGGAGAAATGGGAACCCTCTTGCACTGTTGGTGGGAATGCAAATTGGTGCAGCTGCTCTGGAAACAGTGTGGACGTTCCTCAGAAAATTAAAAATAGACCTACCCTATGACCCAGCAATAGCACTGCTAGGAATTTATCCAAGGGATACAGGAGTACTGATGCATAGGGGCACTTGTACCCCAATGTTTATAGCAGCACTCTCAACAATAGCCAAATTATGGAAAGAGCCTAAATGTCCATCAACTGATGAATGGATAAAGAAATTGTGGTTTATATACACAATGGAATACTACGTGGCAATGAGAAAGAATGAAATATGGCCTTTTGTAGCAACGTGGGTGGAACTGGAGAGTGTGATGCTAAGTGAAATAAGCCATACAGAGAAAGACAGATACCATATGGTTTCACTCTTATGTGGATCCTGAGAAACGTAACAGAAACCCATGGGGGAGGGGAAGGAAAAAAAAAAAAAAGAGGTTAGAGTGGGAGAGAGCCAAAGCATAAGAGACTGTTAAAAACTGAGAACAAACTGAGGGTTGATGGGGGGTGGGAGGGAGGGCAGGGTGGGTGATGGGTATTGAGGAGGGCACCTTTTGGGATGAGCACTGGGTGTTGTATGGAAACCAATTTGACAGTAAATTTCATATATTAAAAAATAAAAAATAAATAAATAAATAAATAATAAATAAATAAATAAATAAATAAATAAATAAATAGCAACCATTATCTGCCATGCCCTGGCAGGTCCAATCTGAAGGCCAATTCTGCCTTCTGTTCCAAAAAATATATTGGAATGACTCTTTCAACATGTTCTATGTCCAACAGCATGTTTAATGACCTGGATTAGGGAAGATCATGTTTCTGGTAAGGTTTGACATTCAACCCTCACTCTAGAAAACAAAAAAATTACAAAGAAGGAAACTGAGGAGAAACACACAAAGGGGAAATTCAGAAAGTCCTAAAACACTTCCAAGATGGCAAGAAACAAACGGAAATTGTTAAAACACAGAAACTATTAATAATTTCATTCACCACTACCAACCAAAAGCAGCACCAAAAATTTGGTTTTAGTGCCTATGATTCATGCCACAAGACATTTGTTTTGCCATATTTTTTTTGATAAGAAACCGAATCCTGTTGAATGTGTATTTTTAGTACTTTTTTGTTCCCTACTGAAAAATTTAGGTCTTCCACTAGCTACATGTACCTATTCAGCAACTTCAATGGGACTGGTGTAACTGAGGAATGAAATTTCTTATTCAATTTAAATTAATTCAAATGTATGCCAACTGGTGCAGCCACTCTGGAAAACAGTGTAGAGGTTCCTCAAAAAATTAAAAATAAATCTACCCTATGACCCAGCAATAGCACCGCTAGGAATTTACCCAAGGGATACAGGAGTGCTGATGCATAGGGGCACTTGTACCCCAATGTTTATATCAGCGCTTCCAACAATAGCCAAATTATGGAAAGAGCCTAAATGTCCATCAACTGATGAACGGATAAAGAAATTGTGGTTTATATACACAATGGAGTACTACGTGGCAATGAGAAAGAATGAAATATGGTCTTTCATAGCAACGTGGATGGAACTCAAGAGTGTTACGCTAAGTGAAATAAGTCATACAGAGAAAGACAGATACCATATGTTTTCACTCTTATGTGGATCCTGAGAAACTTAACAGAAGACCATGGGGGAGGGGAAGGAAAAAAAAAAGGTTAGAGAGGGAGGGAGCCAGAACATAAGAGACTGTTAAAAACTGAGAACAAACTGAGGCTTGATGGGGGGTGGGAGGGAGGGGAGGGTTAGTGATGGGTATTGAGGAGGTCATCTGTTGGGATGAGCACTGGGTGTTGTATGGAAACCAATTTGACAATAAATTTCATATATTAAAAATAATAATAATAAAAAAGTTATGTGAAGTCAGAGTGCGTGGGTGGCTTAATCAGTTGAGCATCTTACTCTTGATTTTGACTCAGATCATGATCCCAGGGTTGTGGGATAAAGCCCTGTGTTGAGCTCTACACTGAATATGGCGCCTGCTTAAGATTCTCTTTCCTTCTGCCCCTCCCACCCCCCACTCATGCACTTGCTCGCTCTTTCAAAAAAATTAAATGGTGCCTGTGTGGCTCAGTCGGTTAAGTGTCCAACTTTGGCTCAGGTCATGGTCTCACAGTTCATGAGTTCAAGCCCCACACAGGGCTTTCTGCTGTCAGCACAGAACCCACTTCAGATCCTCTCTCTCTCTGCCTCTTTTCCACCCTTGCTCATGCTGGCTGTCTCTCCAAAGTAAACATTTAAAAAGATTAAAAAAGGAAAAATTATGTGAGGTCACTAAAGAGCTATGAAAACAGAAAGTTCTTGAGAAGCCAAGATACAGGAGACAGAGGGAAAGGCCAAGAAGGAGAGCCTAACACTTGTCTGTTTTCCTTGGGGCATTTTCCTCTAAAGAGGCTGTGAACCTGAATAGACATTAAGGGCTAAGAGGCTAATAAGCCAAGTCAAACTCCTGCCAAGTTCAAGGGTTTGGGGGACAAATGATGGGTTCAGAAGTTCAGCACACCTCAGGCATGAGGAGATACTGGATGGACCATCTGGGAAGAAGGGGAAACTAGCAACAAAATATTCCTCACAAAACACAGCCTGGCTTTGAATTATTTCAATCTGTACTATTAAGGACATATTCGTCTCTTACCAGAAGCAATTCCACTTGATCTGGAAGAACATAATCTTGCAGAGCCTCAGTAGCCTCTGCAATGTATTGTATCGAAAGCCCAGTGCTCAAAATTTCCAGGCATGCTGGGAGACAAAAACCACAGGACCAAAACAAGGAGAGGTGGGAAACACATTAGAAAAATATTTACTTTAATATCTGTCTCAAAATGTACCTAACTTAAAGTGTTCAATAAAAAAGAAGATAGGAAGGAATGGAAAAACAAAGGGAAATTATATCCATAAAATAGCTGAGTTTATGAAATCAATAGATGAGTTTGTTAGCAGATTGGAAATAGCTGAAAAGGGGATTAAGGACTAAGAAAATTAGAAATAAACACACAGACTAAAACACAGAGAAGTGACTGAGGAGACACAGTGTAAAGGTCTAATATGTGTCAGCAGAGTCCCAGAAGGGAGCAAAGAATGGGACAGAAGCGTATTTTCATACAATGGCTGAGACTGAGGAATGAGGAATGCTACCAAGACACAGGTGCAAGCTTAGCACCTCAGACAGGTGCAAGCACCCCAAAAAGGGAGAACACAAAGCCTTATCTATGCACATCTTGGTGAGGAGTTGAATGTTGAAGATGAAAACATGATGGTAAGTCAGAATGGCTATCTCCTCCCACTGATACCTTAAATATGCAAAACAAAGGTAATGCCTGCTACCAGGATAAATGTACAAGTGACCCTTAAGGTGTGACGTACATTCAGCTGGCATTACAGAAGGAGAGAAGAGTCAGAAGAGACTCAAATGTAATGGGGCAGACTTTTCCGGAACTGGAGGAAGATACGAGTGTCCAGATCAAAAGCATCTTTCAAGAGTGGAGCAGCAGGAATTACATTCACATCCACACAACAAAATACGAGGCTCTGGTTACAAGTCCATGGCATGGATTAGAAGCAGACCAGAAACTGACGAATGTTACAGGTTGTATTGCCAGGATGGTTCAACATTACCCAATGGAGTGAGTGCTTATTCTTCAAAGCAACCCTCAGTCTCTCTTACACCAACAGGAGCAGAGGAGCAGAAGCATGGTGACAGGGATGACTGGTCTCCTGTTGTGATGAGGCCCTGGAGGTATCGAGAGGACAGTGCGTGAGGCTCAAACTTCTACACAGCCCTGAGGAGAAAGACCAGGGGTCTTTCTGGTCTACGACACAGCATGAAGGTGGGTAGTGGTGCAAAGGTGTGCATGGGAAGGCACATATTCCCACCTGGAAGATCCAGGGGAGGCTGACCTCATGCAACCCACTCTCTATGACCACAGCCTCTGGTGCCATGGCCATGGGCAAGAGGTCACCCACCCGTTTAACCCTTAGAGGGAGCACCTGCCTGGCATTTGCCTCTCCAGCATGGTCCTCCATCACTTGACAATTTTGTGCAAGGAGCTCAGGTGCCAGACCTTAAATTAAGATGCAGTATTATGTCTTGCCTTGATATGTAGTAAAGTTGTGGAGGAAGAGCCTGGAATGTCCTAAACTTAAGTCCCCCTCCCTACTTTGTGCCCACAGATATGGTCCCGTAGCTAAATAATCTGCTTATTAAGGAATCAGGCATAATTCATGTTTATCCCTGAGTAGTGGGTTTCAGTTCCTGTCGCGACCGGCGCGACAATCACCGAGGTCAGGGTCCTGAGGGTAGGGGAATGCAAGAAAAAAAGAGAAGAGAGAAAGTTTGGGAACAGGAGGGTCCCCGGGCTGATGGCCCAAGTGACGGCTTTATTGTTGCTGTACACAATCTTTTATAATATAAGACTCTTATGGATCAGGTCATTCTAAGAATAAACAGGTTTCACATGATCTCTGCCAGCCAAAACATTTAGTTCTGTATATCTTGTGAACTTTCTGAATGGGTCACAAGACCTTGTTGATAGATTGCTAGCAAAACACAGTTCCCATGTTTCTATCTGACTCGGGGTAGAAAAAGGGAGGTAGCATTACTGCCAACACCTGCAGACCACAGGCTTCAGGAATTAACTTTCTCAGCCTTGACAAGGCTTTCGTATGCCCTTGAAAGTGGGGGAATGGGAGGGGGAACCACCGGGTTGGCTAAGTCAACAGGGAACGTTGCTCGACCTGGTCTCAGCCTGGCGCCGGGACCGGCCTCCCACATGAATGGGAGGGGGAAACACTGGGTTGGCTTGAGTCAACAGGGAACATTGCTCGACCCGGTCTCAGCCTGGCACCGGGGCCCGGCCCCACACAGTTCCCTGAGAGTCATAGAATTATTCACATTCACATCCTCCAGGGATTCAGGGCACACCCACTCTTTCAATACCACAAACTGCCTGCCACACCCCTGGTTGTTCACTCTGTTTCTAAGTGCAGTCATCTTGGGGCCCCATGTGGTATGTTTTGACTATATGTGGCTGTGAGTCTATGTGCTGAAACACTGCTGTTGACTTCACCTGTACAGTGTTGGGGATTACGGGTTTAGTCATCTTCATAAACTAAAGGTGGGAATCCTTCCCCCACCAGCAGGGTATAAAAAGGAGGCAATTAAAACAGGAGTCCACAGGATCTCCAGAAGTGTTTTGCTTTATTCTACCCCCTCTGGTTTGGGTCCTGGGAGTGCATGGGATTGGCGGGCAGAAGATCTCAGGTGTGAACCTCTGTTGGTTCATGGACTCTGCTGTAGCTCCTCTCTCTGATATGGTTTGAGAATGGGTGTAGGATCGCCACATGGAGCCAAGTCAAGACTGTACCATCAGTGTCCCACTAGAAATTAAGTGGTTCTCCATCTTATTAGACCCAATGCCCTCCCTTTTGAGTAATCTTGTGTCATATCTTTTCTAATCTGAACGGACATGGTGAGCCTGATTGGCTTGGTTGGTTCAGTGTCTAACTCTTGATTTCGGCTCAGGTCATGATCCCAAGGTTGTGGGATCAAGCCTCACATTGAGCTCCGTGCTGAGTGCGGAGCCTGCTTAAGATTTTTTTTTTTTTGAAAATGAGAAAGAGGTTAGAGTGGGAGAGAGCCAAAGCATAAGAGGGAGGTGGGAGGGAGGTGGGAGGGAGGTGGGAGGGTAGGTGATGGGTATTGAGGAGGGCACCCTTTGGGATGAGCACTGGGTGTTGTATGGAAACCAATTTGACAATAAATTTCATATAGTGAAAAAAAAAAAGATTCTCATTTTCTCTCTCTCCCCCTTGCTCTCACAGCACACAGTGTGTGCTGTGTTCTGTCTCTCTAAAAACAAAACAAAACAAAACTAATCTGAAAGGACATTTGTGCCTCATTTAACTTTCCCACAAATGTAATTAAACAGTCAACATGATATCCTAACTGTAATTATAAAAATGAAGTAAAACTTACAGTAAAATGGAATGTATTGCAATATCTAAATGCTCCAATGGGGCTACTATAAAGATGTAATGAAGTTGCCAAGAGCCCACATCATATGTGAATAGGATACACACAAATACAGACGGTGGTAGTGGAAACTCAGAGGTCACAAGAAGGGCTGATATTTGGGCAGATGAGGGTGTAAAATGGTCCACAATTCAATAAAGTTCTGAACAAAAGACACGCTTCCCTCAAAAAAAAATATTGGCCCTTAAGATGATACTGCTTATAGGTCACAGATTTTCCGACATGAACTATTGCTTGCTAAATATTAAAACACACACGTATGTGGCAATGATTTCGAAATCTCACTGAACACTGGCACTCTATGCAGTCTTTAATAAACACACTACCACACCAGTTACCGTCAGCTCAGTGGACCACCCACAGCAGATGATGTCATTGCTAATGGGTCAAAGCTATAGTTCCTACAGTACAATATCATCTTGGAGTTTCTGCTTGGACACAAGTTCTCTGCTGAGGACAAAATTACAGGTAATCCAGACAGAAGAGCAGTACAGGTTAGGACAGAATATCCACCCACATTTTACCATGTCTAACCATGAGGTCCTAATTAAGTTACTTTCTATCTACAAGGGTAACACTGTCCCATCATAGATTCTGGCTCTGCTGTAGATAGACATGTAGAGAATGTTTATCAGCATCATGGCATAATCTTCATTATGAGGAACCTGTCCCCATCCCACAGCCCCAGACCCTCTCACCTGTGATCTCTTTCTTTGCCTTCTCACAGAGATCTTTTCTATTGATCTTGTTAAAGATGCTGAAAGTCACATTCCATGCTTGCTGTTCCTTGTAATGCCTCATCAGCAGGTTTGCAAGATCTTCCCGTGTTGCCTTCTTTACTTCAGTCCAGGGAATTATCTTGAGTCCAAGCTTCAGAGGCTCCTGTTTTAGGAACTCCTTAAATTTTCTGAACTCATCCTTTTTGAGCTCCTCCAGGTACCACATCAGGCCAAAATCAGAAAAGAAAGATGACGCCATCTTGACCAGGACAGAGATGTCAATCTTCAAAGAGAGAATTACCAGTAACAAGAAATATATGGAACCTGTGAAAAATTCAGGGCAGTACCAAGCTATAAGAAAAAAAAAATCAATTGTAACTAAGTTTTTGTATAGTACCTTGCTAGTTTTGGGGGGAATGGGGATGAGGGCAGAAGTTCTTTAGACCAGGCTCATCTCTTCTCACCTTTTTATTGAAACGATCATGAGAAGGGTGACAATAAAATTCAGCATGAGTAAGAAATAATCCTTGGAAGAATTTTTTCTAACCCTAATTCTGACAATGCCTGGTGGAGATACATAATAAAACATATCCAATATTAGTATCCAGGAAAGGACTCCTGATGAAGATATAGATACCTGGTATAAACCAGTTGAAAAAAATTAAATAAGCCAAATATGTCCCAATTAAGGCTTACATAGTTACAGTACCTGATGAGTTCAACTTTAAGGCAAAAATCAAGATGACAGGGGCGCCTGGGTGGCGCAGTCGGTTAAGCGTCCGACTTCAGCCAGGTCACGATCTCGCAGTCCGTGAGTTTGAGCTCCGCGTCGGGCTCTGGGCTGATGGCTCGGAGCCTGGAGCCTGTTTCCGATTCTGTGTCTCCCTCTCTCTCTCTCTGCCCCTCCCCCGTTCATGCTCTGTCTCTCTCTGTCCCAAAAATAAATAAAAAACGTTGAAAAAAAAATTAAAAAAAAAATCAAGATGACAGATAGTGATATCTTTACCTAATAAAAAATTGAACAATTATTTCATAAGATATGACAATCTTAACCTATATTCACCTGATATATCCTGAATTTCAATGCAAATAAAGACTTACAAGCAGTGAGAAATTACGTATCTCTCAGTAGATAGTAGAGAAGGCATGCCCACACAAAAACAGTCAGTTGATTTTTTGACAAAGGCACAGTGCAGAAAGGACTTTTTTTTTCAACAACTGGTGCTGGGACAACTGGAAGTCTATATGGAAAAAAAAAAACACGTAGATTCAGATCTCAGATCTTATACAGAAATCAAGTCCAAATGAATTACAGACCTAAATGTAAAATTCAAAACTATAAAATCCTGGAAGAAAAGATAGAAGAAAATCTATAGGACATTGCGTTTGATCAAGAGTTTTTCCAATACAGTATAAAAAGCCTGATCCACAAAAGAAAAATGATAAGCTGGACTTTCCTTTGTTCTGAGAAAATCTTGTTAAGGTAAGGAAAAGACAAGCTACAGACTGGAGAAAAATTATTAAAATTACGTACCTGATAAAATATGCCTATCGAGAATATACAAAGGGCTCTTAAAATTCAACAAGAAATTAAACTCAATTAAAAAAAGGTAGAAGATCTGAACAGATACTTCACCAAGGAGGATACACAAATGGCAGAGAAGATCAATGAAGCCAGGAGAAGGTACTTTGAAAAAACAAAACTGACAGACCTGTAGCCAGACTCATCAAGGAAAAAGAGGATCCAAATAAAATCAGAAATCAAAGAAGGGGCACCTGGGTGGCTCAGTCAGTTGAGTGTCTGACCTCAGCTCAGGTCATGATCTCATGATTTGTGGGTTTGATACCCATGTTGGGCTCTGTGCTAACAGCTCAGAGCCTGGAGCTTGCTTCAGATTCTGTGTCTCCCTCTCTCCCTGCCCCTCCCCTGTTCACACTTTGTCTCTGTCTCTCTCTCAAAAATAAACGTAAAAAAAAAAGACGTGAAAGAAGTAACAACTAACACATTATATGCCAACAAAGTTGGCAACATGGAAGAAATGGATAAATTCCTAGAAATATACAATCCTCCAAACCTGAATCAGGAATAGAAAATCTGAAGAGCTCAATGACTAGTAATGAAACTGAATCAGCAATAAAAAACTTCCAATGAACAGAAGTCCAGGACCAGATGGATTCGCAAGTGAATTCTACCAAACAATTAAGGAAAAGTTAACACCTATTCTCCTCAGACTATTCTAAAAAACAAAAGAGGAAGGAAAGCTTCCAAATACATTCTACAAGACCAGCATTACCCTGATGCCAAAAATCAAAGTGCCATACACACATACAAAAAAACCTATAATATAATATCCCTGATGAACATAGATGCAAAAATTCCCAACAAAATAATAGCAAACTGCATTCAACACTACATTAAAAAGGCTCACTCAGTACAACCAAGTGGGATTTATTCCAGGGATACAGGATGTTTCAATATTAGCAAATCAATGTGATACACCACACTAATAAAACAAAGGATAAAAATTATGATGATCTCAATAGGTGTAGAAAAAGCATCTGACAATCGAGCTCTGCGCTGACAGCTCAGAGCCTGGAACCTGCTTCAGATTCTGTCTCCCTCTGTCTGCCCCTCCCCTACTCACACTCTGTCTCTCTCAAAAATAAATAAACATTAAAAAAAAAAAAAGAGGGGCGCCTGGGTGGCTCAGTTGAGCGTCTGACTTCGGCTCAGGTCATGATCTCACCGTTGGTGGGTTTGAGCCCCGCACCGGGCTCTGTGCTGACAGCTCAGAGGCTGGAGCCTGCTTCAGATTCTGTGTCTTCCTCTCTTTCTCTGCCCCTCCTCTGCTCACACTCTGTCAATCTCTCTCGCAAAAAATAAACATTTAAAAAAATTAAAAGAAAAAAAAAAGAAAAATCATCTGACAAAATTCAACATCCATTTATGATAAAAACTCTCAACAAAGTGAGTTTAGAGGGGACATACCTCAACACAATAAAAACCATATATAAAAAACCCATAGCTAACACCACACTCAATAGTGAAAAACAGAGTTTTCCCTCTAAGATCAGGAACAAGACAAGGATGTCCACTCTCACCACTTTTATTCAACATAGTACTGGAAGTCCTAGCCATAGTAATCAGACATGAAATACAAGGCATTCAAATTGGTAGGGAAGAACTTAAACTGTCACTATTTGCAGAGGACATGATACTATGTATAGACAATTCTAAATTCTAATTCTAAAGACTCCACAAAGAAAAAAAAAGCCCTATTAGAATAAATGAATGCAGTAAAGTTGCAAGATACAAAATTAATGTACAGAAATCTGTTGCATTTCTGTATACTGCTAATGAAGTAGCAGAAAGAGAAATTAAGAAAACAATCCCATTTACAATTTCCCCAAAAAGAATAAAATACCTAGAAATCAACTTAACCCAAGAAGTGAAAGACCTGTACTCTGAAAACTAAAACATTGATGAAATAAATTGAAGATGACAAAAACAAATGGAAAGATATTCTATTCTCATTGATTGGAAGAATTATTATTAAAAATGTCTATACCACCCAAAGCAATCTACAGATTCAATGCAATCCCTATTAAAATACCAACATTTTTCATGGGACTAGATTAATCCTAAAATTTGTATGGAATCACAAAAGACCCCCAATAACCAAAGCAATCTTAAGAAAGAAGAACAGGGGCGCCTGGGTGGCTCAGTCGGTTGCGCGTCCGGCTTTGGCTCAGGTCATGATCTCACGGTTCATGGGTTTCAGTCCCGAGTTGGGCTCTGTGCTGACAGCTCGGAGCCTGGAGCCTGCTTCGGATTCTGTGTCTCCCTCTCTCACTGCCCCTCCCCTGCTCATGCTCTGTCTCTCTCTGTCTCAAAAATAAATAAAAAACATTAAAAAAAAAAAAAAAAAGAAAGAAGAACAAATCTGGAGGTATCACAATCCCAGATTTCAAGGTATATACTACAAAGCTGCAGTAACCAAAATTGTATGGTACTGGCACAAAAATAGATCAATAGAACAGAATAGACAGCCCAGAAATAAACCCACTTACATGGTCAATTGGTCTATTCAATGGGGAAAAGACAGTTTCTTCCACAAATGGTGCTGGCAAAACTTGACAGCTACATGCAAAAGAATGAAACTGGACCACTTACTTGCACCATATACAAAAATAAACTCAAAATGGATTAAAGACTTAAACGTAAGACTTTATACCATAAAACTCCTAGAAGAGCGTAGGCAATAATTTCTTTGATGTGGCCATAACAATATTTTTCTAGATAGGTCTCCTCAGGCATGGTAAACAAAGAGCAAAATTAAACTACTGGGACTACATCAAAATAAAAACCTTTTGCACAGTGAAGGAAACCATCAGCAAAACAAAAAGACAACCTACCGAATGGGAGAAGATATTTGCAAACAGTATATCCAATAAAGGGTTGATATCTAAAATATATTAAAAAACTTAGACAACTTAACACCAAAAACAATACAATTTAAAAAGTGAGCAGAGGAACTAGATAGACATTTTCCCCAAACATACAGATGGTCAACAGATTCATAAAAAGATACTCAAAATCCCTAATCATGAGAGAAATGTAAATCAAAACTACAATATCACGGGGCGCCTGGGTGGCTCAGTTGGTTAAGCGTCCAACTTCGGCTCAGGTCATGATCTCGCGGTCTGTGGGTTCGAGCCCCGCGTCGGGCTCTGTGCTGACAGCTCAGAGCCTGGAGCCTGTTTCAGATTCTATGCCTCCCTCTTCCTCTGACCCTCCCCTGTTCATGCTCTCTCTCTCTCTCTCTCTCTGTCTCAAAAATAAATAAATGTTAAAAAAAAAAAACTACAATATCACCTTACAACAGTCAGAATGGCTAGAATCAAAAAGACAAGAAATAATAAGGGTTGGCGAGGATGTGGAGGAAAAGGAACCCTTCGTGCATCGTTGGTGGGAATGTAAACTGGTGCAACCACTATGGAAAAGAGTATGGAGGTTCCTCAAAAAATTTTTTTAAAAATACCATATATTAGCACTTTTTAAAGATTCTACATAAATGATATCAGAGTATTTGTCTCTTTCTGATATATTTCACTTATAATGTACAGCATGGGGGCTATTGTTAACAAACATGGATTGTATATTTGAAAGGTGCTAAGAGAGTAAGTCTTAAAAATTCTCATCACAAGAAAAAAGTTGTAACTATGTTAGGTAAATGATGTTAACTAAACTTATTGTAATCATTTCATAATGTATACATATATCAAATTATTATGTTTTATATCTAAACATGTATGTTTTATATCTAAAACAACATTGTATGTCAATTATATCTCAATTTATGGATATCTAAATTATAAAAAAAAATCTAGCATATGATCCAGCAATTCTACTACCGGGTATTTACTCAAAGAAAACAAAAACAGGGGCGCCTGGGTGGCTCAGTCGGTTAAGCGTCCAACTTCGGCTCAGGTCATGATCTTGCGGTCCGTGAGTTCGAGCCCCGCGTCGGGCTCTGTGCTGACGGCTCAGAGCCTGGAGCCTGTTTCATATTCTGTATCTCCCTCTCTCTGACCCTCCCCCATTCATGCTCTGTCTCTCTCTGTCTCAAAAATAAACAAAGGTTAAAAAAAATTTTAAAAACCCCACTAATTTGAAAAGATATATGCACCTTTATGTTTATTGCAGCATTATTTACAATAGCCAAGATATGGAAGCAATCCAAGTATCCATCGGTAGATGAATAAAGATGTTGTATGTATGTGTATACACACACACACACACACATACATACAGTGTAATATATCAGCCATAAAAAAAAAATGAGATCTTGCCCTTTGCAAGGACATGGATAGACCCAGAGGGTATTAGCTAAGTGAAATAAGTCTGACAGAGAAAGACACACCATAGGATTTTACGCATAGGTGGAGTCTACAGAGACCCATAAACACAGAACAAACTGATAGCTGCTGGAGGGGAGGGTACGGGAGATTGGTGAAATGGGTGAAGAGGAGGGGCGCCTGGGTGGCGCAGTTGGTTAAGCGTCCGACTTCAGCCAGGTCACGATCTCGTGGTCCGTGAGTTCGAGCCCCGCGTCAGGCTCTGGGCTGATGGCTCGGAGCCTGGAGCCTGTTTCCGATTCTGTGTCTCCCTCTCTCTCTGCCCCTCCCCCGTTCATGCTCTGTCTCTCTCTGTCCCAAAAATAAATAAAAAACGTTGAAAAAAAAATTAAAAAAAAAAAAAAAGAAATGGGTGAAGAGGAGTGGTAGGAACAAGATTCCAGTTATGGAATGAGTAAGGCAGGGGAATGAAAGGTATAGCATAGGGAATTTAGTCAACAGGATTATAGTAACATTGTCTGGTGACAGATGGTAGCCAAACTTGGGGTGAGCATAGCATCACATGAGCTAATGTAACATGAGCTAGTTCACATGAAACTAATTTAACAGTGTGGGTCAACTACATGCCAACGTAAAAAAAAAAACAAAACAATATGAAGAGATGCTTAACATCATTTGTCATTAGGAAAATGAAATCAAAACACTGATGAGATGCCATTAGGCACTATTAAAATGGCTAAAATTAAAAAGACTGACCACATCAATTGATGTTGAGAATATGAAGTAATAGGGCCTCTCCTTTGTTGCTGGTATTGTGGACACTTTGGAAGACAGTTTGGCTAATACTCTTACCATACAGTTGAGCAAACATATTTCTAGATATTTACACAAGTGATTTGAAAAACTTTTTTCCACACCAAAGCTATATGCGAATACTTATACAGCCTTATTCATAATCACCCCAAACTGGAAGGAACCAAAATGTCCTTCAATAGACAAAGGGGTAAATAAACTGAGGTACGCCCATACAATAACACGCTATTCAGCAATAAGAATAAACTGTAATTCTATGCAAAAACATGGATAAGTCTTAGATGCATGTTGCTAAGTGAAATAAACTAGTCTGAGAAGGATATACATGTGTGATTCCATTTATAGGACATCCTGGAAAGGGCAAAATTAGAGAGATAGTAAGTAGATCAGTGGTTGCCACAGATTCAGGGGTGGGATTGAGGGTGAATACGTGCAGCACAGGACGTAGGGCTGGTTTTTTAGGGTTGGTTTAGGGTTGGTTTTTTAGGGCAGTGAAACTATTCTGTATAACACTATGATTGTGGATACATAACACTGTGCATCTGTAAAAACCTATAGAATCTGGGATGCTTAGGTGGCTTGGTTGGTTGAACATCCAACTTGATTCCAGCTCAGGTCATGATATCGAGCCCAGTGTCAGGTTCTGCACTGAGCACAGAGCCTGCTTAAGATTCTCTCTTTGGGGCGCCTGGGTGGCGCAGTCGGTTAAGCGTCCGACTTCAACCAGGTCATGATCTCGCGGTCCGTGAGTTCGAGCCCCACGTCAGGCTCTGGGCTGATGGCTCGGAGCCTGGAGCCTGTTTCCGATTCTGTGTCTCCCTCTCTCTCTGCCCCTCCCCCGTTCATGCTCTGTCTCTCTCTGTCCCAAAAATAAATTAAAAAAAAAAAAAAAGATTCTCTCTCCCTCTGCTCCTACGTGCTCTCTCTCTCTCTCTCCCTCTCTAAAAAAAAAAAAAAACAAAAACAACAACAACAACCCTATGGAATCCAACAGCATAAAGTGACCCTTAATGTGTTCAAACAAACAAAAAAAAATTAGGCTATCTACAGACTCAGGAGGGAAAGCCAACTGTTACAAACATTTTGTTGTATTACAAATGTATGATAGAACTTCACTGAAAGGGATGGGAGCACAGAGTGTTGATCTAAGTAACTTAGGAAATGAGACGGAATTGACAAAAGGAAGTGTACATAAGCACTGCTCTTGAGTTGTTCAGGTTGTTTGCCATGAGGGCACAGGTTAACAACCCAAAACTGCCACCATGAATCACAGGACTGCACAAATAAGCAAATAGAGGGCTGAATCCCTCCAAGCTAGAGGAGAATACTAGAGATAAGCCAAAGAGAGCTTATAATGATCCATGGGATACTGGATTCGAGCAGGAGACATCAGTGTGCACTTAAGGTTTAGCTTCTATAATGCAGATCAATATTTATAGAAAATTCTATACACACACAGGCTCTTATACACCCATACATTCACTTGCTCTGTCCACTGAGAGGACTGTTATGGACTGAATGTTTGTATCCCCCCCAAATTCATATGTTGAAGCCCAACCCCCCACCACTGTGACTATATTTAGACATAGGATCTTTATGGCAGTAATTTTGGTTAAATGAGGTCATAAGGTTGGGGACCTCATGCAATACAATTAGTGGCCATACTAGAAGGGACACCAGAGAGCCCCCCTCCCCTGAATATGTGAGGACACAGAGTGAAGATGGCCATCCACAAGCCAAGAACAGAGAGCTCACTAGAAACCACCCCTGCTGGACCTTGATCTGGACATTCTGGCATCCAGACTCTGAGAAAATAATTTATGTTGTTTAAGCTACCTGGTCTGTGGCACTTTGTGGCAGATACCCCAGCAGCAGTGAGCATACTCAGTGTCCAGAGTTTGGTTTCTAAGATCATTTTCTAATAAAAAGAACCAGGACTCCTTGGGGGAAGTGATTGATGCTGGGGCAGGGAATATAAAAGATGAGCTTGGGGCATTTGTAGCATCTAAACCTAAGGAATGCCAGAAATAAAAACAAAAATTATAGTGTAGGTCAAAGGACATGGAAGCCAACTTTAAGAGCTCTTAATATCTAAAGCTCGAACAGTTTCAGCAAAAAAAGTAGATAATGTTACTGGATTATAACCAACACACAAATAAGTGTTCATGAGTCCATACCAATAATTGAATAAATGGGAAGAAAAGACAAACATCCCATATAGAAGAATTTCAAATAATTTATATGAATCCTCCTTTAAGGAGATAGGAGGTAAAGCTCTACTTTTTAAAGTAGGCCTCATGCCCAGCACAGAGCCCAATATAGGGCTTGAACCCATCAATATTGGGTTATTAGTTGTGAGAAGTGTACCATATTAATGGAAGATGTTAACAAGAGGGAAACCGGGACACAGGATACATAGAAACCCTCTGTACTGTATTTACCATTTTCTTTTAAGTGTGAAACTATTCTAAAACAAAAAAAAAAAAGTAGTCAAGGTGGACCAGTAGTTATTGTTGATATAAATATATAAAAATTAGCACAAAAAATTCATGACTCCAAGATCAAGACCTGAGCTGAGATCCAGAGTTGGAGACTATCCAGGTACCCCCAAACCTGACTTTTTAAGTGCAGGATGTATGTATTGACTTTTTTAATTTTAAATTTAAGTTAGTTAACATACAGTGTTGTCATGGCTTCAGAATTAGAACCCAGTGATTCATCTCTTATATATGACACACAGTGCTCATCCCAAAAAGTGCCCTCCTTAGTGCCCATTACCCATTTAACCCATCCCTCCACCCACCTCTCTTTCAGCAACCCTGAGTTTGTTCTCTTTATTTAAGAGTCTCCTGGGGCTCCTGGGTGGCTCAGTCAGTTAAACGTCCAACTTCAGCTCAGGTCATGACCCTGTGATCCTATGCTGACAGCTCAGAGCCTGGAGCCTGCTTCAGATTCTCTGTCTCCCTCTCTCTCTTTCTCTGCCCCTCCCTGCCTCACACTCTGTCTCTCTTTCAAAAATAAATA
The DNA here is from genome assembly GCF_028018385.1 of Neofelis nebulosa. Taxonomy (NCBI): domain Eukaryota; kingdom Metazoa; phylum Chordata; class Mammalia; order Carnivora; family Felidae; genus Neofelis; species Neofelis nebulosa. The sequence continues at coordinate 2,812,980 of NC_080798.1, forward strand.
AAAACATTAAATTAAAAAAAAGTCTCTTGGGGCGCCTGGGTGGCGCAGTCGGTTAAGCGGCCGACTTCAGCCAGGTCACGATCTCGCGTCTGTGAGTTCGAGCCCCGCGTCGGGCTCTGTGCTGACAGCTCGGAGCCTGGAGCCTGTTTCTAATTCTGTGTCTCCCTCTCTCTCTGCCCCTCCCCCGTTCATGCTCTGTGTCTCTCTGTCCCAAAAATAAAAAAAAAAATAAAAAAAAATAAAAAAAAAAAAAAGTCTCTTATGGTTTGTCTCCCTCTGTGTTTTTATCTGATTTTCCCTTACCTTCCCCTATGTTCATCTGTTGTGTTTCTCAAATTCTACATAGGAGTGAAATCATATAATACCTGTCTTTCTCTGACTGACTTATTTCACTTAGCATAATACCCTCTAGTTCTATCCATGATGTTGCAAATGGCAAGAGTTCATTTTTTTGATCACTGAGTAGTACTCCATTGTGTGTGTGTGTGTGTGTATCACATTTCTGACTTTTTAAAATCACTCATTGAAGGGTGCCTGGGTGACTCAGTTGGTTGAGCATCAGACTTTGGCTCAGGTCATGATCTTGCAGTTCATGAGTTCAAGCCCCACATCAGGCTCTGTGCTGACAGTGTGGAGCCTGGAGCCTGCTTCAGATTCTGTCTCCCTCTCTCTCTGTCCCTCCCCTGCTCAGACTCCGTCTCTCTCTCTCTCTCTCAAAAATAAACAAACATTAAAAATAAATTTTAAAGGGGCGCCTGGGTGGTGCAGTCGGTTGGGCGTCCGACTTCAGCCAGGTCACGATCTCGCGGTCCGTGAGTTCGAGCCCCGCGTCAGGCTCTGGGCTGATGGCTCAGAGCCTGGAGCCTGTTTCCGATTCTGTGTCTCCCTCTCTCTCTCTCTGCCCCTCCACCATTCATGCTCTGTCTCTGTCCCAAAAATAAATAAATGTTGAAAAAAAAATTAAAAAAAAATTTTTAAATCTCTCATTGTGTGTTATATGGAAGTTTTGAATCACTATATTGTACACCTGAAAATAATATTACATCGTATGTTAACTAACTGGAATTTAAATAACAACTTTTAAAAGTTCAATATAGAAAAGGCAGAGGGAGGTAATTTTACAGTGGAGAAAACTAACACACCTAAGGTAGGTTAACATCAGTGTAGATTATCACTAACATCAGTGTAGATTATCATTAACATCAGTGTAGATCAAGGTTAACATCAGTGTAGATTATGCTGATAGCATAGGATACGAGCATGGCACTACCTCTTGATTCTTCCTCAAACCCCAGTTTAATCATGAGATACACATCATGCAAACCCAATGGGAATGACATTCTACAACATATGTGACCTTATCAAAACTGTCAACATTATCAAAAACAAGGAGACTTTGGGGCGCCTGGGTGGCTCAGTCGGTTAAGCGTCCGACTTCAGCTCAGGTCACATCTCGCAGTCCGTGAGTTCGAGCCCTGCGTCGAGCTCTGTACTGACGGCTCAGAGCCTGGAGCCCGTTTCAGATTCTGTGTCTCCCTCTCTCTCTGACCCTTCCCCGTTCATGCTCTGTCTCCCTCTGTCTCAAAAATAAATAAATGTTAAAAAAAAATTTTTTTAAATAAAAATAAAAAAATAAAAACAAGGAGACTTTAAGAGAGTGTCATAGTTTAGAGGCACCTAAGGAGACATAACAGCTAAGCATCATGTAGTATCCTAGATGAGATCCTGGCACAGAAGAAGAAATTAGATAAAAACAAAGGAAATCCAAAGGAAGTATGGTCTTTAGTTAATGTTAATCCATCAATATTGGGTTATTAGTTGTGAGAAATGTACCATATTAATGGAAGATGTTAACAAGAGGGAAACCGGGACACAGGATCCATAGACACTCTCTGTACTCTATTTACAATTTTCTTGTAAGTGTGAAACTATTCTTTTTTTATATAAATTTTTTTTAACGTTTATTTATTTTTGAGACAGAGAGAGACAGAGCATGAACGGGGGAGGGTCAGAGAGAGAGGGAGACACAGAATCGGAAGCAGGCTCCAGGCTCTGAGCCATCAGCCCAGAGCCCGACGCGGGGCTCGAACTCACAGACCGCGAGATGGTGACCTGAGCTGAAGTCGGACGCTTAACCGACTGAGCCACCCAGGCGCCCCTGTGTGAAACTATTCTAAAATGAAAAAAAAAAAGTAGCCAAGGTGGACCAATAGTTAATGTTGATATAAATAGATAAAAATTAGCACATCATCTAATGGATATTTATAGAGTCCTCTACACAATGAGGAAACTTTTTTTTTTTTTTTTGAGAAAACATTCTCTTTAAGCACACACAGAATACTCACAATTGTTTATGCCCTGGGCTATAAAACAAGTCTTAATATAAAAAGAAAAAAAAAACAATAGCAGAGAGACCATCTACTCCATTCCTAGGACGACAAAATTGGATCTCATTAATAAAAAAATCAGCAAAAATCTCAAACTATACAATGGAAACTTAACAAAAAATAAAACCACTTTACTCATGAGTGGCCCTAAGATAGGATTTACCACCAAAATAGGTCAGGTGATTTGGATAAAAACTGAAATCTTAATAGCATTAAATATCTAAAAATTAGGATAAATTGTTTAGTACACAGAATGAGAATATAAGAACAAAAAGATGGCTTTCAAGGAGATTCAATGGCTTCTTCCTGGGGAGATTTTGCCCAATGGTGTTTTAAAAAGCCTGCTTTTGGTCAAATCTTGTTTTCCTTTCTTTTTTTTTTGTTTATTTATTTATTTTGAGGGGAAGAGGGGCAGAAAAAAATCAGAAGCAGGCCCCACACTGACAGTGTAGAACGAGACTCGGGTCTCAAACCCACAAACCATGAGATCATGACCCGAGCCGAAACCAAGAGCTGGATACTTGACTGAGCCACTTAGGTATTCCAACTTTTGGTCAAATCTCGAGTCACAGGCACATCTGAGTCCTGAAACCCACAGAGGAACAGACTCTAAAGCAGTGGTTCTCTAAATGACATCACCACCACCAGGCAATTTGTAGAAATGTAAATCCACAATGCCATCCCTACACCTAATAAATTGAGTGAAGTACAGACACCTGTTAAAGCCTCCAGTTGATTCTGATGCACCCAAATTTGAGAACCACTGACCTAAAGAGTGGCTTTGACTGGGCAAGAACCTTGCTGGCACTTGGCTCTGAGCTCTTCTACAGGAAGCAAGAAACTAGCTGGAATTTTCATGCCTGGAAGACAGAGCTTGTAAGATCAGAGGTCAGCCTCTTACCAAAGGCTGAAATCTTAACATGGGCAGAGACCATGAAAGTGAGGGGATTGATTGCATTCAAATTTGGTACAAGTCAGATTTTAAATGTCCACCCAGGGGGTGTCTGGGTGGCTCAGTCGGTTGGTGTTGGACTTTGGCTCAGGTCATGATCTCACAACTTAGTGAGTTCGAGCCCCATGTCAAGCTCTGTACTGACAGCCCACTTTGGATCTTCTGTCTCTCCCCTACTCAAACGCATGCGTGTGCTTTCTCTCTAAAATAAACATTAAAAAAATTAAGTATCCACCCAAATGCATGCACATGCACACACTTCTTTACCCCCAACATTAAGTCAACAGAGATAACTTTTCTGTCTCCAATGCAATAATACTAGATGCATTAGGAGTTAAATTGTATCCCCCTCACAGGTCATACGTTGAAGCCCCTGACCCCCAGCACCCCAGAAAATAGGGTCATTGCAGATGCAATTAGTTAAAAAGAGGTCATACTGGAGTGGAATGAGCTGTTAATCCAGTGGGTCTGGTGTCCTTACTAACAGGGGAAATTTGAACAGAGACATACATGGAGGGAGGATGACAGGGAACACAGGGGGAACACCGTCTCGATGCCTGGCTCTGTTGTGCATCAAGAGCCAGCAAGTGTTGGACACCTGGCACTTGAATAGAGCATGCTTAAAAACAGAGACGTCGAACATCATCACCACAACGGTCTTTTAACTGACCTTAAAGAGTCAAAATCCAGGACCATAGAGTAAAGACACTAGGAATCCTTTCTGGTTCATCAAGAAAAGAAACGGGACAAAGAGGAGAAAATGAAGACACTGTAACGCAAGAAATAAATGTTTAAAGAAGAGACACAGCAAGGAGTGCTGACTCACCCCTCTAGGCCTTCCTGGTTGGTCCTAATGAATAGCAGCTGAAACTGGCAGGAAAAAGGGTCTGGAGCCATTTGATTGGCCAGTGAATCATTCCCTTCCCATTGGCTCAAGAGGGTTTTCGATGACCAGGCCAGAAAATAGGTAAAACAAAATTCTTCAAAAAAAATTTTTCCCACCTTGGGTGCTGGTCTAGTTCTTTGCTGCTGGCGTCCTACAGAATGGTTCTGATTTAGGATTCGTGAGGAAGCTCCTCCAGTCTCTCCAAACTGGGTAACCTAGGGAATGAGGATTACTCTCTTTGCAATGCAAATGACTATGAAATTTAACAATCACTTCCTTCCTCCATTCTAATCTCCTTGAGGAACATCAGTGCGTCCTGATCACTTTTCTGTCACCACTATGTCTAACACCCAAAAGAAACCCAATGACCAGTGGCTAATGTAGTTTTGAGGATGTGGAACAGGTGTTAAGGTTTTCAGGTGTGAGGTCAGTATTTCATCATTGAGCATGATTTTCACTCTGCCCTGGGATTCCTTGTATTCATCACAACCATCTCTGAAGTTCACTGGAAACTTCAATATGCCAAAGCCTATCCTTTTTCTAATTGTAATTTGGGTTTCTCCTTTTAAGAACCCTATAAATTAAGTACTATTATTGGGAGTGTGTGAAATACATTATGCATATAAAGAAGTGTAGACAGTATAATGGAAAACTTGAGGAATAACCATAAACAGAACACAAATATCTGTGGTCTAGAACCTTGATTAAGAAATAGACATTATGGGAGCCCTGGGTGGCTGAGTCGGTTAAGCACCCAATTTCGGCTCAGGTCATGATCTCGCAGGTTCATGAGTTCGAGCCCTGCTTCAGGCTCTGTGCTGACAGCTCAGAGCTTGGAGCCTGCTTTGGATTCTGTATCTCCCTCTCTCTGCCCCTCCCCCACTCACTCTCTGTCTCTCTCGGTCCCTCAAAAATGAATAAATGTTAAAAAAATTGTTTTAAATTAAAAAAAAAAAGAAAGACATAGGGGCACCTGGGTGGCTCAGTCAGTTGAGTGTCCGACTTTGGCTCAGGTCATGATCTCACGGTTCATGATTTGGAGCCCCACATTGGGTTCTCTGCTGTCAGTGCAGAGCCCGCTTCGGATCTTGTGTCTTCCTCTCTCTGCCCCCTCCCCTGCTTGTGCGCTCTCTCTCTCTCTCTCAAAAATAAACATTAAAAAAAGAAATAGACATTATAAGGACCTTTGCAGGTTCTGTCTACCCAGCCCCAACTGCATGCCCTTTCCACCCTCAATAGTTGCCAAATGAAGTAATTTTGGTATCAATTACTCCCCTCAACCTTCTTTTTATTTTTCCCTCTGGTAGATGCTCCCCTAAGAGATATGTTTCGTTTTCCCTGATTTTGAATTAGGGAGCATTTGTCCTTCTATGACTTGTTTCTTTCACTTACCATTACGTTCTTGAAATTTACCAACATTAAATTCGTTTTAGCTGTGGTTTATTTATTTTTTTACTGCCTTAAAGTATCTATGTGATGAATATGTCACAGCTTATCCATTCTGTCGGTGATAGTTTTTGTTTCTCAATTGTTGCTAAGATGAATAACGCTGTGCTGAACATCCTTGACCGTATCCCCTGGTCCACATGTGTCAGAATGTAGAATTATTGAAGAGTGAAATTGCCAGGTTAATGTAAGATGCCCAGACCACTCCTGCCTATGCCTATTTCCAAGTGTTTTAACCAAGTTACATTACCATCCGACATAGATGAATGTCCCCATGGCTGCACATCTCTGCTCACTCCTGATGATGTCAAACTTTAAAAATACTTGCTAAATATTGGGTGTTTCGTTGTTGCTTCCCTTTGCCTTTGCATGATTACTAATAAAGGTCAGAAGTTTTCTCATGTCCAGGGGACATTTCTTGCCTTTTGTGTTGTGTGTGTGTGTGTGTGTGTGTGCGCGCGCGTGTGTGTGCGTGCGTGCATGAGAGAGAGAGAGAGAGAGAGAGAGAGAGAGAGAGAGAGAGAGAGAGAGAGAAATGCCTTTTTGTCACTTTGTTTCTACTTTCTTTGGTTATTTCCTGCTTTTGTTTGCACGCAAAAGTGCCTATGTTTTCTGATAATGGTGCTTGGCCAGTAACGTAGGATAATCTCCCAGTTTGTGGTTTGTACTTTTCTTTCTTTCTCATAGGATGATTTGCTGAACAGTTTTTACTTTTAATGAAGTCAAACTTATCCAGGTTTATTTTACAAGCCTTGTTTAAGAATAAATCATTCCATTCCCCCAAAATAAACATCCCCTAACCCAAATCAAATGGGTATCTTATATTGTCTTTGAAGATGATAGTTTCGCTTTTCACACAGAAGTATTCATCCACACGAATCCCATTCATCTAGGATAGGGAGAAGGGATCTTTTTTTTTTCCAATTAACATCAAAAAAAGTACTAGCTCCATTTATTTTATTTTATTTTATTTTTTAAATTTTTTTGCCTTTAATTTTTTTTAATTTTAATTTTAATTTTTTAAAATTTACATCCAAATTGGTTACCATATACTGAAACAATGATTTCAGGAGTAGATTCCTTAATGCCCCTTACCCATTTAGCCCATCCCCCCCCACAACCCCTCCAGCAGCCCTCAGTTTGTTCTCCATATTTATGAGTCTCTTCTGTTTCCCCCCCATTTTTATATTATTTTTGTTTCCCTTCCCTTATGTTCATCTGTTTTGTCTCGTAAAGTACCCATATGAGTGAAGTCATATGATATTTGTGTTTCTCTGACTAATTTCGCTTAGCATAATACCCTCCAGTTCCATCCATGTAGTTGCAAATGGCAAGATTTCATTCTTTTTGATTGCCGCGTGATACTCCATTGTATATATAAACCACATCTTCTTTATCCATTCATCCATTGATGGACATTTGGGCTCTTTCCATACTTTGGCTATTGTTGATAGTGCTGCTATAAATATGGGGGTGCATGTGTCCCTTCAAAACAGCACACCTGTATCCTGTGGATAAATGCCTAGTAGTGCAATTGCTGGGTCTAGGGTAGTTCTATTTTTAATTTTTTGAGGAACTTCCATACTATTTTCCAGAGTGGCTGCACCAGCTTGCACTGCCACCAACAATGCGAAAGATATCCTCTCTCTCCACATCCTTGCCAACATCTGTTGTTGCGTGAGGTGTTAATGTGAGCCATTCTGACAGGTGTAAGGTGGTACCTCATGGTGGTTTTGATTTGTGTTTCCCTGATGATGAGTGATGTTGAGCATTTTTTCATGTGTCAGTTGGCCATCTGGATGTCCATTTAATGAATAGTTTGCCTTTCCCGCTGCACAGCAATCTGTTAAGAAGCAACTTTTTATATTGATTGCCTTTGCTTCTGGGATCTTTTGTTCTATTGATTCACTTGTCCATCCATGTCCCAATAAGTCTTAATTACTATAGACTTTTTTTCCTTTTTTTGTTTTGTTTTGTTTTTGTTTGTGGAAGTTCATCATCTTTAGACTCAAGGAATAGACTCAAGTGATGGGTACAGACTACACCAGGCCCAGAGTTTTGTGGCTCCGGGTGGGGGGTGGCGGGGGTGGGGATATTGGCAGACCCAGCTACAGCAAACACACAGGAAACTTGTGAGAGGGGAGGGGGAAGTTAGCAGATTTGGTCTTGAACTTGGTGGGAGTGGGGGCGGAAATGTGATTATCTTTGGGGCTTGGGAATGAGGAACAGAAGGAAGAAAGCTGTTTTAGGGGGGTCAGAGCAGGCCTAGAGGGACAGCTCCCTACCCCAGGAGCTCATAGTTGAGAAGGAAGGGAAATGAGGCCCCTCCCCTCAGTGCTGAGGACAAGGCCCTTGGCTCAGTCTTCTTCTGCCCCACCCTCAACCATGGAAGAGATGTGGTCCTTGTCCTCTGGCTCCTTTTAAGAGTCCAGAGGCTGTTCTCTGTTGAGCCTCTGGAAGAAGCTTTTGCTAACCTGATAAGTGCTGATCATTATGGCACAGGAGGGGGTGGCCTTGATGACCGCTGGAACAGAGCCTGCAAAGAGTCCCGTGGCGCCTGGTTCAGCCAGGATCTTCCACAGCAGATGTCACTCACAGCCGCGACTGCTCCCAGTGTGAGGTGGCATGGAGTCAGGATGGCCACCACTATCCCTTAGAGGCTGCCAGCCACAAAACTGATGATTCCCACAGATGTCTGGTGTTTTGGCCAGAGCCCACTCATCCATCTGCTCACCAGCTGTAGTTGAACAAGGACAGGGTTGAGAAGGGTACATCCTAAAGGGTAGCAGGACCCTGGCCTCAGTGAGTGCCAGCCAACCTGAGCCATGGCAGCTGGGCACAGGCACCAAGCTCCCGGTGTGACACGGGCTGAGCCTACAGCTTGGTCTGCACCAGCTACAAGTGGGCTAGTGTGCCAGCCACCATGGGTGCAAAGAAGTCAGGAGTCAGGGCTTGACCACAAAGGAAGGCCTTCAGTTGGTCACAGGCAGTGAAGGAGATGGCAGTGGCTAACACGGGTGGCTGGGAGGCCAGTCCACAGGGTCCTCTTCTGTCCTACAGTCTTCACAGAGGTATCCACAATGCCAGTGAGGCAAGCACAGTCCTGAAACAAGGTGGCATGGAGTGCACCATTTGGGTACAAGTACAGGGGCTCCAGAACACCACTGCAGATAGGAGGCACCTCCCTGTGAACCAGAGAGAGGAGAGCAATTTGGCATAGCAGAGGCTCCAGAGTCTGGAGGGAGGCCTCAGCTATCTGGCCACTGAGGGACACAGCCTGCAAGTGTGCCTTCCCCACATCCAGGGGTGTCATGCAGAGGGAGGTGGCCACAGTCCCAGTGCCTGAGGCACCATTTGATGGAGGGAGCTGATGCCACCTTGTAGCTTCAGTTCTGGCTGGAGGCCAGTTCACGGTCTGTGCACCAATTACTAGAGCTTTTAAGTGAAATCTTTGTAAGGTCCACCCAATTCAATCAACATCCCCTCTCCCACACTCTGTTGTGCTCTGGGAGTAGCATGGTTTACACTAACTCCCTCTGTCTCCATACACTTCAGAATGGTTGCACAAAAATTTCTGTTGGGATTAGCAATTTACTGAATATAGAGGTGGATACGAAGAGTATTGACATCCTTATAATAATGATCATTCACATACAAGAACTTAGTGTAATTCTTCATTTGTCACAATTTTTATGTGTCTATCAATAAAACTTCATACTTTATCCATTAAGGCTTATAATATTGTATTAGGTTTATTTCTTGTGATTTTATATTTTTCTTGTCATTGAGTAGGACATCCTTTCTTAATTTTCAATTATAATTCGAGTACAATGAGTGCTTCCACAATTCTGTACCTTCCTCAGTGATCATCATGAGAAGTGTGCTCTTAATCCCCTTCCCCTATGTCACCCACTCCCCCACCGACCTCTCACCTGGCAAACACCAGTTTGCGCTCCGTATTTAAGAGTCTGTTTTTGGGTTTGTCTTCTTCCTTCTTTGTTCATTCGTCTCTTAAATTTTGAATGAGTGAAATCATATGGTGTTTGTCTTTAACTGACTTGTTTCACTTAGCATTATACTCCCTAATCCATCCATGTTGCTGCAGATAGGAAGATCTCATCCTTTCTATGGCCAAGTAACATTCCTGTGTGCATGTGCATGTGCGTGTGCGTGTGTGTGTGTGTGTGTGTGTACTACATCTTCTTTATCCATTCATCAATGGATGCTTGGATTGCTTCCATATCTTGGCAATAATAATAATAATAATACTGCAATAAACAGGGGTGCACATAATCTTTTTTTTTTTTTTTTTTTTTTTTTTTTTTTTTTTTAAATTTTTTTTCAACGTTTTTTATTTATTTTTGGGACAGAGAGAGACAGAGCATGAACGGGGGAGGGGCAGAGAGAGAGGGAGACACAGAATCAGAAACAGGCTCCAGGCTCCGAGCCATCAGCCCAGAGCCTGACGCGGGGCTCGAACTCACGGACCGCGAGATCGTGACCTGGCTGAAGTCGGACGCTTAACCGACTGCGCCACCCAGGCGCCCCAACATAATCTTTTCCAATTGGTGTTTTTCTTTTCTTTGGGTAAATATCAAATGGTATTATCATATGGTAATTCTACTTCTAATTTTTTGAGGAATCTCCATGCTGTTTTCCACAGTGCCTGCACCAGCTTGCATTCCCACCAATAGTGCACAAAGATTTCTTTTTCTCCACATCCTCACCAACACTTGTAATTCCTTACCTTTTGAGTCTAGCCCTCCTAACGGGTGTAAGGTGATATCTCATTGTGGTTTTGAGTTGCATTTCCCTGATGATGAGTGATGTTGAACATATTTTCATGTGTTTATTGGCCATCTGTATATCTTCTTCGGGAAAATGTCTATTCATGTCTTCTGTCCATTTTAATCTAGATTCTTTGGGAGTATTTTTGGTGTTGAGTTGTATAAGTTCTTTATATATTTCGGATATTAGCCCCTTATTAGATATATCATTTGCAAGCATCTTCTTCCAGTCAGTAGGTTGTCTTTTTGCTTTGTTGATGGTGTCCTGCGATGTGCAAAAACGTTTTATTTTGATGTCGTCCCAATGGTTTAATTTTGTTTTTATTTTCCTTGCCTGAGGAGACATATATAGAAAAATATTTCTATGGCTGATGTGAGAAAGAGTACTGTCTATATTTTCTCCTAGGAGTTTTATGGTTTTACATCTCATAGGTCTTGAATCCATTTTGAATTTACTTTTGTGTATGGTGTGAGAAAGTGGTCCAGTTTTCTTCTTTTGAATCTAGCTGTCTAGTTTTCCCAACGCCATTTTTTGAAGAGATTCTTTTCACATTATATATTGTTGCCTCCCTTGTGGAAGATTAATTGATGATATAATCATGAGTTTATTTCTGGGCTCTTTACACTGTTCTATTGATCAGAATTGATGTGTCTATTTTTGTGCCAGCACCATACTCTTTTAATTTTTATAATTTTGCAGTATATCCTGAAATCTGGGATTGTGACACTTCCTGTTTTGTTTTCTTTCTCAAGATTGCTTTGGTTATTGGGGGTCTTTTGTGTTTCTATCCAAATGTTAGTATTATTTGTTCTAGTTCTGTGAAAAAATGCTGTTGGTATTTTGATAAGGATTACATTGAATCTGTAGACTGCTTTGGGTCGTATGGACATTTTCACAATATTTTTCTTCCAATCCATGAACATGGAATGTTTTTCCATTTGTGTCCTCGTTAATTTCTTTCATAAGTGACTGACAGTTTTCAGAGTACAGGTCTTTCACCTCCTTGGTTAAGTTTATTCCTGGGTATTTTATTCTTTTTGATGCAATTGTTAATGGGATTGTTTTCTTGATTTCTCTTTCTGCTACTTCATTAACAGTGTATGCAAATGCAACAGATTTCTGCATATTGATTTTGTATCCTGCAACTTTACTGAATTCATTTACCCGTTCTACTAGTTTTTTTTTTTTCCGTTGAGTCTTTAGGGTTTTCTACATAGAGTAATATGTCATCTGCAAATAGTGAAAGTTTTACTTCTTCCTTGGATGCCTTTTATTGCGTATGACACCTTTTTTTTTCCAGGTTACTTCCAATGTGTCATTTTAAATATTATATACATTTCAAAAACACTTGACGTTCATAAGCCTTAGAAGAGTATCAAAGGGACATGTTTATAACATCCAATCTCAGTTGCAAAGACCAACAATAATAGTACCAACATATGAATATTATAGAGTTTACAAATGGTCAAAAAAAAGAAGAATACCTTTTAATGGTAGGCTGCTAACTAAAGTAGTTGGAGGATTATTAACTCAAGATAACAGTTTTCTATCTGATGAAAAAGCCATACTAGTTGTTAGAAGATAGTTCTTCAGATAGACAAATACAATCTTGGATCCTATCAAGATAGCTAAGAGGTGAAATGGAATTCAATAAAGCCAAGTTTTTTTTGTTCAGTGATATCCAATTTTTTAAAAAATGTAAATGCAAGTTAGTAAACATACAATTAGTATTGGTTTCAGGAGTAGAACCTAGTCATTCATCACTTACATATGATGCCCAGCACTCATTCCAACAAGTGTCCTCTTTAATGCCAATCACCTGTTTAACCCATCCCCCCACACACACCTCCCCTCCAGCAACCCTCAGTCCATTCTCTGTATTTAAGAGTCTTTTATGGTTTGCCTCCCTCTGTCTTTTTATCTTCTTTTTCCTACCCTTCCCCTATGTTCATCTGTTGTGTTTCTTAAATTTCAAATATGTGTGAAATCATATGATATTTATCTTTCTCTGACTGACTTATGATATCCTTTTAAATTTCAAATTCTAACTAGATTTATTTATAGAAATGCACATGAATTTTTATATTCATAAAAGTGCCATTTAAAAGCTTAGTAACATTTTTTTTCCAGCCTTATCGAGATATAATTGACATAGGACAATGTGTAAGTTGAAGGGCTTAGGATGTTGATCCGATACACTAATATATTGCAGAATGATTGCCACCATAAGATCAACTCACACCTCCACCATGTCTCATAATTACCTTTTGTGGGTGTTTGTGTGGTGAGAACACTTAAGAGCTACTCTCTTAACAACTTCCAAGTATACAATACAATATTAATTCAAACAGTTTTTCCATAGATTTGTGGGGAGGGAGTTTGTACAGATATACCAAATTATTTCATATAATCTCAAATTTGCCTCCTCTTTCCAAGTCCCTTTTCTTGTCCCACTGAATCAACTTCTGTTTCAGTACTACATTGAAATAAGATTGGGGACAGAGGGTATGTTTGTCTCATATCCTAAAAGGTATTCTGTCATCATTTTTCCGTTATGAGGTTTTGACTACTTTTTTTTTTTAATGTTCTTTTGGAATGGGTTAAGGAAATTCCTTTCTTTCCTAATTTACAAAGATACATCTAAGAGCACAAATAGACATGGAATCTTCTAGATTTACCTTTTTTTTCGTCTGTTAAGGTGATCATATTGTTTCCTTCTGTAATCTGTGAAATATGAAGAATTACATTTACTAGTCATACCCAGAGCACACCCTCTGCTGATGAAAGCAGGGCGCCTGCAGGTGGGAGCAAATCCTCAGTCAGCGTGAGAGATGTCAGGTGATTCCAGCTGTGCAGCAAATCTGGCAACCTCAGGGTTTGGGATCTAGGCAGGGCCTCTATGAATCTCATCACCTGTTAAATTTACCCATGATTGTACTGCTCCACAGTCTCTTATACTGGAAAGGCCCCTTGCCAGACCTTGATGCAGAATGCATGGAATATTCACCTTATGTGGATCATGGAACAGACAGTTATCTGAAGTTAAGATTATAAGCGGAGAAGTTCTTTTTCTTTGGCACTGCCCCAGTCAATTGTTTTGGGGGTTCTTTGCCAGATTCCCCAAGAGCGCCAACATCACAAGCTGGGTCTGTACTGTCTTGTTATCAGCAGACCTGAGAAGAAAGGTCTACGTGGAGAAAAACAGTTGAGGCACCAAAGCCCAGGTGAAGCAGTGTTTCCCTTCCATTGTGAACCTGGTTATCCAGAACCTACCTCAGTCAATAAAAAGGGGAGGAGTTAACCCGCCCACCCATCTCTGGGTGGGTGTAGACCTTCTCTTCCCACTTCCCTGGCTTGCTTGCTTTAGGAACTGGCCCAGGAGATTGGTGTCAGGGTTGGTGAGTTACCATTCTTGCCAATTTGTTCATTTTGATTTTTTAAATCCTGTTATTTATGTTGTTACTGAAATTTTCCAATTCTCTCAGGTTTTTTTTCCACGCTGTTTTTTTTATTAGCCGGAAACTCATGCTTGTGGCCTTACCATGGACACCATCCTTCTATTTAGTGACTGCAATGTTAGAAAGAGGATATTTTAAGGGTGAGCTATAGCTTCTCTACTCTGAGGGATCCTCAACTGTGTTCTAAGGCGCTGGTTCTCAATTTTGGCTGCGTGTGGAAGTTATTTGGGGGAATTGTAAGAAAAGATGGATTCCTGGGTCTAACTTTCAAAGCTTCTTGTTTAACAGGTCTGGATATTTCTGGGCATTGGGAGTGTTAAAAAAAAAAGAAGAAGAAGAAGAAGAGAAAAGAAACGCAGACATAGAAAAATTAAAACCACCAAATTAGTAAAATAGATTCAGAAAGAGCTTATTGTGCATTTAAGAATGGTTTTCGAACTGGGAGCTTTCAAATTCAAAACTCATGAAGCTCAGGTGAATGACGTTACAGCGTATAAAGCGAAAATGAGGAGTTAGTTAACCTTTACAATGGTTGGTTATTCTGGAGAGGATCTCCAGATGGCAGGGAATGGTTTCAAAGTGATTATCTTACACGTTTTTAGGTAGATGGCTTAAGTTTCTTAAAAAAAAAAGAAACTCTTGAATGTTTAAACTGATGTATGATTAACCTACAATGTTACATTAGTTTCAGGTGTACAACATAGTGATTCAACAACTCTATAACTCTGTGCTCTCCATAAGTGCTCACCATCGACGTTAAATTTCTTCTATGGTTATCAGAGGTGTTTGCAAGAAACAACTTCAGTTTCACTTACGTTCATGAAATAAGGTAGATTTAGTTTTGCTGATGTGGTTTAAGTGGTTTCTTCTGCCCAGGGAATTTTCTTCTTAAAAACATTTTTATTTTAAAACTTTTTACTCAAATTCCAGTTGATTAACATACAGCGTGATAAGTTTCAGGTGTACAATACAGTGATTTGACACTTGCCTCAGACACTCAGTGCTCATCATGGCAAGTGCTCTCCTTAGCCTCCATCAGCTATTTAACACATGCCCGCACCCTCTGGTACCCATCAGTTTGTTCTCTATAGTTAAGTATCTGTTATTTGGCTTGCCTCTCTCTCTTTTCCTTGGCTCCTTTGTTTTGTTAAATTCCACATATGAGTGAAATTGTATGGTATTTGACTTTCTCTGACTTATTTCACTTAGCATTATACTCTCGAGTTCCATTCATGTCCTTGCAAATGGAAAGACTTTCTTTCTGGCTGAGTAATATTCTATTATATACATCCATCATCTATAAACATCACATCTTCTTTATCCAGTAATTGGTTGATAGACACTTGGGTTCTTTCCATAATTTGGCTATTGCTGATGATGCTTCTATAAACATCAAGGTACATGTATCCCTTTGAATTAGTATTTTTGTATTCTTTGGGTAAGTACCTGGTAGTGCAATTGCTGGATCATTGGGTATTTTTAATTTCTTGAGGAATCTCCAAACTGTTCTCCACAGTGGCTGCACCAGGTTGCATTCCCACCAACCATGCAAGAGGGTTCCCCTTTCTCTGCATCCTTGCCAACACCTGTCTTCTTGTGTTGTAGAATTTGCCCCAGGGAATTTTCAAGTTTGGTCTCCATTTTCTATTTAACATTAACAGGTTTTTTTTGTTTTTTGTTTTTTGGTTTTTTTTGTTTGTTTGTTTTGTTTTTGTTTTTTGTGTGGTTTTTTTTTTTTGTTTTTTTTTTGTTTTTTTTTTTTTTATGAACTCAAGTGATTCTTCTGGGCAACAATTCTTGAGAAGGTCTGGTCTAAGGTGCTCAGTATGTAACTGTCGGGTCCTCAGTTATTCAGCCACATGATTCAGTCAGGATACTTGAATCCTTCTGCATTCATTTTCCTTGTTGAAACCTTGTGTGGGCATTGGACCCCATCTCACCTGTTAAAAAGAATCTAAACCCCAAGGAGGAAGTTCAATGACAGAGGATGGTGTAAAATAGAAGTCAAAGGAGGGAAATATGTTGGGATTCAGGGGGAAGAGTGGATTTCATGGGATTTAACTTTCTTCACTGCATAATAAACTTCTATTCATCGAAAAGCTCTTAGAACCAAGATTTAAAACCAGAAACAGTTATCCATGCTATACAAACATAACCAGTGTTAAGCAAATTTACTTCCTTCTAGTGATGTTTGTCTAAGAAAGGAGACAGACTTTATAAACACTAGTCTCTTACACAACTTTGATTTTCCTAAAACTGGAAGTAGGAGAACTTGTTAAGTATTCTTTGAAAGTCTGGGGGCGCCTGGGTGGCGCAGTCGGTTAAGCGTCCGACTTCAGCCAGGTCACGATCTCGCGGTCCGTGAGTTCGAGCCCCGCGTCAGGCTCTGGGCTGATGGCTCAGAGCCTGGAGTCTGTTTCCGATTCTGTGTCTCCCTCTCTCTCTGCCCCTCCCCCGTTCATGCTATGTCTCTCTCTGTCCCAAAAATAAATAAAAAACGTTGAAAAAAAAAAATTAAAAAAAAAAAAGAAAGTCTGAATTTGAGTTTATAGTGCACAACATTGATACACTAGGTATATTTAATCATGCTCTGTTGTCAATCTTCAGTTTCTGATTTTATACAATCCATTGGACAACTTAAAGAATTCTGTATTGGGGCGCCTGGGTGGCGCAGTCGGTTAAGCGTCCGACTTCAGCCAGGTCACGATCTCGCGGTCCGTGAGTTCGAGCCCCGCGTCAGGCTCTGGGCTGATGGCACAGAGCCTGGAGCCTGTTTCCGATTCTGTGTCTCCCTCTCTCTCTGCCCCTCCCCCGTTCATGCTATGTCTCTCTCTGTCCCAAAAATAAATAAAAAATGTTGAAAAAAAAAAAAATTTTAAAAAAAAAAGAATTCTGTATTACATAAGATTGACACCTAGTGGTTCTACTTGATAGGCTCCTAGAAGAGGAACTGAGTCCAAGATAGTTAAATTGAGGAAAAGCTTTTAATACTGTCTGCTTTCCTAAAGGGATATCACTGTTTGACACCAACAATCTATATGCCCATCTGACCACACTGCAATGCTTCTTTTCAGATTACTTGAATAAACGTCTTTTTCTGAACCATAAGGTACACTGCTCTGAATAGTTTAGCTATATCTTGCATATAACTATTTTTAATTTCTTATCTCTATTTCCAACTTGTATATATAATTGGCAGTGTTTTCCCACTGATTAACAGAGCTCCTGAAGTAAGGCTAATTTGGCTTACTTTGGTTGTTGGGTATTCTCTATTAGCTTATTGCTTCTATGTATACATTTTCCCCCTCAGAATACATGCCTGTGGGTTTTTTTTAAACTTTTATGCCTGTTTTTTAAAACTGCCAATCTTATTTTTTCTTTAGTGTGCACATCTTTATTATATTTGCCATCCACGAGCCTGGTGCTCACTCTGTCTTAGAACATTCTATGACAATACTGAATGAGGGACTCTTTACACTCAAAATCATAGGAAAACCTCAACAATAATTAAAATCTACAAAATAGAAGAACAATAACGTTTGTTGTTTTCTATTAAATTAATGTTGGGGCGCCTGGGTGGCTCAGTCGGTTGGGTGTCCGACTTCAGCTCAGGTAATGATCTCACAGTCCGTGAGTTCGAGCCCCACGTCAGGCTCTGTGCTGACAGCTCAGAGCCTGGAGCCATCTTCAGATTCTGTGTCTCCTTCTCTCTCTGCCCCTCCCCTGCTCATGCTCTGTCTCAAAAATAAATGAAAACATTTTAAATTTTTTAAAAATAAATTAATAAAGTGTTTAAAACATACTCATTGCTGGAGATGGTGTACTAAAACTGGTAAATGTGCATTTCTTTTTTTATACATTAAATGTAATTTATTGTCAGATTGGTTTCCATACAACACCCAGTGCTCATCCCAACATATGGAACTGGAGGGTATTATGCTAAGTGAAATAAGTCAGGCCTAGAAAGATGGGTACCTTTTTCTTACCTTTGTAAGTTTATTTGAGAGTGAGTGTGTGTATGTGGGCAGGCAAGTGGCAGAGAGAGAATCTTTTTTTTCACCTTTTAATTTATTTTTGAGAGACTGAACACAAGTGAAGGAAGGGCATAAAGAGAGGAAGACACAGAAGCCAAAGCAGGCTCCAGGCTGTCAGCACAGAGGCTGACGCAGGGCTCTAACTCATGAGCTGTGAGATCATGGCCTGAGCAGAAGTTGGACGCTTAACTGACTGAGCCACTAAGGTGCCCCAAGGGAGAGAGAGCATCTTAAGCACCCTCCACACTCAGCACGGAGCCAGTCACAGGACTTGATCCCATGAACCATGAGATCATCATCTGAACCAAAATCAAGAGTCTGATGTTGAACTGAGTCACCAAGGTGCCTCCCAATCCTATTTCTTAAAAATGCAGCTAACTAATTTGTTTACCTGGAGTTGGTGGTGGTGGTGGCTCCTATTTTCTCCTGAATGTTAGACAGCCTTATCAGCATCATTTAACGCATGCACCTTCATTTCAATATGAATTCATGATGGCATTGCAGATGGACACATGTCTACACCATGTACACAAAAACATTGGTGTTTTTATGGGCTATTAAGGACGATAGTCATAAAAGAAACACCATGTTACAGAAACTGATGTCTGTCTTCCCCCAGGAAGTGTTAGGACTGATACTCCACATTTATCTCAACTCAAAAGTTTACCAAATCTGTTGTTAAGATCATTGTTCCAGAAAGAGTTCAGACCTATGATTAACAGATTATCAAACTGCAGCTCCTATCAGACCACAGGAATCTTCTATGTCAACTTTTTTTTTTTTTTTTTTTTAAGAATCAGCTGGCTAGTTTATTTAAATTGTACTGCCCATTTCCCCCCACCCCAATTTATATTGAAAAGGTCTGGGTGGGGTCTGGGTTTCTTTTTTTTTTTTAATATATGAAATTTACTGTCAAATTGGTTTCCATACAACACCCAGTGCTCATCCCAAAAGGTGCCCTCCTCAATACCCATCACCCACCCTGCCCTCCCTTCCACCCCCCATCAACCCTCAGTTTGTTCTCAGTTTTTAACAGTCTCTTATGCTTTGGCTCTCTCCCACTCTAACCTCTTTTTTTTTTTTCCTTCCCCTCCCCCATGGGTTTCTGTTACGTTTCTCAGGATCCACATAAGAGTGAAACCATATGGTATCTGTCTTTCTCTGTATGGCTTATTTCACTTAGCATCACACTCTCCAGTTCCATCCACGTTGCTACAAAAGGCCATATTTCATTTTTTCTCATTGCCACGTAGTATTCCATTGTGTATATAAACCACAATTTCTTTATCCATTCATCAGTTGATGGACATTTAGGCTCTTTCCATAATTTGGCTATTGTTGAGAGTGCTGCTATAAACATTGGGGTACAAGTGCCCCTATGCATCAGTACTCCTGTATCCCTTGGATAAATTCCTAGCAGTGCTATTGCTGGGTCATAGGGTAGGTCTATTTTTAATTTTTTGAGGAACCTCCACACTGCTTTCCAGAGCAGCTGCACCAATTTGCATTCCCACCAACAGTGCAAGAGGGTTCCCGTTTCTCCACATCCTCTCCAGCATCTATAGTCTCCTGATTTCTTCATTTTGGCCACTCTGACTGGCGTGAGGTGGTATCTGAGTGTGGTTTTGATTTGTATTTCCCTGATAAGGAGCGACGTTGAACATCTTTTCATGTGCCTATTGGCCATCCGGATGTCTTCTTTAGAGAAGTGTCTATTCATGTTTTCTGCCCATTTCTTCACTGGGTTCTTTGTTTTTCGGGTGTGGAGTTTGATGAGCTCTTTATAGATTTTGGATACTAGCCCTTTGTCCGATGTGTCATTTGCAAATATCTTTTCCCATTCCGTTGGTTGCCTTTTCGTTTTGTTGGTTGTTTCCTTTGCTGTGCAGAAGGTTTTTATCTTCATAAGGTCCCAGTAATTCACTTTTGCTTTTAATTCCCTTGCCTTTGGGGATGTGCTGAGTAAGAGATTGCTACGGCTGAGGTCAGAGAGGTCTTTTCCTGCTTTCTCCTCTAAGGTTTTGATGGTTTCCTGCCTCACATTCAGGTCCTTTATCCATTTTGAGTTTATTTTTGTGAATGGTGTGAGAAAGTGGTCTAGTTTCAACCTTCTGCATGTTGCTGTCCAGTTCTCCCAGCACCATTTGTTAAAGAGACTGTCTTTTTTCCATTGGATGTTCTTTCCTGCTTTGTCAAAGATGAGTTGGCCATACGTTTGTGGGTCTAGTTCTGGGGTTTCTATTCTATTCCATTGGTCTATGTGTCTGTTTTTATGCCAATACCATGCTGTCTTGATGATGACAGCTTTGTAGTAGAGGCTAAAGTCTGGGATTGTGATGCCTCCTGCTTTGGTCTTCTTCTTCAAAATTACTTTGGCTATTCGGGGCCTTTTGTGGTTCCATATGAATTTTAGGATTGCTTGTTCTAGTTTCGAGAAGAATGCTGGTGCAATTTTGATTGGGATTGCATTGAATGTGTAGATAGCTTTGGGTAGTATTGACATTTTGACAATATTTATTCTTCCAATCCATGAGCAGGGAATGTCTTTCCATTTCTTTATATCTTCTTCAATTACCTGCATAAGCTTTCTATAGTTTTCAGCATACAGATCTTTTACATCTTTGGTTAGATTTATTCCTAAGTATTTTATGCTTCTTGGTGCAATTGTGAATGGGATCAGTTTCTTTGTCTTTCTGTTGCTTCATTGTTAGTGTATAAGAATGCAACTGATTTCTGTACATTGATTTTGTATCCTGCAACTTCGCTGAATTCATGTATCAGTTCTAGCAGACTTTTGGTGGAGTCTATCGGATTTTCCATGTATAATATCATGTCATCTGCAAAAAGCGAAAGCTTGACTTCATCTTTGTCAATTTGGATGCCTTTGATTTCCTTTTGTTGTCTGATTGCTGATGCTAGAACTTCCAGCACTATGTTAAACAACAGCGGTGAGAGTGGGCATCCCTGTCGTGTTCCTGATCTCAGGGAAAAAGCTCTCAGTTTTTCCCCGTTGAGGATGATGTTAGCTGTGGGCTTTTCATAAATGGCTTTTATGATCTTTAAGTATGTTCCTTCTATCCCGACTTTCTCCAGGGTTTTTATTAAGAAAGGGTGCTGGATTTTGTCAAAGGCCTTTTCTGCATCGATTGACAGGATCATATGGTTCTTCTCTTTTTTCTTGTTAATGTGATGTATCACGTTGATCGATTTGCGAATGTTGAACCACCCCTGCATCCCAGGAATGAATCCCACTTGATCATGGTGAATAATTCTTTTTATATGCTGTTGAATTCGATTTGCTAGTATCTTATTGAGAATTTTTGCATCCATATTCATCAGGGATATTGGCCTGTAGTTCTCTTTTTTTACTGGGTCTCTGTCTGGTTTAGGAATCAAAGTAATACTGGTTTCATAGAATGAGTCTGGAAGTTTTCCTTCCCTTTCTATTTCTTGGAATAGCTTGAGAAGGATAGGTATTATCTCTGCTTTAAACGTCTGGTAGAACTCCCCTGGGAAGCCATCTGGTCCTGGACTCTTATTTGTTGGGAGATTTTTGATAACCGATTCAATTTCTTCGCTGGTTATGGGTCTGTTCAAGCTTTCTATTTCCTCCTGATTGAGTTTTGGAAGAGTGTGGGTGTTTAGGAATTTGTCCATTTCTTCCAGGTTGTCCAGTTTGTTGGCATATAATTTTTCATAGTATTCCCTGATAATTGTTTGTATCTCTGAGGGATTGGTTGTAATAATTCCATTTTCATTCATAATTTTATCTATTTGGGTCATCTCCCTTTTCTTTTTGAGAAGCCTGGCTAGAGGTTTATCAGTTTTGTTTATTTTTTCAAAAAACCAACTCTTGGTTTCGTTGATCTGCTCTACAGTTTTTTTAGATTCTATATTGTTTATTTCTGCTCTGATCTTTATGATTTCTCTTCTTCTGCTGTGTTTAGGCTGCCTTTGCTGTTCTGCTTCTATTTCCTTTAGGTGTGCTGTTAGATTTTGTATTTGGGATTTTTCTTGTTTCTTGAGATAGGCCTGGATTGCAATGTATTTTCCTCTCAGGACTGCCTTTGCTGCGTCCCAAAGCGTTTGGATTGTTGTATTTTCATTTTCGTTTGTTTCCATATATTTTTTAATTTCTTCTCTAATTGCCTGGTTGACCCACTCATTCGTTAGTAGGGTGTTCTTTAACCTCCATGCTTTTGGAGGTTTTCCAGACTTTTTCCTGTGGTTGATTTCAAGCTTCATAGCATTGTGGTCTGAAAATATGCATGGTATAATTTCAATTCTTGTAAACTTATGAAGGGCTGTTTTGTGACCCAGTATATGATCTATCTTGGAGAATGTTCCATGTGCACTCGAGAAGAAAGCATATTCTGTTGCTTTGGGATGCAGAGTTCTAAATATATCTGTCAAGTCCATCTGATCCAATGTATCATTCAGGGCCTTTGTTTCTTTATTGACCGTGTGTCTAGATGATCTATCCATTTCTGTAAGTGGGGTGTTAAAGTCCCCTGCAATGACCACATTCTTATCAATAAGGTTGCTTATGTTTATGAGTAATTGTTTTATATATCTGGGGGCTCCAGTATTTGGCACATAGACATTTATAATTGTTAGCTCTTCCTGATGGATAGACCCTGTAATTATTATATAATGCCCTTCTTCATCTCTTGTTACAGCCTTTAATTTAAAGTCTAGTTTGTCTGATATAAGTATGGCTACTCCAGCTTTCTTTTGGCTTCCAGTAGCATGATAAATAGTTCTTCATCCCCTCACTCTCAATCTAAAGGTGTCCTCAGATCTAAAAGGAGTCTCTTGTAGACAGCAAATAGATGGGTCTTGTTTTTTTATCCATTCTGATAGCCTATGTCTTTTGGTTGGCGCATTTAATCCATTTACATTCAGTGTTAGTATAGAAAGATACGGGTTTAGAGTCATTGTGATGTCCGTAGGTTTCATGCTTGTAGTGATGTCTCTGGTACTTTGTCTCACAGGATCCCCCTTAGGATCTCTTGTAGGGCTGGTTTAGTGGTGACAAATTCCTTCAGTTTTTGTTTGTTTGGGAAGACCTTTATCTCTCCTTCTATTCTAAATGACAGACTTGCTGGATAAAGGATTCTCGGCTGCATATTTTTTCTGTTTAGCACACTGAAGATATCGTGCCAAGCCTTTCTGGCCTGCCAAGTTTCAAAGGACAGATCAGTCACGAGTCTTATAGGTCTCCCTTTATATGTGAGGGCACGTTTATCCCTTGCTGCTTTCAGAATTTTCTCTTTATCCTTGTATTTTGCCAGTTTCACTATGATATGTCGTGCAGAAGATCGATTCAAGTTACGTCTGAAGGGAGTTCTCTGTGCCTCCTGGATTTCAATGCCTTTTTCCTTCCCCAGTTCAGGGAAGTTCTCAGCTATAATTTCTTCAAGTACCCCTTCAGCACCTTTCCCTCTCTCTTCCTCCTCTGGGATACCAATTATGCGTATATTATTTCTTTTTAGTGTATCACTTAGTTCTCTAATTTTCCCCTCATACTCCTGGATTTTTTTATCTCTCTTTCTTTCAGCTTCTTCTTTCTCCATAACTTTATCTTCTAGTTCACCTATTCTCTCCTCTGCCTCTTCAATCCGAGCCGTCGTGGTTTCCATTTTGTTTTGCATTTCGTTTAAAGCGTTTTTCAGCTCCTCGTGACTGTTCCTTAGTCCCTTGATCTCTGTGGCAAGAGATTCTCTGCTGTCCTCTATACTGTTTTCAAGCCCAGCGATTAATTTTATGACTATTATTCTAAATTCACTTTCTGTTATATTATTTAAATCCTTTTTGATCAGTTCATTAGCTGTTGTTATTTCCTGGAGATTCTTCTGAGGGGAATTCTTCCGTTTGGTCATTTTGGATAGTCCCTGGAGTGGTGAGGACCCGCAGAGCACTTCCCCCGTGCTGTGGTGTATAACTGGAGTTGGTGGGCGGGGCCGCAGTCCGACCTGATGTCTGCCCACAGCCCACCGCTGGGGCCACAGTCAGACTGGTGTGTGCCTTCTCTTCCCCTCTCCTAGGGGCGGGATTCACTGTGGGGTGGCGTGGCCCGTCTGGGCTACTTGCACACTGCCAGGCTTGTGGTGCTGGGGATCTGGCGTATTAGCTGGGGTGGGTAGGCAAGGTGCACGGGGGCAGGAGGGGCAGGCTTAGCTCGCTTCTCCTTAGGTGATCCACTTCAGGAAGGGCCCTGTGGCAGCGGGAGGGAGTCAGATCCGCTGCCGGAGGTTTGGCTCTGCAGAAGCACAGAGTTGGGTGTTTGCGCGGAGCGAGCAAGTTCCCTGGCAGGAACTGGTTCTCTTTGGGATTTTGGCTGGGGGATGGGCGGGGGAGATGGCGCTGGCGAGCGCCTTTGTTCCCCGCCAAGCTGAGCTCTGCCGTCCGGGGGCTCAGCAGCTCTCCCTCCGTTTGTCCTCCAGCCTTCCCACTTTCTGAGCAGAGCTGTTAACTTATGACCTCCCAGACGCTAAGTCGCGCTTGCTGTCGGAACACAGTCCATCAGGCCCCTCCGCTTTTGCCAGCCAGACTCGGGGGCTCCGCTTGGCCGGCGAGCCGCCCCTCCGTCCCGGCTCCCTCCCGCCAGTCCGTGGAGCGTGCACCGCCTCACCGCCCTTCCTCCCCTCTTCCGTGGGCCTCTCGTCTGCGCTTGGCTCTGGAGACTCCATTCTGCTAATCCTCTGGCGGTTTTCTGGGTTCTTTAGGCAGGTGTAGGTGGAATCTAAGTGATCAGCAGGACGCGCGGTGAGCCCAATGTCCTCCTACGCCCCCATCTTCCGGAACTCCTGGGTATTCTCTTTTTAAGGAATGCTGCAGCTAATTCTAATGTGGCTGATCTCAGAACACTCTCTGAGAAAACCTCTTCTATGTCAACTTTGAATGAATAGATGGTTCTGTGTAGTTTTTTAATGTTTATTTTTGAGAGAGCTTAAGCAGAGGAGGGGTAGAGAGAGAGAGAGAGAGAAAGGAAGAGAGAATCCCAAGCAGGTTCCCCGCTGTCAGTGCAGAGCCTGATGCGGGGCTCAATGTCACTAACTCTAAGATCATAACCTGAGGTGAAATCAAGAGTTGGATGCTTAATAAAGTGAGCCACCCAGGTGCCCCGATGGTGCTGTGTAGTGTGAGTCCCTGATCCCATATTTATGTTCTAGATCCTATATTCCTTGATCCTAAGATCCTAAGTCTGACCCTCCCTGAGACACAAGATGGTAGAGTTGGGTCCTACTGACTTTGACCTACTGTGGTATCAAGATAAACTCAATAAAAAGGAATCTCTAGGGGCGCCTGGGTGGCTCAGTCAGTTAAGCGTCCGACTTCGGCTCAGGTCACGATCTCATGGTCTGTGAGTTGGAGCCCCTCATCGGGCTCTGTGCTGACAGCTCAGAGCCTGGAGCCTGCTTCGGATTCTGTGTGTGTCTCTCTCTGTTCCTCCCCCATTCATGCTCTGTCTCTCTCTGTCTCAAAAATAAACATTAAAAAAAAAAAAAGGAATCTGTAGACACTGAGTGGAGATTGGACTGCCACAGACCCCAAGGCTTGATCTATGGTAAGTCAAACAATATCTGGTTAACATGTTGACCACCTCTTATGAGGCACAGCACATCTGAAATAACAGAATCTTTCAAAAGCTCCATCACAAAGATCTGTGTGAGAAGACCGACATTAAATGAAACTGTGAGTAGTGGGTAAGAATGGGGGAAGTTTTTAGGAAGCCTGATTTTTCTAAGTGACTTCTCTATCCCCAAAGATCCAGTTTTCAGATCTGGAAGCTATAAGACCGGTGATGGATTGGATGTGGGTCTGGTCTTCTGACTTTGATTCTTCAATCCTCCTCCATTTTCCTCCATCCTACTAAGTCTTATGAAAGTAGCCACCCAAGGGGATTATACCCACCCAAAGAAAGGCTTAAACTAGACTAGATTATAAGCATGAAGCTTTATCATAAGATCTGGCCTAAGCAATCTGTAGACCAATGTAGATATTATGGGAAATTAACATACTAGGTATTCTGCTAGGCATATGTTCATTGACCCAGCTGATAACACACATCTCTGAAATGGATGTAATTATTGATACCGATTGAAAAAAATAGAATATAAAGGGACACCTGGGGGTGCCTGTATGACTGAGTTTGTTAAACATCTGACTTCAGGTCGTGATCTCACAGCTCATGAGTTAGAACCCCGCCTCAAGCTTTGTGCTGATAGCTCAGAGCCTGGATACTGCTTTGGATTCTGTCTCCCCCCTCTCTCTGCCCCTCCTTCTCTCATACTCTGTCTCTATCTCAAAAGTAAACATTAAAAAGAAAAGAAAGAAACCACCTGAGAGGATAAGAGAAATTACCAAGACCATGAATCTTGTCCCAAGTCCCTTAGGTAGGGTGAAGACTACACACCACGATCTTTTCCATAGCTTTTCCTTCCCTTGTATATTCTTCATTTGTCTGGAGAGATTCCCATATTTACAGGGACCAGTGAACCAGGTAATACAGATGTGTAAAGTAGTTGCCAATTCGAGATAAAATGTGTGTTCAGGTCGCTAGGATTCCTCAGCTCTTGTTACCTTCCAGATTTAACAAGTAGTCTCTGAAAGAGATTTCAGATCATCTTCGGTCTTAGTCCGAAATAAATTATTGGCCATCCTCTACTAAACTGATTTTTTAAAAATTAAAGTACGGTTGATATACAAGATTACTTTCAGGTGTTCAACATAGTGATTTGGTAATTCTATATGTTACACAATGCTCACCATGGTAAGAGTAGTTACCATCTATCACCATACAAAATTATTACAGTATTATTGACTATATTCTTGTAATTTTCATTCCCATAATTTATTTTTATAACTGGACATTCATACCTTGTAATTCCCTTCACCCAACTCCCCACTCCACCTCCCCTCTGGCAGCCAACAGTTTGTTCTCTGTATTTAGGAGTCTCCTTTTTTTTTTTTTTTTTTTTTAA
The DNA here is from genome assembly GCF_028018385.1 of Neofelis nebulosa. Classification (NCBI taxonomy): domain Eukaryota; kingdom Metazoa; phylum Chordata; class Mammalia; order Carnivora; family Felidae; genus Neofelis; species Neofelis nebulosa. Next base: position 2,839,918 of record NC_080798.1, read on the forward strand.
TTCAAGTTAGCTAACATACAGCATAGTCTTAGCTTCAGGACTAGAACCCAGTGATTCATCTCTTACATATGACACTCAGTGCTCATCTTGAAAAGTGCCCTCCTTAATGCCCAACATCGATTTCACCCATCCCCCCACCCACCTCCCTTCAAGCAACCCTCAGTTTGTTCTCTGTATTTAAGAGTCTCTTATGGTTTGCCTCACTCTGTTTTTATCTTCTTTTTCCCTCCCTTCCCCTATGTTCATCTATTTTGTTTCTTAAATTCCACATATGCGTGAAATCCTAGGATACTTGTCTTTCCCTGACTTATTTCGCTTAGCATAAAACACTCTAGTTCCATCCACATTATTGCAAATGGCAAGCTTTCATTCTTTTTGGTCGCCAAGTAATACTCCATTTTGTGTGTGTGTGTGTGTGTGTGTGTACACACACACACACACACACACAAACACTATGTCTTCTTGATCCATTCAACAGTCCGTGGACATTTGGGCTCTTTCCTTAATTTGGCTATTGTTGATAGTGCTGCTATAAACATTGGGGTGCCTGTGTCCCTTCGAATCCTTTAGGTAAATACCTAGTAGTGCAAATGCTGGGTCGTAGGATAGTTCTACTTTTAATTTTTTGAGAATTTTCTTTTTGTTTGTTTTGCAGAATGACTGCACCTGTTTTGCAGAATGTTTTGCAGAATGACTGCACCAGTTTGCATTCCCATCAGCAGTGCAAAAGGGTTTGCCTTTCTGCATATCCTTGCCAACATCTGTTGCCTGGGTTGTTCATTTTAGCCATTCTGACAGGTGTGCGGTGGTATCTCATTGTGGTTTTGATTAGTATTTCCCTGATGAGTGAAGTTGAGCATCTTTTCACGTGTCTGTTAGCCATATGGATGTCTTCTTTGGAAAAATGTCTATTCATGTCTTCTGCCTATTTTTTCACTGGACTATTTTGTCTGGGGGGTGTTGAGTTTGATAAGTTGGTAGATTTCAGATACTAACCCTTTATCTGATATGTCATTAGCAAATATCTTCTCCCATTCTGTTGGTTGCCTTTCAGTTTTGTTGATTATTTCATCCGCTGTGCAAAAGAATTTTTATTTGAGAGCAAGAAAGCACACAAGTGGGGGAAAGAGGCAGAGAGAGACAGAATATTTGGGGGGGGGTGTCCGTGTATGTATTATTTATTTTTCTTTATTTAGATTTTATTTAGTTAACATACATTGCAATCTTGGTTTCAGGAGTAGAACTCAGTGATTCATCACCTACAAACAACACCTACTGCTTATCCCAACATGTGCCCACCTTAGTACCCATCACCCATCTAGCCCATCTCCCACCCACCTTCTTCCATCAACCCTCAGTTTGTTCTCTATCCTTTAGAGTCTCTTGTGGTACGTTTCCCTCTCTCCTCCCCCCCATCCCACTTCCCATATGTTCATCTGTTTTGTTTCTTAAATTCTACATATTAGTGAAATTATATGGTATTTGTCTTTCTTTGATTAACTTATTTCACTTAGCATAGTACATTCTAACTCCATCCACATCGTTGCAAATGGAGATATTTTATTCTTTTTGATGACTGAGTAATATTTAATTGTGTATGTGTATGCCACATCTTCTTTATCCTTCATCAATTGATGGACATTTTTCAAAGTTTGGCTATTGTTGATAATGCTGCTATAAACATTGGTGTGCATGGACCCCTTCAAATCTGTATTTTTGTACCCTTTGGGTAAATACCTACCTAATAGTGTAATTGCTGGATAATAAGGTAGTCCTATTTTCAGTTTTTAAAGGAACCTCCATACTGTTCTCCAGAGGGGCCACACCAGATTTCATTTCCGCCAACAGTGCAAGAGGATTCCCCTTTCTCTGCATCCTCGCCAACACCTTTTTTTTTTCCCTTGCGTTGTTAATTTTAGCCATTCTGACAGATATGTTGTAGTATCTCCTTGTGGTTTTGATTTGTATTTTCCCGATGACGAGTGATGTTGAGCATCTTTTCACGTGTCTGTTGGCTATCTGGATGTCTTCTTTAGGAAAGTGTCTATCATGTATTCTGCCCAGTTCTTAACTGAGTTATTTATTTTTTGGCTGTTGGGTTTGGGAAGTTCTTTATAGATTTTGGATACTAACCCTTTATCAGATATGTTGCTTGCAAATATCTTCTCCCATTCAGGAGGTTGCCTTTTAGTTTTATTGATTGTTTCTTTTGCTGTGCAAAAGCTTTTTACCTTGATGAGGTCCCAATAGTTCATGCTTGGTTTTGTTTCTCTTGCTTTCAGCAACGTGTCTAATAAGAAGTGGCTGCAGCCAAGGTCAAAGAGGTTGCCCCCTGTGTTCTCCTCTAGAATTTTGATGGTTTCCTGTATCACATTTAGATCTTCCATTCATTTGAATTTATTTTTGTGCATTGTGTTAAAAAGTGTTCCAGGGGGCGCCTGGGTGGCGCAGTCGGTTAAGCGTCCGACTTCAGCCAGGTCACGATCTCGCGGTCCTTGAGTTCGAGCCCCGCGTCAGGCTCTGGGCTGATGGCTCGGAGCCTGGAGCCTGTTTCCGATTCTGTGTCTCCCTCTCTCTGCACCTCCCCCGTTCATGCTCTGTCTGTCTCTCTCTGTCCCAAAAATAAATAAAAAACGTTGGGAAAAAAAAAAAAGTGTTCCAGGTTCATTCTTCTGTGTTTAGTTGTCCAGGTTCCCAACATCATTTGTTGAAGATACTGCCTTTTTTTTCCATTGGATATTCTTCCCTGCTTTCTTGAAGATGAGTTTACCATATAGTTGTGGGTCCATTTATGGGCTTTCTATTATGTTTCATTGATCTATGCGTGTGTGTGTGTGTGTGTGTGTGTGTGTGTGTGTACACCATACTGTCTTGATGACTACAGCTTTGCAATATAGCTTGAAATCTGGAATCATGATGCATCCAGTTTTGCTTTTCTTTTTCAGGATTTCTGTGGATGTTTGGGGTCTTTTGTGGTTCCATGCGAATTTTAGGATTGTTTCTTCCAGCTTTGTGAAAAATGCTGGTAGTATTTTGATAGGGATTGCATTTAATGTGTAGATTGCTTTGGGTAGTATCGACATTTTAACAATGTTTGTTCTTCCAATCTATGAGCATGGAATGTTTTTCCATTTCTTCGTGTCTTCTTCAATTTCTTTCCTAAGTCTTCTATAGTTTTCAGAATACAGATATTTTACCTATTAGGTTTATTCCTTAGGTATCTTATTGTTTTTGGTGCACTTGCAAATAGGATCAAGTCCTTGATTTCTTTTTCTGCTGCTTCATCATTGGAATATTGAAATGTCACAGGTTTCTGCTGATTTTTTTATATCCTGTGACTTTACTGAATTCATGTATTCTAGAAATTTTTTGGTCGAGTCTCTGGGGTTTTGTACTAGAGTATCATGTCATCTGCAAATAGTGAAAGTTTGATTTCTTTGTTGCTGATTTGGATGCCTTTTATTTCTTATCTGATTGCTGAGCCTAAGACTTCCAGTACTATGTTAAATAGTAATGGTGATAGTGGGCATCTTCGTCTTGTTTCTGACCTTAGGGGAAAGGCTCTCAGTTTTTCCCCATTGAGAATAGTAGTCATGGGTCTTTTGTATGTGGCCTTTACAATGTTAAGGTACATTCTGTCTATCTCTAGTTTGTTGAGGGTGTTTATCAAGAATGAATGCTGTGTTTTGTCACATACTTTTCCTGCATATATTGACAGGATCCTATGGTTATTGTCCTTTCTTTTATTAATGTACTGTACAATACTGATTGATTTGCAAATACTGGACCAGCCCTGCAGCCCAGGAATAAATCCCACTTGATAATGGTGAATAATTCTTTTAAAATACTGTTGAATTCTATTTGCCAGTGTTTTATTGAGAATTTTTGCATCCATGTTCATCAGGGATATTGACCTGTAATTCTCCTTTTTAGTGGGGTTTTTGGTTTTGGAATAAAGGTCATGGTTTGTAGAATGAGTTTGGAAGCTTTTGTTCCATTTCTATTTGGGGGGAACAGTTTGAGAAGTACAGATATTAACTCTTCTTTAAATGTCTGGTAGGGGACACCTGGGTGGCTCAGTCGGTTAAGCGTCCAACTTCAGCTCAGGTCACGATCTCGCGGTCCGTGAGTTCGAGCCCCGCGTCAGGCTCTGGGCTGATGGCTCAGAGCCTGGAGCCTGCTTCTGATTCTGTGTCTTCCTCTCTCTCTGCCCCTCCCCCGTTCATGCTCTGTCTCTCTCTGTCCCAAAAATAAATAAACGTTAAAAAAAATAATAAATGTCTGGTAGCGTTTCCATTGGAAGCCATCTGGCCCAGGACTCTTGGTTTTTTGAGAGATTTTTGAATACTTACTGAATTTATTTGCTGTGACGGGTCTGATAAAATTTTCTATTTCTTCCTGTTTTAGTTTTGGTAGTTTGTGAGTTTCTAGGAAGTTCATTTCTTTGGGATTTCCCAGTTTGCTGGCATATAATTTTTCATAGTATTATTTGTGTTTCTGGGGTGTTGGTTGTGATCTCTCCTTTTTCATTCATGATTTTATCTATTTGGGTCCTCTCTCTTTTTTATAAATCTGGCTTAGGGGGTTATCAATGTTGTTAATTCTTGCAAAGAATGAGCTCTTAATTTCATCGATCTGTCCTACTGGTTTTTTGTTTCTATATCATTTATTTCTGCTCTAATCTTTTATTTTCCTTCTGCTGGCTTTGGGATTTATTTGCTGTTCCTCTTCTAGCTCTTCTAGGTGTAAGGTTAGCTTACGTATTTGGGAGCTTTCTTGCTTCTTGAGATAAGCCTGAATTGCAATATACTTTACTTTCCTCTTAGGACTGCCTTTGCTGCATCCCAAAGGGTTTGGGCTGTCAGGTTTTTGTGTTCATTTGCTTCCATGTATTTTTTAAATTTCTTCTTTAATTTCCTGGTTAACACCTTCATTCTTTAGTAGGATGTTCTTTAACCTCCATGTATTTGAGGGCTTTTCAAATTTTTTTCTTGTGGTAGATTTCAGGTTTCATAGCGTTGTGACCTAACAATACGCATAGTATGATCTCCATCTTTTTGTACATGTTTAGGGTTGATTTGTCACCTGTTGCAGACTATGAGTCTTGAGTTCTCTCTCCTCCAGCAAGATAGTGGATTCAGAATTGAATATGAGAAAGGCTAATATCTGCGAGGAGACCAGAGCCCCAAACAGGGGCTTCCTCTCCGCATCTACTGAGCTCTCAAGATCTTACACACTTAGTGAATGTGAAGATAATAATCATTAACTTGCATGTGTAAGAAGCAAAGGGTTTGGGGGCAAGTGGTGTTTGTGATCAAAGTATATTGGCGCCAGATGGAAAGTAATTTCCTCCAAGTGATATAACAAGTTACTCATGGCCCCATTATAATATCTTACTAGTAAACCCTGGGTGTTTTCGCCCTGTGGTGGGAGCTTTCTGCCCTAAGCTTTCTTAGCCCATTTATGTGAGTGTAAGGAATTCTTGAACCTATTTCCCCACAGTGACCCAATATACGACCTATTCTGGAGAATGTTCCATGTGCACTTGAGAAGAATGTGTATTCTGCTTTAGAATGAAATGGTCTGAATATACCTGTAAAATCTATCTGGTCCCATGTGTCATTCAAAGTCATTGTTTCCTTGTTGATTGTCTGCTTAGATGGTCTGCCCATTGTTTTAAGTGGGGTGTTGAAGTCCCCTACTATTATTATATTATTATTAATGAGTTTCTTTGTCATTAACCTCTATATTTGGCTTTCAAGTTGGGGGCATAAATATTTACAATTGTTAGCTCTTCTTCATGGATAGACCCCTTATTTATGATATAATGCCCTTCTTCACTTCTTGTTACAGTCTTTGTTTTAAAACCTAGTTTGTCGATATAAGTATGCCTTTCCCAACTTTCTTTTGACATCCATTACCATGATAGGTGGTTCTCAGTCCCCTCACTTTCAATCTGCAGGTGTCTTCAGGTTTAAAATGAGTCTCTTGTAGGGAGCATGTAGATGGATGTTGTTTTTTATCCATTCTGATACCCTCTGTCTCTTGACTGGAGCATTTAGTCCATTTACATTCAAAGTGATTGTTTTTGTTACAGAAAGAAAAATACAAACAAAAAACCAACAACAGTAACGAAGGGAGCTAGGCTTGGTATAGCAACTTCATTCTCCACTTGGTGGCACTGTTTAGTTCACTGGGGCCAATCAAGCTGGTGAGTGCAGAAAGAAAATGGCTTTCACCTATTCGCTTCTCTCCACAGGGGGAAATACGCACCATCCCTCCTCAGCAAGCCCTCAGACAAGCAGTGAGCGTGACTGTGTCCCTGGTTTCTGTTAGATCCCCAACTCCAACCTGTCTGCGTCTGAGCTGTCTGCCTGCCAAACAGAATAGTGCTCTATGTTTTAACTCGGGCAGAGCTGTGTTTCAAACCCTACGCTTGAGAGACCCCCCTCATTGTAGACACACACTGATTTTCTGGAAGAGAGTATCCCTGCCTTGTGGCTGGTGACAGCTTGTTGAAGAAGAGAGCCAGGCGACCACACAGCAGACCAGAGTTTATGGTAAATTGCAACACATGGGGTACTTTGTCCTGGGAGAGGACATATTACCTCCACCAAATATACTTCAAGCAAGGGTATCAATTCTCCCTATGTGACCTCAGGTTATCCACTTCTGGGCTCGGCTCTGCTCTCCCACCAGGTCAAAACTGGAAAAATGACAGATCTCCGAATCTTTAGAGTCCATCCTCTGCTGTTTATAGAAAAGTGGCAGTATTATAACCCTCTACTTTTTCCCTGTCAAAGGTTTTGGGGAATAGTTTTCTTGTGCAGTTCCCTGCCTGTGTTTTTGCTCTTTTTTTCCCTCACTTTTTCTCTCTCTCTTCTCTCCCCTTTGTCTGTCTCTGTCTCTCTCTCTTCCCCCTCCCTTCCATCCCTTTCTCCCTCCCTCCACCCACTGGTCAGGGCACCAACAGGTCTTTTCTCCCAAAAACTCTACCCAGTTCCTACCTTCCATGGGTTGTTTTTCTGGTTTGCTGACATGGAGCCTTGTTCTCCAAGACTTGAATTGATCTCTTGGGTGTTCAGAATGATTTGATATTTATCTAGCTGTTCTGAGGGAGGAGGCAAGCTTAGGGTTGCCCTACTCCTCCACCATCTTACCACCAACCACAAGAAAGAGAGAATCTTAATCAGGCTCCATGCTCCACTCATAGCCCAATGCCAGGCTTGATCCTACAACCCTAGGATCATGACCTGAGCCAAAATCAAGAGTCGAACACTCAACTTACCAAGCCATCCAGCTATCCCAAAGCTTCTTATTTACACATATACAATGGAATATTACTTAGCCAAGAAAAGAATAAAATCTTGCCATTTGCAATGATGTTGATAGAGCTAGAAAGTATTGTATGAACTAAAATAAGTCAGAGAAAGACAGATACTATATGATATCATTCATGTGGAATTTAAGAAACAAAACAAATGAACACAAGGTGGGGAAAGAGGCAAACCAAGAAACAGACTCTTAACTATAGAAAACAAAATGAGGGGTTGAGGGAGGGAGGTGGGTGGGAGATGGGCTAAATGGTAATGGGCACTACCCATTGTTGGGATGAGCCCTGGGTTACATGTAAGTAATGAATCCCTAAATCCTACACCTGAAACTAACTGTATGTTAACTAACTGGAATTTAAATAAAAGCTTGGAGAAAGAAAATGAAACTCTTATTACAATTCTCAAAAAAACAAAAACAAAAATACTGGCTTAATGACATTCAAGTAGGTATAATTTCATATCTAGAGATTTTTGGTTTCCTGTTGGATTTTTTAGACAGATTTTAGAAATAATATATCATAAAATCTATCCATTTAAAGTGTACATTCAGTGGTTTTTAGTATACTCAGAGTTGCTCAACCAACATCACCATCTAATTTGATGTTTTCATCACCTAGAAAGTTGTTGGCATGCTGCTGCTCATAGATCACATGCATATTTAATAATCCAGATTTGTCTCTATTTTTGTAGGGTTTTTTTTTTGTTTTTTTGTTTTTTTGTTTTTTTTTTTTTGGTTGTGTGTTTTTTTTTTTTTTTTGATGTGAAAAAGGAATTTTAAACCTAGGAGCTCTGCAGCAAGTAACACTAGCATAAAGAAAATACCAAGTACGGGGCGCCTGGGTGGTGCAGTCGGTTAAGCGTCCGACTTCAGCCAGGTCGCGATCTCGCGGTCTGTGAGTTCGAGCCCCGCGTCGGGCTCTGGGCTGATGGCTCGGAGCCTGGAGCCTGTTTCCGATTCTGTGTCTCCCTCTCTCTCTGCCCCTCCACCGTTCATGCTCTGTCTCTCTCTGTCCTAAAAATAAATAAAAAACGATGAAAAAAAAATTAAAAAAAAAAAAAAGAAAATACCAAGTTTATGGTCACATATCTGACCATAGTAAAGACAAAGTCTGATATCTGGGAAATAATTCCCAATGGGTTATTGGTGATAGTTTGAGTGGCTTTTACAAAGACAACAGAAAATTTCTTTAGCTTATGTTTTTCTTTTACATGCAATTAATCAATGCAAACTACTATGCCAATGAAAACCATCCATTTCACTAATATCAAGGAAAGCCAAATTAATATACCAACATGGTACCATTTTAAGAAATCTAATTAGTAAACATAAAAAATAATCTATGTCTGGAATCCAGTGAACAGAGATGGAAGCAGATATTTGATATCTCACACAAATTCAATATACCACAAAACATGCATGACCAAATCTGTATTAACAATTTTAGGTGTAATAAAAATATTACATTAAAAATAAACCTTTGTGTTGCCCTATATACTAACCAATTTGTATGTAAATTTAAAAAAATTAAAAATTAAAAAAATAAAAATAAAAAATGAAAAAAATGTTATGTGTAGTCAGAACAGACTAAGGTTAAAATAAATGCATTTTAAAAGTTAAAAAATAAAAATATACCTTAGGGCACCTGGGTGGCTCAGTCAGTTGGGTGTCCAACTTCAGCTCAGGTCATGATCTCATGGTTCACAAGTTTGAGCTCTACATGGGGCTCTGTGCTGACAGCTCAGAGCCTGGAGCCTACTTTGGATTCTGTGTCTCCCTCTCTCTCTGCCCCTCTCCCACTCACACTCTCTCTCTTTTTCTCAAAACTAAATAAAAGTTAAAAAAAAAATTAAGATACACCTTTTTAGAGAAATTCAGAAATATTAAAAAATGAAAAAAATGTGATGTCTGTTACTTGTTTCAAAATACAGCTGGGGCAGAGGTATGTGAGTTATGAAAAAATAAGTCCATGAATTCATAATTTTTAAGGCTTGGTGATGGGCACTTGGTACTCGTTACAGTATTGCCTGATTTTGTATATTTGAAATATTCTATCATGTTCACAATTATTTAAAACTCTTTCCCATGGCCAACAGGCATGTGAAAAGATGCTCAACGTCGCTCCTCATCAGGGAAATACAAATCAAAACCACACTCAGATATCACCTCACACCAGTCAGAGTGGCCAAAATGAACAAATCAGGAGACTATAGATGCTGGAGAGGATGTGGAGAAACGGGAACCCTCTTGCACTGTTGGTGGGAATGCAAATTGGTGCAGCCGCTCTGGAAAACAGTGTGGAGGTTCCTCAAAAAATTAAAAATAGACCTACCCTATGACCCAGCAGTAGCACTGCTAGGAATTTACCCAAGGGATACAGGAGTGCTGATGCATGGGGGCACTTGTACCCCAATGTTTACAGCAGCACTCTCAACAATAGCCAAATTATGGAAAGAGCCTAGATGTCCATCAACTGATGAATGGATAAAGAAATTGTGGTTTATATGCACAATGGAGTACTACGTGGCAATGATAAAGAATGAAATATGGCCCTTTGTAGCAACGTGGATGGAACTGGAGAGTGTTATGCTAAGTGAAATAAGCCATACAGAAAAAGACAGATACCATATGGTTTCACTCTTATGTGGATCCTGAGAAACTTAACAGAAACCCATGGGGGAGGGGAAGGGGAAAAAAAAGAGGTTAGAGTGGGAGAGAGCCAAAGCATAAGAGACTGTTAAAAACTGAGAACAAACTGAGGGTTGATGGGGGTTGGGAGGGAAGGGAGGATGGGTGATGGGTATTGAGGAGGGCACCTTTTGGGATGAGCACTGGGTGTTGTATGGAAACCAATTTGACGATAAACTTGGTATATTGAAAAAAAAATTAAACAAAAAAACAGAACAAACGGAGGGTTGATGGGGGGTGGGAGGGAGGGGAGGGTGGGTGATGGGTATTGAGGAGGGCACCTTTTGGGATGAGCACTGGATGTTGTATGGAAGCCAATTTGACAATAAACTTCATATATTGAAAAAATAAAAAAATAAATAAAAAACTCTTTCCCAGATAATCCATCATTAGGAAAATTTCCTAATAAGCAAATGGAAGAGCTTGATGACAAATATGGAATGCAACAGAAGTGAATATTATGTGTTGTTAACAGAAACATTAACAATGGGGTAAATGTCTATGACGTCTAGTGGGGCCATTTAGTCTAGTATTCAGAACAACTGAAGTGTTAATAGTTTCATAGATGTTATAAAACTGCATTGCTGTTTTTAAAATGTACAAAATCCTGATCTTCTGGTCTGACCAAAACTATGCATAGAAAAGTTTTAAAAAATGCATTAAAACAATAAGGGTAGTGAATTCAGGAGTGACTTGGATTTCTTTAAAAACACATGACGGGAAAGGTAGGGACTTCAGGGAACAGACAGGTAGAATGAATGAATGAATGAATGAATGAATGAATGACAGAGGTAAGTGGGAACTTGCAGCAGGATAGTATATGCCAGGCATAAAGGGAAAGGATGTGCCAACACTATAGCTGTTTGACATAGTTTTTCTCTATAAGATTAGATAGTAAATATTTTAGGTTTTATGGGCTCTGTGTTCCTGGTGTCTATAGAAGAGTCAACTCTGTTGTAGCAAGAAAACAAGCATAGACCATATGTAAATGAGCAGGTGTGGCTATGTGCCAGTGAAACTGAGAATTAAAAAATAAATTTCATCTAATGTATCATGAAATATTATTTCTCCTTAGATTTTTTTTCAACCAGCTGAAAGCATAAAAACCACTCAGGGCACCTGGGTGGCTCAGTTGGTTGAGTGTCGAACTTTGGCTTAGGTCATGATCTCATGGTTGGTGAGTTGGAGCCCCGCATAGGGCTGGCTGTTAGAGCAGAGCCATCCTCCTCACTCTCTGCCCCTCCACTGTCCATGCTCATGCTGGCTCTCCCTAAAAAATAAATATATTAAAAATATTTTTTCTATTTCTTCCCGTTTGAGTATTGGTAGTGTGTGGGTGTCTAGGAATTTGTCCATTTCTTCCATGTTGTCCAGTTTGTTGGCATTTAATTTTTCATAGTATGCTGATAATTGTTTGTATTTCTGAGGGATTGGTTGTGATCAGTCCAATTTCATTCATGTTTTTTTAATCTATTTGGGTCCTCTTTTCTTTTTGAGAAGTCTGGCTAGGGGTTTATCAATTGTGTTTGTGTTCAAAATGCCAGCTCTTAGTTCAATTGATCTCTTGTGGGTTTTTTAATTCTATATTGTCTCTTTCTGCTCTAATCTTTATTTTTCTCTCTTCAGAGATGTTGAGCTGTCCCTTGTCTGAAAAAAAATAACATTTTTATTCTTTGAAAGTTTTCTACCTTAAATGCCTATTATTTGGCTTATAAATAGGATACATATAGACCATAAGAGTGTCTTCTGTTCATAAAATGGCAAGACTATAGTCGTTGAGCTCCTGAACTGAAACAATTAATAGACTTGTATCAGAAAGTAGCCGACATTATTATATATAACTGTTTATCTCAAACTTCTTCCTGGCTTGCAGTTATAATTTGAATCCATGGTTCTATTGACTTTACTTGTGTGGGGGTGGACAAATCAAGGAAAACAGAAAATTCTGGGGAGAATATTTTATTGTAGAATCTTGTTTCCTCTGGCTCTGCAGGATATAAGAAAATGCCTTTGGGGAAATAACTTTTCTTTTTCTTTGACCCTTATTTTGCACTCAGTGGTTTGAGAAAATGAACTCAGTGTTGTAGACCAGGGGTCCAGCAAACTTCTTCAATAAAGGGTTAGAGAGTAAATACTTTGGGCTTTGTTGGCTGTTTGGTCTCTGTTGTAATACTCAGCCCAGCTTTATGTATCAAGGGCAGCTGTGGATGATACATAAACGAATGGATGTGGCCATGTTCTAACAAAACTTTATTTACAAGAGAAGGAAGTTGACTGGATTTGGCTGATATACTTTAGTTTGCTGTCCTCTGCTGTAGATTCCAAACATTGTTCAGTCATCCTTCAAAAATCACTTTGAGAATAACTTTCTATTTCTTCTATTGCCTACCCCAACCTGTGATGAGGCCTCTTCTCTGAGCACTTGTAGGGCATATAAAATACTGCATTGTTTATGTAATAAATTCTACTTTAAGCTTGAAAGCACAGGCATATATTATAATTAATCTACAATTATCACAGTTATTGTCAGCATTGTTAATGCTCCACAACTACTGAATGAATAAGCTTGATTTTCTAGTGTCTGCCTTAGTATCTAAGTATTCAACAGATGATTACTGAATGTATACTGTCAGGTACTCCTCTAGATGGTTAGGATATATCAGTCAATAAAAAAAATATTTATGTCCTAATGAATTTGCGTTGGCTTTGGGGAAAATAGGGGAAAAAAACCCAAACCAGGACATGAGTAAACTCATGGGTAAACGCATAGTGTTAGACCAGGTGCTAACAAACTATCTGGCCCTCTGCCTTTTTTTTTTTTTTTTTGTAAATTTTTATTGGGACATAACCGTTCATTTATATGTTGTCTATGAATACTTTTTTTAATTTTATTTTTTGTTTTTTAAAATTTACATCCAAATTAGTTAGCATATACTGAAACAATGATTTCAGGAGTAGATTCTTTAGTGCCCCTTACCCATTTAGCCCGTCCCCCCTCCCACAACCCCTCCAGCAACCCTCAGTTTGTTCTCCGTATTTAAGAGTCTCTTCTGTTTTGTCCCCCTCCCTGTTTTTATATTATTTTTGTTTTCCTTCCCTTATGTTCATCTGCTTTGTCTCTTAAAGTCCTCATATGTTTGTCTTTCTCTGACTAATTTCACTTAGCATAATACCCTCTGGTTCCATCCACGTAGTTGTAAATGGCAAGATTTCATTCTTTTTGATCGCCAAGTAATACTCCATTGTGTACACATACCACATCTTCTTTATCCATTCATCCATCAATGGACATTTAGGCTCTTTCCATACTTTGGCTATTGTTGATAGTGCTGCTATAAACATGGGGGTGCATGTGTCCCTTTGAAACAACACACCTGTATCCCTTGGATAAATGCCTAGTAGTGCAATTGCTGGGTCATAGGATAGTTCTATTTTTAGTTTTTTTGAGGAACCTCCATACTGTTTTCCAGAGTGGCTGCACCAGCTTGCATTCCCAGGACTTGTCTTTAATCATTAGAGAAGAAACAAAGGTCAATTCTCAGCCTGTCACTGTGTAGCTCCAAATCCTGGGTCCTTAAATTCCTTTTTGTAAAGCAAAGATTCTCTTCCTTTCTGTATTAGGTAACTATTCCTGCATGACAAATTACCACAGATGTAGGGCTTAAACAATACATGTTTATTAAGTTTATGTGGTGCAGGAGTCCAGCCATAAATTAACTGGTCGTCTTCAAGGTCTCTGACAAGGCTGCAGACAATGATGTCATCCATGGCTTGGGGACATATCTGAAGGCTCAACTGGGAAAGAATCTGCTTTGAAGCTCACATGGTTGTTGGAAAAATTCAGTTCCTGTTGGGCTGTGTTGGATATAGGATTTTAGTGTCTACAGTGCTGTTGGCTGGAATGATCCTAATTCCTTGTCTTATGGGGCTTTGAAGATGGCAGCTCTCTTTATCAAATTCTGCAAGGCAATAGAATTTGTTAGCAAGGCAGAAGTAACAGTCTTACCTAAACTCCTCAAGAAAGTGGCATCTCATCATTTTGTCTAGGAGCAAATCACAGGTCCCACTTAACACCGAAGGGTATGACTGTCACAGATGAGAATCATTGAAAACCATCTTTGGGGCTGTCAGTCACAATTTCCATTCACATTTTGTCCAGTATCTAGAAGCTTCTAACAACAGTTAGCATTCCATTTCCACCTACGTTGTTTTCTTTTTGTTTTCATTGGATCAAAATTACTTTTCTCAGATTTATGGAGATATAATATATAGAGATAGATAGATATAACATCGTGTAACTTTAGGGTATACAATATAATGACTTGATTCACCTTGTACCTGAATTAGAGGAAAGCAGTTAAAACACCACTGGTGATGATGTTAGCTGTGGGACTTTCATATATGTCCTTGATTGTGTGGATGTAAGTTCTTTCTACATTTTTAAAAACATTTTTTTTAAAGGAAAGGAACCAATTGGCAAGTGTGTATGAAGCAGTTGCTCCATGCCCAATACAGAGTAAGCATTTTTAAGAATGTTTATTTATTTCTTTTGAGAGGGGGGAGGGGCACAGAGAGAGGGAGAACGAGAATCCCAAGCAGGTCTGCACTGTCAATGCAGAGCCTGATGTGGGGCTCGATCTCATGAACCATGAGACCGTGACCTGGGCTGAAATTAAGAGTCAGACACTTAACTGACTGAGCCACCCAGGTGCCCCAAAAACATTTTTATCATTAATGAATGCTGAATTTCTTTTTTCTTTTTCAAGTGTATATATTGTAAATTATTTCCTCCCACTCTGTGGCTTGCTCTTTTATTTTTTAATTTATTTAAATCGGAGTTAGTTGACATACAGTATGGTATTGGTTTCAGGGGTAGAATCCAGTGATTCATCACTTACATATAATACCAAGTGCTCATCACAACAGGTGCTCTCCTTAATGTGTATCACCCATTTAGCCCATCCCCCCCACCTCTTCTCCAGAAACCCTCAGTTTGTTCTCTGTTTTTATGAGTCTATTATGGTGTGCCTCCCTCTCTGATTTTATTTTCTGGATAAAGGGTTAGCATCCAAAATCTATAAAGAACTTGTCAGACTCCACACCCACAAAACAAATAATCCATTGAAGAAATGGGCAGAATACACGAATAGACACTTTTCCCAAGAAGACATCCAGATGGCCAACCAACACATGAGAAGATGCTCAACATCACTCATCAGAGAAATAAAAACCAAAACCACAATGAGATACCACCTAACACTTGTCAGGGTGGATAAAATTAGCAACTGAGGCAACAACAGGTGTTGGCAAGGATGTAGAGAAGGGGAACTCTCTTGCACTGCTGGTGGGAATGCAAACTGATACAGCCACTCTGGAAAAGAGTATGGAGGTTCCTTGAAAAGTTAAAAACAGAAGTATCTTGGTGTGCCTGGGTGGCTCAGTCATTTAAGCATCTGACTTTTTTTTTTAATATGAAATTTATTATCAAATTGGTTTCCATACAACACCCAGTGCTCATCCCAACAAGTGCCCTCCTCAATGCGCATCACCCACCCTCTCCTCCCTCCCAACCCCTATCAACCCTCAGTTTGTTCTCAGTTTTTAAGAGTCTTTTATGTTTTGGATCCCTCCCTCTCTAACCTTTTTTGATCCTTCCCCTCCCCCATGGTCTTCTGTTAAGTTTCTCAGGATCCACATAAGAGTGAAAACGTATGGTATCTGTCTTTCTCTGTATGACTTATTTCACTTAGCATAACACTCCCCAGTTCCATCCACGTTGCTACAAAAGGCCATATTTCATTCTTTCTCATTGCCATGTAGTATTCCATTGTATATATAAACCACAATTTTTTAAAATCCATTCATCAGTTGATGGACATTTGGCTCTTTCCATAACTTGGCTATTGTTGAGAGTGCTGCTGTAAACATTGGGGTACAAGTGCCTCTATGCATCAGCACTCCTGTATCCCTTGGGTAAATTCCTAGCAGTGCTATTGCTGGGACATAGGATAGATTTATTTTTAATTTTTTGAGGAACCTCCTCACTGTTTTCCAGAGCGGCTGCACCAATTTGCATTCCCACCAACAGTGCAAGAGGGTTCTCATTTCTCCACATCCTCACCAGCATCTACAGTCTCCCGATTTGTTCATTTTAGCCACTCTGACTGACGTGAGGTGGTATCTCAGTGTGGTTTTGATTTGTATTTTCCTGATGAGGAGCTACAATGAGCACCTTTTCATGTGTCTGTTGGCCACCTGGATGTCTTCTTTAGAGAAGTGTCTATTCATGTTTTCTGCCCATTTCTTCACTGGATTATTTGTTTTTGGGGTGTGGAGTTTGGTGAGTTCTTTATAGATTTTGGATACTAGTCCTTTGTCTGATATGTCATTTGCAAATATCTTTTCCCATTCCATTGGTTGCCTTTTAGTTTTGTTGTTTGTTTCCTTTGCAGTGCAGAAGCTTTTTATCTTGATGAGGTCCCAATCGTTCATTTTTGCTTTTAATTCCCTTGCCTTTGGAGATGGGTCGAAAAAAAATGCTGCAGCTGAGGTCAAAGAAGTTGTTGCCTGCTTTCTCCTCTACAATTTATGATAGTTTCCTGTCTCACATTCAGGTCCTTCATCCATTTTGAGTTTATTTTTGTGAATGGTGTAAGAAAGTGGTCTAGTTTCATCCTTCTGCATGTTGCTGTCCAGTTCTCCCAGCACCATTTGTTAAAGAGAGAGTCTCTTTGCCATCCGATATTCTTTGCTGCTTTGTCAAAGATTAGTTGGCCATACTTTGGTGGGTCTAATTCTGGAGTCTCTATTCTATTCCATTGGTCTATCTGTCTGTTTTTGTGCCAATACCATGCTGTCTTAATGATTACAGCTTTGTAGTAGAGGCTAAAGTCTGGGATTGTGATGCCTCCCGCTTTGGTCTTCTTCTTCAATATTACTTTGGCTATTCAGGGTCTTTTGTGGTTCCATACAAATTTTAGGATTGCTTGTTCTAGCTTCGAGAAGAATGCTGATGTAATTTTGCTTGGGATTGCATTGAATGTGTAGATAGCTTTGGGTAGTATTGAAATTTTAACAATATTCTTCCAATCCATGAGCACGGAATGTTTTTACATTTCTTTATATCTTCTTCAATTTCCTTCATAAACTTTCTATAGTTTTCAGCATACAGATCTTTTACATATTTGGTTAGATTTATTCCTAAATATTTTATGATTCTTGGTGCAATTGTGAATGGGATCAGTTTCTTTATTCGTCTTTCTGTTGCTTCATTATTAGTGTATAAGAATGCAACTGATTTCTGTACATTGATTTTTGTATCCTGCGACTTTGCTGAATTCACGTATCAGTTCTAGTAGACTTTTGGTGGGGTCTATCGGGTTTTCCATGTATATCATGTCATCTGCAAAGAGTGAAAGCTTGACATCATCTTTGCCAATTTGGATGCCTTTGATTTCCTTTTGTTGTCTGATTGCTGATGCTAGCACTTCCAACACTATGTTAAACAACAGCGGTGAGAGTGGACATCCCTGTCGTGTTCCTGATCCCAGAGGGGAAAGCTCTCAGTTTTTCCCCATTGAGGATGATATTAGCTGTGGGATTTTCATAAATGGCTTTCATGATGTTTAAGTATGTTCCTTCTATCCTGACTTTCTTGAGGGTTTTCATCAAGAAAAGATGCTGAATTTTGTCAAATGCTTTTTCTGCATCAATAGACAGGATCATATGGTTCTTCTCTTTTCTTTTATTAATGTGATGTATCACATTGATTGATTTGTGAATGTTGAACCAGCCCTGCAGCCCAAGAATGAATCCCACTTCATCATGATGAATAATTCTTTTCATATGCTGTTGAATTTGATTTGCTAGTATCTTATTGAGAATTTTTGCATCCATATTCATCAGGGATATTGGCCTGTAGTTCTCTTTTTTTGCTGGGTCTCTGTCTGGTTTAGGAATCAAAGTAATGCCAGCTTCATAGAATGAGTCTGGAAGTTTTCCTTCCCTTTCTATTTTTTTGAACAGCTTGAGAAGGATAGGTATTATCTCTGCTTTAAATGTCTGGTAGAATTCCCCAGGGAAGCCATCTGGTCCTGGACTCTTATTTGTTGGGAGATTTTTGATAACTGATTCAATTTCTTCATTGGTTATGGGTATGTTCAAGTTTTCTATTTCTTCCTGTTTGAGTTTTGGAAGTGTGTGGGTACTTAGGAATTTGTCCATTTCTTCCAGGTTGTCTAGTTTGTTGGCATATAATTTTGCATAGTATTCCCTGATACTTGTATTTCTGAGGGATTGGTTGTAATAATTCCATTTTCATTCATGATTTTATGTATTTGTGTCATCTCCCTTTTCTTTTTGAGAAGTCTGGCTAGAGGTTTATCAATTTTGTTTGTTTTTCAAAAAACCAACTCTTGGTTTCATTGATCTGCTCTACAGGTTTTTTTAGATTCTACATTGTTTATTTCTACTCTGATATTTATTATTTCTCTTCTTCTTCTGGGTTTAGTGTATCTTTGCTGTTCTGCTTCTATTTCTCTTAGGTGTGCTGTTAGATTTTGTATTTGGGATTTTTCTTGTTTCTTGAGATAGGCCTGGATTGCAATGTATTTTCCCCTCAGGACTGCCTTTGCTGCATCCCAAAGTGTTTGGATTGTTGTATTATCATTTTCATTTGTTTCCATATGTTTTTAATTTCTTCTCTAATTGTCTGGTTGACCCATTCATTCTTTAGTAGGGTGTTCTTTAACCTCCATGCTTTTGGAGGTTTTCCTTGCGTTTTCTTTTATCATTTCTTTTATTATATCCAGACGTTTTCCTGTGGTTGACTTCAAGTTTCATAGCATTGTGGTCTGAAAGTGTGCATGGTATGATCTCAATTCTTGTCTAGTTATGAAGGGCTGTTTTGTGACCCAGTATGTGATCTATCTTGGAGAATGTTCCATGTGCACTCGAGAAGAAAGTATATTCTGATGCTTTGGGATGCAGAGTTCTAAATATATCTGTCAAGTCCATCTGATCCAATGTATCATTCAGGGCCTTTGTTTCTTTATTGATCCTATGTCTAGATGATCTATCCATTGTTGTAAGTGGGGTGTTAAATCCTCTGCAATTACTACATTCTTATCAATAAGGTTGCTTATGTTTGTGATTAATTGTTTTATATATTTGGGGGCTCCCATATTCGGTGCATAGACATTTATAATTGTTAGCTCTTCCTGATGGATAGACCCTGTAATTATTATATAATGCCCTTCTTCATCTCTTGTTACAGCCTTTAATTTAAAGTCTAGTTTGTCTGATATAAGTATGGCTACTCTAGCTTTCTTTTGACTCCCAGTAGCATGATAGATAGTTGTCAATCCCCTCACTTTCTTTTTTTTTTTTTTTAATTTATTTATTTATTTTTGGGACAGAGAGAGACAGAGCATGAACAGGGGAGGGCAGAGAGAGAGGGAGACACAGACTCGGAAACAGGCTCCAGGCTCCGAGCCGTCAGCCCAGAGCCTGACGCGGGGCTCGAACTCACGGACCGCGAGATCGTGACCTGGCTGAAGTCGGACGCTTAACCGACTGCGCCACCCAGGCGCCCCATAATCCCCTCACTTTCAATCTGAAGGTGAACTCAGGTCTAAAATGAGTCTCTTATAGACAGCAAATAGATGGGTCTTGTTTTTTTATCCATTCTGATACCTTATGTCTTGTGGTTGGAGCATTTAGTCCATTTACATTCACTGTTATTAAAAGATATGGGTTTAGAGTCATTGTGATATCTGTAGGTGTCATGCTTGTAGTGATGTCTCTGGTACTTTGTGGTCCTTGCAACATTTCACTCACAGAATCCCCCTTAGGATCTCTTGTAGGGCTGGTTTAGTGGTGATGAATTCCTTCAGTGTTTGTTTGGGAAGACCTTTATCTCTCCTTCTATTCTATTTTTTTTTTTTCCGGCATCTCCGGGAGCTCCCGGAGAACCCTCTCCTTCTATTCTGAATGACAGACTTGCTTGATAAAGGATTCTTGGCTGCATATTTTTTCTGTTTATCACATTGAAGATTTCCTGCCATTCCTTTCTGGCCTGCCAAGTTTCAGTGGGTCTCCCTTTGTAGGTTAGAGCCTGTTTATCCCTAGCTGCTTTCAAAATTTTCTCTTTATCCTTGTATTTTGCCAGTTTCACTGTGATATGTCATGCAGAAGATCGATTCAAGTTATGTCTGAAGGGAGTTCTCTGTGCCTCTTGGATTTCAATGCCTTTTTTCTTCCCCAGATTGGGGAAGTTCTCAGCTATTATTTGTTCAAGTACACCTTCAGCCCTTTTCTCCCCTCTCTTCCTCTTAGGGGATTTCTATTATATGGATATTGTTCCATTTGATTTGCATCACTTAGTTCTCTAATTCTCCCCTCATACTCCTGGATTTTTTATCTTTTTCTCAGCTTTCTCTTTTTCCATAGTTTTATCTTCTAATTCACCTATGCTCTCCTCTTCCCCTTCAATCCATGCTGTGGTCGCCTCCATTTTATTTTGCACATCATTTATAGCACTTTTTAGCTCCTTATGACTATTTCTTAGCCCTTGATCTCTGTAGCAATATAGTCTCTGCTGTCCTCTATATTTTTTTAAAGCCCAGCAATTAATTTTATGACTATTATTCTAAATTCTTGTTCCATTATATTACTTAAATTGTTTTTGATCAATTCATTAGCTGCCACTACTTCATGAAGTTTATTTTGAGGAGCATTCTTCTGTTTCATCATTTTGGGTAGTCCCTGGGGTGGCTCCAAACTGCAGGGCACTTCCCCTGTTCTGCCCAGAGTAACTTGTGGCCCCAGCCCACCTCTGGGGCCACAGTCAGACTGGTGTGTACCTTATCTTCCCCTCTCCCAGGGGCAGGATTCACTGTGGAGTGGGGTGGCCCTTGTCTGGGTTACTTGCACACTGCCAGGCTTGTGGTGCTGCTTTGATGGGATCTGGCGTTTTAGCCGGGGTGGATCTGCATGGTGCACAGGGGCAGGAGTGGCAGGCTTAGCTTGCTTTACCATCAGTGGTCCACCGCGGGAGGGGCCCTGCAGCACCAGGAGGGAGGCAGACCCATTGGAGGGTCTGCATCCACAGAAGCACAGTGTTGGGTGTTTGCACAGTGCAATCAAGTTCAGTGAGGGGAACTGGTTCCCTTTAGAATTTTGGCTGGGGGATGGGAGAGGGAGATGGCACTGGCCAGTGCCTTTGTTCCCCTGCCAAGCTGAGCTCTGTCTTTGGGGCTCAACACCTCTCCCTCCCAGTGTCCTCTTGTCCTCCCCTCTCCAAGAGCAGAGCTGTTGACTTTTAACATTCCAGATGTTAAGTCCCCCTGGCTGTCAGAACTCACGCAGTCTGGCCCCTCCGCTTTTGCAAGCCAGACTCGGGGACTCTGCCTTGCCAGGGGGGCTGCCCCTCAGCGGCTCCAGCTCCCTCCCACCAGTCCGTGTAGTGCGCACTGCCTCTCTGTCCTTCCTACCCTCTTCTGTGGGCCTCTTGTCTACGTTTGGCTCTGGAGAGTCCATTCTGCCAGTCTTCTGGGTTATTTAGGCAGATGTGGGTAGAATTTAAGCGATCAGCAGGACGAGGTGAGCCCAGCATCCTCCTATGCTGCCATCTTCTCTTCAACTCCCAGAGGTATTTTTTAATTCTCTTGATTTCCTCTTTGGCTCAATGGTTGTTCAAGAGGCTATTTAGTTTCCAAATGTCTGTGAGTTTTCTGATTTTTTTTCCTGTTATTGACTTCCAGTTTTTCTGTGTTTTGTTCTAAAGTTTTAATTTAAATTCCAGTTAACATACACTGTAATGTTAGTTACAGGTGTACAATGTAGTGATTCAACACTTCCATACCATTGTGGTTGGAAAAGATATTTGGCATGATTTTGATCTTAAATTTAAGATCTGCTCTCTGCCCTAAAATTTGATCTATCCTGGAGACTGTTCCATGCGCTTGAATATGTATTCTTCTGTGCTGGATAGAAAGCACTATGTCTATTAGGTCCATTTGGTCTATAGTGTTGTTCAAGTCTGCTGTTTCATTACTGATTTTAAAAATGTGAGATATTTTAAAGCTGTGCTGTACAGATCACAGAAATTGAATCAAAGTCTTATTACAGTGTTTCAAAGAAGAAATTTTATTAGCATCTCATATAAATTGCATATAAATGCAAATTCATTGCATTTATAATTAAATTGAGGCTGGGGCGCCTAGGTGGTTCAGTTGGTTGAGCGCCCAACTTTGGCTCAGGTCATGATCTCACAGTTCTGTGGGTTCATGCCCTGTGTCGGGCTCTGTGCTGTCAGCTCAGAGCCTGGAGCCTGCTTCAGATTCTGTGTCTCCCTCTCTCTCTGTCCCTCCCCTGTTCATGCTCTGTCTCTGTGTCTCAAAAATAAAAATGTTAAAAAATTTATAATGAAGTTGAGGCTAAACCAAGTTAAATCTCTTGTCTAAGAAGATCATGAAGGGACAAGAAATCAAGCTCACTTGTGTGGATGCAAAGCTTTTTCACTCTACCATGGTGCTTTCAGTGGGGGCATAATATGTTTTTGTGTACCTACTATGTATAGAAACTAAGAAATTAATGAGATATTTCCTCGCTATTTCCCCGTGTTAAGATTGACAAAATTGAATTGTAGAGTAGGTCACTCGTCCAAGGCCCATCCTTATGGAGTGATGTAACAGATCTTTTTGTACTGGGAAAATTCTCAGTCCTGTTATGAGAACTTTAATGTACCTTTCAGGCAAAACAATAACTGAGACCTTGTTTGTCAGATGTCTCACTAGCCAGAGTAGACAAGTGGAGATTCAAACTTGTGTTTGTTGGTTCTTCTCCACTACATACATTTACGCCTGATGTGTTTTGTTGGAAAGTATTATACACCATCATAGGGGCTTTAGATGTGAGGTTACAACAGAGGAAATGTACTTTTAGTGTGAAGTCACCCTGAAAGTAGTTGAAACAAGCATTTCTAGGACTTAGAGACAATGTCTCTATTCATTGTGAATCCCTCTAAGGCAAGAAGGTGGAATTGATTGTCTTAAAGATATGGATACATGGGGGAAAGGCTGCCTTCTCTGTTTGGAGGAATCCAGGCTTGATTCTGCTGATGAATCTCCCTGTCAAGGCACTTTTTTCAGTGCTCTGCAGTTCTTGCCAACAAAGGCAATCTTTCTGTAGGCCAAATTCTAGATATTCTGGTTTCAGGGCTTGACATCTCAATAGCAAAAAGAAGTCTTTGGACTGTAGATTCCTGAACTAGAAACAGACTTGGGGGGAGAGGTCCAGGAATTTGGGAATTCATTGCAAAGAGGCTTTCAGCTTGTAACTGTGGGATCTGATCAAGGCTTCTCAACCTCAGTACTATTGACACTGGAGACAGGATCATTCTTTGCTGTGGGAGGATGTCCTATGCACTGTAGGATGTGAAGCAGCATCACTGCCTTGTACCCACTAGATGCCAGCAGCAGCAACACTTCTCCCCAGTTGTGACAACTAAAAATATCTCCAGACAGGGCCAAATGTTCCCTAGAGGATAAAATCAACCACTGACCTAGAAATGGCATTGCATACCCAGTGTCAGCAGTATGAGCTGAGGTGCCTACTGTACACTGTGTTTTCTGTGGGTGTAATTTGGAAAGTATTTGCATAATTAGATGACTCTTGGCATAAGTGAGTGGAAAATGCCAACAAAATCTCAAAGGATTTCTCTCTCCGACCTTGTAAAAGAGTTATGTTAAACTAATTAGGTTTATTTAGTACATTATGTGAGAAGCATTGTTAAATAATAACTGATGATAACATGACTTTGGCTATTTGGAGTCTTTTTTGGTTCCATACAAATTTTAAGATGGTCTGTTCTAGTCCTGTGAAGGATGCTAGGTGTTATTTTGATAGGGAATACATTGAATGTGTAGAATGCTTTGGGTAGTAATGACATTTTAACAGTATTTGTTCTTCCAATCCATGGAATGTTCTTCCATTTCTTTCTGTCTTCAGTTTCTTTGATAAGCTTTCTATAGTTTTCAACATACAGATCTTTTACCTCTTAGCTTAGGTTTATCCCTGGGTATCTTGTGGTTTTGGCGCAATTGTTAATGGAAGTGATTTCTTGATATCTTTCTGCTGCTTCATGATTTCACTCATATGTGGAATTTGAGAAATAAAACAGATGAACATAGGGGAAGGAAAGGGAAAATAAGATAAGAACAGAGAAGGAGACAAACGGTAAGAGACTCTTAACTATAGAGAACAATTTGAGGGTTTCTGGAGGAGAGACAGGTGGGAGGATGGGTCAGATGGGTGATGGGCATTGAAGAGGGTACTTGTTGGGATGAGTACTGGGTGTCACATGTAAGAGATAAATCACTGGGTTCTACACCGGAAGCAAAGGCTACCCTATAGGTTAACCAATTTTAATGTTTAAAAAAGTGATGATAAACCTTCTTAGGTTATATGTATATGGATATGTTACTAATATTTACTAATATAGATATTCCAGAAATTATGTGACATTCATGGAAGTTTATCAATACTCTTTCTGTCTGGTTATTATGTTAAAATGCTGTACATCACAGAAATAACTAAAGTTCCTTGTCAACGGACTCTGGATCTTTAACTTTGGCCAATTTTACATCTTTGGTCATCTATAAACAGTTACTCCTTTACTGATTCTTCTCCAAAAGCATATACAATTGGCTCCAGGAAAATATGCTCTATAATGGCATTGCTTGAATAAATTTGAGACCATGCCTCTGCACTAAGTTTCCAGAGCTAATGAAGAAGCTGACAGATTCAAAATAACTGCTAACCCAAGATCAAGCAGACAAGAATTAATTACATGGGACTGAATGAATTCATAAGGACAATTATAAATTTTATGACTTTGTATGTGAAACATTGCTGGTTATTTAATGTTTTGCTTTCCAGATTAAAAAAAAATGTTTCTCCCTTTTTTTTAATTTTATTTTTTATTTTTAAAAATTTACATCCAAATTAGTTAGCATATAGTGCAACAATGATTTCAGGAGTAGATTTCTTAATGCCTCTTGTCCATTTAGCCCATCCCCCTCCCACAACCCCTCCAGCAACCCTCAGTTTGTTCTTCATATTTATGAGTCTCTTCTGTTGTGTCCCCCTCCCTGTTTTTATATTATTTTTGTTTCCCTTCCCTTAAGTTCATCTGTTTTGTCACTTAAAGTCCTCATATGAGTGAAGTCATATGATTTTTGTCTTTCTCTGACTAATTCTACAACTTAGAGCAATTTGGCAAATTATTTATTGTAAACAGAATTGAAGCATTGTGTTTTCTCCCTATCCAATCCCTTCAGAATTTGGAAACTGTATTTTAATTTTCATGACAACATAGTTATTTGTATAAATTCAGCAAAAAAAAAAATCCATTCTCCTTGGAACCATACACATTTGGAAATCAGTTGGTTAAAGTACCAAGGCTTTGATGAGGATGTCATCTTTTTTTTTAAATTTTTTTAATGTTTATTTATTTCTGAGACAGAGCATGAGCGGGGGAGGGGAAGAGAAAGAGGGAGACATAGAATCAGAAGCAGGCTCCAGGCTCTGAGCTGTCAGCAAAGGGCCCAACACGGGCCTCGAACCCACAAACTGTGAGATCATGACCTGAGCTGAAGTTGGTCACTCAACCAACTGAGCCACCCAGGAGCCCCTAGGATGTCATCTTTGAGAATAATGTGCATCAAATACAAGATGGCCAGACAACTTGAAGGAAGCAATACTTTCAAAGTCTTGCTTGGAAAAACCAGCCTCTGCCTGGTTTACGGGGTTCCCTGCCTTACAGGTCAGTAAGGAACCTCAGGATATTTGGAGCCTTGAGAAGAGAGGAATTCGCCCAGATCCATTAGGTGTTGCAGGTAAAGTCAGGTGGCAAATGCGTGGCTTGGTTTCCTAGCCTTGAGAAGCTTAAAAAAATTTTTTTAATGTTTATTTTGAGAGAGAGACAGACAGAGCATGAGGAGAGGAGGGGAAGAGAGAGAGGGAGACACAGAATCCAAAGCAGGATCCTGGCTCTGAGCTGTCAGCACAGAGCCCAAGGCGGGGCTTGAATCCACGGACCATGAGATCATGACCTGAGCTGAAGTCAGATGCTTAACTGGCTGAGCCACCCAGGCACACTGCCTTAAGAAGCTTTTAAAAGTCCAATCTGAGGGGCGCCTGGGTGGCGCAGTCGGTTAAGCGTCCGACTTCAGCCAGGTCACGATCTCGCGCTCCGTGAGTTCGAGCCCCGCGTCGGGCTCTGGGCTGATGGCTCGGAGCCTGGAGCCTGTTTCCGATTCTGTGTCTCCCTCTCTCTCTGCCCCTCCCCCGTTCATGCTCTGTCTCTCTCTGTCCCAAAAATAAATTAAAAATGTTGAAAAAAAAATTAAAAAAAAAAAGTCCAATCTGAGATTCCTTAAAAAAAAAAAGTTTCAACAAAGCAAACTAAAAACAAACAAACAAAAAAAAAAACCAAAAACATATGATCAATCACTTAATCTTGCTGCACTTAGGTGAATAATCAGTTAAAGTTAACTGAAACCACACTTTGCAAACAAACTAGACTAATATTATCTTTGGAAACAGGGATATTTGTAGAGTCGTATATTTTTGTTGGTTTAAAATTTTTTTTTAATGTTTATTCATTTCTGAGAGAGCGAGAGAGAGAGAGACAGAGCATGAGCAGGGGAGGGGCAGAGAGAGAGGGAGACACAGAATCCGAAGCAGGCTCCAGGCTCTGAGCTGTCAGCACAGAGCCCGACGTGGGGCTCAAACTCATGAACCATGATTTCGTGACCTGAGCCAAAGTTGGAAGCTTAACCGACTGAGCCACCCGGGCGCTCCTGTTTGTTTTTAATGGAAGGTGGTAAAGCATCCCTGTGGGTTCTGTCTGGAGCTTTCTGCTAGTCCTTAAAAAATCCTGAATTCTAGTTTTCTCCAGTATCTAGCTACAACTCCCCAAATTAACGTCTTGAAATTTTTCCTTTCTGCCTTGGAATCATGAGAACTAAAACTTCTTTTTTTGAAGCTCTGCAAGCTGAAGTTGAGGAAAAATTACCACAACACGTTACCTATGGGGAAGCTGCCCGCTGTATGAACTGCTCAGAAAGTTCATCACAACACCTAATGCCATCATGAGAGACATTCTAAATTTTTTCAATGTTTATTCATTATTTTTGAGAGAGAGAGAGAGAGAGAGCGCACGCAGGGGAGAGGCAGAGAGAGAAGAAGACACAGAATTTGAAGCAGGTTCCAGGCTCTGAGCTGTCAGCACAGAGCCTGATGCTGTGAGATCATGACCTGAGCCAAAGTCAGATGCTTAACCAACTGAGCCACCCAGGTGACCCATGAGAGACATACTAATACAAACCAGGAAAATTCCTTAGATGATCACTGCCCTAATGCACCATTTGAAGATGTGTCAGGCTCATTTAAAAATCTCACTGGCTAGGGATGCCTGGATGGCTCAGTCGGTTGGGCGTCCAACTTCAGCTCAGGTCATGATCTCGTGGTCCATGAGTTCAAGCCCCGCATTGGGCTCTGTGCTGACAGCTCAGAGCCTGGAGCCTGCTTCCGATTCTCTGTCTACCTCTCTCTGGCTCCCCGCTCACACTCTGTCTCACTCTTTCTCTCAAAAATAAATAAACATTAACAAAATTAAAAAATCTCACTGGCTGACCTCTGAGCTCAGAAACTGGGTTTCTATCAATCTTTTGTTATGGAAAATCCCCTCATTAAAAATGTCTGACTGCTAGTATCATCCAGCAAATATCCTCTACTACCCAATCCCAACAGATAGTTCAGCTGGTCCTTAATGAACCGAATGACAAAATGGACCGTAGTTTTTCAGAGAAAAGAAGAATCTCTTTTTTCCTTGAATAAGATGGGGGCACTGACCAAGATTCTTTGCTTGACCTTTAGTCAGGCTCTTGAAGCTTCTATACTTATCAATGCATGTCCTTGCAAAATGGGTTTTAGCAAGAATCCTGCTAAGTCAATTTAACCAGAATCCCTATTCTGGATATCTGTTCACCTTCCTATCTGGTTGGGTACTTAACCCCCCACCATTTTCCAGGTGATGTCTGATCAACCTTGCCTGCCTTCAACAAGAATCTTCCTAGGTAGGTTTAGCCAGAACCCCCCTGTCCACAGATATTTCCTCTTAGTAATTTCTACCTGCTGCCCCCCAATCCTGCCCTTTGTCTGTAAATACCCATTTGCTTGTGTTGTATTCAGAATTCAGATCAACCTCTCTCTTCCACTGCAGAATTCCATTCCAGTGGTACCTCTACCGACCATGATGGTCCTGATTAAAGTCTGTTTTTCCATCTTTAATGTTATCAGATAAGTTTTTCTTTGAAAGATCTGCTGGCCATGAATTCCCTCAGTTTCTGAGCAGTGGATGTTCACCAATGCCCTAAGATCAGGGGTGGTTCCTGTTCGTCCCAAGATTAAAGGTTTTTTTTTTTTCCCCTTAGTGGAGCTAGAAAAGAAGGATACAATTTTTCTGTGATAAAGCATTATGGTTCAAAGGGAAGTGAAAGAAAATAAACATCTCAGTAGTTGCTCACCTGAGCATGGACTTCCTGTCCTGAGCTACTACTTCCTGTCCACTTGCCACAGATGGCAAAGCTGGAAAAACTAGGAAGAGATGCTTCCCTTAACAGATGCTGCCAGCACCCGCTGTCCCCTCATCAGCCTTGTCTACCTTGGTCAGGGCCATTTTGGAGGGAGACAGGGGTTGATGAGGTGCATTCTGAATAAGAGGCAGCTGTCAGTCCCCCAACCATGTCTGAACAGCTGGGTCTTCCAAGATTCGATCTTTATCCAGGAGCCCCTCCTACATGACCACTGTTTCCACCTCCCAGGGTATACCAAGATGGACACTTGTTAGGGCTCTCTTAGATCTTTTCCACGGGTGTCTGGTGGCTTTGTGGAGAATAAGCCTGAAGCCAGGTCAGATTTCATTTGTGCAACTCGCAACCCTCCCTCTCCCACCCCCAGCGGGTTTCACACCATCCAACCAGTACATACTCTACCTTCACGGGTTCAGCAGCTGCTCTAGCTTAGCTCTTCTAGAAGGTACCTGGTAGTGTTGACCCAGGTGAATGCACATTGACAATCCCCTCTTTGCTTTCAAACAAGGTCTCTCAGATTTTGAGTTGTTTATTCTGCAACCTCAGATCTCTGATGGGTTCCAAAAAAGAATTAAATTTGAAGTCAATCCAGCTCTTTATCACCATAAGGGAGGGGGTGGGAGCAATGCTCTTACTACATCCCCACAGTATAGAGCTGAATCCAGAAGTCCCAGAACTCCTTTTCTTGTGAGATAACAATCCTCCGTTTTGATCTGGGTCTCCTCTTCCTGCACCAGAAATATCCTATCGTGGGGGCAATGTAGTGAGGATCCTGATAAGTGAGATGGAATCAATGAGGCTCTGCCAGTGTTACTAACCTGCAGAGAGACCCGAGAGAGTCTTTCTTGAAGAGATCATTGCTTTCCTCTATTGGAAAACACTGTCTTTTCTCCCTCAGATGTTCTCCATCCTTAGTCCAGTTGCACACACCTTTGTTCACTGCTCTGGATGTCACACTCTTTCCATGTTTCCAAGTCTAAGTGCTTGGCTCTCTGTCAAGCTTCCCCCACCTTAACTCTCACTCTTGAGTTAAGACCTGCAGAAGAATGCACTTTACCCTGTATTAGCTGCTGAATTGAACTGTTCTGGCATCTTCTGTGGTTAATTTAAAGGGATCATTCCATCCAAGTTAAAGACTTGAAGCCAGCAGTCCAGGAAGCTTCACTGAAAAACAGGACTGTGTCAAGATGTCTGGTCCACTCTTGGGTGAGGAGGTCCCAACATATTCCAGTTATACCAGTGTGGAGTCTTTGTGTTTTGCCTGGGATGAGTTTTTGGTGAGATATGATGATTGCATCATGTCAAGCTACCCTAGATCAGGTAGGAAGAGTGTATATCTCTGAAGGTATGCACTTGTATGTTCTTGTGTGTGTTCTTGAAGTGAGGCTACTCTTAGAGGATGCTCTTGTGCATTTCATGTAGAAAAATATCGACAGAAACCAGAAGATGATGATCATGATAATAACAGGTGACACCTACCTAGAACTTAAAATGTATATAGTACTGTTTTGAGGGCTTTATATGCTTTAATTCAAAATTCACGTGAAATGGATGAAATCACTAACAATAAGCTAAGAGGGGAAAAATTAAGACAAGAAGAAAGTTAATATTCTTCCAAATTCTAGAAAAGTAATAGGCATTTTCTATGATTACACTAATAATATAAAATATTATTCACCTTTAATTTATAAAAATTTTTCTCCAGCAAATAAGAAAAAAAGATTATAATTCAATGTTTTCAAATGAGAGAATGACATTCATGAATTTATACAATGACATTTGTTTGATATTACAATAATCATATGAATCAAAATTAAAACACTACAGTATTCTTACATTAATTTTTGATATGCCTTTCAGGACACAATTGCTTAAGTAGCTGATACTGAAGACTGAGAACGCCAGTATCTGGAACACAGGTGTTGCATATATTAAATTAATAAAAGTAAGGATGGTCACCCATGGAAGGTATATGGAAAAAAAGAATAAATGTTTCTCCTGTTATGAAAATCAGACCATTAAAGACAAGACCTGTGTCCTATTTATTTTTTTTATATTCAGCTCAGAAATGAAGGGATTAATTAAACAGGAAAAGGGAATCAATTTGAGACATGTATAGGACACGTAATCTGGGAAAGCAGTTGGATGTGGATGGGGGTGAGGACTAAGAGGTGAGGATAATACATTGTTTAATAAATACTATATCTACTTAGATGGAGATTCAAAAAGGAGCAGGCACAGAGGAAAGCTGACTTTGATTCTACACATGTGACATAGTGGGACTTGATAATGAAAAATATTCTAAGGGTGTAAATTGAACTTAGAAAACCAAAGCACAGGGAGTCCCTGACCTGGAGATAGGGATTTCAGATTCTTGGACTTCCAATGTCTTTTTCAGCTAAAAACTCTATCACCCTAGAGGTGGAGTGTGCAGGGAGAATAGGACAGAGAACAGATATTACAGAATTGATAGTCAAGATTATAGTGGCCTGCCTGAGATTAAAGAACTGTAGGCACTCAGCCCATGAAACATTTTCCTTACAATGTTAATGAAACATATAAAAAACATGATTATCCCTTTTATTTCACAGCCATGAACACCTTGAGTGTCTGAGATTGTCCATTTGATGAATGCCATGGGGGAGCCTACTTGGAAGTGTACTACCCCAAACTTTGCCAAGTCCCCATGGATAGAGTCTGCATCTTGGCAGAAAGTCCAAAGGGACCAGGATGGACCATATCTCATGACCATACAAATCTTCCCCAAGTCCTAGTTCACCTCTAATGCCAAGGTGAGTTGATGCTGGTCGCTTTGAAGGAATCTGAGGATGTCTTGTCATTTGATAAAATGATGAATCTGAGAAGTATCAGAGGGGTGCTTGGGTGGCTCAGTTAAGTGTCCAACTCTTGCTTTTGGCTCAGGTCATGAGTTCAAGCTCTGTATCAGCTCTGTGCTACCAGGGCAGAGCCTACTTGGGATTCTGTTTCCCGCTGTCTACCACCCTCCCCCCCACTCCCATCTAGATAAATAAGTAAACATCTAAGAAGTATACAATGGGCGCCTGGTGTTTCAGTTGGTAAAGTGTACAACTCTTGATCTTGGCTCAGGTCTTTTAATTTTTTGTTGTTTATTTACTTTTGAGAGACAGAAAGAGATAGAGCATGAGCAGGGGAGGGGCAGAGAGAGTAACAGAGAATCTAAAACAGACTCCAGGCTGTAAGCTGTCAGCACAGAGCCTGACAACGTGGGGCTCAAAACCATGAATCATGAGTTCATGAGCTGAGCTGAAGTCCACCGCTTAACCGACTGAACCACCCAGGCACCTCATCTCGGCTCACGTCTTGATCTCAGGGTCATGAGTTCAAGCTCCACATCAGGATCTGTGCTGACGGTGTACAGCCTGCTTGGGATTCTGTCCCTCCTTTTCTCTGTTCCTCCCTGTTTGTGTGTGCTAGAAGGAAAGGGAAGGGAAGGAAGGGAAAGAAAGGAGGGGGAGGAGGGGAGGGGAGAGGAGGGGAGAAGGAGGGGAGAAGGAGGGGAGGGGGAGTTGGGGAGAGGAAGGGGAGGGAGGAGAGGAGAGGAAGGGGAGGGAGGAGAGGAGAGGAAGGGGAAGGAGGAGAGGAGAGGAAGGGGAAGGAGGAGAGGAGAGGAGAGGAAGGGGAGGGAGGAGAGGAGAGGAAGGGGAGGGAGGAGAGAGGAGAGGGTGGAGAGAGAGGAAGGGAGAGGAAGGGAAGGAAGGGGAGGAGAGGAGGGAAGGAAGGGAAGGAAAGGGAAGGGAGGGAAAGGAAGGGAAGGAAATTAACAACAACATAAAAAGGAGGTATCCTAAATGCATGGCACATACGCCGCTGTTCTCTGCTCCCACATCCATG
The DNA here is from genome assembly GCF_028018385.1 of Neofelis nebulosa. Taxonomy (NCBI): domain Eukaryota; kingdom Metazoa; phylum Chordata; class Mammalia; order Carnivora; family Felidae; genus Neofelis; species Neofelis nebulosa. Next base: position 2,872,470 of record NC_080798.1, read on the forward strand.
GCTGCTATAGCTGACTGATCATAACACTTTCTGTGATGAACCCAGAGGGCAGCTCTGAATTTTTCTTGATGTAATCAAACATGACAGCTATTCTCAATCAACTAAACTTCCCTGAGGTTAGGATCAATTGACCATCCTTAAGAGTAAAGGAAATAGTGTGTGGGGGGGGGGGGGGGGGGGAGAGCTTGCGCTGAAAGAATAGATTGACAGTGAAGATTAATGTTTTCTAACCCCAACTGCCTCTGAACAAGTTTGCGATTTGAGTCTGGGATACGAGGAACTGTGCAGCCCCGAGAAGAGCAGACAGAGATAAATGTCTATATTGCTTGTTCATAAACTCTTTTTGTTTCATTGCATTTATATCTTAAGGAATCTGAGAGATTTCCTGACATCTTTTATCACTTATCTCAAGGATTGCTCGTTCAGAGGATTTTGAATGACTACTCAAACTGGTTTATCCAAGGTGATGGTGAGTGGAATCTAGACCTCTTTATTTTATTATTTTTTTGAAGAGGTAAACAACATTTTGTTGTCTTTATTCTTATTTATTTTTTTGTTTCAGTAATCTCATGGACATTTTTTTTCCTGTATCTTCTTTTGTTTTAATTTCTTAAACTTAAATTCAAGTTACTTAACATACAACATAGTCTTGGCTTTAGGAGTAGAACCCAGTGATTCATCTCTTAAATATGAAACCCAGTGCTCATCCCAAAAAGTGCCCTTTTAATGCCCATCACCCATTTAACCCATCCCCCCACCCACCTCCCCTCAGTTCTCTGTATTTAAGAGTCTCTTATGGTTTGCCTCCCTCTGTGTTTTTATCTTTTTTTTCCTTCCCTTTCCCTATCTTCATCTGTTTTGTTTCTTATTTTGAATAACAGGAGTTCATGGGTGGCTCAGTTGGTTAAGCATCTGATTCTGTTTCGGCTCAGGTCATGATCTCACAGTTCATGAGTTTGAGCCCCATGTAGGGTTCTGTGCTGACAGCATGAAGCCTGCTTGGGATTCTTTCTCTCTCCTCTCTCTCAGCCCTTCTGCCACTCATGCTATCTCTGTCTCTCTCAAAATAAGTAAAGTTTGGAATAACAATCAGGGTAATGTCAGAGATACAACTCATGTCCACATTTTTTTTTTAAGAGTAAACCTATGGTCCATGATTATTTACAATTTTCCCAATGTCATTGGGACTCCTGGGTGGCTCAGTTGGTTGAACTTCGAACTCTTGATATCAGCTCAGGTCATGATCCTAAGGGGGTGGGATCAAGCCCCATGGTAAGCTTCATGCTGACAGCATGGAACCTGCTTAAGATTCTTTCTCTCTCTGCCCCTCTCCCCTGCTTGCACCTGCTCTAAAATAAATAAAATTTGCCAATGTCATAAAGAGTTTAGTGGGAATGTAGAGATAATCTTGTTCTCAATTTTTGTCTGGGGCACCTGGGTGGCTCAGTTGGTTAAGCATCTGACTTCACCTCAGGTCATGATCTCATGGTTTGTGAGTAGTGAGCCCTGGGTCAGGCTCTGTGCTTACAGCTAGGAACCTGGAGCTTGTTTCAGATTCAGTGGCTCCAGCTCTCTCAGCCCTTTCCCTGTTCATGCTCTGTCTCTCAAAATAAATAAACATTAAAAAAAAATTAATTTTTGTTGAAAGAATTATTCCACATATGAAGGATTGTTTTAAGTGGCTTAATGAACATACATTCTTTTATTTTTATTTTTTCTTCCTTTTTTTATCTTACTAATAATTTATTTTTTAATTTACATCCAAGTTAGCATATGGTGTGACAATGATTTCAGGGGTAGATTCCTTAATGGCCTTTACCCATTTAGCCCATCCCCCCTCCACAACCCCTCCAGCAACCTTCTGTTCATTCTCTATATTTGAGTTTCTTATGTTTGTCCCCCTCCCTATATTTATATTACCTTTGCTTCCCTTCCCTTATGCTCATCTGTTTTGTATCTTAAAGTCCTCATATGAGTGAAATCATAGGATATTTGGACATACATTCTTTTTTTTTTTTTTTTTTTTTTGAGGGATGGCCGAGGAGTTCTTTTTTTTTTTTTTTTAATTTACATCCAAATTAGTTAGCATATAGTGCAACAATAATTTCAGGAGTGGATTCCTTAGTGCCCCTTACCCATTTATCCCCCCCCCCCCACAATCCCTCCTGTAACCCTCAGTTTGTTCTCCACATTTATGAGTCTCTTCAGTTTTGGACATAAGTTCTTTATTTCTATATTTTTCAATTCTTTGTGGGCTTGTCATCTTGTCCCTGAACTTTTATATGCCTAGCTTGAATTCTTGATAGATATCATTGTTTTATAAAATATGTTTTTATTCAGGACTTAATAAGTGTTGCCCTTCTCTTTGGCATTTTTCGGTTGAGAGGTTGTCAGAGGCCATTTATTTTTAGTTCTCTGGTTTTCTTTTTATTCTTGATAATTGTGTAGTTCCAGGGCTGTTGTTTTTGACCATTCGGTATGGAGAGGGGCTTTTTTTTTTTCATCGAGCTGTATCAGGAGGTTTTTGGAAGGGACTGGAAGACACATTTTGGGAGATGTGTTCTTACAACTCAGGGATTTTTGTGAAAGTTGTTAGCCTTTATCTGCAACCAATTTCTTTGATGGGCAGTTAAAACTTCAATGGGACTCTTCTTGTTCACACAGTACCCCATGTACAGAGTGCTTCCTGCAAATATGATTGACCTGTGTCTCTTTGTTTAGCTAGGACTCCTTAGTTTTTTGGAATCAATATAGGGTGCCCATACCACCATCAACCATGTTGCCTCTATTGCCAGCAATGTGTTTTGGCTTTGCTTTTCAGGGTGTGGATTTCACCCTCAATAAATGTAATTTGTTAATGTTCCTTATTTTTATTTTTGTACATATTTGGAATATTTTCAGATATAAAAATTTGTAATTGAACACCCAAATACAGCAAATACTGACATATTTTATAAGCATTGTATGATGATCAGAATCAGAATTTTAACACTTAAATATTGATACCATACTATTATCTAAAGACTACTCAAATTTCACCATTCACATTGATGTTCTATTTCTAGTCCTGGATCCAATCCCAGATCCTACACTGCATTTAGTTATTCTCTTTAACATTCTTTAATCTGGAATAGGGCTTGTTTTTGAGCATGTTTACTACCTATTTATTTTGTAGAATGTCCATCAATCTGCGTTTCTCTGATAAGTCCTCAACTAAATTCAAAATATGCCCTCTTGGCAAGATGTGAATTTGTTCTCCATGAATCTCATCAGGTGTCACATGATTCTTATTTTACTCCTTGTAAGTAAAGTTAACTCTTTTTGTCAAGGTGTTACCTGTGAAGTTTCTACACCATTAAGATTTTCTGTCTTAAAATTAATATATATTGTGGAGAGTTGTTTTGAGATTATATCACTATCTGGTCATTATGAAAATCCACTGAGGATTCTTCTCTGAAATTAAGACCACGGTGGCGCCTAATGGTTCTGTGATTCCCACTAAATTTATCTTATTATTTATATCAGTATGTATTTATGGACTCTTATTTTATAGGTTATAGTCCTTACTCTCATTAATTTTGTTTATAAATTTGTCTCAGATTTGGCATTCTCATCAGCAATGTATGAAGGTACTCATTTTCCCCATCATCTATCTTGCTACCTGAATGTTATTTTACTTATTATCAACCTGCTAGGTCAATGATGCTATCTGCTAGAAGGTGGAGGAGGGACAGTAAAGTGTCCTCCAGATTGAGAAGACACATGGAAACTGAAAAGTGATGGAACAGGGGCGAGGATGTCACTGTGGTGAGGTCAAAGCGTAGTTATCTACAGGGGCGCCTTCTTTTTTTTTTTTTTTCAACATTTGAGAGACAGAGCATGAACGGGGGAGGGGCAGAGAGAGAGGGAGACACAGAATCAGAAACAGGCTCCAGGCTCCGAGCCATCAGCCCAGAGCCTGACGCGGGGCTCGAACTCACGGACCGCGAGATCGTGACCTGGCTGAAGTCGGACGCTTAACCGACTGCGCCACCCAGGCGCCCCAACAGGGGCGCCTTCTGAGCACCACTTTAGGAGAGATCAGAACAAGCCTTCAGGCATTCCTATGAGGACACACATTAACCCCCAAGAGGCTTGGAAATAGCCTCCCAAGCGAGGTCATTCCATGTGCATGAACAAGACGGAGGGCCAAAGATGGAGTCAGTATTGTTAGCACTCCTACAATATCTTGGTGTAATTTTAATTTGTATTTTTCTTTTTTAAAATGTTTATTTTTGAGAAAGAGGGAGGGAGAGAGAATTCCATACTGTCAGCGCAGAGCCCAACTCAGGCTCAATCTCATGAATCATGAGATCATGACCTGAACTGAAATCAAGAGTCAGTTACTTAACCGACTGAGCCACCCAGGCACCCCTGTATTTTTCTAATTATGAATAAAGTTGAACATCTTTTCATATATTTAAGAACAATTTTGCAGGTTTCTTGTGACTTGTCCATTTTCTCATTTTTCTACTAAAATTTGATCTTTCCCCCATAATCTTTAAAAATTATTTCTATATTAACAATATTTATACTTGTGATATATACCCCAAATCTTCTAATTTGTCAAGTGTCTTTTTATTTTTTATTAAAATTTTTTAAATTTATTTTTTGAGAGAAACGAGGCAGGAAGGGGCAGGGAGAGAGAGAAGCCCAAGCAGGCTCTGTGCTGTTAGTGCAGAGTCTGATGCAGGGCTCAAACTAAGAAACTATGAGACCATGACCTGGGCTGATATCAAGAATTGGACGCTTTAACTAACTGAGCCACCCAGAAGCCCCACCTGTCTTCTTAATTTTTTTTTTGCCATACCATGTTTTAAAACATACGTCAATATTTTGTGGGCAAGGAAAATTATTTCCTCTACTTTTCTTGGATTCTCAACTAGGGCTCTATAATAAATGACATATTAACAAGTAAAAATGAGTTTATTAACATGTATATCTCCCATGTACATGGGAGAAACTTGAGTGTGTAACCCAGAGGTGGCTTATAATTCAGGCATACATAGACTCTTTGATAAAGAACAATAAATTTATAGAGAAATAACAGGAGGATGGAAAGCATTTTCGGTTTCCAAGGATGACAAATTGTGGAAAGGCAAATATGAGGGAAAGTAAAGGTCAATAAAGACTAATTTCTTAAGTAGACTACTCTAGTGCTGTCTCCAGGCTGACAAAACTTTGGTCCTTCCAGATAGAGACAAGAAAAGGGACACCTTTGAAAATTAACGTCCTGCCTTTAGGCAAACAAGGGATGGCAAAAAGCATTTCTTGTATCCACTTCTAGGTTGCCTTCAGCTCAAATTAATCCTTACTTCAAAGTGGCATATTTCAGGATGACATTTCCTTCCATCCCCCATTTGAAACTTCCAATGTGTGGGACTTTCTGAACACAAAGCTGATTTAGTAGCTATGAAGTAATTCAGGTTAAATAGAATGAGGTAAGAGGATCTTGTAAAAAGTTATAAAAACACAGACTGGAAAAGTCAGGAAAGAACAAAAACCCACTGTCCTATAACTCATTGAATTAGCTTTGTGGTCCTGAGAATAGTTCAGTCACATTTAACTAGTTGTGTCTTATTTAGTTCTGTGGTGCAAGCAATCAGGTATTTAATAAGAGGCAATTCTATGAAACAAAAGAAAAGCAACAGTTATTAGAACATGATTATAAACTCAGTTTTTGAGTCCACAGCAGGCAGCTGAGATTTTTGGATTTGCCCTTGAGGCATCTTGAGAGGAGACGAGGAGGACAATCTAGTTGCAACAGGTTGCAGTCAGTGAATTTGGAATGTACTGGTGAACTGTGTGTGTGCTCTATGGAGTGGCCCATCCCATAGTACATGTGAAGTTGTCTATACAAAAGCTATTGTAGAGATTGCTTTCAAGTTGTCCAGCTTCACCTTGGAGGTCAGGAAAATATTAATATTTTATGACTCCAAGTAAGAGGGTGAGAGAAAAATTAAAACTGTTACTTTGGGGACTTGTAGCCAGATACCCAAGAAAACTAGAAGAATTCAGAATCCAGTCCAGTACAGGCAAATAAAATCTTGTTATTTTGTTATTCTAATCCAGTCCTGGACTATAATGGGACTAGAATCTAACGTCTGCAAATGTGCCTATAGTTTTCCATTAAAACATTTTTTTCTATCCTATGTAGTTAAAGTGAGTCTAATTTGTATATTTTGCAATACCCCAATTATTTGCATAAATACAAGAATAGTGCTTGATTATATAGGCTCTTCTTGAGTTTTCTCTGCTAGAACTTTTCATAGGAATCTCAGATTGGACTTTTAAAATCTCCTCAAGGTTAGGAAGCCAAGCCAAGTATTTGCCACCAGACTTTACCTGCAATACCTATAGATTTGGGTGAATTCCTCTTTGCTCAAGGTTCCAAATATCCTGAGGTTCCTCACTGACCTGTAAGGCAGGGAACCCCACGAACCAGGCAGAGTCTGGTTTTTCCCAGCAGGACTTTGAAAACATGGTTTCCTTCAAGCCAACCTTAGTTCCTTCAAGTTGTCTGGCCATCTCTGATTCAATGCATATCATTCTCAGAGATGACCTTCTAGTCATAGCCTTGGTACTTTAGCCAATTGGTTTCCAATTGTATCTGGTTCCAAGGAGAATGAATTTTTTTATTGAATTTATGCAAACAACTGTGTTGTCATGAAAATCAGAATACTCAGTTTCCAAATTCTGGAGGGATTGGGTAGGGAGAAAAGATAATGCTTCAATTCTGTTTACAATGAATAATTTACCAAATTGCTCTAAGTTGTAGATAGCTTAAAAGAGGAAAAAGTGGTTTTTTTTTAAAATCTGGAAATCAAACCATTAAATAATAAGCAATGTTTCAAACACAAAGTCCTAGAAGTAATAATTGCCCTTATAAATTCATCCAGTCCCATGTAATTAATTCTTATCTGCTTTATCCTTGGTTAACAGTTATTTTGAATCCATCAGTGTCTTCATTAGTTCTGAAAACTCTTACTGCAGTGGCATGGTCTCAAAGTTATCCAAGCGATGCCATTATGGAGCGTACATTCCTGGAGACAAAAGACATAAAATTTCCAAGGTGAAAGATCCAATGATCATTCACTTGATAAGAAAATTTAGTTATTTCTCTAAAATAGAACATACTAAGATAATTACTAGAATTAAGACTAGTAACTTTATCACAACATATCAGATTTCTAAGAATTTTATACAGTGTCTAAAACACAATAATAACTTATATTCCTAAAAAAAAACCTTAAAAAGTTTAAACATCATTTTATTTGACGATGTTTCCTATGTAATTTAACATATCAAGTTAGTTTAGCATCTCTTTTACAAGGACAGAGAACAAGTTTTTCTAGGAACCCTCTGAAAATCTTAAGTTAGTTTGAGGTCAAAAACACTTCATTAATTTTTTTTTATTAAATTCTAATTAACATAGTATTATACTAGTTTCAGGTGTACAATATAGAATTCAACAATTCTATACAATGCTCACTGCTCATTATACGTGCATCTATACACACACACACACACACACACACACACACACACACACACATACACATACCACATCTTCCTTATCCATTTATCTATCAGTGGATACTTGGCTTGCTTCAATATCTTGTTTATTGTAAATACTTCAGTTAGCATAGGAGTGCATACATCTTTTTGAATTAGTCTTTTTGTTTCTTTGGGTAAATAGCCCGTAGTGGAATTACTGCATCACATGGTATTTCTAACTTTTTGAGGAACCTCCAAACTGTCCTCCTCAGTGGCTGCACCAGTTTGCATCCCCACCAACAGTGCAGGAGGGCTTCCCTTTTTCCGCATCCTTGGCAACACTTTTTATCTCTTGTCTTTTTTTGATACTAGCCATTCTGACAGGTGTGAGGTGTTATCTCACTGTGGTTTTGATTTGTATTTGCCTGATGATGAGTGATGTTGAGCCTCTTTTCATGTGTCTGTTGGCCATCTTCATGTCTTTGGGAAAATGTCTATTCAGATACTCTGCCCATTTTTGAATTGGATTTTTTTTTTTGGAGTTGAGTTTTATGTTTTTTATAGATTTTGGATACTAACCCTTTATCTGATATGTCATTTGCAATTATCTTCTCCCATTCCATTGACTGGCTTTTAGTTTTGCTTATTGTTTCCTTCGCTGTGCAGAAGCTTTCTGTCTTGATGAGGTACCAATAGTTCATTTATGCTTTTTGTTTCCCTTGCCTCTGGAGACGTTTTGAGTAAGACGTTGCTGTAAGACGTTTTGAGTAAGACGTTGCAGTAAGAAGTTGCTGCAGCCAAGATCAAAGAGGTTTTTGCCTGCTTTCTCCCTTCTAGGATTTTGATGGCTTCCTCTCTTACACTTAGGTCTTTCATCCATTTTGAGTTTATTTTTGTGTATGGTGTAATAAAGTTGTCTAGGTTCATTCTTCATGTCACTGTCCAGTTTTACCAACACCATTGGCTGAAGACACTGTCTTTATTCCACTGGATATTCTTTCCTGCTTTGTCAAAGATTAGTTGGCCATATATTGGTGGGTCCACTTCTGAGTTCTCTATTTTGTTCCATTTATCTGAGCATCTGGTTTTTGTGCCAGTACCATACTGTCTTGATGATGACAGCTTTGTAATATGTGAAGTCCAGGATTGTGATGCCTCCAGCTTTGGTTTTCTTTTTCAGGATTGCTTTGGCTATTCGGAGTATTTTCTGGTTCCAAACAAATTTTAGGACTGTTTGTTCAAGCTCTGTGAAGAACGCTGCTGCTATTTTGACAGGGATTGCATTGAATAGGTAGATTGCTTTGGATAGTATCAATATTTTAACAATATTTTGTCTTCCAATCCATGAACATGGAATATTTTTCCTTTTTTTTATGTCTTCTTCAATTTCTTTCATAAGCTTTCTATAGTTTTCAGTGTATTTCTCACCTCTTTGGTTAGGTTTATTCCTAGGTATTTTATAGTTTTGGGTGCAATTGTAAATGGGATCAATTCCTTGATTTCTCTTTCTGCTGCTTCATTATTGGTGTGTAGAAATACAACCGATTTCTGTGCATTGATTTCATATGCTGTGACTTTGCTGAATTCATGGATCAGTTCTAACAGTTTTTTGGTGAAATCTTTTTGATTTTCCACATAGAGTATCATGTCATCTGTGAAGAGTGACAGTTACACTTCCTCCTTGCTGATTTGGATGCCTTTTATTTCTTTCTGTTGTCTGAGTGCTAAAGCTAGGACTTCAAACACTATGTTGAATAACAGTGGTGAAAGTGGACATCCTTGTCAAGTTTCTGACCTCAAGGAGAAAGCTCTTAGTTTTTTCCCATTGAGGATGATATGAGTGGTGGGTCTTTTGCATCTGGCTTTATGATCTGGAATTATGATCCTTCTATTCCTACTTTCTTGAGGCTTTTTATCAAGAAAGGATGCTGTATTTTGTCAAATACTTCCTCTGCATCTATTGAAAGGATCATGTGGTTCTTGTCCTTTCTTTTATTAATGTGATATATCACATTAATTTAGTTGCAGATATTGAACCAGCCCTGCATCCCAGGAATAAATCCCACTTGATTGTAGTGAATAGTTCTTTTAATGTATTGTTGGATCTGGTTGGCTAGTATCTTATTGAGAATTTTTGCAGCCATGTTCATTAGGGAAATTGGTCTGTTCTCCATTTTAGTGGGGTCTTTCTCTGGTTTTGGAATAAAGATAATGCTGACCTTGTAAAATGAGTTTGGAAGTTTTCCTTCTATTTTTTGGAACAGCTTCAAAAGAATGGATGTTAACTGTTCTTTAAATGTTTGGTAGAATTCCCCCTGGAAAGCCATCCAGCCCTGGACGCTTGTTTATGGGGAGATTTTTGATTACTGGTTTTATGGGTCTGTTCAAATTTTCTGTTTCTTCCTGTTTCAGTTCTGGTAGATTATATGTTCCTAGGAATGTGTCCACTTCTTCTAGATTGCCCAATTCATTGGCATATAATTGCTCATAATATTCTCTTATTATTGTTTGTATTTCTGCAGTGTTGGCTATGACCTTTCCTCCCTCATTCTTGATTTATTAGGGTCCTTTTTCTTTTTGGTAAGTCTGACTAGGGGGTTATCAATTTTATTAATTCTTTCAAAGAACCAGCTCCTTGTTTCATTGATCTGTTCTACAGTTTTTGGTTTTTATTTATTTTGCTATCATTGATTTCTGCTCTAATCTTTATTATTTCCCGTCTTCTGTTGGTTTGGGGCTTTGTTTGCTGTTCTTTTTCTGTCTCTTTAAGGTGTAAGGTTAGGTTGTGTATCTGAGACCTTTCTTTCTTCTTTAGAAAGGCCTGGATTGCTATATACTTTCCTCTTATGACCACCTTTGCTGCGTCCCAGAGGTTTCGGGGTGTGGTGTTATCATTTTTATTGGCTTCCATGTACTTTTTAATTTCCTCTTTAATTTCTTGGTTAACCCATTCATTCCTTAGGATGTTCTTTGATCTCCAAGTATTCGTGATCTTTCCAAATATTTTTCTTGCGGTTGATTTCGAGTTTCATAGCACTGTGGTCTGAAAATATACACTGAATGATCTCGATCTTTTTGAACTTGTTGAGGGCTGATTTGTGTCCCAGTATTATCTATTCTGGAGAATGTTCCATGTGCACTGGAGAAGAATGTGTATTCTGTTGCTTTAGAATGAAATATTCTGAATGTATCTGTTAAGTCCATCCTGTCCAGTGTGTCAAAGTCTTTGTTTCTTTGTTGATTTTCTGCTTAGATCTGTGCATTGCTGTAAGTACAGTGTTGAAGTCCCCTACTATTATGGTAATATTATCAATGAGTTTGTGATTGATTTATATATTTGGGTATGTTAAGGGAATAAATGTTTACAATTGTTAGATCTTCTTGATGGATAGACCCCTTAATTATGATATAATGCCCTTCTCTTCATCTCTTGTTACAGCCTTTATTTTTTAATGTTTTTATTTATTTTTGAGAGAGAGAGACAGAGCATGAGTGGAGGAGGGGCAGAAAGGAGGAGACACAGAATCTGAAGCAGGCTCTAGGCTCTGAGCTGTCAGTACAGAGCCCAATGCAAGGCTCAAACTCATGAACATTGAGATCATGACCTGAGCCAGAGTCAGATGCCCCTACAGTCTTTATTTTAAAATCTAGTTTGTCTGATGTAAGTATGGCTAGTCCGACTTTGTTTTGTCACCTATCAGCAGATAGATGGTTCTCCATCCCCTTAGTTTCAATCTGAAGGTGTCTTTAGGTCTAAAATGGGTCTTTGTAAACAGCATGTAGATGGATCTTGTTTTCTTAACCATTCTGATACCCTAGATCTTTTTTTTTTTTCAACGTTTTTTTTTTTTTTTTTTGGGACAGAGAGAGACAGAGCATGAACGGGGGAGGGGCAGAGAGAGAGGGAGACACAGAATGGGAAACAGGCTCCAGGCTCCGAGCCATCAGCCCAGAGCCTGACGCGGGGCTCGAACTCACGGACCGCGAGATCGTGACCTGGCTGAAGTCGGACGCTCAACCGACTGTGCCACCCAGGCGCCCCAACCCTAGATCTTTTGATTGAAGCATTTAGTCTATTGACATTTAGAGTGGGTACTGAAATAATTTAGTGCCATTGTGTTACCTGTAGAGTTGGAGTTTCTGGTGGTGTTCTCTGGTCCTTTCTTGTCTTTGTTGCTTTTGGTCTTCTTTGTTTTGTTACACCTTTTCTCCCCTCAGAATCCCCCTTAAAATTTATTGCAGTGCTGCTTTAAGTGATCATGAACTCCTTTAGTTTTTGTTTGTATGGGAAACTCTTTATCTCTCCTTCTATTTTGAATGACAGCTTTCCTGGATAAAAATTTCTTGGCTGCAGATTTTTCCAATTCAGCATGTTGAATATATCCTGCCACTCCTTTCTGGCCTGCCAAGTTTCTGTGGATAGGTCTGCTGTAAACCTTATCTGTCTTCCCTTATTGGTTAAAGACTTTTTTCCCTTGCTACTTTCATAATTCTTTCCTTACAAAAGAAAAGTGTGTTTTGACTAGGATATGCCTTGTCAGTGGTTGGTTTTTGTTGAATCTAATGGGAGTTCTCTGTGAATCTTGGATTTTGATGTCTTTGTCTTTCCCCAGATTAGGAAAGTTTTCCACTATAATTTGCTCACATAAACCTTCTACCCTTTTTCTCTCTTTATCTTCTGGGACTCCTATGATTCAGATGTTATTCCTTTTTAGTAAGTCACTGAGTTCTCTAAGTCTTGTATCGTGCTCTTTTGCCTTAGTTTCCCTTTTTTTTCTGCTTCATTAGTCTCCATAATTTTGTCTTCTATATCACTGATTCGCTGCTCTGCTTGTTCCATCCTTGCCAACCATAGCATCCATTCGAGATTGCATCTTGGTTATAACATTTTTTATTTCCTCCTGACTATATTTTACTTCTTCATCTCTGCAGAAAGGGAGTCAATGCTTTTTTCAATGCCAGCTAGTATTCTTATTGTTGTGATTCTAAATTCTCGTTCAGACATCTTGCTTATATCTGTGTAGATTAAGCCCCTGTCATTTCTTCCTGTTCTTATGGGGTGAATTCCTTTGTTTTGTCATTTTGGAGGAAGAATAAGAATATAATAAAATTAAAATTAAAAAATTAAAATCAATACAAAAAAATCAAATGAAGCTTGATCCTAGGTGGGTTTTCATCTGGTTGTTGAAAGAAGCTTGATAGGATAGAGAAAAGGAGGAGGGGGGGAGAAAAGGAAAAATTAAGAAAAACCTTAAATTAAAAAAAATAGAATAAAATGAAATGAAATAGAATTTAGAAATTTACAAAAAAACATAGTGAAAAGAACTAAAGAAAAAAATGTTTTGAGAAAATGAAACAAAATTTTTCTATTTCTGTGCCCAAGAAGAAAAGAAAAAAACAATTTCAACAACAGCAAAAGAAAAAAAAAAGACCAGCAAACAGAATGAAACCTGAATGAAATTACATCCAGTTTCCCCTAGAACTTAAACTGTGAAGCACTTTATAGTCTGTACACAAAGCAGGTGGAGGAATTTGTGGTGGTCTTCTAGGGCATGTGCTTGGTGGGCACAGTTGTAATGGCTTCATTCTCCACTAGGTAGCACTTCTTAGCTTACTGGAGTGGATCAGTGTGGTGCGTGTGTATGTGTATGCTCATGTGTGGGAGAGGTGAAAATGACTTCACCCAGCTTCCCAGCCTCTGCCACAGGACCTCTGCACTCTCACCAACCTGCAGTCAAGCACCCCTCCTTTGTCTCTGGCTTCTGACCATTCTCCACTTCTACTCTGTTTGCATCCAAGCCGTCAGCCTGCCAGGCGGCACCTGCCTCCTGAATTTTATCTCAGATGGGGCTGTGTTTCCAAACCCCTCACTTTTGAGAACACTGTGGTTTGGACCTGCTCTGACCCTCTGGGGGAGGGTCTCTGAAGCAATTGCCGGGTGCCAGCTTGCCCCCGGGAATGTTCCTGTGATCACCCTGTGGCAAAGGTTCAGAGATTGGGGCCAGGTGCCTGCTTGCCCCAGAAAAAGTTTGTTCAATCAAGCAGTGGCAGTGGTTCAGAGATTATAGCAAATCATAACACACAATTGGCGCCAGGTTTCACTGCACCCTGGCTTCTTTGCTCCAATACCAGAAAACATGGCTGTTCTCCAGGGTCCACTGGGACTTTTGCTTGTGTGGAGGCCATATGGCCTTTACCAAATGCCCTCCTAGCAGAAGAATGGCTTCTCCCCATGTAACCCACAGACTCCTGGGAACTTGCTCCATGCCCTTCCTCCCTACCAGAGTACCACTAGGTATGAAGCTCTGGAATTTACAACTCTGGGCTCCCCATTTACAGAGTCCTAATGGTATTGAAACCCTCTCCTTGGGGCACCTGGGTGGCTTGGTCGGTTAAGCATCCAACTTCGGCTCAGGTCATGATCTTGCAGTCCGTGAGTTCGAGCCCCGCATCGGGCTCTGTGCTGACAGCTCAGAGCCTGGAGCCTGTTTCAGATTCTGTGTCTCCCTCTCTCTGTGACCCTCCCCCGTTCATGCTCTGTCTCTCTCTGTCTCAAAAATAAATAAACGTTTAAAAAAAAAAAAAGAAACCCTCTCCTTTCTCCCCATCAATGGTTTTGGGAAACAGATTTCTTGTTCAGTCCCTTGTTAGTGTTTCCACTCTTTCTCTTTCTCTCCAGCTACTTTCAGTGAGAGTGATTTTCGTGTAATCTCCTTTCTCTGTCCTCTTTCCACAAAAACAGCTCCCTATCCTCCACAGCTTCTGTCTCCCCCAATTCACCTCTGTGCTGCACACCTGCTGAGTTGTGTAGCTCAAGTTATGCAGATTGTTGGGTTAAGCCTCAGATCAATTTCCTAGATGTTCAACTTGGTTTGGTGCTGATCTAGCTGCATTTCAGGAAGGAGAGAAGCTGAGAACATCCCTGCTGTTCCACCATCTTGACTCTACTTTGATTTTAGAAACACCATGTCAATCCCTTATCACTTCTTTTGTTTTTATTTTTAATTTAAATTTTAATTCACTAATATACAATGCAATATTGGTTTCAAAAGTAGAATTCAGTGATTCATCACTTCCATACAACACCCAGATATTATTATGCCTTTTGCCACTGGAAGAGCACAGATAAGTGCTATTAATTCAGTTTTTTGGGCAGAAGTATGTGTTGGAAAGGATTTTGCCTCAATGGTGTTAGTTAAGCTAACTATAGCATATCCAGCTTTTGTTTCTCCCTTATCCATGAAGTTACTGCCATCTGTAAGCCAATTATTTGCATTTTCAACAAGGGAATCTCTTAAATCTGGTCTGCTGGAATAAACAAGATCGATAATCTCTGAGCAGTCATGTTCTAGCATAGAAGTATGATGGTCGGGCCCAGGCATAAGGGTAGCTGGGTTTAAAGTCTGACCAGTTGTGGGGCGCCTGGGTGGCGCAGTCGGTTAAGCGGCCGACTTCAGCCAGGTCACGATCTCGCGGTCCGTGAGTTCGAGCCCCGCGTCGGGCTCTGTGCTGACAGCTCGGAGCCTGGAGCCTGTTTCCGATTCTGTCTCTCCCTCTCTCTCTCTGCCCCTCCCCCGTTCATGCTCTGTCTCTCTCTGTCCCAAAAATAAAAAAATAAAAAAAAATAAAAAATAAAAAAAAAAGTCTGACCAGTTGTAAGTATTATTTCAGGTATGTCTAAAGGCATAGCCTGGTATTAAGTAAGCCAGCCTCCAGTCATCCATTGGTGGCCTTTGGTCTCTCGGACACTTTGGACCTGATTTAGAGTCATCACTGTTAAGGACTGTCCATATTAAATCTTGGAGCTTTTTCTACAAGGACTGTTTCCACCACTGATCAGAGAAAGACCAGCCACCCTTGTTCTACATTATCAAGTGGCTTTGAAAACTAGCCCACTGTCTTATTTCATTTTCTAATTTCTGGGTAAGAAAATCCTGTCCCTGTTTTTCTCTCACCTATAAAGTGGAAGGTCTTTCTAAATTTGGTAAAGCCAAAGCTGGGGTTGATGAAAGCTTAGCTTTTAATGTTTGAAAGGCCTTCTTCTGGGCTTAGGCCAGAGTAAAGGTTTTTCATTAGGGCCTTGAACCGAGTCATGCAATGTTCGGGCCAACAGTCCAAATCCAGGAATCCATTAGTGGAAAAAACCCACCATACCTAGGAAAGTACAGAGTTGTTTTTTGGAGTTGGGGATCCAAGATCTAATAAAGCTTTTTTTCTGTCAGTAGACAGGGTACAATGACCTGGTGTTAGTTCATGTCCCAGATACTGGACTTTTTGTTTAGATATTTGTGCCTTTTTGGGAAAGACAGGATACCTATCCTGCCTGCCAAGAAATTAGAGTTACAAAATTACTATCAGATGTTTCTTTTGTGGGACTACAGATTAAAAGATCATCCTATAGTCCCTTGAGGCAAGGTTATATCATGTATGTCTTTGCTAAGTGCAGCCCTGAATGGGTGAGGACTCTGCTAAATCCCTGCAGCAAGACCACCCACGTTAATTGAGCAGCCTGTGGGTTTAAAGGCTAGGCCCATTCAAAAGCAAATAGTGGCTGTGTTTCTTCACTTACAGGGCTAGAATAGACAGCATCCTTTAAATCAATTGGCATCACCAGGGACTGAATAAGAATAGTATATGGATTTGGCACAATGCAATGGATAGGTACATCTATTTCATTTATTGCTCTTAAGTCTTGTACCATTCAATATTCTCCATTTGCCTTCTTTACTGGTAAAATTTGAATGTTAAAAGGATAGTCACAAGGCCTTAACATACCATGTTTGAGAAACTTACCAATGAGGTTCGTAGTCCAACTCTTGCCTCAGGATTTAAGGGATATTTTTTATGAAGTATGGTGGTTGGGTCTTTTAAGGTCACTTTAACTGGTTGGGCTTTAAGAGCCTATCCTGGAACATCACATTCCCAGACCTGTGGATTTGCTTCCTTCCAGGTATTAGAAGGGTTATCAGGGTAAGGTTTTAATTCTCTAGATGTTAAAGAGAACAAGCCATCTTCCTCAAGCAAATCTGCTCCCTAGTTTATATATGAAGTCTCATCCAAGTAATGGAGTGATGCAAGACAGAAGAACTAGAAAAACATGAGTTTACTAGCTGACTTTTGTATTTGCAAATTAAAGCCATTCCCTGAAGGCGTCTTTGAGTTTGCCTCTCAATACCAGGAATTTTATGGTTAGAAATTCTGGTAGGACCAGAGTGCTGGATAAGAATAGTCTAAGCAGATCCTGTATCAGTAAGGAAATTGATAAACTTAGCTTCCACATCCAAAGTAATCAGGGCTCAGTCATCTTGATGTCAAAGGCAGCCCAACCAGCCTCAGAAGCCCCCTCATGCCAGATGCTCAGGTTCCTGCTCTCAGGTGGGGAAGTGAGTTCCTGTCTTCCTGTCTCTGGAGTGGGAACAGTCTTTCTTCCAATGTCCTTCTTCCTTACAGGCAGGATATGGCCCTGGTGGAGAGACTTTGTTTGGACATTGCTCCGATGTCCAATATGACCACACCTATAGTATGGGGTCTTACCTGGTCCTTTATTTGATGATGCCTTTTTCTTTGGCCTATGGTTAGTCTGGCATTGTGGAGAATCCTCAATAGGGTCAGCTAATATATAAGCCTGTATT
The DNA here is from genome assembly GCF_028018385.1 of Neofelis nebulosa. NCBI lineage: Eukaryota > Metazoa > Chordata > Mammalia > Carnivora > Felidae > Neofelis > Neofelis nebulosa. The sequence goes on from NC_080798.1 coordinate 2,889,638, forward strand.
TTACCCTGCAATTTAGGTCTCCAGTCCTTCTCCTGTCTTAAAGCCATATCTCTATTATTAAAAAACTCCAGTAGCTATCTCTGGTAGGTGCTAGGTGGGGGGTTTGAGGGCCTAAAGCCATTTTAGTCCATTTTTGACAGATGTCACATGCCAATTCACTTATAAAATGGATGTTTGATATAGTTGTTCCCTCGGGTGAAGTTGGGTCCAGATTTGTATATTTACATATGGCTTATATCAAGTGACCATGAGATAGAGCTGGATTCTCATCAGCTCCTAGAGTAACTTTCTGAATTTTATCAAAGTTGACAGGTTTAGAGAGTCTCCTTTTTTCATTCCTTCTATAAAACTAGTGATTATATGGTCTTGTCTTTACCTTCCCTATCTTCTGGATAATTTGAACATGGTTTGGTATTTGGAACAGCAGTGACCCCTACCACATAGAGATCTCTATCTTTGGCTGCTAGTCTGTCAGCAAATTCTTGAGCCCTTGCGTAGATATGGTTCTTTTCCTCAAGGGTGCAACAACAAATTTATATAATGGATCTATCTTGCCTGGTCAAATCAAACATAATGGATAATTATTGAACACCCTCAAGAAATTGAGAAGTGTTTTTGGCATATTGTCCTAATTGTTTTATCTGAGCCAAGACTGCCATGGAGAACCCAACGTTGACTCTGATAGTGCCCATCTCTCTACTAACAACCCCTTAAGAGGATGGAATCCAGATTTAGGTAGAACTCCCAGAAGATAGGGAGCCCTGCATCTGGCATGTCCAGCCCAGCAGGACCAAAGGGGTCTTGGGGCTTGTAAGGAGGAGGGACAGTAACAGAATCAATGTCCCCTTTGTTGAAACTGGCCAGTGGTTCCTCTGTGGTCCAGGTTTGTTAAGAGAAAGGTGTCTCTTTAGACAATCATCCAATATGTTGAGAGAGGGGTTATTAACCTGGTTTGTAGCTAGATACATTCTGCAAGAAGCCCTTTGCCCTTAGAAGATCTCATTGGTATATAGTAATAACATTTATTGTCCCATTAATGGGCCATTTTTCCTCATCTAGGGAATACTGAGGCTATGCATTATTGCAGAAGATGAGCCTTCTTTTTTTTTTTTCAATATATGAAGTTTATTGTCAAGTTGGTTTCCATACAACACCCAGTGCTCATCCCAAAAGGTGCCCTCCTCAATACCCATCACCCACCCTCCCCGCCCTCCCATCCCCCATCAACCCTCAGTTCTCAGTTTTTAAGAGTCTCTTATGCTTTGGCTCTCTTCCACTCTAACCTCTTTTTTTTTTCCTTCCCCTCCCTCATGGGTTTCTGTTAAGTTTCTCAGGATCCACATAAGAGTGAAACCATATGGTATCTGTCTTTCTCTGTATGGCTTATTTCACTTAGCATAACACTCTCCAGTTCCATCCATGTTGCTACAAAGGGCCATATTTCATTCTTTCTCATTGCCACGTAGTATTCCATTGTGTATATAAACCACAATTTCTTTATCCATTCATCAGTTGATGGACATTTGAGGCTTCTTTAAATCTTACAACCCAAATTGGTTTCAATGGGTTAAGAGATACCCACGGGGCTGGGGGGGACCTTTGGGGACTCAAGAGTAAAATCCCATGTTTCTATAAAAGTGGGCAAGTCCATTACCATAATACCCCCCAACTCCTGGGTGGCATCCCACTCAGGTTAATGTCAACTGTTCCCAGTGTTCCAAGCAACAGAGGCATCCCTCAAAAAGCCATTATAAGAACTGGTTTGTTTACTGAAGGGATATCAATGCTCCTTCACTTCCCTATTGTAGGTTCTGGTAGATGCACCTGCTGTTTTAAGCCATGGAGATGCCAAGAGTTTTCAGGGAGAAATACCTAATGTGACAATTTAAGTAGTCTGTAAAGGACATTTATGAAGAATAGTAAAGATGGAAATCCAGCATGGCCTAAGTGACATTCCAATACATGTAGTCTTTTACAGCTGAATTCCCCAGGAAACCATCACTGGTTGTGTTTTTAACTCAATCCAGTACTGGTGTCAGCTGGCTCTGAGCAGAGGTCTCACAGCCAGATGTAGCTTAGACCAGAGATGTGGAGGAGATCACATTAGACCAATGGGGAGGAAACCTTACATAAGAGTCTTAAGATTGGCAGCCATTCTAGTGACTTAGGTGACTGTCCTATGCTCAAGAAAAACAGCTGTATAAAAGAAAAGAAAGAGCAGGCATCAAGTTTCTTGGTCCTATTACCATTCCATCCAGGGTACTAGCTCCCAGTCAAAAGGCAAACCTTTATTTTATCCTCTAGGGTTTTGATGGTTTCCTGTATCACATTTAGGTCTTTCATCCATTTTGAGTTTCTTTTCGTGTATGGTGTAAGAAAGTGGTCTAGTTTCGTTCTTCTGCATGTTGCTGTCCAGTTCTCCCAGCACCATTTACCAAAGAGACTGTCTTTTTTCCATTAGATACTCTTTCCTGCTTTGTCAAAGATTAGTTGGCCATACATTTGTGGGTCAAATACTGGTTTCTCTATTCTGTTCCATTAGTCTATGTGTCTGTTCTTGTGCCAGTACCATACTGTGTTGATGATTACAGCTTTGTAGTAGAGGCTAAAGTCTGGGATTGTGATGCCTCCCACTTTGGTTTTCTTTTTCAACGTAACTTTGGCTATTCGGGGTCTTTTGTGGTTCCATACAAATTTTAGGATTGTTTGTTCTAGCTTCAAGAAGAATTCCAGTGCAATTTTGCTTGGGAATGCATTGAATGTGTAGATTGCTTTGGGTAGTATCAACCTTCTAACAATATTTGTTCTTCCAATCCATGAGTGTGGGGTGTTTTTCCACTTCTTTGGATCTTCAATTTCCTTCATAAGTTTTCTATAGTTTTCAGCATACAGATCTTTTACAACTTTGGTTAGGTTTATTCCTAGGTATTTATGATTCTTGGTGCAATTATAAATGGGAATGATTTCTTGATTTCTCTTTCTGTTGCTTCATTATTGGTGTATAGAAATGCAACCGATTTCTGTGCATTGACTGTGTATCCTGTGACTTTGCTGAATTCATGGATCAGTTCTAGCAGCTTTTTGGTGGAATCTTTTCGGTTTTCCATATAGAGCATCATGTCCTCTGCAAAGAGGGAAGGTTTGACTTCCACCTTGCCAATTTGGATGCTTTTTATTCCTTTGTGTTGTCTGATTGCTGAGGCTAGGACTTCCAACACTATGTTAAACAACAATGGTAAGAGTGGACATCCCTGCTGTGTTCCTGATCTCAGGAGGAAAACTCTCAGTTTTTCCCCAATGAGGATGATATTAGCTGTGGCTTTTTCATATATGACTTCCTCAGCCACAGCAATTTCTTGCTTGACACATCTCCGAAGCCAATAGAAATAAAAACGAAAATGAACTATTGGGACCTCATCAAGATAAAAAGCTTCTGCACTGCAAAGGAAACAATCAACAAAACTAAAAGGCAACCGACAGAATGGGAGAAGATATTTGCAAATGACATGTCAGATAAAGGATTAGTATCCAAAATCTATAAAGAACTTGCCAAACTCAATACACAAAAAACAAATAACTCTGTGGAGAAATGGGCAGAAGACATGAATAGACACTTTTCCAAAGAAGACATCCAGATGGCCAACAGACACACGGAAAGATGTTCAACGTCACTCATCATCAGGGAAAAACAAATCACAAACAAACCACAGTGAGCTACCACCTCACATCAGTCATAGTGGCTAAAATTAACAACTCAGGAAACAACATGTTTTGGCAAGGATGTGGAAAAAGGGGAACACTTTTGCACCACTGATGGGAATGCAAACTGGTGCAGCCACTCTGGAAAACAGTATGGAGGTTCCTCAAAAAATTAAAAATAGAACTACCCTATGACCCAGTAATTGTACTACTAGGAATTTATCCAAAGGATGCAAAAATGCTGATTCAAAGGGGCGCAGGCACCCCAATGTTCATAGCAGCATTATCAACAATAGCCAAAGTATGGAAAGAGCACAAATGTCCATTGATGGATGAATGGATAAAGATGTGGTATATATATACAATGACTCATAATGTACCTCTCATATACTTGTTGGCCATTTGTATGTTTACTTTAAAAAATTGTCTGGGGCCCCTGGGTGGCTCAGTCAGTTAAGTATCCAACTCTTTATTTCAGCTCAGGTCATGATCTCACAGTTCGTGGGATTGGGCTCAGTGCTGACAGCATGGAGCCTGCTTGGGATCTCTCTCTCCCTCTCTGCCCCTCCCCCTGCACTCATGCACTCTCATGTGCTCACTCTCTCTTAGATAAACATTTAAAAAATTAAAAAGAGCTCATCTGATCCTTTGCCATTTTTAATTTTTTTTTGCTACTGAATTATAGGAGTGCCTTATATATTTTCAATATTTACCCACTATGAAATATACAGTTTGTAAATATTTTCTCCTATAGGTTATGTTTTCATTTTGTTGATTATTTTTACCTTTACTGCCTGTGCTTTTGTTGTCACATCCAAAAATTATTGCCAAGATCACTGCCTGTGCTCACTTCAGCACATACACTAAAATTGCCAAGAAAACTGCCAGTAAGCTTTTCCCCTAGGTTTTCTTCTAAGAGTTTTATAGTTTTTAGTCTTACATTTAAATCTCTAATCTAAGTCAATTTTTGTGACTGGTATAGATAAGGATCCAATTTCATTCTTGAGCATGTGGATATTTAGTTTTCCCAACACCATTTATTGAAGATACTATCTTTTTGTCATTTGTGTATTCTTGGTGCACATGTTACAGATGAGCTGACATATGCATGGGTTTATTTCAGGGTTCTTCATCTGTTCCATTGGTGTATGTGTCTGCTCTTATACCAGTACCACACTGTTTTCATTACTGTAGCTTTGCAATGTAATTTGTAATCAGAAAGTATGATCCCTTCAATTTCGTTCTTTCTTAAGATTGCTTTGTCTATTAAGAGTTTTGGCAGTTCCATATGAATTTTAGGATTGTTTTTTCTATTTCTGAAACATGTCTTTGGAATTTGATAGCAATCTACAGATTCAGTGCAATCCCTTTGGGTAGTATGAACATGTTTTCCAGTTTTATTGAGATATGAACATAATGTTGTAAGTTTAAGGTGTCCACCATGTTGACTTGATAATTTGCAAAATGATTACCACCATAGCAATGACTAATACCTCCATCCCATCACATAATTACTGTTTTTTGGTGGGTTTTTTTTTTCTAGAGAAAGAGAGCATGAGCCAGGGAGGGACAGAGGGAAAGAATATTAAGCAGGCTGCACACCCAGTGAGAGCCTGATGGATCTCAAGACCATGAGACACAACCTGAGCCAAAATCAAGAGTCAGCTTCTTAACTGACTGAGCCACCCAGGTGCCCCAACTGTTTCTTTTTTTATGGTGAGAACATCTACAATCTATTCTCCTAGCGACTTAGAGTATATAAAATACATCATTAGCTATAGTCACCATGCTATATATTAGATCCCTAGAACTCATTTATCTTATAAGTGAAAGTTTGTACCCTTTGACCAAGATCTCTCCATTTCCTTCACTCCCCAGCCCCTGTTAACCACTTTACTCTGAGTTTGGATTTTTTATATTCCCCATATAAGTGATATCCCACAGTATTTGCCTTTCTCTAATTTATTTCACTTAGCATATACTCTCAGGTTTCATCCAATTTGGTGCAAATAGCAGAATGTACTTCTTTTAACAGGGCTGAATATTTTATATATGTACATATGTGCATATTTATACACACACATACATATTCAAATATAGAGCACACACAGCGCATCCTTATCCACTCATTGTTGGCCCTTAGGTTGTTTCCATATCTTGACTGCTGTGAATAATGCTGCAGTAAATAGGGGGATGCATATAGCTCTTCAAGTTCCTGTTTTTCTTTTCGATGGCTATATACCCAGAAGTAGGACTGCTGGATTGTATGGTGGATTTTTTTGGGTTTTGGTTTTGTTTTGGTTTTTGGTTTTGTTTTTTAAGGAGCCTCTAGACCAACTTCTACAGTGGTTCTATCAATTTACATTCCCACCAATTTTGCATAATGCCAACACTCGTTATCTCTTGTCTTCTTGGTGGTAACCATTCTAGCAGGTGTGAGGTAAGATCTTTCTTGTGGTTTGGATTTGCATTTCCCTGGTGATTAGAATTTTTGAGCACTTTTTTTTATAAATCTGTTGGCTGTTTATAGATCTTCTTTGAAAAGAAGTCTATTCAGTTCCTCTGCCCAGTTTTATATCAGGTTGGTTGTTAAGTTGTGTGAGTTCTTTATATATTTTGGATATTAACCCCTGATCAGATATGTGACTTATGAATGTTTTCTTCCATTATGTAGGTTTTCTTTTCATTTTGTTGGTTGTATCTGTTGTGCACAAACTTCTTAGTTTGGTGAAGTCCTTATTTTTGCTTTTGCTGCTTGTTTGTGGGAAAAGAAAAAACTCTGCTAAGACCAGTATCAAGGAGATGTTTCCTTATGTTTCCTTCTAGGAGTTTCATGGCTTCAAGTCTTTTGTTTAAGCCTTTAATGCATTTTGTGTTAATTTTTCAGTGATTTAAAATAAGTGTCCAGAGACTATCTTTTCCCCATTGAGATTCTTGGCTCCCTTGTTGAAAATTAGTTGACTCTATATGCTTGGGTTTATTTCTGGACTTTCTATTTTGTGCCATTGGTGTATGTGTCTCTTTTTATGCCAGTACCATAATATTTTAATATTTTTGCTGTTGGAAATGGGTTGTTTTTCTTTTTCAGACGTTTTGTTGTTAATGTATAGAAACAAAACTATGTTTGGTAGGTTGGCTTTGGTATCCTGCAACATTACTGAATTCATTGGTTGGGGGTTTTTTGGGTGTTTTTTTTTTTTTTTGGTAGACTCTAGGAATTTTTATATATAAGATCATATTATCTGCAAACAGAAAATGATACTTCTTCTTGCCTAATTCCTCTGGCTAGGACTTACAGTACTATGTTGAATAAAAGTGGTGAGGGTGGAAATCCTTGTTTTTTCCTGATCTTAGAGGAAAAGCTTCCAGCTATTGATCATTAAGTATGACAGCTGTGGGTCTGTCAAATGTGGCCTTTAGTATGACCAGGCACATTTCTTCTATATCCGATCTATTTTTTATCATGAAAGGAAGTTATATTTTGTCAAGTTTTTTTTCTGTATTTATTAAAATGGTTATGATTTTATCTTTCATTCTATTAATGTGGTATATCACGTTTATTGATTTACATACTATATTGAACCATCCTTGCATCCCAGGGATGAATCCCACTTTATTATGATATATGATCCTTTTAATATGCTGTTGAATTTGGTTTGTGTGTCTATGTTTATCAGGAATATTGTCATGTAGTTTTTTTTTTTTTGTTAGTTTTATTTTTGAGAGGCAGAGAGAGACAGAGTGCATGTGGGGGAGGGGCAGAGAGAGAGGGAGACACAGAATCTGAAGCAGGCTCCAGGCTCTGAGCTGTCAGCACAGAGCCCAATGTGGGGTTCAAACTTATGAACCGTGAGATCAAGACCTGAGCTGAAGTTGGATGCTTAACCAACTGAGTCACCCAGGCACCCCTCTAATTTTCTTTTCTTGCAATATGTTTATCTGGCTTTGGTATGAGGGTAATTCATGCCTTGTAAAAGGAGTTTAGAAGTATTCATCTGGTAGAATTCACCCATGAATGTTTCTTTCTTGGGCTTTTCTTTGTTAGAAGGTTTTAGATTATTGTCTTAATCTCCTTAATTGTTACTGGTCTGTTTGTATTTTCTTTTTCTTCATAATTTAGCCTTGGTAGATTGTACACTTCTGAGAATTTATCCAGTTTTTCTAGGTTATCCAAATTGTTGTGTATAACTGTCCAAAGTAGTCTCAAATAATGCTTTGTGTTTCCATTTTATTATTTGAGTTTCTCACTTTTTCCTTATTTTCTTTCTTTAAAAAAATCAAATGTATACCTATTCCAAGTTAATGAAAACCAATAAGTCCTCTATGGCTTAACCATGGTTCCAAGAGGCAGAAAAAAAGGGGGGGGGGCTCTCTCAAGATCTAAAGCGGTCTCCAAAAGCACGCAAAAGAAAGAGAAGCTGCCGGGGCGCCTGGGTGGCGCAGTCGGTTAAGCGTCCGACTTCAGCCAGGTCACGATCTCGCGGTCCGTGAGTTCGAGCCCCGCGTCAGGCTCTGGGCTGGTGGCTCGGAGCCTGGAGCCTGTTTCCGATTCTGTGTCTCCCTCTCTCTCTGCCCGTCCCCCGTTCATGCTCTCTCTCTCTGTCCCAAAAATAAATTAAAAACGTTGAAAAAAAAAAAAAAGAAAAAGAAAAGAAAGAGAAGCTGCCTTTAGGAATTGTCTATTATTGTAGGATGTTAGCTGCAACTATGGTGCAACCACATTTTTGTTCAGACACATTCCTCAGGCTACCAACCTGATGTTTAGCCACTTATAGATGTAGGCCCAGCTGCAGGAGGCTGAAAGTCAAGCCAAGCCCCCACTCACCGAATGAGACAAACAAGAAAGTAATAGCTGTACCACGATGGGAAGGGATGACAACTAAGGAGCATCCAAAACCAAATTTACACAAGTCACAGTCCAAATGCTTTTTTCCCCTGCCAATCTGAATTGGGAAGAAAGGGGCAATTTTTACCTTCTTTTTCAATTGGACACTACAAGAAGAGATCTTGGGGAAGGATAATTTTCTCCTCTATTCATCTTGAGTTCTTGGTTGAAGTTCTGTAATAAATGACAGATTAACAAGAAAAAATAACACACATAATAACATGTATATCTCCCATACACATGGGAGAAGCTCAGGTATGAATGACTGAAAGAGAGTACTTAAAACTCAGGTTTATGTAGAATCTTCAACCAGGAACAATAAATTTGTAGAGGAATAACAGGAGAAAAAAATGGTTTTAGTGATCTAAGGGCAACAAACTATAGGAAGGTAAATATATAGGATACAAAGGTAGATAAATGTAGATTCCTCTAGTGCTGTCTCTAGGCAGATATAAGGGTCTAACGTTGACTCTGATGGTTAATTTTGCCCTCTCTGATAGGGGATGAGGGACACCTTTGAACATTTATTTCCTGCTTTTAGGCAAATAGGGAGGGTAGAATTTTGTATCTGATACTTAACTGTCTTTAGTTCAAATTAATCCTTATGTCAAACTGGTATAATTTGGGATGGCATATTCTGGTTTACTTCAGTTTTAGTCTTTGTTACCTCTAGATTTTGAATCCTACTGAACCAAGTCTTCTTCCAAGAGGAAGCTAAACAGGAATTTATTCATATTGTCTTTTCATACATGTACAGTTAGTTTTCGTATACTTAGATCACTGATCCACTATTCTTAGGTATTGTGTAATAAATATAATTTTTCCAAATGCATACCAAGTTGTTATAGCACTTTTATGAATGAGCCTATTAAAAAAGTAAATCCCTCCCTCAAATAAGTAAGAAAGTAAATTCCCATCACATACTCTCTTGCTGGCAAAGATACCAGTATCATGTGAAAGGATGGGTATTAAAGTCCCTAGGTGGTAGCTACTTCAAAACTCACTGGACACAGGGGCTCCTGGGTGGCTCAGTCGGTTAAGCATCCAACTTTGGCTCAGGTCATGATTTCACCGTTCATGGGTTTAAGCCCCGTGTTGGGCTCTGTGCTGACAGCTCAGAGCCTGGAGCCTGCTTCAGATTCTGTGTCTCCCTCTCTCTCTGCTCATCGACGCTTTCACTCTGTATGCATGTCTCTTTCTCTCAAAAATAAACATTAAATTTTTTTTAAAAAACTGAATACTTAAAATTTAGGAGCATTTAAACATCTTAAATTTAAATGGCAAAAATGAGTTGTACCAGTGTTTCTTGGCACATGGAAAAGTTCATCTTAAAATGATTGCATAAATCATCAACTTCTGGAGGGATGGACTTGGTTTTATTCCTTTTGCCACAAAATGAAACTAATCCCCCACACACACACACTGAAGGAATGGCAATTAGTATTCCTGGAATATGGCTATGAAAAAATAATCCTTTTCATTTGTTCTCTTTTCTACCTATGACCACAGTAAATTATGATCTTGGTTTGAGGACACTCTTGCATGGATGGAAAGAGGCATGGAGTTCTTTGTATTAACATCCTATGAAGAACTCCAGACGGTAATTCTCTTTCTCTGCCCCTCTGAGAGTCAGCCATATTTCCCTCTCCTTTACTAGATATCTCTTCCCTTCCTCATACAAAGGCATTCTTGGGAGGTAGTGGTTAAGAGCTGGACTCTCAGAGTCAGGCTGCCTGCCATTGGCTGGGTAACCATTAAAAGTTCTTAACCACATTTGCCTCAGTATCTTACTCATCAAACTGGGTAACAATAGTTACGGGCTTATTGAGCTGTGAGAATCAAGTGAAAAGAGTCTAGACTAGGGTCTAGCATGGTGTATGTGTTTAATAACAGCCACATCATTACTACAGATGTGTATTTCTTCCGATGGTTTCTCCAATTTTAGGATAAGGCAATCTCAAGGATTTAGAATGGCATCCTAGAACTTCTTATTCTACTTCTGTATTTAGGCACATTCTTCAACAGCACAGTGTGTGCCTATTACATGGAAATTATTTCCACACAAAGCTGACTCCAACACGACACCTCCCACATCTCACCATCATATACCATATGTACATAGACACCTTTACTCATTTCCAACTTGGGGACCATACACAATTAGATTGACTCTAGGAGTGCCAATCTAGGCAAAAGCTATTCCACATAAACTTTCAGACATTGGTCCAGGTTAGGTTTCTCAAACTAGAATTTTCAGAAGAACAGGTGGTGTTGAGGGTGTAGACAGGAATGAAGCCACTGTAGACTATATTACATGCAACCATTCTAGTGCCAATAACAGTAGCCAATGTACATCTAACCTTTCCCCGTATCATAGGTTCTTCTGTTAACCAATCTATACCAATCTACTTGAGTGGCAGGGTTGGACAATAGATCCCTGGAATTTCAAGTTCTCTTTCATAATGTAGAACTGTTGCTAGAAAGTAGCTGCCCATGTAGGCACTGCATTTCCCAATCCCTCTGCCTCCATATGGGGTTATGTGGCTTGGTTTGGCCAATGGAATTTGTCTATGAAAATCTGGTGTCACTTCAAGGCAGAATGACACAAAAGCAGGATACTTCCCCCACCCACTAGTGGAAAAGAGAGAAGTGTCCATACATGGAATATAGAGCCTCAAAATAGCGGGGGAGTTGGACCATAAAAGAGAGAAGTGTCCATACATGGAGTATAGAGCCTCAAAATAGAAGGGGGGGGGGGTTGGACCATAAATCATATTAAGATGTATGCAATTAGCAGAACCCCCACTAGATTCTATGTGAGCCATGAAAAACCATGCTAAATGTTAAGTTCACAGAATTATATAAGCTACCTTCCCTGATAACATCTTCATAACCACCTTATGTTGTAGGTACTTTTGTAACTTGAATTTTACAGATTTGAAAACTGAAGCATATATAACATTAAAGAATTTCAGAGAGTTACCCAGATGTTAATTGTTCAAACTTAATTAGAATTAGAAAACCACTTGCGTAATCAGTGCTTGTAACCACTATCTGCTGACCATGTTTTATTTCTCCAGGACCTTGGGGGCAGTGTAGAGAAGAGTCATCAATTCCTTGGTTGAGAATGGAAGCCTGAAGCACTACTGAGTCAGTCCTCCAAAAACAGTTCCTTCTCACAACAAAGAAGAACAAAATGTCCAGCTATGTCACAACTGTTAGTGCTATATTGGACTTCACTAAAGCATCAATGCTGAAAAAGGGTGACAGGGTATGGTTCTGGGGCTCCAAGGTTGTATCAGAGAAATTGTTTGGTTCTATGTCTCGTGTTTTATAGGAATGTCAAAGATATGTCTTGACTGACCCATATTCAATGTTTGAGGCAGTTCGTTATTTTCAGAATAAAGACAAATGGGCCTCACAGCACCATGGGAAGGAAGGATCAGAAATACATAGCTCACCTTTTCCTCTGAATAGTAACTACCCCTGCTGAGGGCTCAGAGAACCCAGAGTATTAGGAACTTCCAGCCTATCTTGGTTAGTTAGGTGCTCTGGATTATCCATCTTCTTGTAACTTTTTTTATTTTGGAGTAATATATAACTGCTCCTTATCTACTTTTCCCCAAAGACTACATCCTTGTAGCTATAGTACAACATCAAATATAGGAACCCAGTATCACAAAAATCTATAGACCTTGAAGATTTAACTTTACATGAATTCATTTTTTAAATATGAAATTTATTGTCAAATTGGTTTCCATACAACACCCAGTACTCATCCCAACAGGTGCCCTCCTCAATACCCATCACCCACCTTCCATCAGCCCTCAGTTTATTCTCAGTTTTTAAGAGTCTCATATGGTTTGGCTCCCTCCCTCTCTTTTTTTTCCTTACCCTCCCCCATGGACTTCTGTTAAGTTTCTCAGGATCTACATACGAGTGAAAACATATGGTATCTTTCTATTTTTTGACTTATTTCACTTAGCATAACACTCTCCAGTTCCATCCAGGTTGCTACAAAAGGCCATATTTCATTCTTTCTCATTGCCATGTACTATTCCATTGTATATATAAACCACAACTTCTTTATCCATTCATCAGTTGATGGACATTTAGGCTCTTTCCATAATTTGGCTATTGTTGAAAGTGCTGCTATAAACATTGGGGTACAAATGCCTCTATGCATCAGCACTTCTGTATCCCTTGGGTAAATTCCTAGCAGTGCTATTGCTGGGTCATAGGGTAGATCTATTTTTAATGTTTTGAGGAACCTCCACACTGTTCTCCAGAGCGGCTGCACTAGTTTGCATTCCCACCAACAGTGCAAGAGGGTTCCCGTTTCTCCACATCCTCTCCAATATCTATAGTCTCCTGATGTGTTCATTTTAGCCACTCTTACTGATGTGCGGTGGTAGCTCACTGTGGTTTTGATTTGTATTTCCCTGATGAGGAGTGACGGTGAGCATCTGTTCATGTGCCTGTTGGCCATCTGGATATCTTCTTTGGAAAAGTGTCTATTCATGTCTTCTGCCCATTTCTTCACTGGATTATTTGTTTTTTGGGTGTGGAGTTTGGTGAGTTCTTTATAGATTTTGGATACTAGCCCTTTGTCTGATATGTCATTTGCAAATATCTTTTCCCATTCCATTAGTTGCCTTTTAGTTTTGTTGATTGTTTCCTTTGCAGTGCAGAAGCTTTTTATCTCGATGAGGTCCCAATAGTTCATTTTTGCTTTTAATTCCCTTGCTTTTAGAGATGTGTCAAGTAAGAAATTGTTGTGGCTGAGGTCAGAGAGGTGTTTTCCTGCTTTCTCCTGTAGGGTTTTGATGGTTTCCTGTCTCACAATTAGGTCCTTCATCCATTTTGAGTTTATTTTTGTGAATGGGTAAGAAAGTGGCCTAGTTTCATTCTTCTGCATGTTGGTGTCCAGTTCTCCCAGAACCATTTGTTAAAGAGACTGTCTTTTTTCCATTGGATATTCTTTCCTGCTTTGTCAAAGATTAGTTAGCCATACTTTTGTGGGTCCAATTCGGGAGTCTCTATTCCACTGGTCTATGTGTCTGTTTTTGTGCCAATACCATCCTCTCTTGATGATTACCACTTTGTAGGAGGGGCTCGAGTCTGGGATTGTGATGCCTCCAGCTTTGGTCTTCTTCTTCAATATTACTTTGGCTATTCGAGGTCTTTTGTGGTTCCATACAAATGTTAGGATTGCTTGTTCTAGCTTTGAGAAGAATTCTGGTGCAATTTTGATTGGGATTGCATTGAATGTGTTGATAGCTTTGGGCAGTATTGACCTTTTAACAATATTTATTCTTCCAATCCATGAGCATGGAATGTTTTTCCATTTCTTTGTATAACTTTATATGAATTCAGATATGTGTGTATTTACGTGAAATTTTATTATATATGTAGATTCTTATCACCACAAATGTCTTCCTTATGACATCTCTTTATATTCATACCCACATCTCTCCCAGCCCCATCCATAACTCAGTGATCACTAATGTATTCAACATACTTATTTTGTGATTGAGAATTTTATATAAATTAAGCAATGTAGAATGTACCTTTTGATATTGGCTTTTTTCACTCAACATAATACCCTTGAGATGCTTCCAAATTTTTACGTATATCAATTGTTCAGTTTTTTAATTGCTGAGGAGGATCCCATGGTACAGATGTATCACTCTTTATTGATCTATTAAAAGATATTTGGAGTGTTTACTCCTTTTTTTGCTATTACAAATAAAGCTACTATTAACAATCATACACGGTTATTTATTTAGACATGTATTTTTTAAAGTATTTAAGAGCGACTGAATCCCAAGCAGGCTGCATGCTGTCAGCACAGTCTGATGTGAGGATCCAACTCATGAACCATGAGATCATGACCTAAGTCTAAATCAAGAGTGAACTGCTTAACCAACCAAGCCACCCAGGCACCCCAATTTGGCCATGTGTTTTTTTTCTCTGGGTAAGTGCCCAGGAATACAATTGCTAGTCATATGGTAAATGTATGTTTTTCAATTCTTCAAAAAGAATCTAAATATTTGGAGGGGCTATACCATTTTGTATTCCCACTAGCCCTAGATGAGGGATGGTCTTCAGAGGTATCATTTATTCACCAAAAATATCTCATGTCCAGTGTCATGCTTTTGAGTATATGGGTATTTGGTTAAGAAGAATGCAAAACATGATATATATCATAAATGCTTATCATCTTACTTTAGAGTTCTCATCCTATTTTTGATGGCATCCTTGATCCTATCATCCAACCCAGATGTTATTGACCATTCCTAGACTTCTTCCCATGTTTTTAAAAAAATTTAATGTTTATTTTTGAAAGAGCAGGGGGAAGGCGGGAGAGGAAGACATAAAATCTGAAGTAGGCTCCAGGCTCCAAGCTGTCAGCATAGAGCTCACTGCAGGGCTCAAACCCATGAACAGCAATATCATGACATGAGCAGAAGTCGGACATTTAACTAATGGAGCCACCCAGGTGCCCCAGTCCTTCCTGTATTTAACATTTACCTCCATTTTTGACTTATTAGTCCATTCCTGGACTACCTTCATATTAAAGATTCGTTCTTCTATCTCTACCAAGTTATTTCTCCTTTTCTAGATTAACCTAAGTGGTGACAATACCCTTCATAGTAAGTGTGATCCAGGTGATAGAGCCAGGTCATTTTCAGAAAATAAAGCCTGATTTACTCTTATTCATAAACCCAAATGTGGGGTTGAGGATATAGCTGCAACCTCTTCTAGCTCAATGGCTGTAGAATGAACTACAAAATGAAATATCTCTCTTGATATAAAGCTTGCAATCCAAACCAGTCTTGAGAGAAAAAAACAAAGGAGGTGTCATGATCCCAGATTTCAAGTATAATAATTAAAACAGCATGGTGCAGGCACAAAAATAGATAAATGGAAGAGAACAAAGAGCCCCCAAATAAATACATGCTTATATAGTCAATTAACCTATGACAAAAGAACTATTTTTAAAGAATCACACTATTTTTAAAGAAATCCTAGAGCTAAAGATTGAACTGAAAAATTCAACAGAGGCGGTCAACAGCAGACTAGAGAAATCATTTTCCAGCTAACTCCAAGACAGGTCATTTGAAATTATCCAGTCAGAGGAGCGAAGAGGGAGGGAAGAGAGAAAGAAAAGGAATAAAAAGAAAGGGAAGGAAGGAAAAAAAGGATGGTGAAGGTTCCTTAAGGGACTTACAGAATACTTCAAGGGCACCAATATATGCATTATGGGAGCACCAGAAGGCACAAAGAGACAAAAAAAGGACCTGAAGATTTTTTCAAGGAAATAATGGCTTAACATCTCAAATCTAGAGAAAGAAATAGGTATTCAGATTCAGGAAGCCCAAAATACCCAAAGATACTCACAGTGAGACACATAGTAATCAAATTGTCAAAAGTCACAGGCAAAGGAAAATTTTGACAGTAGCAAGATCAAAGTGACTTGTCCCATAAAAAGGTAATACCAATAAAACCCTTAGTGAATTGTCAGCAGAAGCCTTGCAGGCCAGAAAAGAATGGGGTGATATATTCAAAGTATTGGATTAGGGTCAGGTCAGGTGGAGTCAAACAAGAATACTGTACATGGCAGTTGTGTATACTGAAAACTATTAAGCACTGATGAAAGAAAAATTGAAGACATAAATAAGTGGAAAGCTATTCCACGTTCATGGATTAGAAAAATATTAAAATTTCCAAGCCACAGAAGACAGACTCAATGCAATCCCTATCAAATATCCAATGTTTTTTTTCACAGAAATAGAAAAAAAAAACCCAAAACAATTCTAGCATTTATACGGAACCACAGAAGACCCCAAATATCCAAAGACATTCTGAGTAAAAAGAACAATGCTGGAGGCATCTCACTTCCTGATTTCAAATTACATTATAAAGCTACAGTTATCAAAACTGTATGGTACTGACACAAAACAGAGCAATGGAACAAGAGAACCTGGGCGGGGGGGCACCTAAGCATATACATTCAAATAATTTTCAACAAGTGAACTAAGAAAATTGGATATCCACATAGAAAATTAAACTGGACCCATATTTTACAGAATACACAAAAATCAAAGCAAAATAAAGACTTAATGAAACCCAACACCATAAAACTCCTAAGGGAAAACAGAGAAGAAGATCTTTGACAGTATCCATAGTAATGATTTTTTTGATGGGACACCAAAAGAACAGGCCAAAAATGCAAAAATGAACAAATGGGACACTAAAAAGCTTCTGCATGGCGAAGGCAATCAATTAATTGACAAAGGCAATCTACAGATTGGGATGAAATATTTGTATACTGTATATGTGATAAGGGTTTAATATAAAAATATATAAGAAATCCTAGAACTGAGTAGAAAAAACAACCTGATTGAAAAATAGACCAAGGAACTGAACAGATTTTTTTCCAAAGGAGACCTACAAATGCACAACATGTATATGCAAAGATGCACAATATAACTAAAAACCAGGGAAATTCAAATCAAAGCCACAACAAGGAATCATTTCATACCTGTTAAAGCTGCTGCTTTATAAAAATAAAGGTAACAACTATTGATGAGGATGTAGAGAAATTGATACCCTTGTATATTATCTTTAGGAAGGTAAATTAATGCAACCTCTATGGAAAACAGTATGAGGTTCCTCAAAAAATTAAAAATAGAATTTTCACATGATCCAGGAATTGCAGTTGTGGGTATATATCCAAAAGAATTGAAATCAGGATCTCAAAATGATGCCTGCATTCCCGTGTTCATTGAAGTAATATTGACAATAGCCAAGATATGCAAACAACTTAAACATCTTTCGACAGATAAATGGATAAAGAAAAAGTGGTATATACTTACAATGGATTATTCAGACTTAAAAAGGAAGGCAAGTCTGGATATGGGACAAGGTGGATGAAGCGGAAGGACATTATGCTGGGTGAAAAAAGCCAGTCAGAGGAAGACAAATATCGTATGAGTCCACCTTTATGAGGTATATAAAAGAGTAAAACTTGGAAAAACAAAGAATGGCAGTTACCAGGGCTGTGGGGATGGGCAAACTGGAAGTTACTGTGTAATAGATATAAACTTTTAGTTATGCAAGACAAATAAATTGTGCCTACAGCTAACGTACTATATTATACATTTTTAAGTCTGTTGAGGTTTTGGGGGGAGATACTGGAGTAAGAGGATCCTGAGCTTACCTCATCCTATGGACACAATGACATAACCACATCTATGCAACCAACTCTGAAAGTGACCTGAAAACTGCAGGACAGATCTTCCACAGCTAATCATGAATACAAGGTCACATTGAAAAGGGGGGAGGGTCAGAGATTCCATTGGGAACTAAAACCCCAGCACAACTAGCCACAGGTGTGAGAGACATCACAAGCATGGAGGAGTGTATCTGACCCCACCCCAGCTACCCCAGGCAGTGGGGACCCACACTGAGAAGCTAAGTACCCATAACATTTGGCTATGAAGCCCAACAGGCTGACTTTTATTCAACATAGTACTTGAAGTCGTAGCCAGAGTAATCAGGTAAGAAAAAGAAATACACAATCCAGAGAGTGAAGGGGAGAGAATATTGTAAACCCTCTGTCTGGTAAGAGGTTAATATTGCATATATATATGTATATGTATATATATATAGCATATATATGTATATATACACATATATACATATGTATGTATATATATACATATACATATGTATATATGTGTATATATATTGCACATATATATAAATATATATATTGCACATATAAAAGAACTATAATAGCAGAGAAAAAAATACCCAATTTAAAAATGAGCAAAGGAACTGGATAGATATTTCCTTAAATCATACACATGGCCACCATGTATCTGAAAACATACTCAACTTCACTCATCATCAGGGAAATACAAGTCAAAACCACAATGAGATATCACCTCACACCTGTTAGAATGACTATTATCAAAAAGACATGTGTTGGCAAGGATGTGGAGAAAAGGGAACATGTGTGCACTGTCATTAGGGACGTAAATTGGTGCAGTCACTATGAAAAACAGTATGCAGGATCCTCAAAACATTAAAATTAGAACTACCTTATGGATTTAGCAATTTCACTCCTGGGTTTCAATCCAAAAAAAAAAAAAAAAAAAAAACCTAAAAAGAAATAAGCTCGAAGAACCCAGTCACAAGAGGTTGAGGAGAAGATGGAGGTGTAGGAGGATGCTGGGCTCACCGCGTCCTGCTGATCACTTAGATTCCACCCACATCTGCCTAAATAACCCAGAAAACTGCCATAAGACTAGCAGAAGGGACTCTCCAGAGCCAGGCACAGACAAGAGGCACACGTAAGAGGGTAAGAAGGGTGGAGAGGCGGTGCGCACTACACGGACTAGCAGGAGAAAGCTGGCGCAGTGGATGGGGCAGCCCACACTGCAAGGCAGAGCCCCCCAAGTCTGGTTTGCAAAAGCAGAGGGGCCAGACTCCATAAGTTCTGGCAGCCAGCAGGACTTAACATCTGGAACGTTAAAAGTCAACAGCTCTGCTCAGAGAGCAGGAGGGCAAGAAGACACCAGGAGGGAGAGTTGTTGAGCCCCAGAAGACAGAGCTCAGCTCAGCAGGGAACAAAGGTGCTGGCCAGCACCATCTCCCTCACCCATCTCCCAGACAAAATCCCAAAGGGAACCAGTTCCCATCACTGAACTTGCTTGCACCGCACAAACGCCCAGCGCTGTGCTTCTGTGGATCCATCACTCTGATGGGTCTGCCTGCCTCCCTCCCGGTGCTGCAGGGCCCCTCCCGCAGGGCACAGCAAAGCAAGCTGAACCTGCCCCTCCCGCCCCTGTGCACCTTGTGGATCCACCCCGGCTAATATGCCAGATCCCATCGAGTCAGCACCATGAGCCTGGCAGTGTACAAGTAGCCCAGACAGGGGCCACACCACTCCACAGTGAGTGCTGCCCCTGGGAGAGGGAAAGATAAGGTACACCAGTCTGACTGTGGCCCCAGCGGTGGGATGGGGGCAGACATCACATCTGACTGTGGCCTGCCCACCAACACAAGTTACTCCTGACAGCACAGGGGAAGTGCCCCCACAGTTCTGCGCCACTCAAGGGACTATCCAAGATGACGAAATGGAAGAATTCTCCTCAAAAGAAACTCCAGGAAGCAGTGACAGCTAAAGAATTTATAAAAAACAATTTAAGCAATATAATGGAACAAGAATTTAGAGTAATAGTCATAAAATTAATCGCTGGGCTTGAAAAAAGTATAGAGGACAGCAAAGAATCTATTAATACAGAGATCAAGGGACTAAGAAACAGTCATGAGGAGATAAAAAATGCTGTAAATGAGGTGCAAAATAAAATGGAGGCGACCAAGCTCGGATTGAAGAGGCAGAAGGGAAAATAGGTGAATTAGAAGATAAAATTTTGGAAAACGAGGAAGTTGAGAAAAAGAGATAAAAAAATCCAGGAGTATGAGGGGAGAATTAGAAAACTAAGTGATGCAATCAAGTGTAACAATATCCGTATAATAGGGATTCCAGAAGAGGAAGGGAGAGAGAAAGGGGCTGAAGGTGTATTTGAACAAATCATAGTTGAGAACTTCCCTGATCTGGGGAAGGAAACAGGCATTTGAAATCCAAGAGGCACAGAGAACTCCCTTCAGACATAACTTGAATCGATCTTCTGCATGACATATCATAGTGAAACTGACAAAATACAAAGATAAAGAGAAAATTCTGAAAGCAGCTAGGGATAAACAGGCTCTAAGCTACAAAGGGAGACCCATAAGACTAGTGGCAGACCTATCTTCTGAAACTTGGCAGGCCAGAAAGGAATGGCAGGAAATCTTCAATGTAATAAACAGAAAAAATATGCAGCCAAGAATCCTTTATCAAGCAAGTCTGTCATTCAGAATAGAAGGAGAGATAAAGGTCTTCCCAAACAAACACTGAAGGAATTCATCACCACTAAACCAGCCCTACAAGAGATCCTAAGGGGGATTCTGTGAGTGAAATGTTGCAATAAACACAAATTACCAGAGACATCACTACAAGCATGAAACCTACAGACATCACAATGATTCTAAACCCATATCTTTTAATAACAGTGAATGTAAATGGACTAAATGCTCCAACCACAAGACATAAGGTATCAGAATGGATTAAAAAAAAAAAAAAAAACAAGACCCATCTATTTGCTGTCTACAAGTGACTCATTTTAGACCTGAGGACACCTTCAGATTGAAAGTGAGGGGATGGAGAACTATCTATCATGCTACTAGAAGTCAAAAAAAAAGCTGGAGTAGCCATACTTATACAGACAAACTAGACTTTAAATTAAAGGCTATAACAAGGGCTTTATATAATAATTACAAGGTCTATCCATCAGGAAGAACTAACAATTATAAATGTCTATGCACCAAATACAGAAGCCCCCAAATATATAAAAACAATTAATCACAAACATAAGCAACCTTATTGATAAGAATGTGGTAATTGCAGGGGACTTTAATACTCCACTTACAACAATGGATAGATCATCTAGACACAGGATCAATAAAGAAACAAGGGCCCTGAATGATACATTGGACCAGATGGACTTGACAGATGTATTTAGAACTCTGCATCCCAAAGCAACAGAATATACTTTCTTCTAGAGTGCACAAGGAACATTCTCCAAGGTAGATCACATACTGGGTCACAAAACAGCCCTTCATAAGTATACAAGAATTGAGATCATACCATGCATACTTTCAGACCACAATGCTAGGAAGCTTGACATCAACCACAGGAAAAAGTCTGGAAAACCTCCAAAACCATGAAGGTTAAGAACACCCTACTAAAGAATGAATGGGTCAGCCAGGCAATTAGAGAAGAAATTAAAAAATACATGGAAACAAATGAAAATGAAAACACAACAATCCAAACACTTTGGGATGCAGCAAAGGCAGTCCTGAGGGGAAAATACATTGCAATCCAGGCCTATCTCAAGAAACAAGAAAAATTCCAAATACCAAATCTAACAGCACACCTAAAGAAAATAGAAGCAGAACAGCAAAGACACCCCAAACCCAGCAGAAGAAGAGAAATCATAAAGATCAGAGCAGAAATAAACAATATATAATCTAAAAAAACTGTAGAGCAGATCAATGAAACCAAGAGTTGGTTTTTTGAAAAAATAAACAAAACTGATAAACCTCTAGTCAGGCTTCTCAAAAAGAAAAGGGAGATGACCCAAATAGATAAAATTATGAATGAAAATGGAATTATTACAACCAATCCCTCAGAAATACAAGCAAGTATCAGGGAATACTATGAAAAATTATATGCCAACAAACTGGACAACCTGGAAGAAATGGACAAATTCCTAAGCACCCACGCACTTCCAAAACTCAAACAGGAAGAAATAGAAAACTTGAACATACCCATAACCAATGAAGAAATTGAATCAGTTATCAAAAATCTCCCAACAAATAAGAGTCCAGGACCAGATGGCTTCCCTGGGGAATTCTACCAGACATTTAAAGCAGAGATAATACCTATCCTTCTCAAGCTGTTTAAAAAAATACAAAAGGAAGAAAAACCTCCAGACTCATTCTATGAAGCCCGCATTACTTTGATTCCTAAACCAGACAGAGACCCAGCAAAAAAAGAGAACTACAGGCCAATATCCCTGATGAATATGGATGCAAAAATTCTCAGTAAGATACTAGCAAATCAAATTCAACAGCATATAAAAAGAATTATTCATCATGATCAAGTGGGAGTCATTCCTGGGATGCAGGGCTGGTTCAACATTCACAAATCAATCAATGTGATACATCACATTAATAAAAGAAAAGAACCATATGATCCTGTCTATTGATGCAGAAAAAGCATTTGCCAAAATTCGGCATCCTTTCTTAATAAAAACCCTCGAGAAAGTCAGAATAGAAGGAACATACTTAAACATCATCAAAGTCATTTATGAAAAGCCCACAGCTAACATCATCCTCAATGGGGAAAAACTGAGAGCTTTTTCCCTGAGATCAGGAACACGACAGGGATGTCCACTCTCACTGCTGTTGTTTTACATAGTGTTGGAAGTGCTAGCATCAGCAATCAGACAACAAAAGGAAATCAAAGGCATCAAAATTGGCAATGATGATGTCAAGCTTTCACTTTTTGCAGATGACATGATATTATACATGGAAAACCTGACAGACTCCACCAAAAGTCTGCTAGAACTGATACATGAATTCAGCAAAATCGCAGGATACAAAATCAATGTACAGAAATCAGTTGCATTCTTATACACTAATAATGAAGCAACAGAAAGACAAATAAAGAAACTGATCCCAATCACAATTGCACCAAGAATCATAAAATACCTAGGAATAAACCTAACCAAAGATGTAAAATATCTGTATGCTGAAAAATATAGAAAGCTTATGAAGAAAATTGAATAAAAATACAAAGAAATGGAAAAACATTCCGTGCTCATGGATTGGAAGAATAAATATTGTTAAAATAGCAATACTACCCAAAGCAATCTACACATTCAATGCAATCCCAATCAAAATTGCACCAGCATTCTTCTCAAAGCTAGAACAAGAAATCCTAACATTTGTATGGAACCACAAAAGACCCTGAATAGCCAAAGTAATATTGAAGAAAAAAACCAAAGCGGGAGGCATCACAATCCCAGACTTTAGCCTCTACTACAAAGCTGTAATCATCAAGACAGCATGGTATTGGCACAAAAACAGGCACAGACCAATGGAATAGAATAGAGACTCCAGAATTGGACCCACAAAAGTATGGCCAACTAATCTTTGACAAAGCGGGAAAGAATATCCAATGGAAAAAAGACAGTCCCTTTAACAAATGGTGCTGGGAGAACTGGACAGCAACATGAAGAAGAATGAAACTAGACCACTTTCTTACACCATACACAAAAATAAACTCGAAATGGATGAAGGAACTGAATGCGAGACAGGAAACTATCATAACCGTAGAGGAGAAAGCAGGCAAGAACTTCTTTGACCTCAGCTGCAGCAATTTTTTTCGACCCATCTCCAAAGACAAGGGAATTAAAAGCAAAAGTGAATTATTGGGACCTCATCAAGATAAAAACATTCTGCACTGTCAAGGAAACAACCAACAAAACTAAAAGGCAACCAACGGAATGGGAAAAGATATTTGCAAATGACATATCGGACAAAGGGCTAGTATCCAAAATCTATAAGGAGCTCACCAAACTCCACACCCGAAAAACAAATAACCCAGTGAAGAAATAGGCAGGAAACATGAATAGACACTTCTCTAAAGAAGACATCCGGATGGCCAACAGGCACATGAAAAGATGCTCAACCTCGCTCCTTATCAGGGAAATACAAATCAAAACCACACTCAGATATCACCTCACGCCAGTCAGAGTGGCCAAAATGAACAAATCAGGAGACTATAGATGCTGGAGAGGATGTGGAGAAATGGGAACCCTCTTGCACTGTTGGTGGGAATGCAAATTGGTGCAGCCGCTCTGGAAAGCAGTGTGGAGGTTCCTCAGAAAATTAAAAATAGACCTACCCTATGACCCAGCAATAGCACTGCTAGGAATTTACCCAAGGGATACAGGAGTAATGATGCATAGGGGCACTTATACCCCAATGTTTATAGCAGTACTCTCAACAATAGCCAAGTTATGGAAAGAGCCTAAATGTCCATCAACTGATGAATGGATAAAGAAATTGTGGTTTATATACACAATGGAATACTACGTGGCAATGAGAAAGAATGAAATATGGCCTTTTGTAGCAACGTGGATGGAACTGGAGAGTGTGATGCTAAGTGAAATAAGCCATACAGAGAAAGACAGATACCATATGGTTTCACTCTTATGTGGATCCTGAGAAACTTAACAGAAACCCATGAGGTAGGGGAAGGAAAAAAAAAAAAAAAAGAGGTTAGAGTGGGAGAGAGCCAAAGCATAAGAGACGGTTGAAAACTGAGAACAGGCTGAGGGTTGATGGGGGGTGGGAGAGAGGGGAGGGTGGGGGATGGGTATTGAGGAGGGCACCTTTTGGGATGAGCACTGGGTGTTGTATGGAAACCAATTTGACAATAAATTTCATATATTGGGAAAAAAATTAAAAATAGAACTACCCTATGACACAGCAATAGCACTGCTAGGAATCTACCCAAAGGATACAGGAGTGCTGATGCATAGAGGCACATGTATCCCAACGTTTATAGCAGCACTTTCAACAATAGCCAAATTATGGAAAGAGCCTAAATGTCCATCAACTGATGAATGGATAAAGAAGATGTGGTTTATATATACAATGGAATACTACTTGGTAATGAGAAAGAATGAAGTCTGGCCATTTGCAGCAACATATATGGAACTGGAGGGTATTATGCTAAGTGAAATAAGCCAGGCAGAGAAAGACAGACCTCCTATGTTTTCACTCATATGTGGATCTTGAGAAACTTGACCGAAGACCATGGGGGAGGGGAAGGGGGAAAAAAGTTACAGAGAGGGAGGGAGTCAAACCATAAGAGACTCTTAAGGACTGAGAACAAACTGAGAGTTGATGGAGGGTGGGGGAGAGAGGAAAGTGGGTGATGGGCAGGGAGGAGGGCACTTGTTGGGATTAGCACTGGGTGTTATATGGAAACCAATTTGACAATAAATTATATTAAAAAATAAATAAAATAGAAATAAATAAAATAGAAATAAATAAATAAATAAAATAAAAACAAAACAAATGAAAGAACAAAAATTAAACCTGAGGAAATTTTCAAATATTTACTTATATCTTCAATAACTTTAAATTCATTCCATTTTAACATAAAAATTTTTGTGTAGAATAACTGTTTAAAAAAAAATTCAGGGGTGCCTAGGTGGCTCAGTTGGTTAAGCATCCAACTTCAGCTCAAGTCACGATCTCATGGTTCATGGATTCAAGCCCCACATCAGGCTCTGTGCTGAAAGCTCAGAGCCTGGAGCCTGCTTTAGATTCTGTGTCTCTCTCTTTCTCTGCCTCTCCTCCACTCACCCTCTTTCTCCTTCCCTTCCCCCCATAAAAACCTTTTTTAAAATCATGGTAAATAGTATTATTTTATATTTTTACAAATCTCTTTAATGTCTAGCTAAATATAAGCCATGTGGATCCTGATATCTACTTCACATTCAATATATTGTGATATTTTGTTTTGGTTGAAGTGAATGAAAAATTTCAAGCCTCACACAACTATGTAGCCAGTAAGACGAGGGGCATTTTAAATTTTCTTTTCAGGTAATTTTGGATAATCCTCTTTGCTATTACACCAACACTTGAAAAGTGGTAACTTCATCATGGTTACTTAAAATGTAGAATTGGAAGTCAGATCAGTGATCTCTGTCAGGTAAAATCTATAGGGCTATCCTGTATTTGAATAGAATTTTTGCTCATGGACAATTATATGACATCTGTATTTGTCATTTGGAAAATATTATTTCACATAGTTATGCAGACCTTCTGAATGTTTTCATATTTTGTACAATATTTTTAAAGCTACTCATATTAATATCATCATTTTTCCCCTTAAAAAGTCTGTATTCAGAAAATACAAAGCACCGGACGGTGGATACAAGTTTTCCAGTTACCACTTTGGCTTGAAGGCTCCAATTTTATCATTGGCAAAATAATATTGTCCATCGTTCTGCTTGAGATGACAGACTCCATTCATTTTCAAGTAAATGTGTGCCAAGCACTTAACTCTGAATGACAATAGCTTGTTGGCAATTTATTCAAGTCAAAGTGATGTTCCATGAAAGTGACTAGCACTGTTCACAACTCAGTCATGAAGTGCTTTTCCTGCCTTTGAGAGACCAGGCTGACTAGCTATCTGGATACCTTCCATGTATGTTTGTATGTCTCTCACCCCAACATTGTGTAGATGTCCTGTGCAAGCCAGGACCTTGTCCCTATCCCTGAAGAGCTCTGATTGATCAATTATCTGCATCCATTTCTGAATCAGTTTTTCAACGGGGCATGCACAGAAGGATTATTTTCCCCTCCTATGGGCTAGGTTTACCAGCTGTCTGAGGTGTGTGTGTGTGTGTGTGTGTGTGTGTGTGTGTGTGTCTCCATGTACTAGATGTTGGGGAGGCGAGACTTTGTTCTAGGCCTCTGATCTTTGTGTGGAATTGAAGTTTTCTTCCCACATGTAAGGACTTCAGATATGGCACTAGGTGGGTATGGGAAGCTCAGGGGGCCTCGGTCAGCCTTCTGTTCAATTCAGTCTCTGTCTTGCCTCTCTCCATTTCACTCTGTTTGCTCTCTCCATGTCTGTCTCTCCATGTCACTGTCTTACACGCTTGCTCAATCTCTTTAGCTTTCAATCTCTCTCTCTCTATCACTTTGTCTCTCCTCCCAATCTCTCTCTCCCTCCCTCCCCCCATCTCTCCCAATCTCTCCCCCTCTCTCCGTCTCTCCCTCTCTCATACTCACTCACAAGATGTTTTATGAGGCTCAAGTTGGTGACTCAGGTCACTGTTTGAGGGTGACTTGGTTGTATTGTGAGAGAAAAATTTGCATCCAGTGCTAGGTAGGTGAGAAGGCCTAGTCTCTGTCTATGCAGCTCCAAGGATGCTCAATGACTGGACTCAAGAATTCACCAGATGATAAAACTGGGAAGTTGGTCAGATGCTAGTACTGGTGGGATGGCCAAATGTCCCAACTGGACGGCGCTTCTGAGGGCTGAATTGGCCACACAGTCATCCCAGCAGTGGGACTGATGGACCAGAGATAGCAGTAGGTATGTAAGGTTTGCTACAGGCACCCGGAACAGGAGTCCAACCAAGCAGGACTCCAGCATAGTGGAGAACCATGGCCAGGGTAGGCACGGAGCCTCCCTCAGCTCTGAAATTCTGCGGCCCAGGAAGTGGGTGGGGTCTGGGTGGTAAGTAGGACAGGACAGGATTCCTGTCCTCCTCAGAGTCCTCCCCTCACCCCACTGCCCCCCCCCCAAGATCTCCCTGGTACCTGAGCCCTGCATTCAGACATCTCCGCCCCTTCTCCCTCCATAACTTTTCTTCTTCTAAATCTTTTCATTATTAAATTTTTTGCTTTCCACTCCAGAGCCATGAGAACATTATCAGTATGTGGCCATTCACTCAGGAGGCCCATATTCTATTCTCCCATCTCCTTACATTTGCCACTATTTTAACATTTAATAAAGTTTATCTATTCTCAAAGAGTGTTTGATTACTGAAAAGTCACAAGTAAGGTCTGAAAAGTAAGGTCACAGTCCCTGACAGGGTTGGGACACTGAAGGCCTGCCCTAAAATGTTTTCCAACTCCATCTGCTGGGAGATCCAGGGTACCCTCCATAGGCATCCCCTTTTCGATCAGGAGGTCCTCTGATCACCTGGGCACCAAGCTCTAGTTAAGAGTGTGGGTTGGGGCGCCTGGGTGGCGCAGTCGGTTAAGCATCCGACTTCAGCCAGGTCACGATCTCGCGGTCCGTGAGTTCGAGCCCCGCGTCAGGCTCTGGGCTGATGGCTTGGAGCCTGGAGCCTGTTTCCGATTCTGTATCTCCCTCTCTCTCTGCCCCTCCCCCGTTCATGCTCTGTCTCTCTCTGTCCCAAAAATAAATAAAAAACGTTGAAAAAAAAAATTAAAAAAAAAAGAGTGTGGGTGATGGGTCCAGCTTTTTCCTATTGTTCTTCAGGTGTGCAAACAAGTGTTTTCTTTGTTGTTCTTTTTTTAATGAATTCCTTCTTTTCTCCACTGATTTGAGATCCTTGGAAAGAAATTAAGTGCTCACAGAATAATTGGAAAAGCTATTAAGAGGGCTACTTTTTAGTGTTCCAAGAATGATTTTCAGTGTAAAATGCAAATGAACAATCAGAACAAACTCTCCTCTGGGTCAGGTATTACAATAATTGACTCAATATCCTATTTACAGCTGTCTGTAAAAATTACAAAGATGGAATCAAAAATGGGATGCAAGCTGGTGCAGCCACTCTGGAAAACAGTATGGAGATTCCTCAAAAAACTAAAAATAGAACTACCCTACCACCCAGCAATTGCACTACTAGGCATTTACCCAAGGGATACAGGTGTGCTGTTTTGAAGGGACACATGCACTCCCATGTTTATAACAGCACTATCAACAATAGCCAAAGTATGGAAAGAGCCCAAATGTCCACCAATGGATGAATGGATAAAGAAGATGTGGTATATATATACAATGGAGTATTACTGGGCAATCAAAAAGAATGAAATCTTGCCATTTGCAACTATATGGATGGAACTGGAAGGAGTTATGCTAAGTGAAATTAGTGAGAGAAAGACAAAAATCATATGACTTCAATCATATGAGGACTTTAAGAGACAAAACAGATGCACATAAGGGAAAGGAAACAAAAATATACAAACAAGGAGGGGGACAAAACAGAAGAGACTCAAATATGGAAAACAAACTGAGGGTTACTGGAGGGGTTGTGGGAGGCGGGATGGGCTAAATGGGCAGAGGGGCACTAAGGAATCTACTCCTGAAATCATCGTTGCACTATATGCTAACTAATTTGGATGTAATTTAAAAATAAAAATAAATTTAAAAAGTACATGTAGGGTTTTTTCAAAAGTTTGCCTTCTGTATATCTCTTTTTAATATGTAAGTTGATTTGAAAATATTTTTTGGAGATGTTCTCTAACATAGACCTTGTAATTTGACTTGGAATAAATACGAAATTTTTAATATGAATACTTTTTTATTTATTTTTTTTTTAATTTTTTTTTTTCAACTTTTATTTATTTTTGGGACAGAGAGAGACAGAGCATGAACGGGGGAGGGACAGAGAGAGAGGGAGACACAGAACGGAAACAGGCTCCAGGCTCTGAGCCATCAGCCCAGAGCCTGACGCGGGGCTCGAACTCACGGACCGTGAGATCGTGACCTGGCTGAAGTCGGACGCTTAACCGACTGCGCCACCCAGGCGCCCCAATATGAATACTTTTTTAAAGGCAAAAACTCTAGGGGCGCCTGGGTGGCTCAGTCAGTTAATCATCTGACTTCAGCTCAGGTCATGATCTCACGGTTTTTGAGTTTGAGCCCCACATCGGGCTCTGCGCTGACAGCTCGGAGCCTGGAACCTGCTTCAGATTCTGTGTTTCCTTTTGTCTGTGACCCTCCCCCACGTGTGCTCTGTCTCTCAAAATAAATAAAAATGTAAAAAAAAAAAAAGAAGTTAAAAAAAAAAGGCAAAGACTCTATTAAATATATTTAGGCATTACCCAGCCTTGAAATGTTTTTTCTCTCTCATCATGAATTAGACATAAATGTGAAGGTTGTATTTTTAGTAGCAGCTGCATAATTTCATTACAGATAGGTCTTTGCTTTTCCCTTTTATTTAAAATAGAAGAGAATGTTTTCTTTCCAAGCTATGAGTACAGTTATTTTATAAAGTTATTTTTCTCCATGTTATGAAAATACAGTAAAAATACATGTTATAGAGTGAATATCAAGTATCTTAGTTTTTAGTATAAAAATTTTATTGACGTATAACTTACATGAAATGATATTCTCAGATTTTTTTTTTTAATTTTTTTTTCCAACGTTTTTTATTTATTTTTGGGACAGAGAGAGACAGACAGAGCATGAACGGGGGAGGTGCAGAGAGAGGGAGACACAGAATCGGAAACAGGCTCCAGGCTCCGAGCCATCAGCCCAGAGCCCGACGCCGGGCCGAACTCACGGACTGCGAGATCGTGACCTGGCTGAAGTCAGACGCTTAACCGACTGCGCCACCCAGGCGCCCCTTTCTTTTTTTTTTTTTTTTTTTTTTTTAATTTTTTTTTCCAACGTTTTTTATTTATTTTTGGGACAGAGAGAGACAGACAGAGCATGAACGGGGGAGGTGCAGAGAGAGGGAGACACAGAATCGGAAACAGAGATATTCTCAGATCTTAAATGTACCATGTAACCAACTTTTACAAATTTGTTACAAAAGAATTCTTTCATGTAACCTACACCCCATCTACATAAAGAAATTTTCTGTCAAAAACAAAAAGATGGAATCAAAAAGCACTATTATCACTGATGCTGCACCCAGAGACCTTGGACTCGGACAAAGACATATTGCTGTAGGAAACACAACATCTTTTCATGGCTAAAACCTCAACAAATCAGGTATAGAAAGAACATGCCATAACATGAGTAAGTCCATCTACAACAAACCCAAGCTAACATTATACTCAATGGAGAAAAAGTGAAAGCTTTTCCTCTAAGATCAAGAGCCAGACAACTGGGGGCACCTGGATGGCTCAGACAGTTAAGCGTCCAACTCTTGGTTTTCAGCTCAGGTCCGCATCTCACGGTTTGTGATGTTGAGCCCTGTATCAGGCTCTGGGCTGGCAGTGGAGCTTGCTTGGGATTCTCTCTCTCTTCCCTTTCCCCCCACCTCGTGCACACACGCTCTCTCTCTCTCTCTCTCAAAATAAATTAATATTTTAAATTTTATTTTTATTATTTTTTTAACATTTATTTATTTTTGAGACACTGAGAACATGAGCAGGGGAGAGGCAGAAAGACAGGGAGACACAGATTCCAAAGCAGGCTCCAGGCTCCCAGCTGTCAGCACAGAGCTCGATGCAGGGCTCAAACCCACGAACTGTGAGCCAAAGTCTGACTCCCAACTGACAGAGCCACCAGGTGCCCCTAAAAATGCTTTAAAAAGAACAAGACAACTGTGCCCACTCTCACCACTGTTATTTAATATAGTCCCAGCTAGAGCAATTAGGCAAGACAAAGAAAGAAAGGCATCCAAATTGAAAAGGAAGAAGCAAAACAGTCATTATTTGCAGACAACATGATCTTCTATATAGAAAATCCTAAAGACTTAACAAAACTGTTGGAACTAATCAATGGATTCACTAAAGTTACAGGGTGTGAAAACAACAAACAGTTGCACTTCTATACACTAACAGTGAAACCTCTGAAAAAGAAAACTATCCCATTCACAACAGCATCAAAAATAATAAAATACTTAGGAATACATTTAACTAGGAAGTGAACAATCCATACAATGAAAACTATAAGACCTTGATAAAAGAAATTGAAGACATAAACAAATGGAAATATATCCTGTGGTCATGGAAAAATTAATAAATTGTCCATACTACCCAAAGCCGTCTATAGAGTCAATGAAATCCTTATCAAATTTTTAATGGCATTTTCCCAGAAATAGAAAAAAATTCTTCAAGTATGTATGGAACCACAAAAGACCTTGAATAACCAAAGCAATCATGAGAACGAAAAAGCCAAAGGCATCACACTTCTGATTTCAAAATATACTACTAAGCTATAGAAATTTAAAAAGTACATTACTGGGGCACGTGGGTGGCTCAGTTGGCTAAGCATCGGACTTTAGCTATGGTCATGATCTTGTGGTTCGTGGGTTCAAGCCTCGCATCAGGCTCTGTACTGACAGCTCAGAACCTGGAGCCTGCTTCAGATTCTGTGTCTCCCTCTCTCTCTGCCCCTCCCCTGTTCGTGCTCTCTCTCTCTCAAAAATAAATAAACATTAAAAAATATTTTATGTACATTACTAGTATAAAAATATCCACATAGCCCAATGAGACAGAGTCCAAAAATAACCCCCCACATATATGGCCAGCCAATATTTGACAAGGAAACCAAGAACACTCATTGAGGAAATAGTCTCTTCAGCAAGTGGCTTTGAAAGATTGGGTAAAAGCATGCAGACGAATGAAATTGGACCCCTTTTCCAATCACAAAAATCAACTCAAAATCAACTTAACTTTATGTTTTAAGACTTAAACATAAGACTTGATGCCATAAAACTTTCAAAAGAATATGTAGGGGAGAATCTCCTCAACATTGGTCTTATTTTTTTTTGTTTGTTTTTTAATAAGACTCCAAGAGCAAAAGCAATAAAAGCATAATCAACAAATGGTACCACCAACTTAAAAGCTTCTGCACAGCAAAAGAAACAACAAAATGAAAAGGCATCCTATTTGCAAACCATATGGGTTAAGGGGTTAATACCCAAAATATATAAACAATTCCTACATCTCAATAATTTTTTAAAAACCCAATTTAAAAAATGGACAGAGGAACTGAATAGACATTTTTTCCCCAAAGAAGACATCCAAATGGCCAACAGGTACATGAATGGATGCTTAGTATCATTAATCATAAGGGAAATACAAATCAAACCCACAAGGAGATGTCACCTCACACCTGTTAGAATGGTTATTATCAAAAAGAGATAGCAAGTGTTGAGGATTTCGAGAATATGGAACCCTTGTGCACGATTGGTAGGAATGTAAACTGGTATAGCAACTATGAAAAACAATATGGAGTTTCCTCAAAATATTAAAAATAGAATGACAGTATGATCCAACAATTCTAATTATGGGTGTGTGTGTGTGTGTATACATGTGTGTGTATATACATATATATGTATATATACATAGGCATATATGTTTGTTTGTGTGTGTGTGTGTGTGTATCCAAAGGAAATAAAAAACAGGAACTTGAAAAGATACGCACTCACATGTTTATTGCGGCATTATTCACTATAGACAAGACATGGAGACAACCTAAGTGTCCAACAGATGAATGGATAAAGATGTTGTGAGACATATACACATAATGGAGCATTTCTCAGCCATGATACAGAAGGGACTCCTGCCATTGTCAACAACATAGATGGATCTTAAGGGCATGAATGCTAAGTGAGATAAGTCAGACAAAGAAAGACAAATACCATATGATGCCACTTACATGTGAAATCTAAAAAAGCCAAAGTTGTAAAAACATAGAATAGAATGGTGGTTAACAGAGGCTGGATGGTAGGGAAATTGGGGATATGTTATTTACAGGTACAAACTGAAAACACATAGACAAAGACGTCCTGGAGAGCTAACGCACAGCATAGTGATTATAATCAACAATCCTGTATTACAAATTTCAAAATTGCTGAGAGATTAGATCTTAATTGTTCCCACTATGAAGGAAGAAATGATAATTACATGATAGAGGTGTTAGCTAATGCTACCTTGGTAATCATATTGCAATATGTAAATATATCAAATTTACATGTTACACATCTTAGACTTGCATAATGTGTCAATTATATTTCAATTAAAGATATAACGATCATTGTGTATTTTATGTTAAAAAAAAAATGGTAACTGGTGTTCAGGGAATGATTTACTGAACAGGATAATCATGGCTATTGTTGAAGCTGACTTCTATAGATTTAGATTCTTAATAGCCATTTTCAACATTCAAGAGTGGAAATTCGGAACTGTAGAATCCCTAAGGATCAGCAGTAAGAGACAAATAGTAGGAGAACATGAAGCCAAAGTATGAGAAGTATACATCAACCATAGGTAAGAGCCTACTAAAGTAATGATATAAAAAGCAAGAATAGAATTCAGCATGTAGAAGACAACAAAGATGGCCACCAGCATCACGATGGCGTGGGCAGCTCTGGTCTCTGGTGGGCATTTGTGGTAGCCTTTGCAGTTATGAATATACTGTATTTTCTGGTGGTGCCTGTGCAGGAGTGGCACCATGGAACCAGTGGAACAGACTATGAGGCCAATAAAGATGGAATCAGAGACGGACAACAAGAATAAAAAGCCTGGGGTGCCTGGGTGGCTCAGTCGGTTGGGTGTCCGACTTTGGCTCAGGTCATGATCTCACGGTTGGTGAGTTGGAGCCCCGTGTTGGGCTCTGTAGCCTGCTTCAGATTCTGCCTGCCTGCCTGCCTCTCTCTCTCTCTCTCTCTCTCTCTCTCAAAAATAAAACATTTTTAAAAAAGACAACTCCTGTAGTAGGTCCTATGGATGAACAAAACCATTTGCCTTGGGTATAGTTTTATGTGTCCTGTGAACCAGTGATTTTCACAGGAACATAGATATTAATTAAGACACTGGAAATCCAGCAGGTTCAAGAGTAAAGACCAAGGACCTTGGGGGCTCTTCCTCTGAGCATCATCCTCCCTGCTCTCCTAGGGAAGAGAGGGACACACTGAAAGGTGCTCAGGACCCAGGTGGAGCACAGGGAGGTGGTGCAAGCCATTTGGAGGGTGTAACAGACAAGTTTACACCCAAAGGTGGACAGGGGTTGCTTTAAGACAAAAGATGCCATATCATGTGGAGTCCCAGTGGAAAGAAGAACCAAGAGATTGGCTATAGCCATGTGGGGGAGAATCATGTTGGGGAGCCTCCGCTGGTGTCCACGCAAGATTGGAGATATGTTATGACATTGGTAAAAGACCCAACCCCAATCTATACCACAAAGATGGTTTTCAGAGCCACTTCCCCTGTGGTTCTTAGGATATTGTTCTGAAAAGACATTGTGAGCACTTCAGAGTGGCCTGGAGTGAAGAGTAGGCTCATTGGTGGCTCTTCGTAGTTCTATGACCTTGTAAAGGTATCCTATGGCTTATCTTCTTCTGACAAGGGAGATGTGACCATATTCCACAGGCAACTCAACCTGGATGACATACCACGGACACCAATTTCCCAATTTCACGTTATTACTTTGTAGTTATGTCTCTTTAATTTCATGCTCTGACCCCCTGCCCAAATATAAAATCCATGAACTTAAGAAGCATGCCTGTCTTGGTCAAAAATATGGTTGACACATAATGAGTATGACATAAATGTGTACTTTGTAAATAAACATGTGAAAGGAGACAACAAGAATGTTACTGTAGGGTCTTTATAATTCATTATCATCCTGTCTGCCATTATAATACATTAATAAAGTTAAATGGAGGGGCACCTGGGTGGCTCAGTCGGTTAAGTCTAGGACGTCAGCTCAGGTTATGATCTTGCAGTCTGTGAATTCGAGCCCTGCCTCGGTCTCTGTGCTGACAGCTCAGAGCCTGGAGCCTGCTTCAGATTCTGTGTCTCCCTCTCTCTCTGACACTTCCCCGCTCATACTCTGTCTCTCCTTCTCTCTCAAAAATAAATAAACATTAAAAAAAAGTTAAATGGAAATGCAAAAACAATACACAAATTATAAGATTATCTAAAAGTTACAAGAATACACATTCAACTTCTGAGAACTCAGTATTATATATTAAAGCAATTTTCAAAAACTCAGTAGCCACCTGAATACACATGTCCCTGAAATGTCCTCAGATATGCTACTCAGTATAGAAAATATCCCTAGTGGCCAAAGAATTCTAGTTATTAATAATTCCACAGATTGTAACTTGTTGAGAACTCTGTTCCTTGAGAGCTTTTTCAGCACACCTCAGTCCACACCAAAAAGTAAACACTACTCAAAACAGCCGATCAAAACATCAAGTTGTACACCTTCAGTAGAGACAATTTTGTTAGTCAATTATACCTCAGTAAAGCTAGTAAAAGAGTATCATTAAACCTTAATTTAAATCATTAAATCATAAATCTGTAAATTGCACACACAGATTGCTTTACATCTTCAGTAGTTTTTGAGTTCCTGCATTTTGTCTGACTAGTTGGTTCTGGATTTTTTTTTTTAATTTTTTTTAAGAGAGAGAGCAGGAGGAGGGGAGGGGGAGCGAGAGGAGGGGAGGGGGAGCGAGAGGAGGGGAGGGGGAGCGAGAGGAGGGGAGGGGGAGCGAGAGGAGGGGAGGGGGAGCGAGAGGAGGGGAGGGGGAGGGGGAGGGAGGATGGAGATGATCTCAAGCCGACTCCACACTCCGCACAGAGCCCAACGAGGGGCATGACCCTGTTGGACGCACAACCGACTGAGCCACCCACGCGTTCTCGTTCTAGATATTATAAATGAGAATCAAAATAGGTACTTGAGCTCAAAAGCAACCATAGCACACATTAGGTGGTGCATTAAAATAAAAACTGATCTGAAGCTTTATGAGTGAAAATGAAGACTCTATTACCTACAACAGAAAAATGGATTTATTCCAAGAAAAGGTGTGAAGCCTTCTAAAAGCAATAATCCTAATTATTACTGCAGAATTGAGAACCCACTGTCAGAAGGTAAAATAAATTTTTAAAAATCCCTGTGGTACTAATCCTTCTTGCTCTAGGGGAAAATTGGGACCATGTTATGGAACTACTGTGTAAAAAAAAAAAAAAAAAACAGCACAAGAAGCCACACCATGAAAAGTTTGTTACCATCTGCTTTGGATTCACCCAGTTCAGGTCTTATCTCTTATTCCCCAGTCATCAGTGGTAATTAATGGTGCTGGGACATGAGAACACAGCCTTGAGCTCTGAGAACCTGTTCCATCATTGGGGATATAGGAATGACATAACCTTGGGTCAGAGGCTTAATCTCTGAGTAGAGGAAGATTCCAAACTCTGCATCCTGGAAGCTCTTATGGTGTGTTATAATTATCCACTTATGAGCTTAATCCCACCTGGGGAGCATCACCCTCTGTGCATCTGTTTTCTCACTTAAAAGTAAAGTTTGGGTGGGGCACTTGGGTGACTCAGTCAGTTGAGCATCCGATTACAGCTCAAATCATGATCTCATGGTCCATGGGTTTGAACCTTGCGTTGAGATCTGAGAGCCTGGACCCTGCTTCCGATTCTGTGTCTCCCTCTCTCTCTGACCCTCCCCCACTTTGTGCTCTTTCTCTCAAAAATAAATAAACATGAAAAAAATATTTTAAAGACTATAGAAAAGTAAAGTCTGCATCAACACAGACCAGCGTTCGTAAACCACATGTAGATATGCAAGGTCAATTTCATGTCTGAGATCACAACAGGTAAAACAAAATTCTCAAGTGGTGGTAGGAACTATTTTTATGACAGGTGTTATTTGTTCCCTTGTTTTAATTTCCTGCCACAGCGAGGGATAGGAGGGAAGAATAATAACATGGAAAATGAAATGAACAGATCAACTATACTCCAACACTCACACTATTGTGTGAGACTTGAAAATGAACCAGAGTTCATCTCACTAAAATTTTCTCTCTCCTCTTCCTGCACCAAGTTAAAGGTAGAAGGGCCCTTTTCTACCCATTTAGAGTATGAGCAATGCCCCCACGTTCCTCAGTGGATAGGTCACCAGACAGAGTCTCAATTAGAAGCATTGCCCCCAGAGCTCAATACAGACCAGCTAGACCTACAGATATCCTGACCACCTGCCCACAGCAGCAGATACACGTACCTCCATGTACACATGCAGAGTATCTGCCCGGAGACGTCCTAGGTTACCACCCAAAACACATCTTAACAGACTTGCAAAGACTGAAATTGCATCAAGTATCTTTTCGAGCCACAATGACATGAAACTAATAATCGGTAACAGCAGGAAACCTGGAAAATCCACATTTATGTGCAGATTAAACCACACACTCCCAAACATCCAATGGAGCGAAGAAGAAACCAAAAGGGAAGCCAAAAAAATATTTTGAGACCAGCATAAACGCAAACACAATACACCAAACTTATGGGATTCAACAGAAACTGTTCTAAGGGGGCTATTTATAGGGATAAACGCCTACCTTAAGGGAAAAAAAAAAGAGCTCAATAAACCACCTCACTTTATACCTCAAGGAACTAAAAAAAAAAAAAAAAAGAAAGAAAGAACAAATGAAGCCCAAAGTATGTAGAAGGAAGCAAATAACAAATAGCAGAACATAAATAATGAAACAGAAGCCAGCAAAACAATAGAAAAGAGCAGTGCAGCCCAAAGCTGTCACTACTTACCGCTGGCAGGGACACACAGGAGGACAACTGCATTTCTGGCCAGGAAGCCAATTACATTTCCAACCTATCTCGCCCTCCATCCCTTTTCTTACAGGAGCCAGCTGAACTCACTTCCCTAGAAAGAACCAGAAACGTGTTTTCACTTCATCACGCAAGGAACCCACGTTCCTCCTTCTCCTCCTGGATGCCCCTCCACCCAGCACCCCAAACATCTCCCACCTCCTCTAGCTGCAATGCCCTCTACTTCACCTGCCCAGACACCTGACGGTCCTTTTCCATCACCACACCTGCTTCTTCTCTTCATCTCAAAGTGGGGCGTATCCCTTGCCTTATTTACTCCTTCATTCTCTCTCTACCCCTGCACTGAGCTTTGTGAGGGCATGAAGTATTCTCCTAATAGATGCTCCTGATAGATGCTCAAACCGTACCACCTGGACACGGTGAGCCACAATCGCAAAAGACAGAACGCTTTCTGGTGTCTCCTTTGACTTACAATTAATTACCTGCAAATTCCCTGGCACGCCAGGGTGCTGGGTTTTACTGTAGCCTCAGTGACTCACTTTCCACATAACAGGACAAACTGCATGCCAGCCGGTCCTAAAAAGAAAGAAAAGACCCTGAAGCCCTATTTTTGCAACAACATTTCCGATGATACAGCTCCACTTTCACTAAAACAAAGTTTAAAGGCAAAAAAAAAAAAGAAAAGAAAAGAAAAGAAAGAATGAAAGAAAGAAAAAGAAATTTAAAGGCAGCTGTGTCTCTTGTGCCTACACTTTCTATTCCACTAGCTTCCTCGTATTTTCCAGAATCTTCTTGCTTCTGTGACTAGGTGCATACAGTATATGGAAGCAGCCAGAGTTAACTGTGGTGCTGAGCCGGCAGAGTCTCATCACAGATGAACGCAGACCCTAGAGCTGCTTTGTAGTAAAGTGATAACGTAGAGCCCAGAAGAGCCTCCTAGAGGCATCATCACGTGCTGTGGACAACAGGGGAAAAGGCCCTGGATAGAGAGACACTGAGAGTTGTTTCACATGCAAGCCTCAATCTGTTCAGGGCCAATAAAACAATACCTTTTTTAAAAAATGTTTTCTCAATGTTTATTTTT
This sequence comes from Neofelis nebulosa, assembly GCF_028018385.1. NCBI lineage: Eukaryota > Metazoa > Chordata > Mammalia > Carnivora > Felidae > Neofelis > Neofelis nebulosa. The sequence goes on from NC_080798.1 coordinate 2,929,027, forward strand.
GAGAGAGAGAGAGAGAGAGCATGAGCAGGGCAGGGGCAGAGAGAGAAAGAGACACAGAATTTAAAGCAGATCCAGGCTCTGAGCTGTCAGCAGAGAGCCGGACATGGGGTCAAACCCACAGACCACAAGACCATGACCTAAGCCGAAGTCAGATGCTTAACCGACTGAGCCACCCAGGCGCCCCAAATAATTCCTTTTTAACAATGGGAAAGAGGGGCGCCTGGGTGGCTCAGTCGGTTAAGCGTCCGACTTCGGCTCAGGTCATGATCTCGCGGTCCGTGGGTTTGAGCCCCGCGTCGGGCTCTGTGCTGACAGCTCAGAGCCTGGAGACTCTTTCAGATTCTGTGTCTCCCTCTTTCTCTGACCCTCCCCTGTTCATGCTCTCTCTCTGTCTCAAAAATAAATAAATGTTAAAAAAAATTTTATAAAAAAAAAAAAACAATGGGAAAGAACTCAGTGACTCTGGTCATCAAGGGCTTGGCACGGATTCCAAAGAGACCAGGGCCTCCTCTCTCTTATGGTCAGGGATCCGAGGCACAGGATTTGCAATGAACCACACGAATCTAGTCCCACTCTGAGACACCCCCAACACACACACACACACACACCCTCCACCCAGCTGTGGCACAGATGCAGACCCTCAGAGTGAGACACGGTGGGCATGTGTCCTGCCCAATGTTGGTGCACAACCACACCCTCAAGTATCTCTCTTGTTGGAGACCCTGCTCTCCTGGATTTTGCCCTGAACATAAGAAAGCATTCACCTGGCGGGTTTTGCTCCAGAGTCTGTGCACAGAAGTGTCAGACAGGACTAGCCATAGTTATAGAGACAGGTTCCTAGACCTGATCTCCCCACACAGATGTCACCTGTTGTCTCGGTAACACTACCTGCATAGAACATCTGGGGTGTCTCCAACAGAGCATAAATTTTATCCCCAGTGCAAATCACCACCATCCTCTTTTCATGATTAAGGACAACTTCTGGCAATTAATGAGAAGATCCCCATGGGGGGGATGGGTAGCCAAACAGCAGGAAAATTTGTCTACATTCTCTGTGGAAAACTGTAGCTCAGAACCAGTTGTAACCTGGCATTAAAGGGATACCCAAAAGTGCATCAGGGAACATGATCAAGAAGACGTGACTAGTGACTTACCCATGAGCTGAACCCAGATACTCAGAGGCACTTCATTCTCTCCTCTGACCTTGGAATGTAGGATCTGCTTGGTTTTCCCACACCAGAGGCTGCTCCAAGGACGTAGCCTTGACAGAGTAATGTGAGGTTGAAAACACCTGCACAGTACACATGCCTGAGCCCAGTTAATGTCTCTTTACAAACCTTTAAGTGTTGGAGAGCAGATGTGGGGATTCGTTAGTCTTGCTGCTGCCCAAGACAAGTCTCGTGTGTAAGTTCCTTTTGCTGTTAAAATGGCCACCTACTAACCTGGAGGTGCTTGCGTCTTTCTCTGGTCTGTCCCTGCCCTCTCTGTATGGGGGCCAGTTTCAGATCACACCAGGAAAGTTTCTACAGGACTCCCTTTGCTGGATTTCCAAGGGGGGGGTGCTCCTCGGTGCTTTTTCAGCTTTCCAAAATACTGACCGTGATCACTGGGTCAGGGCTCTGGTCTTAACATGACTTTAAATTCCATACTTCTTGCTATTTATGACCCTATGGCTTTCCAGTCTGGAAAATAGCCCATTTTCAAACCATCTTCCCCACGTCAAAATACGGGTATCCCTAATGCCCACATGACTCCAAAGGAAGATAATTTCCCTTCCAAGTAGCCACTCAGCCCTGCCTCCTGAGCCTCTCATTGTGCAACCAGACTCCCCTCCTGGATCATTTGCACAGGGATAAAGCATTCCTTTATCTATGCATTGGGCTTAGAGCAAAGCCATATGGGAAATATAATATGATAACAAAAGAATTCAGACTTCCAGTGCCAGCAACGCACCCTGTATCTGAAAGCCTGTAGTGCCCCCAACCTCTGGGACAACCTTACACCCCCTCCATGGATTTCCAACAGTCTTTTCACCCAGAAATTGTTCTTTTTTATCAGATTTTGTTTACTATCGAGTATGTCTTCGTGTTTTTTATTCTACTTTTAGGGCTAATTCTTTTTTAAATTTTATTTTAGAAAGAGAATGAGAGAAGACAAGAAGGGGAGAGGAGCAGAGGGGCAGAGGGAGACAGACAGAGAATCCCAAGGAGCCTCCACATTCAGTGTGACACCCAACATGGGTCCTGATCCCATGACCCTGGGATCACGACCCGAGCCAAAATTAAGAGTCCGACGCTCAAGTGACTGAGCCACCCAGGCACCCCTAATTTTTTAAAGTAAGCTTCACCCCCTGTGCAGAGCCCCATGTGGGACTTGAACTCACAACGCTGAGATCAAGACCTACGCTGCGATCAAGAGTCAAATCCTTAACAGACTGAGCCACCCAGGTGCCCCTAGGGCTAATTCTCTAACACTATGTTTCACCCACAATATTTTATACCGGTTTGAACATTTATCATTTCAAAGAGCACTATTTAGCATTTGCTCATTAAAATAGAAATTTTAATGGATGTTTTCAAGCACACAAGCCTGTAGACTCATTAACCACAAGCATTATAATAAAGATAATGACTATATAAGAGCACGGATAGAGCAGAAATGTTAAAAATGGCACCGTGGTTGATGTGATTAGATGTCTGCTCTGATTCATAAAATGTTGAATGACCCAACAGGTTGCTAGGAGCATAAGATCTCATAGCCCAGAAGTAAATTTGTATGCTTTAATAGAAAGGATAAACAAGCCATCTGTGGCCCTGTTGGTTGAGCCTCTGAGTTAACCTTAGTTCAGGTCACGATCTCACAGTTCATGAGTGCAAGCCCCATGTCGGGCTCTGTGCTAACAGTGCAGAGCCTGTTTGGGATCCTCTCTCTCTCTCTCTCTCTCTCTCTCTTTCTCCCTCTGCCCCTCCCCTGCTTGCTCTCTCAAAAATAAATAAAACATTAAAAAATATATTAAAAAGATAAAAAGGATAAACAAGCAAGTAATTTGTTACAGTCACTGTAAAGAGAACAGTTTCCCCAACAATTGTAGACCTGTACTTATCTAAATCAACAGCAAAGATTTAGGTTCTGCAGATGTTGATTTTCCTGTGGGAACATTTGATGTGTTCAGACCCTCTGCCTTCCCCCCCCCTCAGTTCCCTTCACTTGCTTTCCACAGAGCTACTCCCATTTCATTTTCCTTCTTACAGAGATGATGACTTTCAGAGAGAGGATTTGGTGTCAATTCCAGATACTTATATTATCCAAGTCATTTGCTTTGTGCCACAGTTTTGGTGATCTCCATGTATGCTTCCCCTGGTGCTTGAAGTGATGGGTTCTTTCAAGAGTTAAGGCCTCTGGTTCCAGTAAAATTGTGTGTGGAATCAAGAGAGAGCCTGCCTGTCACAGCCACACAAAAATGCTAAGCCCAAGACCTGTCCTTGGATGGTTCAAAGTAGCATATTTTGTAGACTGGAAAGTGCAGGATATGCAAGAGGGTGGAAGTCAGGGCAGAAACTGTCATGACTTTGGGGGACTGAAATTAATTCCCACCAAAAACAACTTTGGGCTTAAGTAAAGTGGGATCCTTCTGGATCTGGCCACATGAAAATGCCACAGAACTAAAAAAAAAAAAAAAACAAAAACAAAAGCAAAAAAACAACTATCAAATAATCTTTCTCTATGGCAATTGCCAGTCAACAATACTCTAATTCCATCATTCTTCTACATTTACAAGTTGCTGCCAGACCCATCTATCTTTGATTGTAGCCTGTCCCACTCCAGCTCTGCATTCTTGGGCGAATGAAAGGAAAGAAGCCAAGGGTCAGTGTACAGTTTTGCATCCAGTGAGAAAGCCCTTCAGAAATTCGGGTGACACCTTCTTCTCTCCTCTTTCCCATGTTCATCCCTCTCTTGCCATGTCCTTCCCCTCTCGGGCTGCCATGCAGTTGGCAGAACTACAGAGGTAGTAGGTAGAATAGAGTAGAGGTAGTAGAAGGAATCCTTCTAGAATGCAGGGCAGTGAGGGCAGGAGTAGGCAAAGCAACCATGTCGTTGAGTGTTTTAGTCACCACCAATCCAGGGACGCAGGTGGTGAGGAGATAGGAGAGCCATGTCAGGAACAGTAGCAAGAAACCTGCATTGCATGAGAGTGCTGGGGGGATGGGAGAAAGCAGACAGAGGACGCAAGCAGAGTAGTTACGACATTGGGATCCTCGAGCATGTAAATCACGGTTGAGCAAATAAGAAATATATTGAAGTGAATGTAGCACAGCTTTGTCACTGTTTATAAGCAGAGAACAGAGAGAAGCTAGAATTAATCCTGGGGGTTAGTTTTGAATTGGAGTAATTCAAATGTGAGTAACTCATAGTTCATTATGGACATGCATGTGTGCATGTGTATGAAACCTAATCATGAGCTTTTTGCTGGGAGGTCCCAGAAGGAATGGCATACTAGGAGCAATGTACAAAGATAAACACAGGTCTTAGTGTCTAGCAACCAACCTCCATTTGAAGGCATCAGTATTCTTTGGTGAAATGATGGATGCAAGGGCTACATGGAAAACAGCACAAGATGAGCCTACAACGACTCCTTTTTTTAAACCGTGCAGCTATACAGATCTTCTATTGGCCAATCTGGGACTACATGAACATAAAAACAGATAAATGACTGTATCAGAATGCAATCTATTAAATCATACAAGAATTTAGGGATCCTTTTGACAGGAATAGAAGTGAATGAATGAATGAATGATTAAATAAATACATGGGGTGAAGGGAAGCCTCTTTCTTCAGTAGATTCCTACTAATGTTGAGGGCTGATATGAGAGAACCATCCTATTGTTTATTGATTCCCATGGGAGCTGTGACAGCTAAGGCAGGTGAGTATAAGGTGACGAGGAACAGCATATTAGGATAGTCTCAAGATATCTCCCCATTGGGGCACCTGGGTGGTTCAGTTGGTTAAGCATCCAACTCTTGATCTCAGCTCAGGTCTTGATCTCAGGGTCTTGAGCTCAAGCCAGTGTTGGGCTCTGCTCTGGGTATGAAGCCTACTTAAAAAAAAAATGGGCACCTGGGTGGCTCAGTCAGTTAAATGTCCAACTTCAGCTCAGGTTATCTCACAGTTCGTGAGTTTGAGCCCTGTATCAGTCTCTGCGCTGGCAATGTGGAGCCTGTTTGGGATTCTCTCTGCCTCTCTATCCCTTCCCCACTTGAGCTCTCTTGCTCTCTCAAAATAAATAAATAAACCTAAAAAAGGAAAGACATCTCCCCATAATGTGCCATGATGAGAAACATTGGGAAGAGGACAGCCTCTTTTCCAAGGTCCTGCTACCAAGGAAGTGTGAGATGAGTTTGGTCGTAAGAAGCCCAGAGAGACCCAGGGGAGTGTCATTCAACAGAACAAAACAGGGTGAGAATATAAAAGAAAGGGAAAGTCATCCTAACAGTTTGAGCCTGGAGAAGAAGGAAGAGACATGGGCAACGAAGCATAGCACACATTCCCAGTTGGGAATCCCAACCAGAAAGGAAAAGGAGATGTTTTTGATCTCTTGGAAAATTTGAGTATGACCCATGGATACAGCAGTGGTGGTGTATCTACATTGATTTTCTAAATCAAAGGACAGAATATTGTTATGTAGTCATGTCTTTGTTTGAGGGAAAACCACACTAGTGAGTTTGGGATGATGTACACCTTGTATGTACATTGCTCTCAAGTAGGTCAGAAAAAAAAAGTGATAACAGAATAAAACACACAGAAATTAGTTGATAAATAAGTGTGGTAAAATGTTAACTATTGGGGTATCTGGGGAAGAAAGAAAATTATGTATATTTGAAATTATTTCAAATTAATAATTTTAAAAATAAAAATAATTCAAAGGCATTGAATTTCTCAATTTTTAAAATGAGATTGGATATTGCTAAATATTTTTATCATTGATCATATTTTATTACTTTTTTTCAAATAGACATTTTGTACAATAGGAAAAACAGCAAGTGAAATAAATATATATTTAAATAAATAAACACTGAAACAATTCACACAGAGCAAACCTGTATTCCAAAACAGCTGAAGGAGGTGCTTAATACTGAAGGAAAATTCTACCAGAGGAAAATACACACAAAAGAATTATTATCAGCAGAATTGGCAATCATGTGGATACATGTGTAATCTATACTATATTATAATTCCTTATTTTCTATAAGAGACAACTGGCTCATGACAGCAAAAAATAATAGCATTAATTGTGGGTAATAACATATGTAGAATAAAAATTTATAAAAATAATATAAAAATTATAAGATACATGGAATTACACTATTGCAAAATTCTTACATATTCTTACATATTCTGTGAAATGGTCACAGTAGTTCTCACTAGGATATAACATTTTGGAAAGCCACTTTATTTATTTTTATTTTTTTAATGCTTACTTATTTTTAAAAGAGGGAGAGAGACAGAGTGTGAGTGGGGGAGGGGCAGAGAGCGAGGGAGACACAGAATCCGCAGCAGGCTCCAGGCTCTGAGCTGTCAGCACGAAGCCTGACACGGGGCTCGAACTCATGGACTGTGAGATCATGACCTGAGCTGAAGCTGGACACTTAATGACTGAACCACCCAGGTGCCCTGGAAAGCTGCTTTAAAACAGCTACAACAACCACTAAAAATAGTTATACCTTAACACCATTAATTTTTTCAATCTTTATTTTTGAGAGAGATAGAAAGTGAAAGTGGGAGGGGGCAGGGAGAAAGGAAGACAGAAGATCCCAAGCAGGCTCTGTGCTGTCAGAGCAGAACCCAACATGGGGCTTGAACTCACAAACCATGAAATTATAACCTGAGCCGAAGTTGGACGCTTAACCAACTGAGCCACCCAGGCTCCCTGTCACCACTAATTTTTAAAAGGAACTATTAGAAATATCAGACATCCTTGGGGCGCCTGGGTGGCGCAGTCGGTTAAGCGTCCGACTTCAGCCAGGTCACGACCTCGCGGTCCGTGAGTTTGAGCCCCGCGTCAGGCTCTGGGCTGATGGCTCGGAGCCTGGAGCCTGTTTCCCATTCTGTGTCTCCCTCTCTCTCTGCCCCTCCCCCGTTCATGCTCTGTCTCTCTCTGTCCCAAAAAAATAAATTAAAAAAAAAAAAAAAAGAAATATCAGACATCCCAAAAAGAGGCAAAAGGAAAAACAAAGAAAAAAGCAGATGGGACAAAGACAAAATTAAGTCCCCAGTTTCTATATTTCAGTGGTAAACTAAAAAATCTGAATGACAAATCTACAGATGGTAGCTTTAACCCTCAATATTACTTTATCTTTTTTTAAGCGTATTTAATGTTTATTTATTTTTGAAGAGACAGAGTCCCAAGCAGTGGACGGGCAGAGAGAGAGGGAGACACAGAATCTGAAGCAGTCTCCAGGCTCTGAGCTCTCAGCAAAGAGCCCGACTCAGGGCTCGAACTCATGAATTGCGAGATCATTACCTCAGCTGAAGTCCGATGCTCAACCGACTGAGCCACCCAGGCACTCCTACTTTGTTTATCTGATCAATGAACTCAACCATGTAAAGAAAATCTGCAAGGTTCAAAGGCAAAGCAACCCATTGGACAACATTGATTTTCTGTGTAATACTACAGCATATTAGGGAAACAGGAGTGAAATACAGTAAGAAAGTCACATAGAAAATTCCTCCATCTGCCAGGTTTCTTACCTGCATCCATGAAATAAAGCCTCTGCCCTCCATGGAGTTGTATTTGTCTACATAAATATTGGATTTATGTACCAATGTATGCCAGTGTGTCCGGCATGCCCACACTGAGATAAAATTTGCAGAAACACTTCGAATACTCCTGAAGAAAACAGATTCGTTTCAGCAGCTGCAGTGGTCAAGGGGGAGACATGTTTCCTCAACAACTTTGTGTGTCCGTTTCAAGCTCACAATTTGCAGATTGACTTTGAGGTCTCTTGGTGCAACCCCAGTATCAAAGTCACCCTCTAAGATCACTGTGGATATTACGTAAAAAAACAGTGCTGAGTAAACGGTCACTGAATACAGTGATCATGGTAGTTATCAAAGCTGTCTTCTGCATATTTACATTTGATTTCTAACAACTCAAGAGTGGGACCTAGGAACCCCAGAATCCCGAAGGATCAGCAAGAAGGGGCTAAAAGTGGGGAAACATGAAGCCAAAATACTAGAAGTCTCTATCAACCATAGACGGAAATCTAAAAAGACAGTGACATAAAACGCAAAAATGGAATTCAGCGCATAAAAGTTCACAAAGGTGGCCACCAGCATCAGGATGGTGTGGGCAGCTCTGGTCTCCGGGGAACATTTGCGGTAGCCATTGGGGGTGTGAATATACTGTATTCTCTGGTGGTGCCTGTACAGGAACAGCGCCATGGAGCCACTGGACCAGATCATGAGACCAATAAATATGGCATCGGAGACAAACCACAGGATGACAGTGCCTGCACTCGGAGTTGAGGATGAGCAGAACCACTTCCCGAGGATGTCACTACTGTTTCCTGTGTCCTGTGAACCAGTGACTTTCACAGGAACATAGATATTCATTAAGACACTGAACATCCAGCAGATACAGCAGGAAGGATCAATGATCTTGGGGGTTCTTCCTCTGAGCATCCTCCACACCGCCCTCTCTGGGATGAGTATGAAGAACTGATGGGTGCTCAGGACGCAGGTGCGGCACACGGTGGTGCCCCGAGCTACTCTGTGTACATAATATACAAATTTACACCCAAGACTGGACAGGGGCTTCCTCAAAACAAAAGCCGCCATCTTGTGGGGAATCCCAGCAGAGAGAAGAACTAAGACATTGGCTACAGCCTTGTGGGTGAGAATGGTGTTGGGGAGCCTCTGCTTGTGTCCACACAAGATTGGAGAGACATTAAAGAAGAAGAGGGTGACATTGGCCAGAGTCCCAATGCCCATCTGGAAAAGCAAGATGGTTGTCAGAGCCACTTCCCCTGTGGTTCTTTGGACATTGTTCTGAAAAGACATGGTGAATGCTTCAGGGCGGTCTGGAGTGAACAGCAGGCTGTGTTAGTGCTGGCATAAGGACTCTTCTTATACTTACATGACCTCATGAAGGGATCCTGGGCCTTTTCTCCTTCTGAAAAGGGAGACACAGTCATATCCTACAGGCAACTCAACCTTGAGAGCATGTCATGGACACCAATTCACAATTTCACGTTATTACTTTGTATTTCTGTTTACTTTTATAATCTGACTCTTCGCCAAAATGTAAGTTGCCATGAATCTAAGCACCATGCCTGCCTTGTTTAAAAAAAAAAAATGTGATTGACCCACAAAAAGTGTTAAATAAATATACACTTAGTGAATAAATGAGTGAGAGGAGACAGGCACATTGTACCCCTTTTAGAGTTCACAATTATCCTGTCACCATAATTCATTAACCTAAGATAATGAAGTAGGAAAATGCAAACCCATGTTCAAATATATAAGATAATATAACTCGTTAAAATTGCAAGAAAATCAACTGTCAGCTTTTGAGAACTCTTAACGTTATTCATCAGAGTGATTAGACAGAAGGAAAAAAATCAGTAGCCTTCTGAATATACAGTATGACCCTAAAATGTCCTCAGAGTGAACACACAATATGATTTCCATGTCAAGTGTTGATCACAGTGACCAGAAGAAAGTTAGTTCCCATATAGTGTTAAAAGTAGACAGGGTGCCTGGGTAGCTCAGTTGGTTAAGTGTCTGACCTCGGCTCATGTCATGATCTCGTGGTTTGTGAGTTCGAGCCCCGCGTCGGGCTCTGTGCTGACAGCTCAGAGCCTGGAGCCTGTTTCAGATTCTGTGTCTCCCTCTCTCTCTGTCCCTCCCCTGCCCATACTCTGTCTCTGTCTCTCTCTCTCTCTCCAAAATAAATAAACATTAAATAATTTTTTTAAAGTGGTAAGAGTAGAAATTTTGATTATGGTAGGTAGTATTTTTTCCCTTGTTTTGAGTATCTACCACTACCAGGGATATGAAGAAAATGTATTACTATGTTAAATGGGAGGAACAGATCAGGTATGTTCCTCCAAACTACTTCTGAGACTTGAAAATTAAATATAATTCATCTAACATTTTTTCTCTCTCGATGCCACACACACACACACACATGCACACACAATACAAAACAAAACCAAAAAAATGGCCCCCCCAAAAATCTCAGGAGGAATAAAAGAGGCAATGGCATCCTCTAGCAGGATTTCAGAAAGAAAAAAAAAAATAGGGTCATTAAATCATAATATCATTACGCCACAGACTGTTTTTCTCTCGGAATATCTGTTTGTACATGAATGTGTGTGTCAACGGATCTTATTAATGTCAGGATTTTGAAGTTATAACCCAAGCTCTACACATGAAGTCTCTACTTGTATATACACACAAGCCTAAAAATCTGTTAGGTCTGAGAAAATTAGCAGACTTTTGAACATGGTTAAGGTCAGTGGCTCTCCTCATCCAAAGCTTGGCTCAGAGCCCAACAAGATCCCCATCTTCTTTCTCTCTACTTGGCAGGGACCCTAGCACACAGAGATCTGCAGTGAATCTCCCCATTGTAGTCCCACCCAGGGACACTCCCCAGCACATATCCACTAGTCACCAGCCCAGCCAGAGCACCTCTACAACCTTACTACACAAACCCAGTTTTGAATTCTTGTCCTACTGCAGACTCCTTGTCTCCTGGTTATTTCCCTGAGACTGAACATAAAGAAGCACTCACCTGGCTGGTCTTTGCTCCAGAGCTTTGTGCAGAGAAGTGTCAACCAGGATGAGCCATAGTTTTAGGGCCCCTAGACCTGATCTCCCCACAGAGATGCCATTACCATGTCATGTGTAGTCTAGGTGACACTGCCTGCATGGAGAGTCTGGGGCATCTCTAACGAGAGGATTTCATCCCACTGCAAGTCTTTACAAGCCACTTCTGGTAATTAATGGTAATTTTCGGTAACTGATGGGAAGTTCCTGAAGAGTAGCTGTTTCTATGTTCCCTGTGGAAAAATCTAAGTTCAGAGTCAGCATTGCCATCCATAGAATTGAAACTCAAGGCTGGGTCAAGGGTCTCTTTCATAATATCTCCAAATGGGCATTTTCCTCAATGCTCTCGTGTTTCCAGAATCGGGCCAACACCGCAATTGGCTCAAACTGAGCATCTCTCTTTGATCTGGTACCTAGAGTCTCCTCTGACTTAAATACCACAATTCTTACCATTTATGGCCCCATGTCTTTTACTCCTGTAGAATATCCCACTTGAAGCTAGTCTATCCTGCTTCAGAATCCATGGGCAGCCCCAATGTCCATGTACCTCCACAGGAGGTCATGACCTGATTCCCAAATCATCCAGAGGGCACTGCTCCCTCGTCTCTCATCAGTCAACCAGGCTGTCCTTTATTTTCAGACTTTGCCCTGGGAAGAAGTATTCCCAGATGTACACACAAGATTCAGGGAGAAGTAATATGTAGGACAGATGGTAGGGTAGCATGAGATTCTTTAAAATCAAGGAAAAGGCCATAAAGCAAATAGAAAATTGGGCAAAACATTAAAGAGAAAATTCACAAGATAGATGAGAAGACGGCCCTCAATCCTATGAACGTTAATTATGGCAAGTCAATTAGTTGCTTTTCAAGATCGGTTTGGATATTCTATATATATATATATATATATATATATATATATATATATATATTTTTGCATTTTAACAATTTTAGAATAAGCTTGCCAATTTCAACAATGGCAAGAACAAATACAACACAAGTGGGAGGGAGTCAGGACTGAGATTTGTCAATGTATGGGGGCATAAATAGAGTCAAGGGATGTATGGGAAATCTCTGTACCTTCCTCTTGATTTTGCTGTGCACCTAAAACTGCTCTGAAAAATAAAGTTTGCTAAAAGTTTGTGGGAGGGTGGATGGGCTAAATGGGTAAGTGGCATCTACTCCTGAAATCATTGTTGCACCATATGCAAACTAACTTGGATGTAAATTAAACAATAAATAAATTTTAGTGGCACCTGGGTGGCTCAGTCAGTTAAGTGACTGACTTCGGCTCAGGTCATGATCTCGCAGTTTGTGGGTTCAGGCCCTGTGTCGGGCTCTGTGCTGAACACTTGCTCAGAGCCTGGAGCCTGCTTCAGATTCTGTGTCTCCTTCTCTCTCTGCCCCTCCCTTGCTTGTCCTCTGTCTCACTCTCTCAAAAATAAATAAATGTAAAAAAAAAATTTTAATAAATTTGAAAAAATTAAAAATAAATAAATTTTTAATATTCAACCAAAATTGAGTTCTATATAGGGTCAATAAGGCATGAATAATTTATGGTAGAGGCAACAGAAAACCAGGCCATGTTTAACTAAGCAATGTATTTGTGTATATTTGAAAAAGAAAACATTGGATTAAACTCTGTATATGCAAGTGAAAAAAAGAATACTGAATTTTCTTTTATGCTTATTATTTACTTTGAGAGGGAGCGAGAGGGTCAGAGAGAGAGAGGGAGAGAGAGAATTCCAATCAGGTTCCACACTGTCAGTGCAGAGCCTGACACAGGGCTCGATCTCATGAACCGTGAGATCATGACCTGAGCTAAAATCAAGAGTCAGAAGATTAACAAACTGAGCCACCCAGGTGCCTGAAGAATACTGAATTTTTTTAAAAAGCTGTTGGAGTAGCATATTCTAAAGGATAAGTAGAGGGGTACCTGAGTGGCTCAGTCAGTTGAGCATCCAACCTCAACTCAGGTCATGATCTCACGGTTCATGAGTTCAAGCCCCACATCAGGCTTGCTGTTGTCAACCTGTCAGCACAGAGCCCGCTTCAGATCCTCTGTTCCCCTCTCTCTGCCCCTCCCCTGCTTGCACTCTCCCAAAAAATAAAGAAATATTTGAAAAAATAAAATATAAGTCGAGATTTGGAAATGTATTTTTATTATTTGACCACAAAACTGATCAAATCTCAATTTGCACAAACTAAAAATGGAAAGTTTGGGTGGATGCTGGATGTAGGGACAGCAAATAAAACCTAAAACCTATAGGGGCGCCTGGGTGGCGCAGTCGGTTAAGCGTCCGACTTCAGCCAGGCCACGATCTCACGGTCCGTGAGTTCGAGCCCCGCGTCAGGCTCTGGGCTGATGGCTCGGAGCCTGGAGCCTGTTTCCGATTCTGTGTCTCCCTCTCTCTCTGCCCCTCCCCCGTTCATGCTCTGTCTCTGTCCCAAAAATAAATAAAAAACGTTGGGAAAAAAAAAAAAAAAACCTAAAACCTATAGACACATTCTACCATCACTTCTAAGTCAAAATTGTCAGAGGATTATGGTTCCTTCAAATCCAAGCGCCTACCTCCATCCCAAGACACCCACTAAGAAAATAAAGTCATGCTTTCCAAAGTGTTTATCCATTTAATGTATTCCTCTAAATACTGCAAGGGAAGGTGGGAATTTTAAAGATGGGGTGGGGACTTAGGCACAGTTGGCACTTATAAACTGAGTCACATTCCACCGTCATATCGCTAGGACGCTGTAAAGGTACAGGTCTGAAATCACAGCCCCCACCTCCATGAATTACAGTTTATAGGACAGGGTATGTCAGGATGAGAACACCCACTGTGACTGAGGAGAAGCCTTTGTGAGACATTTACTTGAGGTGTTCCCCATCAAGAGAGCACACCCCTGACCCTGTACTCTTCGTTGACCCAAAGTTGGTGGGAAATGGTCAGCTGGGGATTTTTCTCTTCCACAGCGGTCAGTAGCATCTGAGTCTCCTCATCAAACGCAGATTTGTCCAGCCTGGGAAAATGGAAACCACATTTTCTTGACTTCATGCATCATCGTTTGCCTGTCTACATCCCAGTGCTGCTTCCCAATCCATTCTTTCCTAGAAGTGACTGGGAAAATCATTGTGAATGAGTGGAGAAAGGGTAGGAATGTGCAGAACGGGGTTGCGAATCATTCTGTTCCTCATCAGCATATCATCCAGGGGCCTGGCATATGGAGGGCACCGAAATATTCATTCTACAGATGCCAAATACATACACTGTACATGCAAATATCATGTTCAGAATGACACTGACTGCTACTCTTCTAGGAAAGTGCTTCTGAGTCAAAACTGCTCAGCCCTTTATAGACCCATCTGTCACGTCCATGATGAGGTTACATCTTTACAGGCAATACAAGGCAGGAGATGGTGTTTATAGGAAGGTGGCAGTTCTTACCTGGGCAATTTTGCCTCTCAGAGGACATGTGACAAGGTCAGGAGACATTTGTGTTTTACTTCAGGGAACGGATGTCATAGCTATTCTTTTTTCATTAATTATTAATTTTCAAATTATTATTATTTTATTGAGATACGATGGATACATAACATTGGATAAGCTTAAAATGTACAACGTTGGTTTGATACATCTATATATTGCCAACTTAGCGTTAGCAACATCCATCATGTCACATTATTATAATTTCCTTTTTTTGTGGTGAGAACAATTAAAATGTTGGCTCTCAGCAACCTCAACGTTTCCACTTTTTATCATCATGACCAGAGGAAGGTGCTACAGGCACATAATGGGCAGGAAGAGGCCAGAGACACTGCTTAACATCCTGCAATGCACAGGATACCCCCATAGCAAAGAACCCTCCAACCCAAATGTCAGTCACGCCAAGAGTGAGAAAAACCTACCGTAGACTAACCTCACTCACTCTGAGGTGTCTCACCAACAAGGGAAACGGCGTCCACTCACCCAAGCCGCTGCAGGGTGCAGTCCAGGTGGCACATGGCTTCACAAAGCACCACTGCCCCATCATGGTCCAAGCTAATCCAGTCCAGGTTCAGGTTCCTCAGTGATTTGCAGCCAGTGAGGGCCGAGGCCAGGGCTTCACAACAGGCAGTGGTGAGGTGACATATTTCCAGCCTGCAACAGGGAAACACAGCAGCTTTGGCAGGCCAGAAGGCACACCACTGTGAGATGCCAATTCCACACCTCTGAGCAGGAAACTTTAGAGTCTAGACCACTGGTTCTCAACCAGGGCCATTGTGTCCCCTGGGGGACATGTGGCAACATGTGAAGACATCTGACACACCTGGACAGTGCTGCTGGCATCTCTCAGGTAGAAAGAAGCCAGGGATACAGCTGAACATCATACAGTGAACAGGACAGCCCCTTCCCCACCACAGCAAAGAACTACTCAGTCCCAAATGTCAATAGAGCCAAAGTTGAGTAAGCTCTGGCCTCACAGGATGGCATTTTGCTAATCAGATCATTCCAGACACACATGGTTTTAAACCTGCTTCCCCTAAGTACCACTAATCCTCCAGCCTTTCTTATTCTTGAAATGGGCAAGACTTCTCATAAAGATACTCCGTGACGCTCACCCAAGAGTCTCTACTTTACAGTTCGGATGCTTCAGAGCTTCACATAATTCCTTGACTCCGGTGTCTTGTATGTCATTGCTTCCTAGTTTCAGGGTCTTTAGTTTTTCATTGCAAACAAGAACAGCAGAGAGGTGCTTGCAACAAAGAGGAGTAAGGTAACAATCCGACAACCTGGGGAGAAAATACACACCATGAGATACAATCATGAGGTCCCATCTTGCACAGCTTAGCTTGTTTTCAATTACGCATATGAAGGAAGATGTCCCCGAGTATTTCTGAGATGACAGTGGTGATGTTTCCTCCACCTTCCTGCCCAACATGCTGGGCTGTGATTCTGCTGCCTGTCTCTGCTCTCCCAGGGCCTCTGTACCTGTTCTTGCTGGTTGAATGCTCCTGCCCAAGTATCAGTGGGGTTACTCCCTCACTGCCTTCAACTCCCTGCACTAACATCACCTTTGGTGAGGACCTTTCTCACTATTTTATATAGCATCATGTCCCCAGTCTCTGTCCTACCTCCAAGCTCTCCACAGTATTTATCACCCACAGCATATGTATACATATGTTCATAAGTCTTATATAATGTATGCATATATTCATAAGTCTGTATGGACACATACACATGTATGGACATACCTAGACATACATATGTTATATGTGTGTGTGTGTATGTATGTATCTGTCTGATATATGTGTGTATGTGTTTCTGTGGTTCTCAAGCAGGAATGATTTTTGTCCCTCCCTCCTGCCCCAGGGGACTTTGGGCAATCTCCACAAACAATGTTGGTCTGCCATACTGGGAAAGAGGGTACAACAGCATCTAGTGGGTAGAAGCCAGAGATGGTGCTAAACATCCTATAAAAGATCCTACAGGACAGCCGGTCCCCACAATAAAGAATGATGCAGGTCAAATGTCATAGTGCTAAGATTGAGAAACCATGATATATACACATATACTTGCAGCCCACACTCATGTATGTGTGTGTGTGTGTGTGTGTGTGTGTGTGTGAGAGAGAGAGAGAGAGACCCCATAAAATTGACTTCCACGGAAACAGAGATATTAGAGTGTTTCATTTACTAATTCATCATCTTATCTACCCAGAAGAGTTTCCAGTGCCCAGTAGAAGCAATAATACTATGCCTCCTGCCATCATTTATCGATTGTTTATTTTGGGTAAGTCATTGGTAATAGTTCTTTATGTGCACTATTTCCACTGGTCACCCCAATTCTTTGACATGGGAAACATAATTATCCTCACGTCACACTGGAGGAGAGGTGAGGCATCCTCACATGTTCATTGGCTAGCCTAAGGCACAGGGGATTCCATTTCTGGCCTTCCTGAGGCCAGAGACCCAACTCCAGAGCAGTGTGTCCTACCCAAGACCTGTCAAGCTCTTTGGTCAAGACACACGTGAGTACCACTGGACACCCCTGCAAGTATCAGGCAGGGCCTTGC
Organism: Neofelis nebulosa; assembly: GCF_028018385.1. NCBI lineage: Eukaryota > Metazoa > Chordata > Mammalia > Carnivora > Felidae > Neofelis > Neofelis nebulosa. Next base: position 2,945,902 of record NC_080798.1, read on the forward strand.
TTTTTTCAGCAGACCCCGTGATGTTCCCCCTTCCTGTTTCCTTTTCAGGGTGCTGATATCCAAAAAGGATACTCTGACATTCATGCAAATCATAGCCAGACCTACCACAGCTGCTCGATGTTGCAATTTGGATGCTTCAGTGCCTCACAAAGAGATGCCACTCCACTATCTTCCAGGAGATTTGACTCCAGATCGAGCACGGACAGGGATGTGTTGCACACAAGGGCTTGGGAGAGGTAGTCGCAGGCCACAGAGGTGAGGCCACAGCACATCAGCCTGCAAAGACACACACACCCACACACACACACACTCAACTTGTCAACCCGCTGAGGCTCCATCTGGTAACCTTTTCATGAAGCCACATGCAAGTTATTCCTCATACTCCAGAGTCACTTGAGAAAAGTAAGAGAATTAGAACACCCGACAGCTGCACAAACACAGAAGCAAGAATGTGGGATCTGGAATAGGGCATCCCAAACTGGGCAACAGAATCTCAGATTCCAGCTTCAAGTCAGGTTACCACCAGCTAGGTGACCTTAGCCAAAGTCATCCCTTCTAGGGACTTGTGCTTATCATGTGGTGGAATGTGCTGGATGACGCCGTATTTAACATGATTTCTCTGGTTATACCCACTGTTGGAAATTTGGAAAGCAAGGGGAAGCGTAAGACACCAGCAGCTCACGAATGAATGTTACCCCTGGATGTAGTGAATTTAGTTGATATTATGTTTGACATGTTTTGTTTTGTTTTTAATTAGCGGTCAACATGTAAGAACCAAGAGATTTCACATGGAATTTCCTACCTCTACCTCCCACAGACAAGCCAGCTACCTGAAATTCCGTGGCAGGTGGTCACGCAGCCAAAGACACACGGCGGGGAACAGAAACTCCCATGTGGCAGGGACAGGCCTTGTCCAACTCACCAGCACCTCCACCCAGCCCCTCACTCACTCTGGTTGTTTGCCTGGGCTTCAGGGGACCCCTAAGCACGACCTCTGGCAGGAAGGAAGCACAAGTCTCTGATAAACAAACACTGCTCATCTATGATGGATTTTTCTTCCCATCTTCTCGTGTTTAAGATCAGCCAATGGCAAGTACTTCAAACTTTTTTCAATGAAATAAGTATTTTGAATTTTGAAACTTCACTGATACGTATTTTGAAAATTCATTAATACGTTAATGGTTGCATAAGATAATCTCCAGTGGCTTCACTACTGTATATATTTCCTAAATATCTCCACTTGTATTCTTTATACTTTCTGCCATTTTAAGTTATATTGAATTACTACCTTGCCTCAAATTTTTTTTAATGCTTTTTTAAGGCTTACTGTTAAGACTCTTCATTTCACTTTTTTTTTTTTTAATTTTTTTTCAACATTTTTTATTTATTTTTGGGACAGAGAGAGACAGAGCATGAACAGGGGAGGGGCAGAGAGAGAGGGAGACACAGAATCGGAAACAGGCTCCAGGCTCCGAGCCATCAGCCCAGAGCCTGACGCGGGGCTCGAACTCACAGACCGCGAGATCGTGACCTGGCTGAAGTCGGACGCTTAACCGACTGCGCCACCCAGGCGCCCTTCATTTCACTTTATTTGCTAACATACTTTGCAAAAAACCTCAACAAATTAATACTCCCAATCATTGTATAAATCTGTCTATTTGGCAGAATCCTGGCCAAGTGGAATATATTTTAAATTTTTGAGCATTCGTTATAAAGAGCATTATTTTGTTGAACATTTTTACTTTTAAAATTACTAGTGACATTTGTACATGTTCAGCAGTCTTTCATTAAAAAAGTTTTTTTTATTGAAGTATAATCAACATACAGGGTTATAATAGCCTCAGATGTACAATAAAATGATTCAACAATTCTGTATATTAATTACTCAGTGAGCATCACGGTAAATGTATTCTTCATCCCCATCACATAATTCATTATTTCACCCATCCCGCCACCTACTTCCCTTCTGGCAACCACCAATTTGTTCTCAGTATTTAAGAATCTAGGGGCACCTGGGTGGCTCAGTTAAGCATCCAACCTTGGCTCAGGTCATGAATTCATGGTTTGTGAGTTCAAGCGCTCCGTCGGGCTCTGTGACAACAGCTCAGAGCCTGGAGCCTGCTTTGGATTCTGTGTCTCCCTCTCTCTCTGCCCCTTCTCTACTCACTTGTGTGCATGCTCTCTCTTTCTCAAAAATAAACAACTATTTTTTTAAGAGTCTGGCATTTTCTCTCTTTTTTCATTCATTTGTTTGTTTGCTTTGTTTCTTAACTTCTACTTTTTCTTTTTTAAATAGGCTTCACGCTCAGCATGGAGCCCAGCACAGGGCCTGAACTCACAACCCTGAGATCAAGACCAGAGCTGAGATCAAAAGTCAGATGCTCAATCAAATGAGCCACCCAGATGGCCCAAATTCCACCTATTTTTAAGGAATACTGATTATGGTGTAAAAACAAACAAATAAACAAACAAAAAAAAACGCGTTAAGTGATGGATCTTGAAGAACCCTTTAGAAAACTACAGCCCATTTGAGAGGCACCTGGGTGGCTCAGTCCGTTAAGCATCGTGCTTCGGCTCAGGTCATGACCTCACAGTTTGTGAGTTCGAGCCCTGCATTGGGCTCTGTGCCGATAGCTCAGGGCCTGGAGCCTGCTTCGGATTCTGTGTCTCCCTCTCTCTCTGCCCCTCCCCCACTCACACTCTGTCTCTGTCTGTCACTCTCTCTCGAGAATAAATAAACATTAAAAAAAAATTTTTTAAGAAAGAAAAATACAGCCCATTTTAATTGCTGGTCATCAAGTACATGTTAATTCTACTCATTGTATAACATCAGCCACTTATTTCATAGCCAAATCTTTCCACCTTCCAGTATGTCATTTCTTTTGTACCCCCGATGGTTTTTCCTTCTAATCTTTATAGATCAAAGTTGCGGGGGGGGTGGTTCTTTCTTTCTTTCATGGTTTGGTTTTAGTGTTTAATGTTCCTGGAACATATTTCACTGTTGATTTTCCTATACAGTCTAGAATGTCATCTCAGTGGTAGTATTCTTTCCCTTTCCTGTCTTAGATGCCACTGTGTGTGTGTGTGTGTGTGTGTGTGTGTGTGAGTGTGATGCACAGGCCTATGTGCACACATACATGCATGTGTGTGCACACAACACAGCTGTTTCTGGGTTGCTCATGCACACCCACGGATTTGGCGTTCTTGCACCTGCCCCCACGTGGAACCACCACGACATTCCACCTGATTTAACACTAAGTTTCCCATGTGGCCTCACTGGGCAAACAGGGGTCCCACTCTACCGCTGCCCTGGCCAACCGCCCACCACAGAGGAAGCACTCCACTGTGCATATTTGCAGCATGAGAGAAATGGCAGCTCTGGAGGGCCCCAGTAATAACCTAGAACATGCAAACCTTGCTCCTAAAACGGACCAAATGAATGGCTTGTCTTCGATGTTTACACGCTCCCTCTCCCCAGCACCAATTGTATCTAAGGCATGGTCCTTGTTCACAATAACCAGGATTTACTGGGCTCTCAAGTAGACACGAGGTACCTAAGGGTGGGTCTCCAACTCTCGAATTCAACCTCATGGTGCCGCTATGGAGGAGGTGTTGTACCAGCTCCATTTTACTGACAGGGCAACTGAGGCATGGAGAGGCAGGTCTGACTATAGACTCTGCATTCTGCAGTCTCCCTCAGTGGGCAGTTGATTGCCTCCACTATTGATGGGTCCGCATGTACCTGTCCACAGTCTCCCCAGAGCCCACTTTCCCCAGATGGACTCACAGCAGTGTCTCCAGGGCACAGTCTGGGTGCTTCAGGGCGTCACACAGCATCAGCATGCCTTCGTTCCTCAGGGGGTTTTCCACCAGGGACAGAAGCTTCAGCTTCTTGTTGCAGACCAGGACCGAGGCAATATCGTCACAAGCTTTTGCTGTGATGTCACACCTCCCCAACCTGCATGTGAGACACATGTTGCAGGATGTGACCACAGGCTCTGAGCGGCCACGGACCATATCCCAGCTTCCAGCCTTACACCAGCAAATCCACCATCTACATTCCAGACTTGAAAAGCACAAATGTGGCAGGACCCCTGGTTGGCTCAGTAGGTTAAGCATCCGACTTCGACTGAGGTCATGATCTCACTGTTCATGAGTTCAAGCCCCACATGGGGCCCTGTGCTGACAGCTCAGAGTCTGCAGGCTGCTTCAGATTCTGTGTCTCCCTCTCTCTCTGCCCCTCCCCAATCAAATTCTGTGTGTCTCTCTCTCAAAAATAAAGAAGTATTTAAAAAAATTTTTTAATAAAATAAAAATAAAAGCACAAATGTAATTACATGACTCTATTTATTTATCCCTATTGCTTTCCACTGAAGTTAGGAAAAAATCTGGAAACAATCAGCAAAACTAAAAGGCAACCAATGGAATGGGAGAAGATATTTGCAAATGACATATCAGATAAAGGGTTAGTATCCAAAATCTATAAAGAATTTATCAAACTCAACACCCAAAAAACAAATAATCCAGTGAAGAAATGGACAAAAGACATGAACAGACACTTCTCCAAAGAAGACATCCAGATGGCCAACCGACACATGAAAAACTGCTCAACATCACTTATCATCAGGGAAATACAAATCAAAATTGCATTGAGATACCACCTCACACCTGTCAGAATGCCTAACATTAACAACTCAGACAACAACAGATGTTGGTGAGGATGCAGAGAGAGAGGATCTCTTTTGCAAGGGAATGCAAACTGGTGCAGCCACTCTGAAAAACAGAATGGAGGTTCCTCAAAAAGTTAAAAATAGAACTACCCTACGACCCAGCAATTGCACTACTAGGTATTTACCCAAGGGATACAGGAATGTTGTTTCGGAGGGACACACACACCCCAATGTTTATATCAACACCATCAACAATAGCCAAAGTATGGAAAGAGTCCAAATGTCCATCGATGGATGAATGGATAAAGAAGATGTGGTATATATACACAATGGAGTATTACTCAGCAATCAAAAAGAGTGAAATCTTGCCATTTGCAACTACATGGACGGAACTAGAGGGTATTATGCTAAGCGAAATTAGTCAGTCAGAGAAAGACAAACATCATATGAATTCATTCATATAAGGACTTTAAGACATAGAACAGATAAACATAAGGGAAGGGAAGCAAAAATAATACTGAAAGAGGGAGGAGGACAAAACAGAAGAGACTCTCAAATATGGACAACAAACAGAAGGTTACTGAGGGGTTGTGGGAGGGAGGATGGGCTAAATGGATAAGGGGCATTAAGGAATCTACTCCTGAAATCATTGTTGCACTACATGCTAACTAATTTGGATGTAAATTTAAAAAAAAAATCAGAGCCAGTGGTTCTCAACAGGGGGATGATTTTTTACCCCAGGGGGACATTTGTCAGTGTCTGGAGAAATTGTTGGTTGTCACAACTAGGGAGAGGGGTGCTGCTAGCATCTAGTAGATGGAGGCCAGGGATGCTGTTCAACATCCTACATTGTTGTGGACAGCCCCTCTTCCCACAGCAAAGAATGATCTGGAGCTCAATAAATCTGATTGTCCGTCAATAGTTCTAAGGTTGAGAAGCCCTGGTCTGAGCCTTAATGCAGCTGAAAAGAGCATCTTGTGGGGGCACCTGGTTGGCTCAATTGGTGGAGAATGCAATTGTTGATCTCAGGGTTGTGAATTCAAGCCCCCTGGTGGGTGTAGAGATGACTTAAAAATAAAAAATATTTTTTAAAAAATAGGACATATCATAGGCTAGAGCGGCTTTCTCAATCTCAGCACTGTTGACATTTTGAAATGGAAAATTCTTTGTTGTGGGACCTGTCCTGGATGTTATTGGATGCTTAGAGTAGCACCCCTGACCTCCACCCACTACATGCCTGTAGCATCCTCCCAAGGCAATGATGACCATTGAAAATGTCCAGATGCTGACATTTCCTAAGAGAAAAAAACTGCCCTCTGTTGAGAACTAATGGTCTGGGGGGAACCTGATTTGGGGGACCTCCCACCCCTAATACCAAACTGAAGTCAAGATTACAATTGGTCTGCCCCAAAGAGGCAAAGTTTCCCTCAGTAAATGTCTACAAATGACCCCTGGTTTCCTAGATCTGTTCCCCAATTCTTATGCTAATGTGGAATATTAAAACCCTGTGCAAATGGCCTAACATGAAATGGAGCAAAATACTCAGGAATTTTCTAAGTTCCCCATCACTAGAGAGAGCTAGAGTAGAAAAAAAAAGTCATGATATGGAAAGAGTTCAAATGAGGAAAAGGATCTACAGAAAGCCTGTGTGTTCAAACAACTCATGTACGGAATGCACCTCTCTCTCCTGATGGATCTCAACCAAGTTACAGTTAACCAAGTGTATGTGAATCTGTTGATTACATTTGCAACTTTTCCAGCAAAGAAGAGACTCTGAAGCAGGGGAGAGAAGAGCATATTCTCCAGGTGGGTTTAATGAGTTGGTTCTCAGTTACACCCCCCCTTTTCTTTCTGCTAAAAAAATGGATTGATCCTGTCTAAAAACCACCCAACTATGGTAGGTAGGGGCATCCCAGATAATTTTCAAGAGGAAGAAATGATCTGAGGCAAATCGCTTTCCCTCTGGCTTTCATGTTGTCACCAACCAGATTGACATAAGTACAATTGTGGTCATTGATATGATTTCTCATTTTAAGTGTCTATGAATATCTTCAGGGGAAAAAAAATGGAGTTTTGGTTTTGGCACAGGTGGTTGAGGACAGAACCAAGAAGAGGAAGGTAAGGTGTCCACGAGAAGTAATCCAAGTGACTACCAAAGGAGGGAAAGCTGTAACAAGCCTTCTGAGAGGTCTGAAGATCGCTCTTCTGAGGTCTGGAGAGGCTGAGATGGAAAATTTACCATGTAAGAGACAAAAGACTGATGCAGGAAAGAAATGGGCACATTCCACGGAAAATTCCATGCTGGACAAGAAACGTCACTGAGTGAGGACAAGCCGAGACTCACATCAGCTGTTCCACGATGCACACGGGGTGCTTCAGCGTCTCACACAGCTGCCTGACGTTCACAAGGGAGAGTCTAGTGCCGTGCAGGTTCAGGCATTTCAGATAAGGGTTGTGAAGAATGGCCTCAAAGAAGTCTGGGCCATTTCCAACATAAGATGCAAAATTATACCTAGAAAAAATGTGGAAACTCATGCAGCAGAGTCCAAGCACAAAGGAAGATACGTCTTACACAATTCCTCCCACCTGTCTACCATGCTTAGGCTCACAACACTGTAGATATCCCGTTACTGCCACCTGTAAATTCTCTCTACCTGGGGTTTTCAGACAGCAGACACAGAGGCTCAGCTGCTCGGTTCTCTCCTTCTTGCTAGTCCCTGCATGCCCACACACCACTGTCCATACTGGAAGGGAGTGAACCAAACTCATCCCATATTAAATTCTAAGCACCGTCAGGATGGGGACATGATGCTTGTGCATCTTTGCACCCACAGGTCCAGGCTGGAGCTTGACATACAACGGGGATGCACGTATTTGAGTTAACTCTCCAAGAAGAAACATGTTTCCCAAGGAAAGGATCCATTTGTTTAAAAACTAAGGTTTTGGGGCACTTGGGTGGCTCAGTCGGTTAAGTGTCTGACTTCAGCTCAGGTCATGATCTCGCTGTCCATGAGTTCAAGCCCCACATAGGGCTCTGTGCTGACAGCTCAGAGCCTGGAGCCTACTTGTAATTAATTCTGTGTCTCCCTCTCTCTCTCTGCGCCCTCCACTCACTCACGGTCTCGGTCTCTCTCTCTCTCTCTCTCTCTCTCTCTCTCAAAAGTAAATAAACATTAAAAAAAAGAAGGGGTAACCAATGGCAGCCACCCACGCCAGAAAACAAAGCACTTCCCCATTTGTGAATGAAACTGACCTATAGTGGCTGGGGACCTACCCTGTTGACCATGTTCAATCCTAAAGTCCCCCAGTTTGCTCACAGTTGCTTCTTGTCAATAAAATATTGGTATCAAGGAAAGTGCTCCCCAAATTTTTCTTGAGCCATTGGATTGCAGCTCTGTGCATTGGTATTTCCCAAAAAATTCAGAGTAGAAAGGATGAAACTCAGTTGTTTACAGGTCAACATCCAACCTACCCGAACTTTTGGAGTTTACAAACAGGATGAGCCAGGGCTTTCCAGAGAATTTCCAGGGAGGGCTCATCAAACATACAATTGTCCAGATCTAACATCTGAAAGTTCTTGTTGGCCGTGAACACAGAACAAAGGTCCTTCCAGAAGGAGAGCTTCTCCTCATCACTGTGGGAGAACAAAGACCGTGACTCTCCAGTGGCTCATTACAACTCAACACATTCTCAAAACAGGCAGAACACCATCCCAGAGCCCCCAAAAGACACCTGGGCCTGAACAAGGAGAAGAAAGGCCAGGTTGGCTGAGCTAACAGGTCAAGTGGCTAAGGAAAGGACCCTGAGGCCAGAGCAATGGGAATCGAACCCCATTTGAACCACTTATTACCTGAGTGACCCTAGACAAGCTATTCAGTCTTATTCAGCCTCCTTTTCTTCCAGCTTTAGGCAACAATACCTGACTGTTGTATGAATGAAGGTTGAGATTTGGTGATCCATCAGTGAAACAGGAAACTACATCCAAAAATATGAACATATAGGTACAAAATAAAGTCATGGAGATGTAATGTACAGCATGGGCGTGACTACACTTAATAATACTGTATTACATCTTTGGAAGTTGCTAAGAGAGCAGATCTTAAAAGTTCTCATCATGGGGCGCCTGGCTGGCTCATTCCATAGAGCGTGCAACTCTTGACCCTTGGGACTGAGTTTGAGCCCCATGTGAGGTGTAGAGTTCACTTTTAAAAAGTAGTTCTCGGGGCGCCTGGGTGGCGCAGTCGGTTAGGCGTCCGACTTCAGCCAGGTCACGATCTCGCGGTCCGTGAGTTCGAGCCCCGCGTCAGGCTCTGGGCTGATGGCTCGGAGCCTGGAGCCTGTTTCTGATTCTGTGTCTCCCTCTCTCTCTGCCCCTCCCCCGTTCATGCTCTGTCTCTCTCTGTCCCAAAAATAAATAAAAAATGTTGATTGAGCCTGGAGCCTGTTTCTGATTCTGTGTCTCCCTCTCTCTCTGCCCCTCCCCCGTTCATGCTCTGTCTCTCTCTGTCCCAAAAATAAATAAAAAATGTTGAAAAAAAAATTTTAAAAAAAGTAGTTCTCAGGGCACCTGGGTGGCAGGGTAGGTTAAGCATCTCTTAGTTTCAGCTCAGTTCATGATCTCGAGGTTGGGGAGTCCAAGCCCCGCATCAGGCTTTGTGCTGACAGTGCAGAACCTGCTTGGGATTCTCTCTCTCTCCTCTCTCTCTCTCTCTCTCTCTCTCTCTCTCAAAAATAAATAAACGTTAAAAAATAAGAATAAGTTGTGCCTAGGTGGCTCAATCAGTTAAGCATCCAACTTCAGCTCAGGTTATGATCTCAGAGTTCACGGGTTCAAGCCCCACATCAGGCTCTGTGCTGACAGCTTGGAGCCTGGAGCCTTCTTCGGATTCTGTGTCTCCCTCTCTCTCTGTCCCTCCCCTGCTCTCACTCTTGCTCTCTCTCTCTCAAAAATAGATAAATATTTTTTTTAATTTATTGTTTAAAAAATAAGAAATTTAAAAATTAAAAAGTTCTCATCACAAGAAAAATTTTTGTAACTATGTGTGGTGACAGCTGTTAACTAGACATATTGAGGTGATCATTTTGCAACATAAAAAATTACTGAGGGGCGCCTGATGGCTCAGTGGGTTAAGCGTGTGACTTCAGCTCAGGTCATGATCTTGTGGTTTGTAGTTCGAGCCCTGTGTCAGACTATCTGCTGTCAGTGCAGAGCCTGTTTTGGATATCTGTCACCCTCTTTCTCTGCCCCTCCCCTGCTTGTGCTCTCTCTCTCTCTCTCAAAAATAAATAAACATTTAAAATGTTTTTTTAAAAAATACTGAATTATGGGGTGCCTGGGTGGCTCAGTTGGTTAAGCATCTGACTCTTGATTCAGGCTCTGGTCACGATGTTGCAGTTCATGCATTTGAGCCCCGTGTTGGTCTCTGTGCTGACAGTGCGAGCCTGCTTGGGATTCTCTCTCCCCCTCTCTCTCTCTCTGCCCTCCCGCCCCCAACTCTCTCTCTCTCTCTCTCTCTCTCTCTCTCTCTCAGTAAATAAATAACCTTTAAAAAAAATACTGAATCATGAAGTTGTTCACCTGACACTAATATAATATGTCAATTATACCTCAATTTAAAAACTAAAAACCAAAAATGCAACCGTGAAAAGTCTCTGATTGCAAAAGCCATGTTTTTTACATGTAAACATCCATGGAGGACCCATTGGGAACTAAAACAAGATACAAGTATGGTGTGTGTAGGGTGGGGATAGGGGTGATTAATAGAGGGACTCACTTTGTGATGGATCCAGAGTCATCTGAAAAGACATTTTCTACAGACAGGTGAAGTCTCTGCAAATTTCGGCAATGTTTCATACAGAATGCTGATATTACCAATTCTTCAGTGTTACCAATGTAAATATCAACTTCCTCGAAGAAATCCATCACCTGTCTTACAAATTCTTTCTCATGGGTCTCAAACAAACCGCTGAACAATTCCTGGAAATTCACCACAACCTGATTGGCGTCACACTGACTTAAACTTTTAAGGCATTGGGTTATTTCCTGCCTTATCTCTTTGGACACGAGAAAACCAAAGGACGTGTCCAGCATGTTGGTTATTTTTCCAGTTGAAACTCCAAACAAGAATGTTATCATCTGGGACAAGTGGCTCTGGACCTGACTCACACCTGCTGTTACAAGCTGGGTCACACTTCCAATGGCCGGGTCAGGATTGTCCTCGGGTTGTTTGAGCAGATAGAACACGGCAGCACAAAACTCTTGGATGCACAAATGCATGAAGGTAAAACAGTCGCCGTTCCTGAGAAGGAGTCTCATGCCCACCCACATCAAGGTATCGGACTCAGATACCCCACTCCTCCTGAGGTCCCCATGGCAAAACACAAATGTGCGCGTCCATATTCCCTCTGCAGCCAAGGTACACAGGCCTTTCAGTCGGGCTCTGCTCTGCTTGGGGGGACAGTTTTCATTTCTTGACTTGAATACATTAATTAAAAAGGATGCATACAAAGAAGTGGTGCTTTCAGACGCAACCTCAAGGTCTTTTCCTTTCTCCAGCTGCCATTTCATACAAGTACACACCAGCCAGCATACAAGAGGATTATGGCAGAACATACAGAGCGGGACGTTGTCCCTCACAAAACTGAAGGCTTTCATGGCTTTGCTCCTCTCGCGGAAGAAATGGTAGAAATACAGCTTCCTTTCATGATGAGAGAATCCTGGGAGGACTATGTATTTTGGATGCTGCAACAGGAAATAATATCTTCTCATGCCCACTGTTCCCAATGCGACAAGCAGAGAAGACTTTGGAAGCATTTTTCTCTGCAGCAAACTCCTCACGATAATCTGCATTGGCTTCCGCTGCTTCTGGTCGTCGCACAGCTGAGTCGTAATCTCCAAATCAAACTTGAGTTCCTCAAAGCCGTCCATGATGAACAGGATTCTCTCTGGCTGGGAAAAAATGTCCTCGACCGGCTCTGAAGACTGAGGCCAGTCCCTGGAGATGAGCTCCACTAAGCTGGTCTCTGCAATGGCGTTCATTTCACAGCCATTGAGGAAGAAGATAAATGCAAATCTGTCCTTCCAAAGGTTGCCCTCTGCCCATTCCAGTACGGCTTTCCTCAAAAGGGTGGTTTTGCCAATCCCTTCTGGACCTTGCAAGACCACCGTGGGTGTGGGCTCTCCAGCCTGGCTGGCAGGATATGCAGCCTTCAGGGTTTCATACTCATTCTTTGTGGTTTCTTTATAGAAATCACTGGGAACTGGAAGGCAGGTTTCTTTCTCCCATATGAGACGGAATTTTTCTCTCATGTGATTTCTGTATGGGTTTGGTTTATCTGCGTAGACAGGGGTAGAATACCAGATAGTTAAACAATTTTTTTAAAAAGTGCACTCATTCTTTGACACCCAGAATGATCCCTAGAGATTTACTTGAGCACCTGTATGAAGACTACGGTATGTCCATGGATGGCCAGGCTAATTAACTTAGTTTTTATTAGGACCATAAGCTATCTCAAATCACGTCCATGTAAGCACCTAGCCCAAACCAGAAGCCTATCTCAGAGCTACAAGGCAATATATTGTGTGAATGCTTCAGAGTCACATTCAAAACCTCCCCAGTGAAGAATCCCATAACCACTATCATTTACTGAGTGTCTGCCAGGAACCAGGGCTGAGAATGTTACTATGGTTACTATGTCTTTCATGTCAACAACCCATCGAGATTTGTTCTACTCCCACTTTACCCAAAAAAATCAGAGAGGGAGAATGTGTCTCTTGATTAATTTGCGCTAGTGAATAACTATTAGGGTCAGGTGCCTGTCGCACATCTGTCTGATTTGAAACCATAAGGTCTAAGCTATTTCTGTTCTGACATGCTGACTGCAGGTTAATTTCAGAAACACACCCCTGAATCATCATTCTTCCAACCCACCCTTACGATGTACCTTCCATGTTCAAGGCAACACATTACAGGAGGTTAAATAAAATGACAAATGTGGTCAAGGACCATAGCCTAATCTACACCACAGTAGGGGAGGTTCTTCTGCATGTTTTCCAAGCAAAGGGCATTGATGGTTTTGTCCAAGGATATAGGACTAGATAACATTCTTGGAATGTAGCGATGGCCCTCCTCTCGCTGGGGCAAAGGAAGATTTGTTTCTAAAATCAGGTGTTTCGGGGCATGTGGGTAGCTCAGTCGGTTAAGGATCCGACTCTTTCTATGCCCCTACTCAGAAGGAAGAAGCTATGGAAGATGAGAGCTTCTACCTTCAACAACCTTAAAGATTTAAATTTTTTTTTTCAACGTTTTTTATTTATTTTTGGGACAGAGAGAGACAGAGCATGAACGGGGGAAGGGCAGAGAGAGAGGGAGACACAGAATCGGAAACAGGCTCCAGGCTCCGAGCCATCAGCCCAGAGCCTGACGCGGGGCTCGAACTCACGGAGCGCGAGATCGTGACCTGGCTGAAGTCGGACGCTTAACCGACTGCGCCACCCAGGCGCCCCAACAACCTTAAAGATTTAAAGGTCAAAATTGTCCGGCAGGGATATGACAAGACAGTGTAAAGCAGGCTGAGGGCAAAACACAAGATAGCACCGCCCTCCCCCAGGTGGGACATATGTGATATTCCTTGGACACTCCCAGCTACCCAAAAACAAGAAAGGACAAAAAACAAATGGTGAAACTGATAACAGTCTCCACCAGTTTACCAGAAAAAGGCAATCCCATCATAGCCTAAAGTCCAGGAACTCCCTACTGTCTCAATGTTAATGCCTTGCTAGAGAGAAAAACAACCTTAGCTTGACAACAGTTAGGCCTCCAGTAAGTCTGTAGCATGTGAAAGTCTCTTTGGAAACTCCCCCTAGACTTTATCTCCCTGGACTCCACCAACAGTGCCCCCCACACTTATAGTGCAGCTCTTCCTGCCCATGGGTCCTGTCCCCGTGCTTTAATAAAATCACCTTTTTGCACGAAAAGAAAAAAGAAGGGATCTGACTCTTGATTTCGGCTCAGATCATGATCTCACAGTTAGTGAGTTCAAGCCCCATATCAGGCTCTGCACTGACATTGCAGAATCTGCTTGGGATTCTCTCTCTCCACCCATTCCTCTCTCTGCTCCCCCTCTGCTTGAGCGCTCTCTCTCTCTCTCAAAATAAACAAACTTTAAAAAATAATAATTAAAAATGTTTTCACAATAAAAACGGATGTTTCTTTCCCCTCTGGAGAAATGTAGACATGTCTCTCGCTCCCCGGAGACTTGCCAGTGTAATAAAGCTAGTGTCAGTCCCTGGAGGGCAGAGGGCAGGGCTGTCAAGGGGTGTTAGGTAAGGTCGGGATGTCTGACTCTCCAGGCTCCTCAACTATGTCTCAGATCTATCTGAGCCCACCTCCAAACCCTCCCTCTGCACCCCCAGGGAGACTCAAAGGACAAAAACTAATGTGAACATAAATCTCATTTCCTGTTATTCAGGGAGCAATGAATCTTCTAAATCCATCTGGGCTCATTCTGTCCTCACGGACCACATTTATGGACATGTGGCACGCTGGCCCAACAGCAGCTTGCTGCCTAGGAATTGCCGTGGCAATTGAGAGTCCAGCCACTGCATGATGGGTCCGCAACCCAGGAGACATGGCTTGGTTCAACTACTTTGCATCGTGAGACTTTAGGACTATTATAATCCATCTGGATCTTGGCTTACTTACCAGAATAGGAAGTCTACTCCCACAAGTAGATAAAAATCAATGAGAGATTAACATGTAAAATTGGGCAAAGCATCCTGCAACTTTGAGTTACTGTATCAAAGGTAAATTTAAAAAAAAAATGACTTTTCCGGCAATAGCCAAAGTATGGAAAGAGCCCAAATGTCCATCAATGGATGAATGGATAAAGAAAATGTATATATATATATATATATATATATATATATATACACACACACACACACACACACACACACACACAATGGAGTATTATTCAGCAATCAAAAAGAATGAAATCTTGCCATTTGCAAAAACATGGATGGAAGTACAGTGGATTATGCTAAGCAAAATTAGTCACTCAGAGAGATACATATCATATGATTTCAGAAATACAACAGATGGGGCGCCTGGGAGGCTCGGTCGGTTAAGCGTCCGACTTCAGCTCAGGTCATGATCTCACGGTCCGTGGGTTCAAGCCCCGTGTCAAGCTCTGTGCTGACCACTCAGAGCCTGGAGCCTGTTTCAGATTCTGTGTCTCCCTCTCTCTGTGACCCTCCCCCGTTCATGCTCTGTCTCTGTCTCAAAAATAAATAAATGTTAAAAAAATTAAAAAAAAAAGAAATACAACAGATGAACATAAGGGAAGGGAAGAAAAAGTAATATAAAAACAGGGAGGAGGACAAACCATAAGAGACTCTTAAATACAGAAAACAAACTGAGGGTTGCTGGAGGAGGGGTGAGTGGGGAGATGGGCTAATTGAGTGATGGGCATTAAGGAGAGCACTTGAGGGGCGCCTGGGTGGCTCAGTCGGTTGAGCATCTGGCTTCAGCTCAGGTCATGATCTCACAGTTTGTGGGTTCGAGCCCCGCATCGGGCTCTGTGCTAATGGCTCAGAGCCTGGAGCCTGCTTCAAATTCTGTGTTTCCCTCTCTCTCTGCTCCTCCCCCACTCATGCTCTGTCTCTCTCCTTCAAAAACAAATGAAAACATTTTTTAAAAATTTAAAAATAAAAAAAAAAGGAGGGCACTTGATGTGATGAGCACTGGGTATTATATGTAGGTAACGAATCAATGGATTCTGCTCCTGAAGTCATAATTACACTATATATTAACTAACTTGGATGTAAATTTTAAAAAAATAAATTTTTTAAAAATGAAAAAAAAAATGACTTGTCTGGAGGCACCTGGGTGGCTCAGTTAAGCGACTGATTCTTGGTTTTGGTTCAGGTCATGATTTCATGGTTTGTGAGTTCAAGTCCCACGAGGGGCCCTGCACTGATGGTGCGAAATCTGCTTGGGATTCTCTCTCTCCCTCTGCCCCTTCTCCGCACGTGCTGTCTCAGTCTCTCTCAAAATAAATAAATAAACTTTTTTAAAAAAAGAAATACTTTTTTTAAAAAATGTCTGACATTTTGTCTCTTTTTTTTTTTTTAAAGCGTATCCTTCCAGCAGAGGGTGTAAATGAGCCATCAATGAGTCAAAAAATAACTGATTTGGAAAAGTGTCTATTCATGTCTTCTGCCCATTTCTTCACTGGATTATTTGCTTTTCAGGTGTGGAGTTTTGTGAGTTTTTTATAGATAAATTATGGAAAGAGCCTAAATGTCCATCAACTGATGAATGGATAAAGATGTGATTTATATATACAATGGAATACTACTTGGCAATGAGAAAGAATGAAATCATGCCATTTGCAGCAACATGGATGGAACTGAAGGGTATTATGCTAAGTGAAATAAGTCAGAGAAAGATATCACATGTTTTCACTCATATGTGGATCCTGAGAAACTTAACAGAAGACCATGGGGGAGGAAAAGGGGGGGAAAAGTTACAGAGACGGAGGGAGGCAAACCATAAGAGACTCTTAAAGACAGAGAACAAACTGAGGGTGGATGGGGGGGGGGCTGGTGGGGAAGAGGGGAAAGTGGGTGAAGGGCATTGAGGAGGGCACCTGTTGGGATGAGCACTGAGTGTTGTATGGAAACCAACTTGACAAATTATATTTAAAAAAAAAAATAACTAATTTGGGGGCACATGGGTGGCTCAGTCGGTTAAGCGTCCAACTTTGGCTCAGGTCATGATCTCGAGGTTCATGAGTTCAAGCCCCACGTCGGGCTCTGTGCTGACAGCTCGGAGCCTGGAGCCTGCTTCGGATTCTGTGTCTCCCTCTCTGTCTGCCCCTCCCCTGCTCGCGCCCTGTCTCTCAAGTCTCTCCCTGCCTCTCAAAAATGGATAAGTGTTAACAAATAAAAATAAAAAAGAATTAAAAATGGGGCGCCTGGGTGGCTCGGTCGGTTAAGCGTCTGACTTCGGCTCAGGTCATGATCTCACGGTCCGTGAGTTCGAGCCCCGCGTCGGGCTCTGTGCTGACAGCTCAGAGCCTGGAGCCTGTTTCAGATTCTGTGTCTCCCTCTCTCTCTGCTCCTCCCCTGTTCATGCTCTGTCTCTCTCTGTCTCAAAAATAAATAAACGTTAAAAAAAAAATTAAAAAAAAAAAGAATTAAAAAAAAAATAACTGATGTCAAGTCAGACCTGTCCCTGCTGAAAAAGTCATCTAACATGAGGAAATGCTGTTGGGACCACGGTTTTCCCATTTGTAAACCTCAGGATAGTGGTGGGAATAAAAAGATATTAGGCATCAGTTGCACTTTCTGTAGTGCCGGGGACATAAGCTCTCTCTGATTATTTCCTAATGTTAGGATTCTGCCTCGTCCCTGGAGCAGGTCTAGTCAAAAGGGCAGTCAACTACCATAATGCAACTCTATCTCAGCACACCTGGTGATGAACACCCGGAGCATCCCTCATAAGAGCACGGGCTCAGCTCCCGACAGGAAAATGGGGAGACACCCCTTAGATGAACAGGACACTACCCGCCCACAGGCCATCACTGGCCCATGCATGGCCAGAGTTGCCTTACAATTCCATGACCTCCAAGGCTCCCTTGACCCACAATGCATTCTCAACTGATGGAGAGTAGCCACTAATTTAATACTATCCCCTTCGTTCTCACAAGGTTCCAGTGAACCAAGCTTCTTCCACGGGTCCCTGCCCCCTTCATCCCTCCTACACTTACTTCTGATCTCTTCCTGAGCCTTTGTCCAGAGGTCACGCCGCTCAATCTGTAGAAACAGGTTCAGTGTCAGCTCCCATGCCTGCTTTCCTGGGTAGTGTTTGCCCAACAGCTTTGCTACATCTTCTCTTGAAGCCTTCTTTAACTCGGTCCATGGGATTGGCTTGAGCTCAAGTTGCAGAGGTTCTTGCTTGAGGAGTTCCTTAAATTTCCAGAACTCTTCCTTTCGGAGCTCCTCCAGATACCACAATAAGCCAAAGTCCGAGAAAAAGGATTCAGCCATCTTGCCCTGGGGTTGTGAACTTGGAAATCTCCAGAGAGAAAAAAATTCTTCAAAAACAAGGAATAAGTAGTACCTGAGGGAGAATGATGTGATTACAGAGATAAATCTGCAGTTGAGAGTGGCTTAAAATTATTGATAATCCTGCTGGGGCACCTGGGTGGCTCAGTGGGTTAAGCATACGACTATGTCAGACTCTTGATTTCGGCTCAGGTCATGATCTCACAGTTCCTGAGATCAAGCGGTGAGTCAGGCTCTGCACTGACTCCCAAGAGTCGGCTTGGGATTCTCTCTCCCTCTCTCTGCCCCGCCCCTGCTCGCTTTCTCTTTCTCAAAATAAATTAAAAACATAAAATAAAATAAACTCTGGGGCACCCAGAGTTTCCTCCCTCTTTCATAAATCCCCCTTGCTAAAATTCTGTTTTTCATATCTCTCCCCTCATGTGCATCTCACAAGTCAGAACCGACAGACCAACCGAGTCTGAGAAATAGCTCTCTGGTGTTTTCACCCTTTCTCCTTAGTTATCTGATACGTGAGGTGCTCCAATTCTCCATGTCCCCGGTTACATTTTAGAAATACAGGGGGCCCCGGGTCAGCCTGAAGAGTCCCGTTCTGTCACCTAGAGTTGGCGGGGGGGTGGGGGGGGGAGGATAGACAACCTCTCTGTGACCTAAAATGTTTGTCACATTGGTACATCCTTGCCAAAACTAGGGGGCAGGCTTGAGCATTTCTGGTACCCCTCTACCTGGTTCTTTATGCACACCAGATCTACACTAAGTGCTGAAAGGGGGAAACGATGGAAAAAGAAAGATCAAGGAGAAAACGTCCTCACCCAATCTGGCCCCTGGTCCTCCTGGCTGGTCTCCATCAAAGAACAGCTGTGGAAGCCACACTAAAAGTCTGTGCGTGAACTTTGATTGGCCATAAAATCTCTCCTTCCCCATTGGTTGGCATGACTCTTGATCGTCTACACTCTGGAGGTGATAGGAAACCATTTAGGCATGTTCTCTCCACCTCAGGTGTGAGCAATCTTCCTTCAGGCATTGCTGACAGCTGCTGACTGATGGATTTTTCTGATGACACTACTAATTACATCCCCCTGTATGATATAACCGCCGGGCTTTTGTGGGCAATCTTCTCCCACAGGAGCCACTCTCTCCTGATCTGAATATCTGACTTCTGCTGTCCCATCATCTTGTGCAATTTCTTAAGCTTCCACAACAGCACCTACAATGGGTAGCATCTATAGATGAGGAAACCGATGAGTATTCTCGAATAACTCTCCAGGGATGGAAAAGGCAGAAGTTAGATCTTACGAATGTCTTTCTTTTTATTACTGTGATAAGAACACTTAAGACGACACCTGTACCTTTAACAAAGTCTTCAGTGCACAATACAGTGTTGTTAACTGTAGACACAATGTTGCACAGCACAGCCCTAGAACTCACTCATCCTGCATAACCAGAAGTTTATACCCCCGGAACAGTAACGCCATCCTTGCCCTTCCCCCAGCCCTCAGAAACCACCAATCTACTCTGCTTCCTTGGGTCTCTTTTAGATACCCCATTCAAGTGGAATCATGCAGTGTTTGTCCTTCTCAGTCGGTCAACCGACTGAGCCACCCAGGCGCCCCCAAAGACGTCTTCTATCTGGACTTTCATAGAGGGTGTTGGCCAACCATGCTTGGAGTATCAGATGATACTTTATTTTACATAAACACATGACTCCAGTCTGGGTACTGAAAATCAAGTCTACCAGCCCTCCTACAGGGGAGAGTTGACTTGTAACAAAAGTGTTCCGGGGTGCCTGGGTGGCTCAGTAGGTTAAGTGTCCAACTTTGGCTCAGGCCATGATCTCACGGTTTGTGGGTTCGAGTCCCCCATTGAGCTCTGTGCCGACAGCTCAGCGCCTGGAGCCTGCTTCAGATTCTGTGTCTCCCTCTCTCTCTGCCCCTCCCCTGCTCGTGCTCTGTCTCTGTCTCTCTCTCTCTCTCCCTCTCGAAAAATAAACATTAAAAAAAAATTTAGAGGGGCACCTGGGTGGCTCAGTCGGTTAAGTGTCTGACTTTGGCTCAGGTCGTGATCTCACGGTTCATGGGTTCAAGCCCCCCATTGGGCTCTGTGCTGACAGCCCAGAGCCTGGAGCCTGCTTCGGATTCTGTGTCTCCCTCTCTCTCTGCCCCTCCTCCATTTGCAGTGTCTCTCAAAAAAAAAAAAAAAAAGCATTTTTTAAAAAGTGTGTAGTCAAAGCAGATAGTCAAAGCTTTGCCAATAACAGCTCAATGAGTGAGTAAACTCTCTCCCTCTAGCTACCTCAAGCCATCCTTTCTAGAACTCTGCAGAAGTTCAAAGGCAAAGCCATTGTTGGGTTCCAGATTCACCTCTCCTGTTGGCTGCTTCTGTCTTTGGGCCTCCAAAAGTTACAAAGGACGCCCCCTTCTGGTGGGAAATGCACAAACACCTGGCCCTCCACTGGACACTCCTACCCCTCACCCCTTGGGCACACCCACCATGCCTCTCTGATCTGGTTTATTTTTATTTCATCCGAGCAGAAGTTGGAATTTCCCACCCAGGCAGAGGTTATATTACTCAGACCACACCTATTAAGGGTGTGGGTGAGAACTGAGAAACTATGTCCTACCCCCATGTAACAAACTTATTTAGTTGTAAGCCCTTTTGATACCTAAAGTGATAAAATGTCTTATATTCAGATAAAGAAAATGAATAAAGCCTACTCAGAACATTCTGTAAAGCCTCGTCAGTGAACAGAATCATTTCCTCAGACATGTTTTTCTCTATGTTTGCAGAAATTTATTTTTAGAGGTTCATTAAACAAACTAGAAACTATCTGGGATGCCTTGTTAGGTCAATGAGAACATTCCTTTGATTCTTTTTTGCCATAAATATTGCCCCAAGTAAAAGATATTTAAAGTTTTTTGTTCTTACTTAGTTTGAGGGGAGGAGAGGTAGAGAGAGACGAAGAGAGAGAATCCCAAGAAGGCTCACACTGAGCCCCGAGGCGGGGCTCGATCTCATGAACCGTGAGATCATGACCTGAGTGGAAATCAAGAGTCAGGTGCTTAGCCAACTGAGCCACCAGGCACCCCAAAAGATATTTAAAGTTTTTTTTAACGTTTATTTATTTTTGAGAGACAGAGAGAGAGAGAGAGACAGAGCATGAGCAGGGGAAGGGCAGAGAGGGAGACACAGAATCTGAGCTGTCAGCACAGAGCCTAATTTGGAGTTCAAACCTACAAACCGTGAGATCATGACCTGAGCCGAAGTCGGACGCTCAACCAACGGAACCACCCAGGCACCCCTTAACTTTACAAAATTCTAAAACTCATGTATCTGTAATAGATTGAAATGATATTCCACTGTGACCACTTTTTTCCCCTGTTTGATATTTTATTTGTCTGTTTCAGATTTTCTATTTGCTTATCTTGGGTTTGGAAACTTTCACAAACGAACAATTATTATTTATATGACGAGGAAAACGGAGGCATTACAATAAAGAACAAAGCTCAGTGGCAGTAAGCACCTTACAGAACAGTGAGATTCAACACAGGATAAAGTAAGACCTTGATTCTCCTGGGCTTCAGGCTGTCAGAAGTCTGGTGAGTATCCTTCAGTGACATTGTACTATGTGCAGTTTGTGACACCCCCAAATCTGTTTTTCAAAGCTCTCCTTCCTTTTCCTCATGTGAAATGTAATCTTTACACCCGAGACATGTATCACAAATACCTTGCATGTACTCTTAATGTTTCCTTTTTACCATGCCTTACCAAAACTCAGAGGAGTTTCCCGTGCTTTTACATGTGATTTAAAAAGCCATTTTTCTGGGGCACCTGGGTGGCTCAGTCAGTTGAGTGTCCATCTGTCTTCAGCTCAGGTCATGATCTTGTGGTTCGTGGGTTTGAGCCCCACGTCGGGCTCTGGGCTGACGGCTCAGAGCCCGAAGCCTGCTTCAGATTCTGTGTCTCCCTCTCTCTCTGCCCCTCCCCCACTCACTGTTTGTCTCTGTCAGAAATAAACATTAAAAAAAAATTTTTTTTTAATCGGGGGAAAAAAATGAAAAAGACAAGATTGACTTTAAAATTTAGACTTAATCATTTAAAGTTTAAGTGACTAAATCAAGTGTAAATGATCACAGTTCAAGCATTAAATGACATTGTGCGTCATTCCTATGCAATGATGTGCCAATACTCTGCTATTTAATGTCAAAGATCAAGGCCGCGGTACCAGCTTTCACGAGCGGCTGTCTCAACAAGGAAACCTGAAGATCGAGACACGAGTCTGCGGAGAACGATTCTAGGAGTGTTGCATCCACACGACTCCTGAAACAGAATGCTATGGGCACCAGTGACAGTCACAACAAAGTTTATTACAATGAGAGGCAAGGCCGACCGATCTAGACCAACACTCTTGATAAGAGTGCGGCCCGGAACATCTGGGGTACAGAGTTTTTAAAGCCGATCACATCGTTTTATCATTACCTGGGAACAGAACAGAGAAACAGTTCCCAGATGAGTTAGAAACAGTTGCCGAATGAGGTGTTTATTTTAGACTTTCTGCCGCTAAGTTGCCACCGGTGGATCTCCTTGACCTTGTCTCTGATGCTCTTTTCTTTGAGCTTTTGTTTCCTTCCTTGGTGAAGCCTGATTTACAAGAGTATGAAGCCGTGATTTACTGGAGTAAAAACAAGGCTGTTATCTTTTGACCTTCAGTGTCAGAACAAAGCTGTTATTTTTCAAGCTAAGTGTTAGCCCTACACTACAATTTAACCCTTACAGGAGAAGGGTTTACAAACTGTCCTGGGAACACAAGGTAGAGGAAAGATTTGTCTTGGGACCAGAGGAAAGGTCCCGATAGGAAGGAACAACCAAGGGGCTGTGACTTTCTTGGAGTTTCGCCAGATCAAACATGCTGAAGTATTTCCACGCTGAAGGAAGAATGGGACATCATGTACCTGTGAGTTTACACTGCGGTGATTTTAAATAGTCTTGTGAAGAGCAGGCCGTCAAGGTGTCCCGAGGCATCAGGAGGCATGGACGTTTGCTAAACGGAGCCGCCTGGCAGCAGGGGAGTCCCGGGCCTCTCCAGGTTGTCTGGGAAAGCAGGGTGGAGGGCAGGAAGCCTGCACCAGAACCGAGAGGCACAAGGGGGCCTCCTGGGGGGTGGCGGCGAGCTGACCAGAGTCAGGTTCTAGAATTACTTCATTTATCAGAGGTTGTTAGAAGCCTAAGACACTCACAAAGCAAATCTTGCCCAGGCTTTTTATATATGGAGAATCAAGGACAAAATAAGTAGGAGAATATTTAACAAACACCAAACCCCAAATTTAATTGCGAAAATATATGTTTTATATTTATGTTTATATTTATATTTATGAGCTATTTGTTATGACTCATCTTTTTTTTTTATTTTTTTTTAACGTTTATTCATTTTTGAGAGAGAGACAGAGACACAGAGCGTGACTAGGGGAGGGGCAGAGAGAGGGAGACACAGAATCCAAAGCAGGCTCCAGGCTCTGAGCTGTCAGCACAGAGCCTGACATGGGGCTCGAACTCACAGACGGCAAGATCCCGACCTGAGCCAAAGTCGGTCGCTTAACCGACCGAGCCACCCAGGTGCCCCATGACTCATCTTTAATTTCAAAAATATTTTAAATGATTTTTCACACAATTTACTTTTTTTTTTTTTTTTTTTTTTTTTTTTTTTTTTTTTTTTTTTTTTACTTTAAATGTGCAGTAGGGAGCCTGGGTGGCTCAGTCAGTTAAGCGTCCGACTTCAGCTCAGGTCATGATCTCACTGCTCGTGGGTTGGAGCCCGGCTTTGGGCTCTGTGCTGACAGCTCGGAGCCTGTTTTGTCCAGATTCTGTCTCCCTCTGTGTCTGCCCCTCCCCTGTTCATGCTCTGTCTCTCTCTCTCTCTCTGTCTGTCTCTCTCTTTCTCTCTCTCAAAACTAAAACATTAGAAAAATGTTTTTAATGTGCATTAAAGACGGATGACAAGAAGGGATTTCTTTTCTCTAGTCAGTGATTGGCTGTAATACGGGAGGTCGGTGGGGGGGGAGGAGGGGATCTCCTATGAGGGGATAATGTGCAGCGAAATTCCATTTCACCTTACTCTGGACCACAGTACAATGTGATTACTTAGCGACTATGTTGTTCCTCTGTCAGCTTGGACTTATATCTCCTCAGGAGCAGAAAATGTGGTCAAGGTGAAGGTATGAGATCCATTGCTAATGTTGAAATAAAATAATGATTTCCAAAGGAGAAGCCTCACCAGGCGCAGGTTGGGGTCCCCGTCCAGGACAGTCCCCATCACCGCCCAGAGTCCCAACTCCCAAAGACGCGTTGACTTTCACACATGGGGAAACATGTTATTTGCAAAGGCCACGATCCCACTCATGGCTGGTCCCCACCTCCCTGGTGGTGTCTGAGATGAACCCAGCAAAGTCCAGGGCACAGAGTACAATACTGAAGTCTCACGTGCTTTATTGGAATCGGGAGGAGACGCCCCGTGGCACACTCCTGGGCCATCAGAGATGACCGGGTGGGGGTTTCTGTGCCCCAGGCAGGGTCGTATCCACTGTGGACAGAAGGAAGCACTTCCACGAGTGGGCAGACCCCGTGGCCCAAATGCCCCCGGTGCACTTCATCCAGTCTATCGTCTGTCAGGCTGTGGTTGCCAAAGCTTTGCCGCAGAAATCTTTCCTGGCTCCGGAGCCAGGACTGAGTTAACGCCTCGTGTTAACTGGACTGAATTGTTTCCCAAATCAGCCGCTCAACCACAAGTTAGAATTACAGAGATTTCTTTTCCCCGCGAGTCTAAGAGACAAGATAATGTTAATGCCGTCAAGTATCTTGTGAGGAAACAAAGAGCAGACATGGGGGCCTTGCTGCCCCCTCCCCTCGCCATCTGCACGGGTCTCCCTTCAGGCTGGGTCCCGGGAGGGACCCTGAGGAGGAGGTGTGGTTAAGAACCCGGGAGGCGGGAGAGCAGGGATGGCAAACGTGGGCTGGGGGACGTGCCTCAGTTTCCATGAGAAGCGATACAGACGCCCGGTAGGTGCCAGCAAGGGATTCTGTGGAAGTGAGCAACCGAATGATACTTAACGTAACCACATAGACACAGCCTAACCCCCTCCCAGCCCCGCTGTCTCCCACTTTCTCATCCTGCCCCTTAATCTGTGATCAACACGGAGTTCTCTAAACTGCAAGGGACAGCTTTTGCACGTGATTGAAAAGAAATGCCTCCTCCTATGTATCTCATCTCTGTTGTGATGGAGCACATCCCATGGTAATATTGTAAAACATCTTCAGTCTTTGATTCTGTAAAGAACGTGAAGCCAGACCTTCACGGGCTCACTTGTCGTCAGGGATGGGCTTTGGGGTTTGTTTACAGAACTTTTTTTTTTTTTTAATGTTTATTTATTTTTGAGACAGAGAGAGACAGAGCATGAACGGGGAAAGGTCAGAGAGAGGGAGACACAGAATCTGAAACAGGCTCCAGGCTCTGAGCTGTCAGCACAGAGCCCCACGTGGGGCTTGAACCCACGAACCATGAGATCATGACCTGAGTCGAAGTCGGACGCTCAACTGACTGAGCCACCCAGGCGCCCCTGTTTACCGAACTTTTTTTTTTTTAATTTTTTTTTAACGTTTATTTATTTGTGAGACAGAGAGAGACAGAGCATGAACAGGGGAGGGTCAGAGAGAGGGAGACACAGAATCAGAAGCAGGCTCCAGGTTCTGAGCTGTCAGCACAGAGCCCGACGAGGGGCTTGAACCCACGAACCATGAGATCACCTGAGTCGAAGTCGGACGCTCAACCGACTGAGCCACCCAGGCGCCCCATGTTTATCGAACTTCTAAGCAAGGGTCCTCACGTTTGTGGAGAAAACCCTTGTGGAGAAGTGGCTGTGACCTAGTCCGTGTGATTTGGGGAGAGACTTCTGAGTGGGCTTAACCATTTGTGTGGACCAAAATGGGGGGATTCACCTTCATGACCAAAACTATTTGATGGGGTGCCTGGGTGACTCAGTCAGTTGAGCATCCAACTTTGGCTCAGGTCACGGTCTCACAGTTTGTGAGTTTGATCCGCACGTCAGGCTCTGTGCTGACAGCTCAGAGCCTGGAGCCTGCTTCCATTCTGTGTCTCCCTCTCTCTCTGCCCCTCCCCCACTCCAGCTCTGTCTCTCTCTCAAAAATAAACATTACAAAAAAAAAAAAGAAAAAGAAAATGTTTAAAAAAAAAACTATTTGAAGCTAGCCTCATTCATGTATAGGGATCAATAAGGATGACATACCTTTAAAAAATGTTAACCCTAACCCCAATTCTTACCACCCACAGAGGAAAGATGCAACATTTGCCTAGAATGATCCCGAGACAACCTTGTGGTCTTATCACATTAAAAGTAACACTTTGAAGTTAACCTCCTTTGTTTTCGGTGGCCTCTCTAACAGAGAAAAGTCCCACGGATGCTAGAACTCATCCAATTCTGACTGGATTAGAGGGGAGGAAATGGGTGGGATGGGCGGGGAGCAGTGCTAATGAAAAGCCCCTCCTGGGAGATCTCACTTCAGAACTGCTGCTGGGACAAGACCTGGGGCCAGAGCAGAAGAGGTGCGTACAACCTTCTTATCTCCCAAGTGTCTACACAGACCTATAACTACGGAGGACAAACGGGCGGTTGCCAGGGGGGTTGGGGTGGAGGTGGGAGGCACGGGTGAAGGGCAGAGGGGGGTCCCGGCTTCCAGTTAGGGAGTGAGTCACGGGGAGGAAAGGCAGGTGCAGGGAACATGGTCAGTGAGCTTCTGACAGTGTGGTCGGGGGACCCTCCTGCTGAGCCCAGCGTAACTACACGCCCGTCCAATCACTATGTTGTACGCCTGAAACTAACATAACTTTGCGTGCCAACTGTAGCCAATTTTTTTAATTTTTTCAAACTTTGGGGGCACCCGGGTTTCAGCTCAGGTCACGACCTCACGGTCTGGGTGTTCGAGCCCCGCATCGGGCTCTGTGCTGACAGTGCGGACCCTGCTGGGGATCCTCTCTCTGCCTCTGTCTCTGCCCCTCCCCTGCTCATGCTGTCTCAAAATAAATAAAAATTAAAAAAAAAAAGAAAACTTGAAAAATATTAAATATCTGCAAGAACTCATAGGAGAAAGCAAAGTCTCAGAAGGGAGCGATCGATAAATGCAGCCAGTGCCGTCTGATGCCAACTCAGTGCAGGCACAGCGTGTGCTCCTGGGGTCCTGGGCCCCTCTGAAGGGAGCGGCAGGCAGAACGTAGGTTCCCCACACCTTGCAGATTCGGGACGGTAGCCCCGTGCTGGGCCAGAACAGAGCTTGGCCAACGCAGACGTGGTGAGCAAAGCCCCAGCCACTGCTGCGGCTTCTGTCCTGTGCAGCTGGGGTAGCTGCTAGGGGTTGGCGGGGGGGGGGGGGGGGAGGATTGAGGGGGAGGGGGGTGGGGTTGCAGGGGGAGGGGGGTGCGGTCCTGGCTGCCCAGGAGCTGACCCACCTGTGGATCAAACTCCTTCTCTGGCAGCCTCACAGACAATGAGGCAAATCTAATCGACCTTAGCAAAATGTAAGCCTCCCAGCATGAACTGGTTTCTGGAAGTTCTGCATGAGAGGGTATACACACTCTGTGCGTATCGTCGGGTCTTCCCCGCTACGCGCGTGCGTGTCTCACGCTCACGGCACTTTTCTGTGTGGACAAGCCCCACCCCGGGTGCTCCTAGCCGGGGGTGGCTGGCCGGCCACCAGCTGGGACAGCTCGGGTGCGGTAGGGCCCCTCTCACCACCCACTTAGGGCCTGAGGGTGAATCGTGTCCTTCATCCCGTCCAGCATCTTAAACCTCAGAACCCAAGGGCGGTGAGCCCCTTATGTTTGTACGTGTGCGGGACCTTTGCCGCCGGTTAATAGTGACTGCAAATCACCGCGGGTGTAAAGGGGAGAGTGGCCCAAGGCCTCATGGAAATTCCAACGTGCACGTCTCTCCCCAGACAGGGGCCATGGCCGAACACTTTAAAGAAGTAAGCAGGTGTCTCGTGTGCCTGGCTTACCTCGAAACGCCCATGTACCTGAAATGTGGCTACGTCTGCTGCCTGCGGTGCCTGGATTCGCTGCAGAGGGAGCCCGACGGGGCGGGCCTACTGTGCCCCTCCTGCTCCGTGGTCTCTCAGAAGGAGGACATCAGGCCCGGAAGCCAGCTTGGGAGGCTGGTTGCAAAGATCAAGGAGTTAGAGCCCCAGCTGCGAGCTGTTCTACGGATGAACCCAAAGATACGCAAGTTCCAAGGTATACAGCCTGTCCCCACACGTAAATGCCCTGGAAGACGCAGCCTGCCTACCCGTTTCTTCTAATGTTTTTTTTTTTTTTTTTTTTTAAGGTTTATTTATTTTTGAGACAGAGGGAGAGAGAGTACGAATGGGGATCACGACCCGAGCCGAAGTCGGACATTTAACCCGACTGAGCCACCCAGGCGCCCCCTGCCTACCCATTCCTTAAGGGGATGAGCTGAAACATAGCTTTGCAAGGCCCGGTCGTGCTTTCCTGGAAGTACAGATTAGCGCGGTCTATGAGAAAACAATTTCAGCTTCCGGCCGTGGCCTGCACCCGAGAGTAGTCACGCCTAACTCTCCCAAGCCAGGGTTACCGTGGACTCTCACGGCTCAGCTGCACATCTAACGTGCTCAAGGATGCCAGGAGGGACCTCCCAGGCTCCTTGGAGCTCACAGAGCCCTTGTTCCTCCTGGCTCTGTCCCGACTCTGTCCTGACTCTCCTGTGCTAGGTCCTGAGGGGTGGCGGGTCCCGTGGGTGTGAATGGGCTGTGAGGAGGGTGCTGGGGTGGGCACGCCAGCCCACAGCGTCGTGCCAAGGACACGGGTCTCTGTGTTCCCGGAGTTTACTTCCAGCTCCTTGCAACCTGAATCTGAGATGGTGAGCCGTGTCCCAGAAACGTGACCGGTCTCGACACGTCCCCTGTGGCGGTCAGAGGGTCTGGGCATCTTCCAAACACCTGTGTGCTGGGACGCCAAGTGCAGCAGTTGGTGTTCGGTCCAGAGGGTTTATTTCTGAGGCTCCTGGCTCCACCCATGCGGTCACCTGGCCTCCCTACAGGGCAAGCCAGAGACGTGGGCAGCACCCACAGTCCTTTTCCTCCCACCCCCTGCCCCTCTGGCACTGCCCTGTGTCTATGTCACTGCCAGAGCCCAGCACGTCCCCACTGGTGTCCACGGGGGTCCCTTCCTCTGCCTGGACTGTCCAGAGTTCACCTGTCTCCTTCGGGACCCCCAGCCTTACTCCTCTGTGTGATTACGACCCCAGGGAGCAAGGCCTGGGATGCACTTGTCTGCTCAACATCGGTAGACAAGGAAGGTACCGGCCAAGACAACGAAATATGTGAAAAACTTGCATATTTACTGTTATTCTGCACTAAGTGCACTAGTTTCCGTCCCCGCACTACTTTGCATGATAATTTGAGACCACGCCGCCCGGCGTCTTCGGTCGGATCACTTGGTGTGAAGAGAACACACGCTAGGAGTCAGAGGGACTAGTTCTGAGCACCGTCACCCACTCTGTCTATAAAGTCGACCTCCTCAGGGGCCAGGGAAGTTTCCCCGGGGAAATTCCGAGCAGCACGGAGCAGAGGGTGAAGGGGTGACCGCGGCCGAGACGTCTGGGCCTTTGCAGCAGACGTGCAGAGGGCTGCCGGGCACGTGTGCTTGCTGACTGGCTTCTCTCTCTCCCACAGTGGACGTGACCTTGGACGTTGACACGGCCAACGGCTACCTCGTCATTTCTGAGGACCTGAAGAGTGTCCACTGTGGGTGTTCCAGACAGAACCGGACGCCCCGGGCCGAGAGATTCGACTATGCCCTCTGTGTGCTGGGCTCCCCTGGGTTCTCCTCTGGCCGCCACTACTGGGAGGTGGACGTGGGGACCAGCAAGGAATGGGATGTGGGTGTTTGCAGAGACTCTGCTCATCGGCAAGGGCCGGTTCTGCT
Source organism: Neofelis nebulosa (assembly GCF_028018385.1). Taxonomy (NCBI): domain Eukaryota; kingdom Metazoa; phylum Chordata; class Mammalia; order Carnivora; family Felidae; genus Neofelis; species Neofelis nebulosa. The sequence goes on from NC_080798.1 coordinate 2,975,648, forward strand.
GTCCTCAGAGTTTGGCTTCTGGACGGTGGGTCTGAGGACAGATCTCTTCCAAGCCGGCACCATGCCTGTGACTGTTCTCTCGGTGAGCCCCCGGTTACACCGCGTAGGGGTCTTCCTGGATATGAATTTTGGCACCGTTTCCTTTTACCACGTTAGCGACGGATCCCACATTTTCACATTCACTGAAATTCCTGCCGCGGAGACGCTGCGTCCGTTTTTTGCTCCTGGGAATCCGACCACGGACGGTCAAGAAGTCCTGAGAATCTGTTCTGTGAGGAGCCCAGGCGTTGCCGGCAACCCCACGGGTTCTGGGCAGAGCAAATGAACCTCCGATACAGAACATTTGTAGAGAATTCTCGTGTGCTCACAGCCGGAGCCGGGAACTCTCCTGCCAGTTACGTGCGTGGTGCAGACGTGGCAGGAAAACACGCAAGGGCTGGTGAATCGTGAACGCTAATTACATCAAAGCATTTAAGCGTCAGCACAGTTGTTTCTCTGGGGACTTGTTCCTATTTCTGACTGGGTTCTGAGTTTTCAGATCAGTTTCTGAGTGTTTTTTATTTTCTGCAGTATTAACTTAGTGTGTAATGGAGGTTATAAACGAAGTAAAAACTTGGATGTGACCCAACGGGTTAATTGACTTTCTAGGTGATGTGTGGACCAAGACCTATGTAAAGAGTAAAAATGTGTGTGTGTGTGTTTTCGGTTTTACTCAACCGCTGAAAGGCACACATTCCTTTCAAGTGCACACCAGTCTGGGAACGCGGGAAGGAGGCAGATAGGGCCGTCCAGGAGGTGGCAGCCTGGCATCACGGGGGCTCGGATGCACTCGGTACCACCGGAGTGCCAGCTTAAAGCAAGAGGTTCGCCCCCGGTCACTCTGCATTGGGCTGCACGCCCCCCCCCCACCCCCACCCCGGGTTTCCACACACATCGAACATACCACTGTCGGCCCAGGGAGGTTCTTTGCGGGCAGGGGGCGGGGCTGTCACCCCGGCAGGATCCACCCCTTTCCGATACAGCGCCATTTTTAACATTTCCTTTCTGTGTGCCGAAGTCATCCTACTTTATTTTCTAATGTTCAGTTATCGCCGCCTAGTTAGGGCTAGGCTTGGAGTGATGGTAAGTGAACCGGTGAGAACACCCCCAGGTGACTGACACAGGGCCTCTCCCCCTGCAGTCCACTCCCCTTGGAGAGCACCGGACGCGGTTAACTGTTACAGGGCCCCACATCAACGCAGGCTAGCACATCCCCTGGCAGTAGAGGGGGCCACCCGTGTGCAGTTCTCAGGAGGGGCCTCCAGGGTGCCGAGGATGAGGGGGGCCGGCCCGGTACAGCCAGGCCGGCATCAAAGGGTTGGCAAGCAAGTTAGAGCACCGTTGTCTAGAGTCGTGTTTGCTCGAAAGTGTCCAGAAGACGCGTTTAAGAAGGAATCATTAAATAGAACTCTGAAATTACAAATGTGCAAACTAAAATACATGAGTGATGAAAAAGAATTAGCCTTAAACACAGAAAGAAAAAACAGAAATACTCAGTAGGAAGCAACAGAGGGCAGAGACCGGCCCACGGCAGGCGTGTCCTTGTCCCAGGGGCTGGGGCCCGACGGGCCTGCAGGGCTGGAAGTCACTCAAAGCACAAGGCCGTGCAGGGAGCTAACTTTCCTCAGTCGGCAGTAAGTACACTAGGCTCGCGGGCCACGTGGTGTCGCCCACACGTACGGAAGGCTGCCTGTGTAAGTGGCAGCTGCCACAGACAATAGGAAAACAACAGCGGCTGTGTTCCAATAAAACTTTATTTACAAAAATAAGCAGCGGCCGCGGCCGTAGTTTGCCCACCTGAGTTGGGGCGTCATGCGCTGACTGCACATGGGTCCCGTGCAGCACAGAGCGGGGTGTGTGCACACTGAGAGCGTGGAAGGGGTGCGGGGTCCCGTGTGCCGGGCCAGGCGGCAGGGGGGCCAAGTAGGTCAGGATTCTGCATCGAGGGCGGACGAGTTCTGAAGGGAAGGTGAGGCAGAGGCAGAGGCTGGCCGAAGCAGGTTCTGTGTCGAGCTTCTAGGACACAGGTGAGAGGCGGGGACACCGAACGCAAGGGAGCCTGAGCGCTAGCAGCTAGCGCAGTGGGCCAAGCGAGCACACGTCCTGAGACGCTGGGTGGGTGGGGGGGGGGGGGGGGGGGGGGCTGGCCTGTGAGTGGGCGGGGCCTCTGCCTCCATCTTGGCCTCCGGTGCCCGGGGCGGGTCACAGACCCACACACTCCCCAGCAAACAAGCCCCGGCCGACCTGTCCCCTCCGGCCCTGGCACAGGTGGCCCAAGGCCCCTGCAGACACACCCACCGGGACCCCCACCAGCCCCCACAACATTGGGGCCGGAGTCCGAGCGACTCGCAGGAGGAGGAGGAGGAGCAAGCCAGTGAGGCAGGAACGGCCGGCTGGGCTCCTCAGCGCTCAGGTGGGGGCCTGTCACTACAAACCCGGCGTGCAGGCCTAATCAGGGGTCGGGGCTCTTAGAGGGACGAGGCGGGGGCACCGGGGCTTTGGAGCTGACGTGCGTTCATACCGAGAGAACGAGGGGACGCGCTAAGTGCTGCGGCCGCCGTCTGGGGACAGACCCTCAGGACTTCTAGACAGCAAACCCAGGTCGTGTTTCTGTCTCCCACGCCCCTCCCCGCCCCATGGAAGGAGGGTCCAGCCCGCCGGGTCCCTGGAGCCCCGGGAAGACCAAGACCGGGGCTCACCCACCTGCCCCCGTGCTCCCAGCACCCCAGGCCCTCCCTTCTCTGGGTGCTGAAGCTGCCGCTGCCCCATGCATTCAGCCACCGCGCCCCTCCACAGCAAGGACAGAAGTCCAGCCGCCCTGCCGGCAAGCTCACTCCCGCTGCGCCATCTGTCTCTGACCTGCTGTCCCCGTGGCTGTCCCTGGGGCTCACAAGCCATCCCCTCATGTCGGCCGCCTCCTTGGAGTGTGAGACACAGACAGCCCTCACCACCATGGGAGAGGGACCCACGGCAGGGCGGGGGGCGGAAGAGCAAGAGCTCAGACCCGGTGTCCCTCTGCTCCGGTAGCAGCATAGACCACTGCCGGCTGTACCCGGATGGGCATGCGCGCTGGTCACAGCACGGCAGCACCGCCGCGTGTCAAGTGCACCCCGCCATCGTCTCAGGAACCCTCACCTGCTCATCCACAGCTCACCCAGCCCTGCGAGACCCCTGACCCCCACGTGGGGTCCAGTGGCCGCAAGCATGTGTGAAGCACCCACACCCAAGACCCTCATGAAGCTCTCCAGCCCCCAGTGGGCTGCCGCCCACGGGGACTCAGGCACCCCCCACGCCCCAACACGGCCGCCCACAGTAACTGAAGCCTCCGGAACTGACACTTCTGAGACGCACCGGCTCTCAGCTGCCCCAAGGGGCAACAAAGAGGCCCAGAGCCCTGGGTCCCTCGGGGGAGGGGGTTGTGTGAACCACGGATGGGAACTTGGGGGAGTGACACCCAAGAGAATTGCCATTTATTCCCGAAGTTGCCAAAATTATCACCAAGGATTCACCAAGGGGTGCGCATAGGGATAAGGAGGCTCAAACACTGATTGAGGGGCCAGTCAGGAGTTGGGAGGGAGGGGAATGGGTGGGGGACCCCCAGCTGTCCCTCCCCTTTCTAATGCCACAGGAAAGGGGTCCTCCTCCGGCCAGCACCCCTCCCCATCCCCCATGTCACATCCAGTTTCTCTCCGGGGAGGTGGGGTGGGGGACATGGAAGAGGGTGTAGTGTGAGTGGGCCCCAGGAGGGGAGGGTGCTGGGGTGGGGGCAGGGGTCCCCCGCTTCACATGCACTCACAACACTGGTCTCCCAGGGAGCAGAAATGGGGGAAGCCGGGCCAGGCCAAATCCCCCTCCCTCCTGGATTATAGGAGGAAGGGGTTAGTGTTGGGGGCTGGGGGGCCTGGGGGCATCATGGGGGGCAGGCCAGGGCCCCCACCAAGGGGAGAGATGTATGTCGGTGGTGCTCCAGGGACCGGGGGCACAGGGCTGAGCCGGAGCTGGTTCAGGGTGAGCGTCGCAGGGGGCGCGGGCTGGAAGGGGTTGGTGATGGAGGGGCCGGTGGTCGGGGCTCCTACAGGGAGAGAAGAGGAGACAGCAGAGCAGAATCAGGGGCCTGCCCAGGTAGGAGGTCAACGGGTGGGATCTGTCCGGGAGGCTGGCACTCACCGCTTGGCAGGAAGGGGTTGGAGGCCTTGGCTCCTGGCGGCGTGGGGCCCGGCCGGCTCACCAGTGAGTCGAGGTCCACGAGGGCTGCATTAGGCCCCAGGAATGACTCTGGCGTCTTCCGCGTGGGCGGCGGCGGGGTGGGGGCAACCGCCGGCGGGGGGCTCCCCACAGCCTCGGCCAGAGAGCCTCCGACCCCACTCATGTCGAACGCCCCGGGACTGCGTGCGGGTACCTCTCCAGCGAGCAGCTCCAGCTCCCCTACAAGGAGCCAGAGAGGGGTCAGGGGAGGGCGGGCAGCGGGGGCCTCAAACTGGGAGGCCCAGCCCAGCACCAAGCCAGGGGGACCCACTCAGGGAACTCCGGCGGACAGTCTCCAGGGCAGAAAACTACCGAGGGACGTTCACGCAATCCCACAAAACCCCACTGGCTCCAGCGTCCGTCCCCAACAAAAACATCACGGCGGAGAAGCACAACGGCCCCGCAGACGGGAGAGCATCTGTGAGCCTGACTGTCTGCTTGTTTCTGAGATCCGAGAATCCCCCCTGCCGCTGGGAAATGCACGAAATCGGCAGGGAGAGAGGAAAACAGACCCGGGAAGGTAGCAAACCACGGACGGACGGGGGACTGGACAATAACCTCAGGGGGCCCAAGGGGAGGGAGGGATCCCTGGTGCCCGGCCTGCCCAGCCAGTCCCAAGAATTCCCGCTTCTGCTTCCCGGGTCCGCTTCAGGCCACCGGCGCAGGGAGACACATCGGCGCCTCCTGGGGACAGGCCCAGTGCCCTCCCAACACCTCGCACAGACGGGATGTTCTCCAGACACAAGCCAGTCCAGTCCGTGCCAGGAAGGGAGGGACACAAGAGCCAGGATGCCCAAACGCAAGGTGCCCCAAAGACGGGACGCCAGGTGGGGAAGGCGCTGGGCGCTGAGGCACCAGCGGCCAGGCCAGGGGGGCGGGCCCCCGCAGTCACCACACTGCTGGTAATGCAGGACACAGCCGGCCAGGCCCCCAGAAACACCAGAGGAACATTCCAGGGACACAAGTCAGAGTTCGGAGTCTAGAGAAGCTGCAAAAACACAGTTCCTTATGCTACTTCTGCAGCTCTTCTGAGTACGAAATTATTCAAAACCAAGATCAAACTTTCTTTTGAAGACGTTCAGGATCAGTTATAACTGCAATGAGAGGGTCTGGGTGCCGGCCCACCCAGCCCAGAGGGTGGCTCACCCGTGCTGCTCCCGGAGGTTGGCAGGGCTGAACGCAGGCGGTCAAAGTCCGAGAACTCATCTGGCTCCGCGTCAAACCCGACGGCTGTGGGGGTCCAGGATGCCCACTCAGCTCCCCATGGGGACCCACCTCCCACTGCCCAGCCCCTGGCACTCCAGAGACCAGACACCCCCAAGCTCCCCTGCACACCCGCCACACCCTTGGGCCCCGTCAGCCTGACCCCAGCACCCACCCAGTACCTGTGGTGCCATTGGTGCTGGGCTTGGCAGGTGACCCTCCCCAGGGGTCCGAGAAGGCCGGGGCTGGAGCCCAGGGATCAGAGGCTGGGGGTCCGCCTACCGGAGCCCCACCTGAGTGAGGAAGGAGGCATGTATGCGGCTGCTGGGTGGACGGTTTACCTCTGAGAACCTGTGCCCACTCCCTCCAGCCTCAGTTCTAGGCCCGCACCTCCCCAAAGCCTCGCCCTGCCCTGCCGTGTCCTGGGACGCAGCTGGGCACCCCAGCGTGGGCCCACCCCCAGCCTTTCCCGCCTCGTCCCCACGAATGAGCCATGGCTACACACGCTGCGGGGCCTCTGCCCACGCGTCCCTCCTCGGCCATGAGGCCTCTGGGAAGCCCCAAAAGAGCTCCCCAGCTGGGTAAGGCAGTATGGCTCACCCAGACCTGCCCAAACCCCATGGCTCCCTTGAGACCCCCCAGGGCGTCCAGCCCCGTCCCAGCCCTCCTGCACCCAGCCTCACCAGCCACCCGCCCTGGTTCCACTGCAGCAACCTCTCTACCCCGCGCCCCTTGGCACCCCGCCACGGTCCTGCAGGCTCCCTCACGCCCGCTCCCCTGGGCTGTTCTATCTGACCCCCACAGCCACCCACTGTACTGCATCTGTCCCAATCCCTAAGGCAAGCCTGGGATCACACACTGGATGTGGGGCCAGAGCAGGCAGGCAGCCAGCACTCACCATCAGAGCTCCCCCATGGGTCAGGCGTGGGCCCCTCTCCAGCTGCAGGGGCCTGGGTCCCACCCCAAGGGTCAACTGGGGGCCCTGCAGGGGCAGCAGGCCTCCAAGGGTCCCCGGAGGCTGGTGTAGGGGCCGGACCACCCCAGGGATCAGAAGCTGGAGGGACGGGGGCCCCTCCCCAAGGGTCCGACGTGGGGGCAGTCATGGGTGCCGCCTGGGGGCCTCCCCAGGGGTCCGTGGCTGGTGGTGGAGCCGGGGCCGTGAAGACGTCAGCAAGATCCATGAGGGAGGACTGCAGGGTACAGAGGAAAGAAAGCACATGAGGCCTGAGCAGGCTGGGCCACGGGACCCCAGGGGTCCGGGAGGAGGGCCCTGGGGTTGGGGGGGGGGGGGGAAACGGCTGCAGAGCAAGAGAGAAGCAAGAGCCAGGTGCTGTGGCCATGAGACTGAAGAAAGCAGTCTCCCCATCTCCCACCCACTACACCCCTGCTGTCCGCCACCCCCACCACTCAGCCCTCCCCAGTTCCCACCAGAACAAGGAAAGCGACCAGAGCCCAGAGGAGCCCACCCCAGGCCTGCCCATGGGAGGCCCACTGGGGTCGCCCACTGAGTGTCAGGTGATTATGGGTCACCCTGAACAGTCCTGGCCTCAAGCCCAGCACACGTCCCAGGTCACCTGGAGCATGCTCCGGGCTTCCAGGGCTGTGTGTGTGTACGCGCTCACAGGCGCTAACCCATAGCCCTGGAAACCTGGAGCACCTGTGAGCATACACACACACACACACGCACACACACACACACACATGCACTCTCACACAACGATCCTGTGTCCCAAGAGCACATGCCTCTCTGGACAAGGAGGTGCCCCACCTCCCACAGGACAGCGGGCACAGGCCTGGCGCCCCCTTCCTCCAGTCTCTCGAGAGGTGGGGCATCAGGGAGACCCTCCGGCTGAGGCTAGCCCAAGCAGGCTCCTCTATCCAGTGCCCTGTTGTGGCTGCAGGGCCAGCTCTGGCCACCCGGCCACCCGCCCTCCACCTGCCCATCAGGAAGGCGGCTACCCTCCCAGGCCACCATCTTTGAGGCCGGTCCCACAGTGAAGACACTTGGGACACCCAGAGCAACCTGAGGGAGGCCACGGAACGAGGCCGGCTTGGATGCCCGGCCACGCAAGGGACCCTGGCCTCGATGTGCACGGCCACGCCTCGTTCACCCGTGAGGCCGAGAGAGGCGGGATGAAGAGCACAAGCTGAACTGCCAGCAAACATCACGTCTGCACTGGGGGACTGGGGACCCCGGAGGTCAGGGACCAGCCCTGTGTCGCTCGCCTGCTGACCCTCAGTGTCCCGGGTGCGGGAGGACGCTCAGGAGGTGCCTGGGCACACGTGCGCCACCCCCTTCCTGCCCGATCAGGCCAGTGCTCTCACTGTATCTCGCTCTGGTCTCGCTCAGCTACAGGCACCGACCGGCACTCGAAACATCTCCGTGGCGAGGTCACACTCGAGCGCCCTCCAGCCCCCACACATCTCCACGAGAAAACGGTTCCCTGCAGCCTCAGCCGCAGCCGCCTAGGGCCCCGCCCAATGCCCCGTGCTCACCTCCTCCTGGCCACCAGTCTCCCTCCTGCTCTCCTCTATGGCCATCTGAAGCCTCAGGTCATCCCCACGGCGGATCCGCTCTTCCTGTTTGGGTCATGGAGGCAGGCAACAAGGGTGGGTCAGAATACAAGCGGCACGGCTGCCCCCCACCCCCGACCCAACAAAGGTGACTGAAAATTAAAATGGGATGTGGACGATGTGGGAGGGGAGGATGGGGAGGCCCGTGCGGTCTGGGCTGGGGACACGGGCCTGGCCAGGCACTACTCTGACAGGCTCGGGAAGTGGGGGCCAGGCGTCTGACTCTGCAGTGTCTGCTGCGCTGGGTGGAGGTGACCAAGGCCTGGGCTGTGGCAGAGGGGACGGAGTGGCCACAAGGCATCTGCTTCCCGTGCTGCGACTGCACCGTCGGAGGACCCACCTGACACATGTGTACGGCAGGGGCAGGGCTGCTGTGGGGCGGGCAAGGGGGTGCAAGGAGTCGGGGACCTGAGGAGGGTCTGAGGGGAGCCTAGGGAGGGGAGGGGGCTCTTCTGACCTTGTCGTGTTCCTCACGGCTCAAACTAAGGGCCAGCTGGAGCTGGACGTCGTCCTCAGGGCCGCAGGATGGGGGCTGGGGGAGAGAGAGTGTGAGGGGTCCAGGGCAGGACACGAGGTGGGGGGTGGGAGAGAGAAAGAACGAGGGAAGGAGAGAGAGGGAAGGAGAGAGAGGGAAGGAGAGAGAGGGAAGGAGAGAGAGGGAAGCAGGGAAGGAGAGAAAAAAGGAGGGAAAGAGAGAGAGAGAGAGAGAAGAAGAGAGAGACGGAGAAAGAGGAGGAGAGAGAGGAGGAGAGAGAGGAAGAGAGAGACAGAGAGAGAGAAAGAGAGAGACGGAGAGAGTGTGAGGGGTCCAGGACAGGACGGGACATGAGGTGGGGGGTGGGAGAGAGAAAGAACGAGGGAAGGAGAGAGAGGGAAGGAGAGAGAGGGAAGGAGAGAGAGGGAAGGAGAGAGAGGGAAGGAGAAAAGGAAAGGAAACGGAAACAGAGCCAGGATGGACACAACCAAAGGCACAGACACGGTCACCCAAACCGGTGAGGGACGGGCAGAGACAGAGCAGAAAGACTAGCAAGGAAGGAGCCACTCGGGACAAACACCCGAGTAAAGGGGACGAAAGTGGTCAGAACGAGGACACAGGAAGACCAGGTGGGAGGGCCAGCAGAGAGCGGGCTGGGGGTGGGGAGAGAGAGCACACAGGCCCTCAGGAGGTGGGGGGGGGGGGGGGGGGGGGGGCTGAGGCATGAGATGGGATGAGAACGGAAGTCAAACCCCCAGAGTCAAACTGGCACGCCCGGCCAGGCCCAGTACCTGGTCGGCCTCCTCCTTGCTCATGGCCAAGGCCAGCTGGAGCTGGAGCTCCTCCTCCCCGCTGCTCTGTGGCCACGCCTGCTCCGCCTCAGGTGGGGGCCCCGAGCCCACGGCTGCTGAGGACGCTGCGGTGGGGAGGGGCAGTGAGACCCGGCTGGACAAAGAGAAGGGACCACACAGCCCAGGCGGGGGGGAGGGGAAGGCTTCCTTTCCGGGGGGGGGGGGGGGGCAGACTGTGAGCCAGGTTTGTCCAGCCCCCCCTCCCCCCACCGGGGAGAACAGGGAATAAGGAGCGGGGTGGGGGTGGGGGGGGGTCAAGGAAGGACAGCCCCGTGGGCCCAAGAACAAAAGCCAGCAGCAGAGGGAGGACGTGCGGGAGCCTCAGAACCCACGACCTTGGTTCCCGAGCTGCATGCCCAGGGTCTGCTCAGAGCCCTAGGGCACACCGGTCTCCAGGCCCACGTGCTCCCACGGGTCCAGGGCTGCGTGGCTGGGACCAGCTGGGTGTCGGGGGAAGAAGGGAACCTGCACCCTCGGCCCCCACCCCCACCGTGGGTGTGGCTGAGACAAGATGTGACCGGGAAGGGGGTGACTACCCGGAAGGAGGCACGGACAGGATGCAGGGCCTAATGCTGAGCCAGGGGAAGCGCCCACCTGCCTGCTGCTCGCAGCTGGCCCCTCACTGTCGGCAGGCCCCCCAGAGTGCCTGCCGTCCCTGACCTCAGACCTCCGGCAACCCCCTCCAGGTCACTCCTCTCCGTCTTCGGCACTGCCCGCTCTCAGGCAGGGGCACACCTGGGCCCTCAGGTGGCCCTCGGTTAGTATTTGCAGGTGAACAGGGTACCTCTCAGCTCTAGGGTCCCACAGCAAGAGGGAAGGGACACAGGAGTGCAGAGGAGGCTCACGGCCCGTCACCCCTCAGATGAGGACACAGAAATGATGGCACGGGGCGGGGAGAGCCCAGCGGCTGGGCACGGGGTGCCTGGCAACGACAGGAAGCTTCAAGACGGACGGGGGTGGGCCGGGAGGGAGCAGTGAGGGCACAGAGGCGCAGGGGGCTCCCGAGGCAGGCCTCACCCGTGGCGGTCTGCGCCAGCTTCTCCTTGGTCTTGAGCGCGTGGGCGCGCTCCTCCCGCAGCCGGTCCTCGTCACGGAGCAGGGCCACCAGCTGCTTGGCCTTCTCACGCACGTTCACGCCCTGGTCCTTGCCGTCACGGTCCACGTACTGGAAGTCCTTGAGCGTCTGCACCGCGTACATGTTCTCCTTGCACTGCTGGGACACACGCTCCGAGCCGGTCTTGATGAGGTACTCCATCAGCGTCATGGCCTTCGGGGCGGGGGGCACACCGGTCACACACACGGCGGCCAGGATCCCAATCCCGGTGCCAACCCTCACGTCAGCCGCACACGGACAGACACGCGCGGCCCGGCAGGTGACTACGTGGCCGCGAGAGAGGACGCAGCGCGGCCACGTGCAGCCACTTGGAGGGACCCCACAGACACCAATGAGCACGCGAGGCGGGCGTCCCCGACAAGCACATCCACAGAGGATGTGGTTCACAGGAGATTCGGGGCTGCCGGGGCTGGGAGACTCTCGCTGGACACGGGATCTGTGTGCAGGTGACGAAGATACTCCGCACCCAGGCCGTGGTGGTGGTCACCCAACCCCGGGCCGGTGCTCTGTGCCACTGAACCTCACACTTTACAAGGGTGAACCGTACGGCACGGGATCTGTGTGCAGGTCAGTAAAAATCCAGAAACGGGGAAAAGGCAGGTATGGTCGCTGCAGCCCCTCCCAGGCTTCCCCCAGCCGAGCAGACCCCACTCTATTTCTCTGAAACCACAAAAATACGCCTGTTAAGTCACGTTTGACAGCACCCAGTGCTCGGACGGCCAGACTGGTTTCTCTCCCGTCCTGTCTGTCTGGAACGTGTGTCATTACCGCCCGTGTAGAGCTTCGTGCCTCTGCAGACAAGGAAGCGACTTGCTCGTCGAGGTGGGAGGGAGGGAGGGAGGGAGGGAGGGAAGCACCGGGCCCGCAGGGCCTGTTGAGGCAGGGCTCTCTGCAGGGCACTCGTGCACTGGGACAGCAGGAACAAAGGGACAGGAGGAGGAAACACCCTGTGACAGCTTCTGCATTTTAAGAGGTAAGAACAAATTCTCTTTCCAACAAGTTAAAACAAAACAGGGGAAGAGAGACTCTGGTCGTCGGACGACAGCGCACCTTACGGTTTGCAGGGGACTCCGGGGGCTTCCCGGAGCCCCTGAAGGTCACCCAGACCACTGCAAAGCAACAGAGAGAGGACCTTCTGCTTCGGCTGAGCTGTCTGAAGAGCTACGCGATTTGCCAGGGAACCCCCGCTGTGGGGGCTTGACGTCTCCCCAACCTTCCTGGGGAGCCAAACCTGAACCTCACAGGCTTCCTGAAGGTGTGTGAACGGTATTTACGCCAGTAATCAGAGGTTAGTCTTTAACCAGCCCTCGAGGTGTTTACGCTTCACGGTAGGAGGGACAGGGTGGAAGGCAGGCTCCCAAGGTCCTGGGCCAGCCGCGCTCTGGAATTCAGCTTTCCCGGGTTCAGACCAGAAAGGCCACACGACACATAAAACAGATCTCCCAGCAGACGGTCCCACCAACAGTCAAGCTACCCGAGGCCCACAGATGGCAGACAGACCACCTCCCCTCAGCCTGGGATGGGACTTGCACCCAACAACTCACAAAAACTCGTTTTCAAAGCTCTGGAGCTGCAGTTGAATGGCCTGTGAACCCAAAAAGAATCCAAACACCCCACGGGTAACACGCATACGTGTGAAGCACAGCGGGCCCGTGGTGCGGGAGCAGCACACGCACAGCAACGTAACGTAAACACGTAAGCGGATGCCGCACACGCCAACCTCCCAGATGCGGCCGTGAGCAACATACGCAGGTGCAAAGCACCAGGAGCATGGGTCCGTGGAAAGTTCTAGAACAAACGTGGCAGACAGAAGGCAGGACAGGATGCTGCTGGGGGAGGCGGGGACATCCTCTCTCTCTCTCCATCGGGATGGTGGCTACACAGGTGTGCGTACACGTGAGCACTAACCGGGCTGCACGCTCGTGATGTGTGCCACAACAGAAAACGTGAACCTATTCTTAAAAGTAAGCAACTGGACAGCCCAAGAGTCCCTGCTAATTTTTGAAACAGCTTGCTCCTGGATCCCCCAGGACACCAGAACACGCATCAAGGAGCCACACGGGGTACCTGGGCGCTCAGTTGGTTGAGCGTCTGACTCTTGGCTTCGCCTCAGATCATCACCTCGCGGTTTGTGGGTTCGAGCCCCGTGTCGGGCTCTGCACTGACAGCATGGAGCCTGCTTGGGATTCTCTTTCCCCCCCTCCTCCCCTGCCTGTGCACATGCACATGCATTCTTGGGCTCTCTCTCTCTCTCAAAATAAATAAACTTAAATAAAAAATCATTGTTTACGAAAGTAAAAAAACAAAAAAAAACAGGAATCCGCAAACAACTTCTCCAAGGGCCAGGTGCTAGATAACCCAGCTTTTCAGGCCACATGGCCCCCGTGCTATAGGGGAAGCAGCCGCAGATGAGCGGGCCTGGCCACGACAGATAGAGCTTCACCCACCAACACAGGTGGCTGGCCAGATTCAACCTCTGGCCCATAGTTTGTTGACCTCTTGTTTTAAAAGATAAAAACTGAGAGGCACCTGGGTAGCTCAGTCGGTTAAACGTCCAACTTCAGCTTAGGTCACAATCTTGCAGTTTGTGGGTTCGAGCCCCACGTTGGGCTCTGTGCTGACAGCTCAGAGCCTGAAGCCTGCTTCAGATTCTGTGTCTCCCTCTCTCTCTGCCCCTCTCGTGCTCGCGCTCTCTCTCATAAACATTAAGAAATAAGTAAACATTTAAAAGATAAAAATTGAGACCCTGCATTCCTCGGAGCAGGGAGGTGACACAACCCAGTCAAGAGAACGGGTTCCAAGGCTCCCCTCCCACCCCTTGCCCCCTGGGTGGCCCCAAGCCTCTTTGTGCCTCAGTTTCCTCACCTGAAAAGTGGGGACAGGAAAAGTACTTCGTGGTTCTCTGCCTACAGCAGTGTTTCTCCGGCTGCACTTGGTCCATGAGCCCCAGTGAGCTTCCCTTGCAGTTTCAAGAGGCCCTCCAAATCCCATCCCCTCCCTTCACCTCCACACAAGGGCTCACCCAGACCCCCCACCCCTTCCCCGATTCTCAGCTAGACAAACGCCACCCAGTCCTTCACAACAAACCACCAAATTTCGGACCCAACATGGGGTCCGTGGAATTGAGACCCCAGTCCGGGTTTGTCAGGGTGGGTGTGAGAAAGAACACAGCATTTGCAGGTCTGAGAAACGAGGGAGCACCGTGCCCTGGGGCGCAGTGCAGGTCCCAGCTGGAGTCCATGAGACCAGGGACCTCGGCCGCCTCATCTACCACCACAGACACAGCAGGCCCTTGGCCAACGGTTCCCCAAACAAATGTCGAAAAGAGGACTTGCCTGAACCTCGCTCTCCAGCTCCCACCCCAGCAGCTGGACCCTCACACGCAAGAACGTCCACAGGCCGCTCTGAGCCCCACTGCCGGGAGTGGGGGCCGGCCGCCCGTGCCAGCCTGTGCCCACCGTCGCTTCTTGGCCCAAGGGGAAGATGCCAGGCCCCAGACCAGTAAGCTGAAAAACCACTCACGGGCACTCCCCAAAGACACGTTCCCTTTGACCAAAGCCTCCAATCTGTCTGTTCGCTGGGTGAGGACGCGCACATCCGCCACCAGGAACCAGTCAACAGACCACTTCTGTGGTGGGCACTGTGTCCACGTTTCTCAACGTGACACCTGCGTGTGTCCTTCCGCCCAAAAGTTCCAGTTCTAGAAAATGGCAAACATACAAGGGGATTCGCGGCAGTCTTGTTCACAAAAGCAAAACGTCACAGATCACTTAACGATCCGTCACCAGGTAGCACTTGTTGAAAAAGTAAAAAAGGGAAGAAAACAAAGTAACGAATCTTTTATATCCTAAAGAGGAATGACCTCTGAGATGTGGCTTCACCTTCCTTTTTAAAACTGGGGTACGATTTACACTTGCTACAACCCACCGTCCTCCACCGCAGTCCTGAGCCCTGATAATTGCACACGGCCACGTATCCAGCGCTGCAGTGGTACTGCGGCTCCACGGCCCCCCAAACTCCCTGGTGCCAGGGGACATGCGCACACAGATTGTTCCGGAGGAAAAACAGAAGCGGGGGACACCAGCTGCCTCTGAGAGGGACCTGGGCTCTGGGCACGCAGGGGGACGCACACCGTGCACCTGCCTAGGCCTTCTGTGCAGATGAATCTTGCAACTGTGCCACGTTTTCAAGAAGTTTAAACCCTATGACTCAAAACTCCTAAGACCCTTACCCGTTTGCTGCCTTCGTTAGGTGAAAAGGAGGGCGGGAGGGAGAGAGATTCACATAAACACCCAGAACTCCAAGTCCTCGGGCACACCCCCGCCAGAGCCCCGCGCGCACGCCCGCCCGCCCTCGAGCACGCGTGCGTGTGAGGGCCGGGCTGCAGGCCCGGGCACTGACCTTGTAGACATGCCGCCAGTTCTTGCCATGGTCATTGAGCCGCTTCCAGATCATGCTCATGATCTCGGAGAAGGCGACAACGTTGTAGGTGAGGTCAGCGATCTCAGACATGAGGGAGCTGGATGGGCCCCAGGGGTCGTTGCTCGTGGCTTCTCGGACCTTGATCTCGGCCTCCGAGTAGTTGTGGACTATGTTCTTCATCTGGCGCCGCAGCGACGAGGTCGACATGGCGGCGGGTGATGGTGAGGGTGGTGGGCCCCCCGGGATGTGGCGAGACAGGGGCGACTGGAGGAAAAGACAGCAGCAGGGGCTGGGGGTCACCGCATCTGAGGAAGAAAGGCCCTTTAGAAACACAATTGGGACCTGGGGCTGTCCAGCCTGCAGCCCCGTCCTCGTGGCCCCCCACCCCCACCCTGGAGTCAAGGACGAGATCCTAACCATAGCCTAGAAGGCTCTGCCCTCGTTAACCCCCATCTTAGTCACCAGGTCCATCTTTCAGTTCCTCAAACATGCCCAGCTCCTTCCTGCTTGGGGCCCCTGCTCAGTGAGGCAGGGTGTGCAGTGATGGATCACAGACGGGACACCGCAGCTCGGTACTTCCGAGCCCACTGCCCTGGGTGGGCCAGGAACTTCCACACCTGTTTTCTCCCCTGTAGGGTGGGGTTTTCTCCACAACCCAGGGGGCTAAGAACCCGGCACGTGGGCAGTGCACTATCAACGTGGGTGGTGTCACGAGATGGTCATCCTGCTCTTCCTCAGCACCCAGGTCACTCCTCGTCACCCCCAGGGCTCTGCTTAAGCTTCCCAGATGTTACACACCCAAATGCCACAGTCATGGTTCCCTAGGGGCCCCATCAGTATTTTATACCCGTGGGTCTGATTCTGTGGCTGAGGCCAACCCAATAGCCCCATGGGGACAGAGACCACGTCTCTGGGGACAGCCGTCCCGGAAGAGCCATTCAACAAACAGCTGGGAAGAAGGGAAGGAGGGAGGGCTGGAGTGGAAGGGGCAGAATCTGTGGCAGAAACAAGGACCCACAGGGAGACCGCTAAAGGGAATGGAGCAAGAGGCAGGGAACGCCAGGGGGACAGGCGTACCAAGGGGGGGGGGGGGGCGGGAGGCTCGGGGAGGAGAGATAAGGATGAGCCCGGATGCCCACTGGGTCTGAGCCGCATGCCAGGTGCTCGCTGACCAAGAGATGCCCATTATTTCAACACCACCAGCAGGGCTTTCGGAGGCCAAACAATTCAGCCCAGGTCACACGCTAAGCGCGGCAGCACAGACTCAACCTCTGGCTGCTTGGACACCAAAACCTATACTTTTAAACTAACCCGTGTTGAGAGCAAGATGATGGGAAGGAACAGAAGGGCGGGAACCAGGTGGAAGGTGACGATCACAGCAAGCAGTGGCATGAGCCTTACCCCATGCTAGGCATTCTTCTCCATGCTTTACACACAGTGACTCAATTAATCCTCCCAACTCCGTGATTCACAGCACCTCACGGGGGGAGGAAACTGAGGCACAGGAAGAGAGACTCTCCTGCCCTGGGACACAGGCCTCACCCTGGCTGCAGAGCAGACTGAGCACCTCGGTCCACATCCACTCCAATAAGCCCTCCCACAACCTACCTACCTCCTGGGACGGCCGGCTGGCCCCAGCTTTGAATTCCAGCTGGAGAGCCCAGGCACAGGGAGGCAGATGTGAGGCGGTCAGGGGGCCCAGCAGGCCAGCTGGATGCACCAGGACAAAGAGCTGATGTGACCAGCACAGAAGAGACAGAGGGAAGGGAACAAGACCAACAAGAAGAGAAAGAGGCACAGAGAAACCCAGGCAGAGACAGTACTCAGAGACCGAATCACAACCAGAGACAGTGAGGCGAGACAACGAAGAGAAAGGATCAAGGCCCTAGAAGGAAAAGAAAGAGACAGCGACCCAGCACTACAAACTCATCAGAGAAAGAAAAACTAACGTGTGAAACAAAGAACAAGTAACTTGGGCCCAAATCCTGGCCATGAGCTACCAGCAGAACAACCTCCTTGAGACTCAGTTTGCTCAACTCTGAAAAGAAGGAAAGAATTCCTACCCGGCAGGCTTGCTGATTAAATAAGATGGGTACATAAAGTGCTTGGCGCCCTGCCCACAGATAGTAGGGGCTCAGTAACGCTGCCTGCTATTATCAGAAAAAAAGAACATTTCCAAAGGGCCGGTAAAGGAAAACACACTACTCTAACGCCGGGTAATTACACTAAACTGTGTTAGAAAAAACAGTCCACGAAAGTGCACGCATGCTGCTCAGAACGAGAACAAGTTTTTCAACACAAACGGACTCACAAAGAGAAGTATTAGATCGAGTAGAGAACGAACGATATGGCAAAACCCTCAAGGGGTACTCAAATGACTGATGTCAAACATGTGCTGCGTGGAGCTGAAAACCTGTAAGAGCGGAATGCAGGGGTCCCAGCAGTTGACTGCGGGGCGAGCTGCTTCACTGCTACCGCCTCCAGGAACACGCACAGCGACGCCAGGATGCAGGAACTGTGAACGACCCTAACTTTAAACACTAGGAAGCGGAGGTTTGGAAATGAAAGAAGTCACCTGATAACCAGTACAGGCTGGCCAAGGAGTGGGCCTCGATTCTACAGCCCGGCTCTCGACCTCCCACCCCTCCGGAGACTCCAGGACCTGGGGGAGGGGGCAGATTCCAGACCAAGGAGCAGACGCGCAGAGGGACCTCGGGGTCGGGGATGTGCGCGAGGACGATGAATGGGAAAACGGAGGGGAGGAAGATGCACAGAGATGGGGACTAGGGTCACCGGGAACTGCAGACACGGAGGCCCAGAGGAAGAGAGGAGGCAAAGAGGGAGAGGGAGAGAGAAAGAGACAGCGGCACGACCACCAATCCTGAACACCACACACCGACACTGACAGGGGTCGACACACGGGGACCGGCGCCCAGTGGAAGCGCCACAGGGGACGCGGGCAGCGCCGAGGCCCGGGCGGAGGCCGGCGGGATACGGACCAACACAGACACCGCGGGGTGGAAAGGCGCCGGCGCCGACACACAAAGGCCGCGGTGATGAGCCAGGGGCCGCACGCGACGGACGCCCGAGCGCCCCCGTACCGCCGTACCCCGGCCCGCGCTCACCTCGGCCTCTCACGCCGGGCTCCGGGGGGTCATGGCGGGCAGCCCCCTGCCCCGCTTGGCCTCGGTGTCGCGGGGCGCGCGCCTGGCCGCGGGCGGCGGACACGGAGGCGCACTCGGGCGCACGCGCGAACGCACGGAGGGCCGCACGCCGACGGCCCCGCCGCCCCGGCGCCCGGGAGGGGCGCAGAGAGCCGGGCGGGGGAGGGGAGCCGCCGAGCGGACGGGAAGCAACCGAAGGAGGCGACGGACCGGAAGCGGAAGTGGCGGCGCGCCCCGCCCTCTGCGCCGCATTTGGCCCCGGCGACTCGGCCCACAGGGAGCCTGCGCAGTCGCCGCTTCCGCGGCCCCGCCCGCCCATCTACGTCACTTCCGGCGCGCGAGCGCCGTGGCCAGACGCGGCTGCCAGGCCTTGGGGACGCCCTTGAAAAGAGTGGTGGAGGCCTCAGAGTCCCGGCCGGCAAACTCGGCCGAGGGAGGTCGGGGAGACGAGGAAGGGGCCGGGCTGTGCCCGGCCCGCGAGGCCACACCCCGGCACCCCGCGGTGCTCTAGGCGCCCCCTCTCCTTGCCCAGCGGGCGCACACGCGGAGCCCCGCCCCCAAGCGCCTGCCCCGGGCAACCGGCCACGCAGGCGGGGGTGTGCCCTGCAGGGCGCGCCAAGGGCGCCGGGGCCGGAGGGCAGGGACAGCCAGGCGCCCGCAGCCTAGGGCCAATGACCGGGGTGGGGGCGCGGGGTACACACACCGGACACACAGCAGCTCCGTAAAGTAAAATACAACAAAATGTTTAATGAGCAAATTCGTCTTAGCAAATATGAAACTGCCACAGAGAGGAGAGGGACGGGACCACGGGGCTGGGGCACAGGTCGGGGAAGACTAAGGAGAAGAGAATCAACTACGTAAGAAACCGGGGAGGGCGGGCACCAGGGAGAGGACCAGAGGCCAAGAGGACGGGAGCTGTGGTCCTGGAAAGGGAGAAGGCAGGGCTCTGGGGGTCAGACAACAAAATTCAAAATAGTTTGGCCATAAAATATAAACACACTATGTTTCTACGGTGGGGAAGGGGAGAAAGAGGGTAAAAGGGAGGAGAGGCTGTTTTGGGGAGGGGCTCTGGGGGTCCTACCCCGCCCTGCTGTGCACCCCCTCCCCATCCCGACCCCTTCCCTCTGTGTCTGGGTGCATGTGTCTGTGTGGGCCTGTGCGCGCACTTCCCCAATTCCCCTCCCCACCCCAACCCCCACCCCACCCTAATTGCTGCCATTCCAGTTGCTGCCGGCTGTCATTCGGCTGTCACTCCTCTGCCCATCTTCTTCAGAGGGAGAAAAGAGGGGGGGTGGGAGGGGGAGCAGCCCCCAGCCAGCCCTGCCCCCACCCTCCCCCTCCACCTCTACCAGAAGTCCCGGCGGTGGTAAGAGTCGGGGTCACAGTATTTTGTGACAACCACTCTGTTGGCGAACTTGCGACCCGTCAGGCCCTGCATGGCTTTCTGGCAGTCAAACACAGAGGTGAACTCCACGAAGATCTGCAGGGATAAGAGACCGGTTGTGAAGGCAAGGTGGCCTTTCAGCCTCCAAGGACAAACTGACTCAGTCAGAGCAACCAGCCAGCATCTACCCAAAACCCAGAACTCCACAGGAGGGAGAGGGCCTCGCTACAGGTTTGGGAGCATTTGGCCAACATCCTGCAGAACCCCAGGATCAAAGAGGCATGCAGAGTGAGAAAGAACAGAGGGGAGCTACAGTCAAGAGTCACATGGGACACCTGCATGCTCGCCAAGGAAAGAGGTCACTTGTGTGGAATGTCTTCCCTGTACCAGGCACTGCGCCAGGTGCTCCCCAAGCTCCCCCCAAGGGCCATGTTCTCCCCAGAGGACACACTATGAAGGGATGAAGGGAAGCTCAGAAATTAAGATTCAAACCCAAGGTGATAAAAAAAAAAAAAAAAAAAAAAAAAAAAAAATCCCAGATATTTGACCCAATGAAGTTTCTCATCTTGTTTAAACCACCAGTTTACAGGAAGTGGAGGGAGGGAGAGGATAATACCAGCCTAATTCTGAATATGGGATTCTGTTAATACAAATCTGACCTATTGCTTCAACAAAATGGCGGGGGGGGGGGGGGGGCAGAGACAATTATGTAGAACTGATAAATTTCGATAAAGTTTTATTAAACAAAATGGCATGAATCCTTGTTTGGATCCTTAAACAATATAAAAAAGTCTTTTGAGACGGTAAAGGAAATCTGAACACAAACTTAAATACATCCTCAGGATAATTTTGTTACTGTAATAACAGTATTGTAGCTTCATTAAGATTTTTTTTAGAAATGATCTGTTAAAACGTTTAGAGCAGCACTTCTCAAAACCAGCTTGTGTGTCCCCAGGCGACATTCTGCAATGTCTGGAGACATTTTTGGTGGTCACAAAGGGGGATCCGATGCTACCATCTAGGAGGTGCTTCCATTTACTGGGTGGAGGCTGGGAATGGAGCTTAACATCCAAAAAGCACACAGCACAGAACCTAAAGCAAGTTTTACCAGGCCCCAAATATTAATAGTTCAGATATTATAGAAATGCCCTTGTCACAGGTAAAATTTGGAAATCTGCTTTAAATTATTTTAGGAAAAAAAAAGGGAAACTGGGAAGCTAAATATAGAAATTAAGAATGACTAGATATGGATAACCTGAAGCTGGGTGATGAAGCATCACAACGCTATGTATGCTCAATACAACTTAAATGATGTACTATATACGCCACTATGATAACTCTACTCTTATAAATGTTTGAAAAGAATGAAAAGTTTCAAAACAAAAGAGGCAGGATGATCCCAGAGACCAGCCAGGTCTTCCCATTCATCCTTCCCACAAGTATTTACTCCGCCTCTCAAGAGCCAGCCTCCATTCCAGCATCTGTCATAGCACTGACTGCAAAGGACATGCGGGGAGTGGGTGTTTCTGCCACACCGTGAGGACTGGGCAGGAAAACGGGAGAGGACATAATGCCCATCCGCCCCCTCCCCTCACCCAAGCCCTATCGTCCCTTGGCCCCCAGATGCTCTTTCCACTGCTTCCTGGGCAAGTTCATCCAGCTGACACCAAAACAGGGGTCAGTATGTTGACGACACCTACACTTCCATCAGACCTCATGCCTGGGACGAAGCTCTGTCCTGCTCACAGCTTCCTACACATCTCTGCTGAGGTGTCAACCTGCCCATCGACACTGACCCCCTCCCCCACAAACCTGCTCAATCCCTCACTTCCTTCTCACCTGCCAGTTCCACCCAATCACCAAAGCCACAAGTCTGAGCGTTTTACTGGACTCCTCTTCCCCCTGCAGCATAACTCAAATCAGTGGGCATTTACAGGTAATGTGTTTCTCAAATCCATGGACTTATTTCTCTCCGTCCTCCTGATCACCATCTTTCACCGAGCTGATCACAAGCTGTTAGTTGCCAAAGCTTCAGAGATCTTACCACTATCCCCTCTGCCCCCTCCAAATTCCCAGGCTGTGGAGTCCAGCCCTGCAGGGTAGAGGAGGTACCGGCTCTGTAATCCCTAGCCACCCCTACCTTATTCTAACGAACCGTCTCCATGTGCCAGGCCACAGACCACAGTTGGGACCTTTCAAAGGCTTCCTCTGCTCACTGCAGAGAACACCCAACATTCCTCTGGGGCCGATTTGCCACCCTGGGCCTCAACCCCCAATCCCATCTGCTTTATTCTGCTCAGGCTACACCGGCCTGGTCACTGTTCCCAAAGATACCCGGAAATCTATGCTCACTGGGCTCCCTGGCCAGGACCCTACCTGCCTGCTGGGATAACCTGGTGTCACTTGGGCCTGCTTAATACCGCCTCTTGGCCTCCAATCTCAACACTGCATCCAGAGCATTCCTCCTCCCTTCCCAGGTACCACCTAAGGTGGCAGATATGTTGTCTGACAAGGCTGGCCCCAAGGACTTGGCCAGCTAAAGCCTGAATCACTAGGTGAGTGGCTGGATGAACCTAAGTCACCCCCTCTTTCATGCCTCCCAAGGAGAGCGGAAGGTGCAGACTCCTGGCAGGGGGCCAGAAGTGACATGCCTCAGTGGGCTGGGAAATGTGACTGTATATGGCCTGTGTCCTCTGAGGTAGGGCCCAGAAGGCTGCTGTGGGAGTCCAGAGTCGCACAGGGAAGCTTAGTGAGTACCTGGCACCCAGGAGACACAAGCGTGCTTGCTGCTATTGAGACCAATGGTCAGCACTTTTCTCCCCACTGCACAGACAAGACCAAACCACTTGCGAGAGACCATGAGACAGACCGAAGCTAGGACAGTTGCGGGCCACACTCCCTGGGGACCCCACACCACGCGGGGAAAGGTGAGGGGAAGGGTGGGCACGCACGCACGCACGCACACGCACGCACCTTTCCACAGCCGGGCACCTCGACGCCGTCCACAGGCCGGGGGATCTCAATGGACTTGACGAGCCCATACTTGCTGCACTCATCCCGCACGTCCTCCACAATCTCCTCATACTCCTCGTCGTCCAGCAGCTCCTCAGGCAGCACCATGTTCATGAGGCACAGGACCTCAGTCGGGTGGCCGCCCATCTGCACCTGGGAGCTCATCAGGCCTGGCACTTGCAGGGTCACGGGGGTCTGGTTGATGGTGCTCTGTGGGGCAAAGGGCAGAGCAGTCACAGCCAAGGCCACACCAGCTGCCCAGAGGCCTACCCAGGGAAAACCAGGCCCTGCCCCTGTAAGGCTCAGGTGCCCACTCAGCACCACCAAAAAGCCAGAGCCAAAGACTTAGAAGGACCTCCTCCCAGCCCCACCCACCCCACCCCACCCCACCCCACCCCCAGGTATCCCTCTAGCCAATGGAAAATGACGTGCCGGGGGGCTCACCAGCGTGGCATTCTTGGCTCCCACACTTGCCCTCTGCACGAGCAGTTTCTTATCCCCCAGCTGCATCCCGTTCAGCCCTGCGATGGCCTGTGTTTGAAGGACGAGGGGTGGGGGGGGGGGGGGGGGGTGCGGCGAAGAGGTGCGGGTTAGGGGCCAGGAGCTTGACACCTCCCCACAAGCCCCAATACCCCAGAGCCGGGCATTGGTGGGGGAGAGGGGAAGGCAAAGGGGTCAGAGCTTGGAAAGAGCCAGAACCGAGGGTAAGGGCTCAAGTCCCCCACGCAGGGCCCCGCTGCAGGCCGGCCTCCTCCCGCCCATCCAGAGGAGGGGAGACCAGTGTGGACACGGAGCAAGGTGCAGGGCAAGGACGGACGAAGCAGCACCAGGGGCCCGGGGCTCACCTGATCTGTAACGTTGATGTCCACGTACTCACAGAAGGCATAGCCCTTGGAGAGCCCCGTGGCACTGTCCTTGACCAGGTTGAAGGCCTTGAGAGGCCCGAACGATGTCAGCAGCTCTTTTACCTGAGACAGGGCCGCAACTCTGTCAGGGCTGGTTTGGGTAAAGGCTGGGAGGGGAGCAGTCAGGAGGCGGCGAGGGGTCTACCTGGTCATCATTCAGGTAATTGGGTAAGCCCCCGATGAACAGCTTGTGGGCAGAGTCCGGGACCACGGTGGACACAACTCCTGGGGGAAAAGGGGAGTATAAGTAGGCTTTGGTCCCCAAGGCAGGAGCTTTACCCAGCACACAGGGACAGGCCCATTACGCCTGTTGTGGTGACAACAGGCCCACATCCCGCAATCCACAAGCTTACCCCAGGCATAGCAGCCCAGCCACGGCTGACAGAAACGGGTCTCCCACACCTGCCCAGCCTCCGTGCGCCCCAATAGCAGCTCTCCTTGGGGCGCGTGGCGGCACGACAGCAGACAGCCCCGGCGGGAGCCCCAAAGATGCAAGCTCATGTCCCAAACCCGCCAACCACGGCAGGTCATGTCTGCGCTCATCCCACGGGCACACCCACCCCCCTTCCACATCTCTCAGGCCACGGCTCCACCCCCTTCCCTACCACCCGATGTCTAGCTCGGGTCTCCAGCTCAGGTCTCCGGCTGACCCTCGGTCCCTTCCTCTGTGGTCCTGCACATTTCACGACTACAACAGCCCGGCACTGTCACACACAGCAGACCAGGGAGTGCCTCGGAGAGGCCTGCTGCTCAGGGTCCAGGGTCCACGAGGGCAGGGACGTGCCCAGTTCACGCAGTACCCAGACCCTGGAGCCCAGGAGGGCTGTCACAGTGCAGTCACACCAGCAGAATGCCTTTAACGACCACTCTGCGTCTACCCCGACCCTACCATCTCCACTCGTCTTTGGATTCAGGGGCCTGCCAGGCGGCTCAGCCCAGGGTCCTAACACCTCCCGGAGGCTCCCATCAGGCGTGAGCTACCCAGGGCTCGAAGGAAGGGAAACACCACCCACCCAGCCTGACCGGTTCCTGACTTTCCAAGTCCGGACCCTCCCTCAATGGCCGCATGGCCTGGCCCTCCTCTGCAGTCCGCACCAAGTGGCTGCGCCCCACTTCCTCCTGACCTGGGGAGGGACAGGGGGGGCCTCAGACCCAAAGCAGGGTGTGCCCTCTCCCACCACCCCAGCCACTCTGACCACCAGAGCCGAGCACCACCAGGGTGTCCGAAGGAGAGGATAAGCAGAGGCCACAGGCCAGGCCCTGCACGTCAAACTCATGAAACCCGATGCCTTGATGCTCTCCAAAGCCGTATCGCAGCAAGACGCGACAGACTAAGGCACAGGAAGGAATTAGTCCCCTGCAGTCGCCCAGAAAGAGGGGCCTCCAAGCACCCCCCCCCCCCCACCCCCATCAATCACGACCCCACAGGTAGCTCTCAGCAAGCTACGGGCTTTGCCTACACAGGCACCGCCGCTCTGACCGACGGCAGACAAGCACACGGGCAGGAGTCTCATCACCCCAACAGGGCAGTGCCAGAGCCAGGGGCGCCTCAGCCATCAGGCCCAGGCTGTTCCAGGCACCCCAGGGAAGCACACAGTGGCGAGGGCATTGGGGATGGAGGCTCAAACCCAGGATGCAGCCCCAAGTGAGCCTCCCTGAGCCTTGGTGTTCTCATCTATGAACCAGGGAGAAACCTCACACCTACGACAGAGAATGGCTCACAAGGCCCACCCCTAAAACGGGGCCTGAGGCAAGGCTGGCCAGGACCAGCGAGATGCCAAGGTCCCAGTGGCTGCAGACCCCGTGTGGACAATAGTTCTGAAGCTAGGCAGAAGGACTCACGCGAGGGTAATGCCAACTGGGTGCCCAGGTCAGTCCTGGTGCCCAAAATCAAGCCCTCGACAACATCCCCTCCCAACACAATGGGCAGGCTCCTCCCTGATCACACAACCGCTTCCCTCAGAGGGGCCACGGGGCACTCCCCTCTCATCCTCAATCTTGAAGCCTCACCTCCTCCCAAAGGCCATGCTGTACCAACGACCAAGCAATCCTTTCTCGTGCACTTCCTCCTCAGCAGAGGGACCCTGCTACATGCGCTAACCACAGAGCCTGGCAGAGCAGGGCCCTGCTGAGGGAGCAGGTGCAGAGGCAAAGCCCCACTGGCAGGAGTCCAGCAGGGGAGAGCACCAAGCACAAAGCCTGGCAGCGGGAAGGTGTGGAGGGCCAAACTGAATTCACAAACTCAAAGGGTTCTGTGCTTTCCTGCCTCCAAAGACAGCTCTGGCTCTCCCTGCCGCCCCCCTTCTTATCTTAAAGGACAGTCAGGACCCCACGTCAGCCCTGAACAGCTGGGCCTGACTTTGGTGGGAACGAATTTAACGTTTCATGACTCCAGGTGACGCATATTTACTTTCAAGTCAACACAATTCCATCAAGACAAGGAAGTCACTTTCCAGGTTCCTGAATTGTTTCTCTTCCAACCACAAATACCTGAACTTTATCAAACACTTTCCCTTTTAGCCTCTTTATATAATAAGATTGACTTACTTTCTTCTGAAAAGCAAACATCAAAACGTGAACCTCACCATGGAAAAAGCCCGAGCGGAGGATGCTTAACCTGCAGACAGATTCACACTTCCTGCGACGTCCCACTACCCGCCCAGGCCCCTCTGGACAGGCAAACCTCAAGTGAGAAGATCCACGAGTGACCCTTCAGCTGTTTAATCACAGCAACAGCCCCTCCATCAAGGGGAAGACCACCCGAGCCGCTGTCCCTGGATGGGAGATGTCCACTCCCACAGGGTGAAGGACACACGCAGAAGGCAGCACAAGATGGCCGAGTGACGACTCTGGACACAAGCCAGGTCCCCTGGGAGACCACTAATCATGCCCTTGCCTTGCTGGCCTTCCGAGATGGGCTCACAGTCCCCACAATGGCAACAGGCAAACCTTTCAATGAAAAACCAGGCGGCAAATATTTTCAATCTGTCACACAGTCCTGACACAGGATCTCTGTCACCCAACTTGGCCACTCCAACACAAAAACACAGATAATAAGCAATGAGTGGGCTGGGCTATGCGCCAATAAATCGTTAAAAAACAGGCAGGGGGGACCTGGCTAGCTCAGTTGGTACAGCATGTGCCTCTTGATTTCAGGTGCATGAGTTTGAGCTCCACGTTGGGTTTGAAGCCCACTTTAAAATTTTTTTTGTTAGTATTTATTCATCTTTTTGATAAAGACAGAGCGCGAGTTGGGGAGGGGCAGAGAAAGAGACACAGAATCCAAAGCAGGCTCCAGGCTCTGAACTGTCAGCACAGAGCCCAACGTGGGGCTCGAACTCACGGACCGTGAGATCATGACCTGAGCCAAAGTCAGACGCTCAGCCGACTGAGCCACCCAAGTGCCCCAGGAGCCCACTTTAAAGAAACAAACAGAAAGCTACGCGTGGCCTCCTACCTGTCACCTGCTGACCATGTACTTACTATAGGGCTGTCACAAATATTAACACGATCCACAGCCCACTTGAGGCAGAGCCTGATGCAGCAGGCAGCAGCAACCGGTTATAAAAATATAACACCCTGAATTTACTTAACAAAAAACAATATTCCATAGCTCCACCTGGGAAACGGTCCCACAGATGCGTGCACAAAAACAAGGTCATCAGGCCGTGCATTTAGAGGGCGTCAGCATGTGTCATGCGTCATTTCTTGAAAGAATTAAAGAAATCCACTGAATTTACCAAATTATTACAGCGGAAGACACTGGAGACAAGCTGGGGAACCAGCCTTCAGTCCTGAGGCGCCTGCCAGCCTCCCTGGGACTCCAAGTCCCCGACTCTGCCAAGGGTGGACTCAATTTCTAAAAGGTGTCCTTCGGTGCAAAGCCTCAGCCAGCTGCTTACTTGCTCCCCACCCAGAGCACCAGTGCTCACCTACCTTTCCTGGGAGAACGCCAGGGGCCTGAGACGACAGAACTGGCTCCCCCAAGCCCACAACACTCCCACAGAGGCCCCAACCCTCACTTATACCCGTCTGCCCACAGGGGCCCGCAAACAGCCTGGAGGTGGAGTCAGGCCTGCTGTCTGTTTCTGTACTTCCCGCTACTGCAGGACCCGTGGGTATTTTATGAAACCAAAACGTTGCCGAGCGTAACTGATAAAGGATGTGGCGCACAGCCAGGCCCGTTCAATTAGGTATCACAGGAGGCTGCGTGCAGACTACACCATCGCCACAGAACAGTCGTGACCAAAATGTACGGCTCACGAAACCAAAAACATTCACTCTCCAACCCTCTGCAGAATAAGCTTGCTGGCCCCAGGTCTGCCGTGCTCTCTACTGACCAGGACCGGACACAGCTATGGGGCACGGCCCGGAGCACGAGACTGAAGAGAAACTAGGACCAAAATAGGAGGGAACACCCAGATGCCGACCTCACACTGGGAACTCAATTGCAAACCGCTAACCTGCTTGTGCTCACACTGACCTCCCAGGTCCCAGAAAAGGAACGACAGGACAGGCAGGCTGCAAGCCCCTCACCTCCCTCGACGCCTCCCACGACCCTGGCTCTGCCACTTATGAGCTGTGCATCCTCAAGCGGGGAGGACACCAAGCTCTAAAGATTTGGGGAAACGGATGAGAAGTACTCACACCACTTCCCAAGCAGCTCTGGCTGGGTCAGGGAGAGAAGGGCGGACGAGTCCCCCACTCACCAGGCACGTAGACAGAGGGGTTCTCCGACATGCCAGGCAGGGGCTGGTAGTCATGAGGCCTGCGGATCTTCAGCGACTGGCCTTGGAAGATGATGCCATCAAAAGCCATGGCCTGGGTGGTCTCATCCACGGAGCGAAACTGCAAGAGAAGCGGGTGGTGAGGGTCAGGGAACCCAGCAGACAACAGCCTGCAAAAGGGCCTAGGGCAAACAAGAGCTGCTACAGAGCCACAGGGACCAGGAGGAACACACACTTCCCTGAGCCCACCGTGCACCCAACTCACCTCCAAGAAAGCAAAGTTCTTGTCCTGGTTAATCTGCACAGCCAAGACAGGGTTGCCAGGGGCCTGGGTCAGCCCCCCAAGGCGCATCTGGGCGTTGAAGAAATCCATCATGGCCTCCTGCAGAGGGAATAGGAGACAGGGGGGGGCGGGGGAAGGGAGGTGGAGAGAGGAGGGGAGGGTGAGAGAGGGAGACACAGACGGGTTTGGGGGTGAGGGGAAGGGAGGGGGTGGGGAAGGGTGGAAGAAGGGAGGGAACAGTGAAATAGAAATGGGGGCAGAGAGATCAATAGTAGGAACAGAAGCAGTAGAAAAATGGGAGAACAGGGAGGAAGGAGGCAGAAGCAAGAGGACAGCCAGAGGCCAGGAGCGTGGGGCAGGCCACAGGGGCCCCAACCAGAGAAGAAACGTCATTCAAGAAAAGTGCAGGGAGACAGTGACAACAAAAAGAGAGTAAAAAGCACGAGATAGAGAGAACAGAAAACGAAACGAAAAAAAAAAAAAAAACCGTCCAATAGCGACAAGAAGAAAGCAGTAAGAAAGCAAGAAAGAAAAACCCAGCAGGGACACAGAGCACCAAGTCAGAGAAAAAGAGGAGTGAAGGGACAGGGACAGGGAAGATGGAGGAGAGGAGGGCAAGGGTGGGAGGGCGGGCGGGAGGGGAGGAGAAAAGAGTGATGTGGCGGGATCTGGCCCTGGAGTCCGGGGGCTGCTTTATCAAACGTAGCAAAGTGCAGGTTGAGAAAGTCAGAATGGACCTTACTTGCCTTCGACGACGGTAGCAAACTTTTTGTTGCTACGAGGGATCTCAGCCCCACAATATTTCACTTTAAAGAGAAATGGAAACAACTCTTTGATCTCGGGATTCTCGGGGTGCCATGGGAAGGGGTTGGGGAGAGGGGGAGGGGAGAGGAGCGGTGGGGAAGGTAGGGGAGGTCAGGGCCATCAAAAACAAAAGAGCAGCGACCATGGGAGGGACGTGGGGAGAGGATGGGAACAGGCGGCAGAGAACCAGAGACGTGTCAGAGAAAACCGAGGGGAGCGTGCGTCTGTGTGTGTGTGTGTGTGTGTGTGTGTGTGTGTATGCGCGCGTGAGAGTCTCCCTCTCTGTCTCTCTCGAAACGGACTCGTGGATTTTCGTAGGTTCGTTATGTGTGTGCTTGATCCCTGGGTTGCTGGAGGAGGTTGGGAGAGGGGAGACGGGAGAGGGGAAGAGGAGGGAGGGAGAGGGCCACCCCCAGCCCGGCCCCTGGCTGGCTCAACTCCATCGGTCCATCTGGGAGGGGGCCGGGGGGCCTTGCAGGAGCAGAATCTGACCCGTGCAGGTAGGGGGAGGGAAGGGGGGGAGGGGAGGAATGGGTACGGGAATCGGGGAGAGGGTAGGGGCAGGGAAAAGGCAGGGGGCGGGCAGTACCTCAGTGATGCCAAAGGGGATGTTGCCCACGTAGAGACGCCGGGCCTGTCTGGTCATCTGGCTCCCGACCACGGGCACCGGTGTCGGGGTCACAGCCAGGCCGTCAGGGGTCATGGTGGGGAGAAGGGCGGTGGCTGGAATCTGACCCGCGGCTTCAAGAGGGGAACAACAGGATTAGATGGCAACAGGGCAATCCCCTACACCCCCCACCCCATTCAGGGACCACCGCACACCTGGGAGGGCGGCTCCACATGGACCAGTCCCACCGAGGCCTCATCCAGGCCCCCAGCACCTACTCCACGGGAGGCTTCAGAAAGGCAGAAGCCAGAGAGCCCAGGGCACAAACCTCATCGTCCCTCACCACCCCACCCACCAAGAACAGGGTCTGTTCTCTCAACCACCCAGCAAGTTAAAGTAAGGAAGCGGCGGCCCCAGCCCACCTTGCATGGCCTTGTACTGCATGGGGGTGATGTGCTCAAAGCCAGGTGGAGGTACATCCCAGTATTTACGGACCTTCTTCTTCTTTTCGTGGCGGGGGGAGCGACTGGGAGGGCGGGAGGGGAGAGTGGGGCAGGACAACCTCAGTCTGACCAAAGGTGGGCCTGTGAGCCCCCCCAGGCCCCCCAGCCCCCCACCAGCAGTGCAGCACTCTCCAGAAGGGAGAGGATCTGGGTCAGGGCCGCGCCCAGGCCTGGGGGAGGTGCCGGTCTCAAGGCAGTGCTTGGGCCAGGGCTGGACAAGGACAGGGCAGGGTTCAGGGGGGAGAGGGCAAAGGGAGGGGACGTCGGAGTAGAAGGGGCAGGAAGAGAAGCTCACATCAATCCACCGTGCTCCTCTTTAGCGCCTCTGGTCAAAGGTTTGCTGAGGGGTGGGAGGGAAAGGTATGGGGAGGGGTGACTGGGGACCCTTGTCTTCCCCACACACCACACCTCCCCAAGGGCTCTGAGCCCAAGGGCTGGGGGCAGGGCCGAGGTGAACAAGCAACAAGCAGGCCCCCTCGGCCCTGCCATTCCCCCCAACCTCCCCATCCTAGGAAAGAGGAACTACGAGAGAAGGGCCACACAGACCACTTTCTACTTGGAGAAACTGAGATGGAACGAAGCAGAACTTCCACCTGCCCACCCTTCCTCACCTAAGGGGACAGAGAACAAACAGGGGACCCTGGGAAGGGAAAAGGCATTAGAAGAGCAGAAGACAGCTAAAGGGGGGGGGGGGGGGGAGACGCTGCCCCCCCCCCCCCCCAGAACTCCCTGTTCTCAGAAGGCAGAGCACAGGCCTCAGAAGACCATCCCAAGAGAACCACAGAAAGACAGCAGGGGGCGAAAAAGGAAGGGGCCCTAGGAGACAGGGGCTGGGGCAGCCCTCACGAAGAAGGAAACAGTCGATGCCCTGACGCTAGACTCACCTCCAAGAACCTACTGCCCCCACCGACCCATCAGAAACTAAACTCTAGAAACAACTGAACTCAAGACAGACAAGCCCCAGACCCCTCCCCCAGACACAGAGAAGAGCCACAGAGGCCCAGGCACACCAGGTACATGTGCAGGGACACCCTACACCCACGCTAGCCCACCCCCACCTGTGCCCAGCCAGGGGTCCCCCAGCCCTGGTACCTTCGCCGCCGCCTGTCCCGGGAGGCGCTGCGCTGGTCCCGGTTGCGCCGGTCGCGGCTCCGGCTCCGGCGCTTGCGGTCCCGGCTTCGAGAGCGGCTGTGGCTACGCTTCCGGTGCCGGTTCTCCTTGTCTCTCTCTGGGCCAGGGGGAGGGGGAGGAGACTGAGCTGAGGGAGGACACGGCCCAGCCCACCCGCTCACTGGTGGCTATGCCCCAAGCCCCAGGGAGGCCACCCCCAAGGGGAAGGGATTCGATGGAGGAGGGGAGATAGCAGGCTTCCTGGGTCCACAAGCGAATCCAGGGACCTTAGGGGACCAAGGGGACGGGAGCTGGTTACCTGAGGGGAGAGGGCCTGGAAATGCCCCTGGGGTGTAAGATACCTGAGGACGCTCAGGAGGAGCTGGGGAGCCAGAGAAGACAGAGGAGGCTGGCTCCTGGTCCCCCTCGAGGGCTGAGGGGCCTGACCCCAGGGTCGTCCCTGAGAGGGGCAGGGCTAGAGGCTGGGGAATCAAGAGACCCAATGATGTTTTCCTGAATGAAGGAAACTGGCGACCCCTCAGGAAAGACCTCCTCAACCAGCTGGCACCCACAGCCCCACCATCAGGCCCCAGGCACCAGACAGAGATCTGATAGCCCCACAAAGCCAAGACACCCAACAGTCCCTTCCCAACCAGCTGAAGAATACAAGAGTCCCTCCTCTAGGGAGGTGCCCCTTCCTGAATTTGGGCTAAAGAGGAGGTGCCAGGAGGAGTGTGCCCTGCCCACTCCGGCCCACTGCCCCTCGTAGGCTGGCATCCCAAACCACCCCTACCTGCCCATTGTCCCTCAAAGCCAGTACAAGAGAAACCAGGGTCCAGCCCCCAGTTGGCTCATACTTTTCGGGTGGCGCCTAGAACAGAGCACAGCCTTGCCTGTAAAACCAGACACCTCTGCTCAACAGACCTCTCACCTGGGAAGGAGGTGCAGGCCCTGTCACAGTATATTTCCTCACCCTTAGTTCAAAGACACCCCGGACTCCCCAACTACCCATGTCCAGGGACAGAGAAAGGAACAGACAATAAGGACAGGGCGTTAAAGTGGACTTTGGCCTCACCCGTACTACTTTATACTGTACGCTTCTTCAGACAATTAAATGTGAACTTTCTGTAGATTGTCAATTCCTGAACCACTCAGGAAAGGTGCTCCTTCCAAGCACCTCAGAAAACACACAGCAGCAAACACCAGAATGCTCCTGAGAGCAGGCTCCGTACTTAGTCCCACTTGCTCTCGATCCTCACCACTGCTTTGAGAAAACACTGTGGCCACTCAATAGGAAAAATGAGGCACAAGGAGCTCGTGTAACTTGCCTGTGGCCAAAAAGCAACAAAAGAGTGAAGCCTGAATGTGAACAACGTAACATCAGCAAGTACAGTTATCAACACCTGGGCACACATCTTAACACAAAGCAGGCAGAACTCACTAGGGTCTGCCTAGAACCACTAACGACAACATCATTATCTCCTTGAAAACTAAAGAAGTAGGGGCGCCTGGGTGGCTCAGTCGGTTAAGCGGCCGACTTCGGCTCAGGTCATGATCTCAGGGTCCGTGAGTTCGAGCCCCGCGTCGGGCTCTGTGCTGACAGCTCAGAGCCTGGAGCCTGTTTCCGATTCTGTGTCTCCCTCTCTCTGACCCTCCCCCGTTCATGCTCTGTCTCTCTCTGTCTCAAAAATAAATAAACGTTGAAAAAAAAAAAATTTTTAAAAAAAAAGAAAACTAAAGAAGTAAAAAAAAAAAAAAAAAAAAAGACTGGAAGCAACACGAAGTAGAAGACAAACACGGAGGCCTGGCACTGGGCACAGGGAGGAGCTGTGGCCTTGGACCGCTGGCTTCACGCTTGTAAGAGGAGCAGGGCGTGAGCCCCAAGCACTTTTCCTGCTGCTGAGGCTCTGAAACAGACAAGGAGGCAGAGGGACCAACAGGAAATGGTGATGCCTGCAGGGGTGGCGGCTGAGATCAGACAAGGAACTTAATTCCCTGGAGACACAGGTGCGGCACACACAGGCAGGGGCTAAAGCTCAGAGGCCGGCCCACAAAGACAAAGATCCACAGGCAAGGCAACACGTGGACAGAGTTTCCTGCCTCCAACATGAGAAAAGGAGCTTCGCCGCTCAAAATGCTGTGGGCACATTGTGGGAACAGCTCCACTAACCCAGGGGACATGCCAGGGCTGCGAGCGTGGCCTCCCAGTGCCAGTGGGGACACCCAGGGAGAACCCAGGCAGCACACGCGCCAGCACCTCGCGGAAGAACTCAATCAGCTCCACCTGGCAGCCCGGCCTACTGCAACTTGGCCTCGCAGCCAGCCAGTCTCAGGAGGGGTTTCAGCTTTTTGCCTTACCAACGTGTATAAAACCCCGGAAAAACCACCCAACCTTTCCTTAGACAAAGGTTGTACCTACCCCAAGTGCGGGAGCACCTGGCAGAAAACATCTGAAAAACACCTTTCCCTGACGGTGCCAGTTGGGAGAGTGAAGACACGCCTCTCTCCTCAGTATTACACTAAGGACGTTTTCACAATGGAAGAGGCGTCACTTACTAGGCACTTCACGCATGCCAAGCCACACGCCACACGTTCGTACACGTTTACCCGCATTTAACCTCAGCTCTGCCTCTCACCAGCTGAAACCTGGGAGAAGTGTTTAAACTCTCTGAGCCACTTTTCTCGTCTGCAAAAGGAAGGAAATCATCAGCATCACGTGGCGATTACAAGGATCCATTTAGAAAAACTACACAGGGCTTAACAAAGTGCCTGGCAGTTGACAAGCGCCCAGAGTTTAACTATCAAGGATTGTTACTACCATCCTCGTTAATTCCAAAATCGCAGTGACAAAACAAAGAGTCACCGTACAAACCCCGACAAAACACAGAAATACGGAGGTAGCACAGCCGCTGGGCAACAAAGGTGTCCGAACCCAGGAACGCCCAACTCCAAAGCCCACATCACGTAGAAACAGACACCCCATGTGCGCTATCCCCAGACGCTGTCTCCTAGGCCAGCCACCCGACCGACTTCTGGACAGGGTTCGCTGCGCCCCCCGTTCAGGCCTCCCAACGCGGGCAGCTTCTGCCTCAAGCCCCCCACCTTCGCTCTCAAAACGACCTAAAGACAGGACGAATTTTTGCAGCGCCTAACGACTGTCGTCGTCCGGACGTTCTTGCAGCCCCTGTGCTGCTTCGCACCAGCACGACCCCACGCCTTGCTTACTCGGTACCACCGGGGGCAACGTCCCCCGCCCTCATCTCCACGGCGACCAGATTTAGGAGGCTTAATCTGTGCCCTGAGACTGGACCGGACACGGGGGCCGCTCTCTAGCTGGGAGGGGACGAGACGCAAACACCCCGCGACCGTCGGGACTCCCAGAAGTCCCGTGTCGGAAGGACGCACGCGTGTCCTCTCTCACGAGCCACACCGCGTCACGCTTGCCGATACCCGGGCCGGGACCCAGCCGGGGCCCACGTGAAGGGGGTTAGCAACCGCCATTTTGGAACAAAGGGGGCGTGGAGACCCGGGCCGCTGGCCCGGCCGGAAGCGGAAGTGCCGGGGCAGCGGGAAAGAAAGGAGGCTTTGCGGAATCTGATACCTGTAATCTTTCAGTTTAAAAAAAAAAAAAAAAAACGGAAAAGAAAAGAGAACGGGGAGTCCGCGAGGGAACACCCGGCGGGTCCGCGCCGCCTCTGCCGCGGACCACGTGGGGTGTAGAAGGGCGCGCGCCGCGCATGCGTCCAGGACCCGCGCCCGCCGCCCCCTCCTCTCTCCTCCCCTCCCCTCCAGCGCGCGGCGGCACGCCGGGTGGTCACGTGAACCAGGCGCGCGCCACGGAGCGGTGGGGGGGTGCGCAGCGCGGCCCTGAAAGGAGGGGGAAGAGAGGGGGGGAAAATGGCGGGGGACACGGAGAGAGGCCCGGAGCCGCCCCGCCCTCCGCCCCGCGCCCCCAGCGCCCTCACCTTGCTTATTTTCGTTGAGCTGCCGCTCGAACTCGTCGAAGTCCGACATGCTGAGGCGGCCGCGTAAGGGCCCTGTGCAGCTCTGGCCTCGCCTTGCCGCCCGCCCGCTCTGGCCGCTTCGGCTACTTCCGCCGCTCGCTTCGGCTACTTCCGGCCGCCGCCGGCGCTCCGCCGCCTCCTACCTAATCAAGCCCGGGCCGCCCGCCCCGCCCCGCCCCGCCTCCGCCCCTCACCCCGCCCGCCCGCCCGCCCACGAGGTGTCCCTCCCCCCTGCCCGAGCCTGGCTCCAAATAGCGTCGGCTATTTCCGGACCGTAGAAGAAATCGGGAGCGGCTGCTTCGGCTGATTCCGAAAACACCCGAAGCAAAGATTTCACCGGCTTCCCAGGCTATCGTAACTTTTCGGAAACTAGCTCCTCAACGTTCGGGTGTTTCCGTAGGTCCGCGCGTTCCTCTGCGCCCAGCCCCCCCCCACCCCAAGGGTTCGGCTTCTTCCGACAATTCAAACCGTCCCAGTCTTTGGCTGCTCCAGCAGATTTCCCCCGCTCTTCTCCGCTGACCCTATCGAGCTACTTCCAACAATCAATCCTAACCGTGCGGAACTTCTGCACTTTCTGTAGATTTCCAGCACTCGCTCTCGGACCCAGCCAGAGGATTAAATCCTATGCCAAGGTTCGGCTCTTTCCGGACACTGCACTCACTCGCTCCTCCCCGGCCGGAGAACTTCGGCTCCTTCCGCCACCACTTCGGGAAAGGCCTCACTCCCGGGAGACAGCTTCGGTTTTTTCCGGCGACGCTTCGGCTCCTTCCGGCTTCGGGAAGAGAAAAGGGAGGGAGGACAGAAGCGAGGTTGGTCAGGAGAAGGGATACAGAAAAAGGGCGGAGTCCCGGCTCTCTGCACCTGGCTCTCCGGGTGGGGAGAGTGGAGGAAAAGAAGGACCGATCTCGCGGAGGGCCTCAGAAGGTTGCGCGAGACAAAAGCTGCCAGCGAGGTGAAGGGTGCGCGCGGCCGCTGCGGAGGCTGCCAGCGCGGCTTTGTGCGCCTGCGCAGGTGGAAGAGGAGGGGCGCGAGATGGCCTTCTGCGCCTGCGTAGAGATCAGTCTGAGGCGAGGTTTCTCACTGTTCCGGGAGGCAAGTGGGTTCCAGAGCCCCTAGCACGCGTGCGCGAGGCTTTCCCTTCCTCCGGGAAGGGTACCGAACTCCAGACCGTTAGGCAAAGCCGCTCGCTCCTGGTTGCTGTGGCAACCGCGTCAGCGCACTTGCCCCCTCCCGCAGCGCAGGCGCAGCAGGCAACGTAGGGGGCACTTCCGGAAGGCAGTAATCTAACTACCGCCTCCTGGCGGGCGGACGCTGGAGCCTCCGCCCGGATGTGCAGTTTCCCCCTTCCGCGGTCGCTCCTGCCAGCGGTCATTGAGTCCACGTCTCCTGCCCCAGCGCCTCTAGTCGAGATAGGCCCGCGGGTGGTGTTGACGCCTCCCTTCCCGAGCTCTGCCCCTCCAAGCTCCTCGGGGCACAGCTGCTTTTGCTCCTCCCGGCCCTCCCTCCGGGGGTGCTAATTACACCCTGTCTCTCCAGCCTCCGGGTTCCTGCCTGACCGCCCGCTCCTCGTAGCTCCCCGGAGCCCCCGTCACGGTCTCCGAGGCAACGGCCACCCCCTCCAAGAAGAGACCGGGCCTCCTTTATTCCAAATTTTATCTTCTCTCTTTAATTTAAATTCTCTGAATAATTCTTTCTCACGTAGACTCGGGGCAGTCCGGGATGCGGATGGGGAGCTCCTGGCAGAGTGGGCCAGCCTCTCCTCGGGGCTGAGGGTTGACACGGGGTATGTACAGGGCCCGGCCCCGCAGAGAGTCTCGCAGTCCTCCCACCCCCTCCTCCACGAGGAAGGGCCCGGTGAGGGCAGGACGGTGCAGCTCACGGGGGAGGAGTGCCCACGTTCAGGAAAGCGCAGACACCGACCCCCTGGGCAGTAGCTCTTGGGAGACTGGCTAACTGGAACTCCTCCCCAGGGGATGCAGAGGAAGGGGAGGATGCTAGGAACGTGAGAGGCAAGGAGGGAGTCAGATCTATATACAAGGGACCCGGGGCAGGAGTGGGGATGGATCTGCAGGACGAGGGGAGGGGAGGCGCACGCAGAAACATGCCGCCCACCCCCCAGGCCCTCTGGAGGAGCACACCACTCATGCACACGCTTGCCACTGCCACGAGGGGCAGAGGAGGGAGGGACGTGGGGGCCGAAGGGCGTGTCCCGGGCCAGGTGGGGCAGAATCACCGCTTGAAGCGGTAGGTGATGGGAAGCAGCAGCTTGCTCTTCTTGAGGGCCTGCACCTTCTTAAGGGTTTCGTCGTCCAGGGCCAGGAAGCAGCGGCGCGAGTACTCGAGCAGGCGCTCCTTGGAGGGGTCGAACTCGCCCACCTCGGCCAGCTTCTCGGGGGCTACGATGAGAAGCTCTGCGATGGGTGTGGTCAGCGCCACCGTGTTACGATCTACTCGGTGGTGCTCGAAGGCCCGAGACATGCTCTTCAGCTTCTGGAAGGTGCCCAGGATCTTCTTGTATCGGCAAAGGACACCGTCTGCATCCTTTACTGCAGGGCCGGGCCGGGGCACAGAGACAGACATGAGAGGGACAGAGGTGGACACAGGAGGCAGATGGGGCAAGGGCAAGGGCAGGTGGGGAGCCCAATACAGGAAGAACTACAGAACAAAATGGGAATCAGGAGGAGCAGCAGCTGGGAGCCATGGTGAGACAGTGGCACCAGGGGAAAAGGAGGAGCCTTCTCCCCTCCCCATGTTACTGATGAGAAGCCTGAGGCTCAGGGCAGGGTGACCCCAGGAGGCAAAGCCGGTGAGGAGGGACTGCAGAGCAGGACCCCACGGGCAGGCTGGGACAACCAGGCTAGGGGAGAAGGGAGGGCCTCCTGGGGCATCACAGCAGGCCCCTCCCCCCATCCCTGCTCCTTGCTCACCCCGCTGCCTCTCCCGGGCCTTGGGCTTCCCGAAGCGCCTCCGGCCAGCACTTCCCTTCTGCCTCTTCCTCTCCACAGCACTGCCTTCTTCAGATGCTCCGCTGAGCGAGGAGGCCGCAGACTCAGGGTCTGAGGCCTCACCCCCAGCCCCACCCCGGCCATCCCCTTCAGCCCGCCTGGGCCCAGGCTTCACCCGGCAGTGGTCCTCTGGAGAGAGGTAGAGAGAGAGGGACACATACACATGAACTTCCAGAACAGGGGAGAGGAGGCAGGAAGTCCATCTGCAAGGTGGAGACAGATGTCACACCACACACAGGTCCACAGGAGAGGGGGGGCCTCAACCAGGGCTGGAATCCCCAAAGAGACCGTGCATATAGATGTTGCAGTCTCCACCAAGATGGCTGAGTACAGTGCAGGCGGTTGGATTTGGGGGCAGAGATCTTGAGTGGGGCATGGCTTCATGCTCCTCTGACTCCAACTTGACAGCAAGAAGTCTGGAGGAGGAACTGAGAAGACCAAGACAGGACCTCAGGAGAGTCTCTGTGGGACCTCCAGAAGAGTAGACTCTAGAAATCCAAGAAGCAAGACCCTGGCTGGGGAAGAGGTTTCAGACCCTGAGAGAAATCCCAGGCTCTGGGTCTAGTGCGCTGGGAAAGTCAGGCACCCACCTTCACCTGGACAGTGTGAGCATCTGAGGCTCTGATGCAGGGGCCACCACCACAAGGTGGGCTGGGGGGACATCCGGTATTGGGGTTCTCACCAAGAAAATCCAGAGGCCCTTGGGCCAAACATCCTAGATAGGTTCCCATCAGCAACCCAGGCCACAGGGAGTTCCAAACCAGAGAGATCCTCAATAACACAGGTGTTGGGGGGGGGGGGGGGGGGGGAAACAGACCCCTTGCCCAAAGTGTCAGGTGTGAATCACAGGGGAATACGGGGTCCTGCGAGGAAGCCAGTCAGGAGCTGAACATCATGAGGAAGGGAACAGAAGTTGTACTCTCCAAAAATAGGAGCTAAATTTTGGGAAAGAAAAGCCCTGACTATCTGGGGCAAGGGATGGCCACAGGGTCTTGCCCATCAGCAGAAGCAGGAATCAAGCATGAAGGAAGCTGGGCTTGGGGTCCTGGAGACCACCATAAAGTAAGGAGGAGATAACGATGCCAGCTCCCCACTGGGCCACCAAAAGGAAGGGTGTAGGTGAGGAGGGTCCCAGATCCCCAGGAAGGGCCGGAGCTGGGTGTCAGGGCCCAGGGATGGGACAAGGGACTAGATCATCAGGCACCTCACCTGCATCCATGCGGGCAGAGGAGATAAATTTGTCCAGCTGACAACGCAAGAAATCCCTCTCTTCCTCCAGGTCCTCGATGCGTTTCTGTAGCCAGGAGTTCCTCTCCAGGGCCATATGCAGCTGGGCCCTGACCCCATTCATCAGGGCCACAGTTGGGGACGCGGCTTCCGGAGGCTCTAGGGACAGCGGGGAGGCTTGGTCACACCCCAGGCCTCAAGGGCCCTGCACCCCAGCTGCCTGGGGTCCCTCCGAGCCTGCCCCCCAGCTCACCCTCGAAGTTTCCCCGAGAGGGGCTCAGACTGTAAAAGATCTGTGGGTCTAGGTGGGGCGTCTCATCGAAGGGGATGGAGATCTCGAAGGCCTCATCGTCTTTCTTCACTGGAGGGGAGAGGCCAGGGGTCACCCCAGGGAAGGCCCCAGGCGCCTCGGACCAGCCCCCAACCACAGCAGCCCTGGGGAGGAAAGGGCAGGGATGGGTAGGGCAGCAGTGGGACCAGGGTCGGGGCAGGGTCCCAGCTTCCTCACGTGTCCTCCTCCGGCTGTTTCGGTCATTCATGGCGCGAC
Source organism: Neofelis nebulosa (assembly GCF_028018385.1). Lineage (NCBI taxonomy): Eukaryota > Metazoa > Chordata > Mammalia > Carnivora > Felidae > Neofelis > Neofelis nebulosa. The sequence goes on from NC_080798.1 coordinate 3,015,853, forward strand.
CTCCGGCGGACCCGGGCAGCTAAGCGCCTCAGGGGCACTGGACAGAAACGGCAGCCACAGATGGAGGGACATCCCGCGGGAGGTGGGGCCCAACTCCTTAGGGCTGGGGAAATGGGGGTGCTGAAGGCTGGGACTCCTGGGTCTGAGGGAGGAGGGGACCCATACCCTCAGGACCGAGCGGGGACACCCGGGGTTTCAAACTCCAGGGCTCCCAGGGAATGAGGGGGCTGGGGACCCGGACCCCGGGCTACTGAGGGAAGGAGGAGTGGGTTCCCCGCGGGGTCGACAGAGCGGACACATCCTGGCCTGAATGGGTCGGACCCTCATCACGGGTCACCTCGGGGCCAAAAGAGGCGAGAGGTGCGGGGGGGAGGAGACCGTGCCCCAACTTCCAGGCATAGGGTGGGGGTCCGGCCCACGCGAGCGCCTTCCCACGCCCCTCCCCCGCACTCGTGTGGGCGAACAGGGCCCCTCCCCCGTGGTGGAGGGGGCGGGGCGCGTGCGCAGTGCGGGGGAAGGTCACGCGTGGGGATGCGCCCCCGCCCCCGCCCTTTGTCCCCCGGGTGGGAGGGGGAGCGATGTTGCCAGGGGGTCCCAGCGGGAGATGCGCTAGGCCGCGGGTGCTGATGTGGCCACCATCCCCCCGCCCGCAGGTGCCCGGGGTCGGAGGGGCCAGGCCTCGCGCTCACCCACCCGCGCGCGGAATCCGGCCAGGGGACCGACGGCGGCGGCGCCCATGCCCGGCGCCGGGGAGCGTCTGCAAAGTGTCGCGGGGAGTGGAGGGAAGCGCCCACCCGCCGCGGGCGGGGCGGCAGAGGCCCCGAGTGTAGGGGCGGGGTGGCGAGTCGGAGGGGCGGGCAGGGACGCCGGCGCTCGCTCGGTCCGCGGGTCGTTGCGCTTCTGCGGGAGTCTCCGGCCCCAGGTGAGGCCCGCCGTTTGCGGCAAAGGCCCGGGCTGCACTTGCGCGACGGCCCCTTGTCGCGCTACCCCGCCCCCCGCGAAGCCCGGGCAGGGAACGTCAAGAAACTCCCAATTCCTGGAGAGCAGCAGGCTCCGGGCGTCCCCGGAGTGGATGGCGACGCACGGAGTGGGGCCCGGGAAAGGGAAGGAGACAACCAGGAAAGTTGAAGCGCCGGGAGAATCCTTTTAAACGAAACCCTGGGAACTGGCCATATGGATCCCCGCAACCCGCCACTTCTCCCACCGTGTGTGCACCACCATTACAGCCCGACCACACGGTTCCCAGGCCCGGAGGAGGGGGGGAGGGGGGCGGGGATCTGGAACACCACCACCACTAGCACGGTGGTAGTGATTACGAGCTGGTTTTGGAACATTCCCACCCAATCTTGGCCGCTCCTCCCCCAAACCCCACTCAGTTTACTCACCTGCAAAGTGGGGAGATTATGATCCCTTTTAGGTTCGCTGTGAGGATGTACTGATAGGGTGCTGGCAAAACGCTCAGCCCAGGCCTGGCCATTAGTCTAGGCCCAACAGCGGGGTGCTGTTAGTGTTATTTGAGGTCAGACAGTGGGAGGCTCTTTCCCTCTCTGGGGAGTGGAGATGGCTAATTTGTTCTTCCACCCAAAAAGAGGTCGGAAGAAGAAATGAGGCCCAGTACAGTGCCTGGCACAAAACAGACGCGCAAAGAAAATTCATTAAGAAGACATGTTTATTCGGCTCCCAGTCTCTCCTCCCAGTCACTAGTTGCTACTGGACTTTTCATTTTCTTTTTCTTTCTTTCTTTTTTTTTTTTTTTTTTTGCTACTGGAATTTTGGCCAGCTCTATGAGAGCAGGGCTGTAACCTTGCAGGAGAATTTAAAGGTCTGCACCATTTAGAAAGCTGTGGCCACACTCCTCTCCTACCTGCTTCACATCATAGATAAACTGTAGCCTAGGTCAAAACGTCCAGGGGGAGTTACCTGCCCTAGATAGGTATTTTGCAAACTACAGGTTCATGGGCAGGGAATTCAATATAGTAGAATGGAATTAGCAAAAAGGAAAAAAGTTAATTGCATGTGGCAGAGATTTAAGTACTGCTGAACTTTTGTTGCACATATATTTTGTGTATGTTTACTGGGTTGCCATATAAAATGTGTTTCTTACAGGAGATCCTAGCTTTAAGGAAAAAAAGGTTTAACAACACTCTACCTAGATGACACCCATTGTGAGGGGTCAAGCTAGGACTGATCCCAGTGCAGAAGGCCAACCTTCCCATCCCCGGCCAGCCAAGCCAAGCACTGTGCGGATGCACTTGGGATGACCCAGGTGAAATGCTCAGCCCGGCACCTGGCCACAGGCGACGCTCAAGATCCTGGGCGCTGTTAGTGTTATTTGAGGTCAGGCAGTGAGAAGCTCTTTCCCTCTCCGGAGAGTAGACGTGGCCGATTTGTTCTTCTGCCCAAGAAGAGGTGGGCCAGGCACTTGCTGAGTCTCCCTGCGGGGCAGCAGGCAGGCCAAACCGCTGTGCCCAAAAACAAATCTCAAGTGCTCAAAATGGGAAAGGTGTTGGTTGGGTGTCCAGTCTCAAGTCCTGGCTGGGGGCTGCGAGGCAGGTCTGGGGCCCCTTCCCCCAGCATCAACAAGGGGGCATTAGGAAGCCGATGCAGATGCTTGATGGCTCCCAACCACGATTTTCAGGCTGGAGGAGTTTCACACATAGCACTGTCTCCTGGGCACCTGGTCAGGCTCAGCCTGAGGCCGGAGGGCTCCACCCTAGGAAGGCAAGGTCTCCTTTCCACCTTTATCTCCAAAGTATCCAAAGGCTACTCAGGGGCTCCTCCTTCAGGCAGGGCTTGGCCTTTGCAGGAAGTGTGTCTGTGTCTGTGTCTGTGTCCAGGGCTGCAAGCCAGCCTTCCGCACTGGCCACGTGTCTGAGGGCCACAAGAGTCCGGGCTCCCCCCAGAACCCCATGGCACCTGGGGTACCCGGCAGCCCGGCTCATGGATGCTTCCACCGAGTGTGCTTCTGCAGGGTGTTCTGCTCCATAAATCGGCGCGGGCAGTGTGGGCACTGAAACGGGCGCTCCCCCGAGTGGACCCGGCTGTGCTGGGCCAGCTCACCAGCCTCACGGAAGCGTCGAGGGCAGAGCGGGCAGCCATGGGGTCGCCCGCCACCAGCCCGGTGAATGGAGTGGTGCCGAGCCAGGTGGCTGGCCCGCTTGAATGCCTTCCCACAGGTGTCACACTCGAAGGGCTTCACCTCCGAGTGGGTGATGCTGTGTCGCTGCAGGTATGACATGTACTCGAAGACCCGGGAGCACACGGGGCAGCTGTAGCACTTTTTCTGAGCTGAAGCCCCATCTGCCCCGGGCTCTCTCTCAGACTCCTGGTCCACCAGCACGGTGTACGGGATGCCCTGGGTGTCAATAAGCAGGTAGTGGTTGGGCCTCGGAGGGGAGGAAGGCTGGGGAGGTCCTGTGGACGAGGAAGGTCCGGGCTCTGGGGACCTGCCTGTCCGAGAAGGAGGGGCCTCCATGGCCTCTGCGGAGGGAAGCGCCAGGGGCTGCGGGCAGGGGGGCGAAGGCAACACCAGCATCCGGAGGGGTGGCTGAGGCCTGGGGGACGGGAGAGAGGATGAGATAACACAGACGAGGGAAGCTCAGGGGCGCCAGCTCCGTTCCTTCACCTTCTGTGTGCCCTGCCCAGAACTTCTGCACCCCCCAGCCTCCGTCACTTCTCCAGTCCTTCTGCCCTGGACTCTACGACCTTCTGTGAACCTTCTACCGTCTCCGTCGTAGGAAAGCCTCTTCTGTCCTGTTCCATCACCCACTGTAAACACAGGCACAAGCAGGTCCTCGCTCTAACTTCCCTAGTCGTACCCTCCTCCGGTCACTAGGTGCCCCTCTACTCTGGCCACCCGCAGGGCTTCTCTACTCCCCCCCACCCCCCACCCCGTAGACCTGCAGGTCTCTCCTTCTCTACGCTCCTGACCCAGGTCTGGGTGTTAGCCCATCCTATCACTCCGCCCAGGAGTGTTTTCTACCCATTCTGTATTCGCCTAAGCTCTAAGGCCCCCAGGTCCTGACCCACCGTCCAACAACCTCCCTGGACACCCCTGAGCCCCCCTTCCTAGCTCGGCTACCGGCAGATTCTCTCCAGTCCACGCCCATCCACTGCCTCCCCCCCCCCCCCCCCCAGGTTCTCTCTAGATCCTAGCGCTCTCTAGGGCTCCACCCCCGGCCCGCGGCCCGGCCTCCGAGCCTTTCTCGGCGAGCTCCCGGCCATGCCCTCCCGAGCCCCCGCGGCGGCCCCGCCCCGTTCGGCGCACAGGTCCCCGCTCCTGGCCCCGCCCCTCTCCGCGGCCCGCTCCCTGCTCCCTCCCGCCTCCCGGCCCCCGTACCCGGTGCAGCAGCTTCTCGGGTCCGGGCGACTCCGGAACGGCCCCGGGCTACCCCCGTGGTCGCAAGTGATGGCGGGGCGGGAGCCTCTGGGTGTCCCCCGGGAGCTGGTAGCACCGGTAACAGGAGAGAGGACCGGGGCCCAGAGAAGAGGGTCCAGGGGAGGAAGGTGGGGGCGGGGCGCCTGGGCCTTCGGGAAACGGTTCCGGCCAGAAACACACGCCGAGAGAAAGGTTCCCGGGTGCTAACGGTCCGGGCCGCCCCCTCCCACCCTGCCGCCCACCCGCCGCCCCTCCACACACACACGCAAATAAAAGCCCTAAAGTGGAGTGTGGAATGTTTATTGAGTAAGGGGTGAGGGTTGTGGGTGGGAAGGGGGATATACAGAAACGAGCCAGACCGCGCCGTGCTCTTTTGTCAAATCTTCCGCGCAGACAACCGTTCACCGCCTCGGAGGAGCGGAAGCCCAAGCCTCAGAGAGGTCGCGTCACTTGCAGAGGCTCACACAGCACAGCTGGGCCGGAACCCAGCTCAGAGGCTGGCTCCCAGGCCCAGGGAGGGGCAACGACTTGGTCTACATCACACAGCTAGACAGGAAGGTAAGGAAGGAACAATGTTTCTCCCCTTGGACAGATGGAGAAACTGAGGCCCAGGGTAAGGCAGTAACCTCAGAGAGGCAGGGAGCGTGTGTGGGAGCGACGCTGTGTGGCTCGCGAGGCCCGGGGGCCCGGGTCGGGGCCTCAGTGCAGGCGCACGTGCTGCGCCAGCTCGGCGGCGTCCTGGAAGCGGCGCGGGCACAGCGGGCAGGTGTGCGGCGGGCCTGCGCGCGCGCGGTGCGTGGCGCGGTGCCGCGACAGGTGGCTGGAGCGCTTGAAGGCCTTGCCGCAGGCGCCACACGTGAAGGGCTTGAGGTCCGAGTGCGACACGCGGTGGCTCTGCAGCCGCAGAGGGCTGGCAAAGACACGAGCGCACTCCGGGCAGCTGTAGCCCTTGCGCGGGCCGGGTTCTCCCGGCGCCGCCTCGCGCTGGGGCGGGCCCCGGGGCTCCTCCTCCAGCTGCACCGTGTAAGTGTAGGGGACCCCGTTGGCGTCGATGAGCAGGTGGCGGCCGAGCCGCGGGGGTCGGGGCCCTGCCGCCGAGGATGGAGTGGAGGAAGGGCCTTCCGTCTTGGGGAAAGGGGGAGCCTTGGGGGGCGGTGGGTCCATGGCCTCTGGGGAGGAGGACCGAGGGTGGGGCGGCCGAGGCGGCAGCAGCAGCATCTGGGGTGTCAGCTGGGAGCAGTGGAGGGGAGAGAAATTAAAATCGCCGCTTCCTGGAGGAAGTGTCCCCATTATTACTGCTTGTCATGCCCTCTGCACCACTGACCTACCTCTCCTGCAAAACAGAAACCGACTCTAGGCCAGACCGCGTGTTCCATCAAGCCGCTTCCAGGACACCTCCAACTGGGCCGGGCACATCCCTGCCTCTCTCCTCCTGCAGCTTCCTCTCAGCCCCCGAGCCGCACCAGAGGCCTCCATCCCGCCCCTTGCCTTCCCCGCAACTCCCCCACAGCCTGCCGGTCTCCAAGTCGGCCTCCTGTCTTCACACCTTCGTGGCCTCTTTTATTTCTAACGGGTCCTCTCCTCTTCCCAGGCCCAGGTGGGGGCACCAGGGTCCCTGGAAGGCCTGCCCACCTCTAGACACGCCCGTGGCCTCGCTTCGCTCCCTTTCTTGGTGCGGGTCCAGAACGCCACTAACACAGTTCCCCGCCTTCCACTCTGGGCTTCTCTACGGTCCTGCACTTAACCCTGCACGTAATCCCCCCCACCCCCAAGTCTCAACACCCTCACCCCTGCCTAACCCATTGTCTGCAGTTCGTGTACACATCCCTAGGACGCCTCGACCGCCTGCCTCCTGTGCGCCCCACACCCTGAACCCTGCTACCATCTAACCCCCCACCCCCACGCCCCATCCTTGTTTGTTCTGTCTTTACCCTTCAGGGCCTCCTCCTACTCCCCGCTGCTCTGACCTGGGCCCCCGAGCCCCCTTCCCCCTCCTCTCCGTGAGCATCTGGCACCTCTGTTACTCCATCCCTGCAGCCCGCTCCTCTGCACCCCCAGCGCCCAGGCCCTCCGTCCCCCTCGTCGCCGCACCCTCGGGGCCCCTCTCTCCCTCCGGTCCCCCCGCCCCGGGCTCCTTCCCGGCCGCGCCCCACCCCCACTCCACCCCACCCCCGGCGCGCCTGCCCCTCCCCCAGCCTCGCGCCGTCCCGGAGCCAGGCTCCTCCCTCCGTCCCGGCCCCCGTACCCGATGCGGCGGCCTCTCGGGACCGGAGGAGCGGGCCGAGGTCCCGGGCGGCCCGGGCTTCCCCTCGCGAGTGCCGGCGGCGGCGGGACCGAGACTTCCGGGAGCTCCGGGCCGGCGGCGCCGGGGACGCGGGCGCGGGGGGCGCGGGCGCGGGGGCGCGAGGGGCGGCGGCGTCGCTGGAAAAGGGCACCCCCCGGAAACGCGCACGCCGCAACGAAGGTTCCGCTGGCCGTGAGCCGGCGGCTCCCACGGCCCGTTTGCCGTGAGCCCCGCGGCTGCGGGCGGAGGGCGCGGGCTCTACGGAGACAGCCCCGCCCCTGCCCCGGCTCCCCTCCGCACCCGACAGGAACTGTCCGGCTGCTGCGACAGAGATCAACTCATAAACCGTCTAGGCGGTCTGTCTTTGCCCCATGTCCCTGAAGGAAGGGGCGCGCCCAGGTCTGTCCTGTTGCCACTGGGCCGTCCCGCCTGCGCCCCCGGCCCGGTGATGCAGGGAGTGGAAGGAGGGGGTTTCTGTCCATCGGGTAAACGGGGAGACCGAGGTCCAGAGGCCAGCCATCAGAATGTGGCACAAGCCACTACTCTCCCACCCAGCAAATGGGGGAAACCGAGGCCCACAGAAGACCAGATGTCACCAGTGACAGAGATGAGGAGCTGGGGCATTCCCCACTGGGCAGATGGGGAAACCGAGAGCCAGAAGGCCAGAAGGTGCTGAATGTGGAGTTGGAGAAAGGTGGCTCTTCACGTCAAGTTGAAGGGAAGTTGAGGATTGATGGCGCCTGAACAAAGCGTGGTGCCAAGGGGGAAACCGAGGCCGGGCTGCAGGGCCCCGGTGCATGTGCGCGTCGCCACGGAGAAGGGCCAGGCAGCACAGGCCGCATCTGGAGCTTCATGTGGTGGCACGATAGCCGCATGTGGGGCACCCACAGCTCGTCCTACAGTCATGCAGGGAATTGTCAAAGAGCAGGGAAGCGGTGCGGGAGACAAGGGACAGCAACAGCAGGGCGGGGTAGGGCACAGAGGAGAAAGGGGTGTTATTGCTGTGCCCAGCCCCAGGACCTGAGGGAGGTGGGAAGCGGCAGAGCTATCAAAAAAGAAATTCCTGACCTTCGCGCTGCCCAATGGGACAGACACTAGCCGAGTGGAGCTACTGTGCCCTTGGTGTGGCCATTGTGGCTGAAGACCTGAATTTTAAATGGTATTTCTCTTAATTTACATCTAAATAACCACACGTGGCTAGTGGCTGCCTAGTATGGGGCAGCCCCTGAGCTACCCTCAGCCAGTTGGAAACTGGAGACCAGAGGGCCAGAAAGGACTCACAGTAGTATTCGGTTTGGACCACATGCTACTTTTCAGTGTTTTACTGGGGGCAACATTTAAGAAGCCAGAAAATGTACACACAAATTCATAATTCCAGACACACTTGGGAAAAAAAAATGTCTAGGTGTGGCAATAAGCTGGAACTGAGAAAGTATTCTTCAGAAAACCTTCCAGAAACTCCCAAATGCCCCAACATTTGTGATATTAGGCTAAAATTAAAGACCCTCTAAAACTGTGCTGTCCAAAACAGCAGCCACCTGTGACACATAGCTTTTGGAGGCTTGACAAGTGTCCGGGCTGAATTGAGGTGTGCTGTAAATAAATGCAAGGCACCCAACAAATTCTGAAGACCTAGTTCCAAAAAAAAAGATTATCAACTCTTGCACAAATGACTTTTATATTGATTACATTTGGACATGAGAATACTTTGGACATACTGGTTTAAGTAAGGTATGTTATTAAAATTGATCTCACCTGTTTCTTTTCAAGATTTTTAATGTGGCTCACATTCTGTTTCTACGGGACAGCGCTGTCCTGGAGATTCTTCCCCTTGTGATTTCACAAGGAGCCAGGCAGTAGGGACAGTGGAGACCCTGAACTGAGGGCATGCCTGGTTCAAAGGGCAACAACACTGTCTATCTACACCAGAGTTTCTCAACACTACTGATATTTGGGGGCTGGATCATCCTTTGGTGTCAGGGGCTGTCTTCTGCATTGCAGGCCAACGTGCCTGGCCTCTGCCCTCCAGAAGCCAGTAGCCCCCTCCCTCATTCCCACCCCCCTCTTGTGAGGGCAGACATGCCAAATGTCCCCCAGGGCAACACTGCTTCTGGTCTACACAGACAACCACCCAATGAGTCTCCTGCCCAGATCGTCTTTCTGAGTTTTAGACCCATATAGTACCTGCGTCCATGAGAACCGCACCACCCCATGCCACGCCCATCCCTGGAAATGACAATGACCAACATTTACTGAGCCAGGACTGCGGCGCTGGCCTTTGCTAAGTGTACTGCATCCTCAGAGCAGACCTACGAGGTAGGGGTTGTGAAGATGCCTTTCATAGATGGGGTAACTGAAGCTGGGCAAGATCATGTGATTGGCCTGGGTTCATACTGTCCTCAGGACAGTTCCTGCTTCTGCCTGACTCTACCAGTCAGAGCTCATGACCATTGTCTGCAAGGAGTTCACACCTCCCCACCACCACCACTACAGCACTGCAAACCAGTTTGCCCCCTGCTTACAGTGAAAGCCCCCCACCCACCCTCTGCCTCCTCCAGCACCCTCTTTTTATGGCAATAGTGCAACAATATATATTCTTTAAACCTACAGAATCATGTCATCCCCTGACTTAAAGCCCCCTCACTGCACTCAGAAAACCCGGAAACCCATCAAGCACAGTGCAGCCCCCAGCCTCTCCCATGTCCAGGACCTTTGTTTGCTGTTCTTTCTCTCTGGAGTGTTATTTTTAGCCCCTCATGAGGATGGACCCTTTCTGGTCTCTGCTCAGATATTTCTTCATGGAAGCTTTGCTGTGTTTGAGGTCAAACTTGTGTGACCACATCCCTCACGCGCTGGCATTTGAGGCCCTTCATGAAGTGGCCCAGCCACCTCACCTCACCCTCCAGAGCTCCAACCGCACACAGCACCTCGAAGCCCTCCGACCAGACCCCGAACTTTTGTGGCTCCAGGTGCAAAGGCTCATGTGTTTTCTTGACCTAGAACTCTTCCCCTTCCCTCTGCTGGCAGCCTCCTCCTCGGTCTTCCAGAATCCTGTGTGTCCTGACCTCCTATACGCCCTGCTTGTCAGCTCCAGGAGACTTCTTATACCTCGTCTGCTCGGGACCTTCCCTGGCTCCACCCAGCATTCCAGGCCTCTCCCCACGTGCCCCAGCCACCCTGACCAGTCAGCCGCACCGAACCATTCTTGGTCCACGCTTCACATTTTGGAACGTTGTGTCTCTGCTGGTGCTGACTGTCTGGCATTTTCACCCCCCTTCTGCTAGCAAGTAAATCCCTGGCGCTCAGCAATCTCTCCCACTTCATCTGCAACCGATTCCTCGTGTCCCCAAACTTCCATTCACACAGCACATATGGGGCCTTGCTAAATCCTCTTAGTAATCTGGTCAGGCAGACCCTCCACTGAGCCTCAGGAAGGGCAAGAGGCTTACATCAGGTCTCCAGCCCAAGTGACAGAGCCGGCACTCACACCCGGTGTCCAGTATCCCCACTTCCCTCCCCAGCCTACAGTCTGAGCCCTGCCTCCTGCAGGAACTGTTCCTGGACCAATCTCTTCTCAACGTCTACCATCCATTCCACATTATTTTGCATTCCCTCGCGACAAGCCCTTCTCCCCTTTAGGAATAAAGTGACTGCCGAGCCTGTGCCTCTGGGCCAATTTGGGTCTTAGCAATCCACTCTCACCAGGCTTCCTGCCCTCCTCTCTGCACCCCATCCCAGGTCCCCACACCCTGCCTCACAAGGCTTCTCAATTTCCAAGGCTCACTGCCATTGGGGCCACTCTGTCCCACGCCCCAAGACCGTTAAGTCGCCCAAACCCTCATCGCTCCATTGGGCAGGATCCTAACAATGCCACATCTCCTACCCCGACCCACTGCTCCGAGCCTTGGCCCAGCCATCCTACCCTGGTGTAGTCGACAGTGTGGGCTGCAACGATGAGTTCCAGGATGCTTCCAACCTCCCAAGCAGAGGGAGGTGTGCCTAAGAAAGTTCTCTGGCCAAGAACTCACACCCACAAAGGAAATGTCCCTACACCATTTGGGTTCCAGCCCGACCCCAGCAACTCAAGAAGACTCAAAATTCACACTGATTTGAGCCTGTCTCAGCAGGCCCCATGAGTTGCCACAAATAAGGAATGGAGCAGTACGTGCTGCCTTTGAACGGTACCTCACACTTGTAGCTCGCCTATGAGACTTCCATCCCATTTACAGATTGGGAAACTGAGTTCCTGAGCGGGACAGTGATCGATCCCAGGCGACAAAGGGGGGTTGTGGTGGAGTCCGGGATCCAACAAGAGGCTCCCGCCTGTCACCCCTGACCAGAGCTGGCTGGGGGCCACAAGCCATTCCGTATTTCAGGAATTTGGAAACTGAGGCTCAGGTCACACAGCAAGCCTCTACCATCTGTACCAAAAACAAGAGGTGCTATGGAGCCTCCGTGGCCTCTCCACCGTCCCGGAAGTTCCTTCCGGCCTAGTCGTCCCGGACGTACGGGGCCGGCTGCCGGGCATCCTTCACACTCGCGGACAGAGCCGACAGAGCCGGGCGAGCGAGCGCGACGCCGCCCGAGCGGGTGCGCGACGAAGGCTTTGACGCGCCGTGGCTCCTCGGGTGCGCGCAGCTCTGGAAGAGCCGGATCACGCTGGCGGGGCCTGGGCTCTGGCTTGGGGGGCTCCTCCCTGTGCTCGCGTAGGGCGCACCCCGGCGGTCCGAGAGGGTCCGAGGCCGCCGGGGGCGCAGGAAGAGGAGAGAACCCGCTGAGCGGCGGGGGCCACCCCGAGGAGAGCCGGGGCAGGCCGACCTCAGGGCGCCGAACCTGGGGCAGGACGGACGGAGTTCGGAGAGTTCTCCCTTCGCAACTCACCGCCTCTGAGCCTGTGCGGCCCGCGGCCCCGGGCCCGGCGCCCCGAGCCCGGCCGCGCGCCACCCGGTGCCCCACAGGTTCCTCGGCACCGCCCGGCGCCCCGCACGGTGGGACGAGCTCCGGGGGCCCCCCCAAAACTGCCCGCCGCGCGGGGGGGGGGGGGGGGACGCGCCGGCAGCGCCGGGCCCGCTCCCGCCGCCATGTGGCCGGATGGCGCCCCGGAAATCCGCCCCGACCGGAAATGATCTCCCCAAACAACGGTTCCGGCGGCGCAGTGGGAAACGGCCTGAGAAAAGGGGTGTTAGTGTCTCTGTTGCCGCACAGCAAAGACCGAGGGCCGGAATTATTCATGCCCCGCGGCGGCTGAGGAAACCCAGGCCTTGACACTTAACACCTCACACGGTAAGAAAATAGTATTCCCCCTGTGCAGCTGGTAAAACCAAGGCCGGAGAGAGGTCGTCACTGGCCCTGGGTCACACGCTTCTCAGGGCCAGTTAGGGTAATGCCAGCTCCTCCATAGGTCTGGAGCGCTGGAGGCAAACGACCCCCTGATCTAGAGCACACCTGAACTCTGGGCCTCCACCCGCACAGCCAGCAGGGAAGCCCTTCCCTGAGGAATACTCCCGGATCTGCTGGGCCACCTCCTGGGAAGGTCAGGGGTGGGCAGAGGGGGCCTGCAGTCCCACCCCAGCTGGGTGAGTCAGTGCTGGCAGAGGTTGCTGGAGCGCTTGAAGGTCTTTACACAGGGGCCACACACTTAGGGCCAGAATACCGAGCGTGAGACATGTGCTGGTGGCGTGGAGTGCATTCTTACAGGTTTGCAAGCACACCAGAACCCTGGGGGGACTTGGCCCACCTCCCTTTGCATCCTGAGCTGCTTCCTACAGCCACAAGACATGTGGGGAGTACCTCATGGAAATCAATAAGTAAATGACTCCTTGGGTGTGGGGGGCACAAGTGAGGACAGAATAGGTGACACACTTGCTCTGGTTTGGGATGGGTCCCAGGACTTTCCCAGTTTCAAAACTGAGAGGAAGAAACAAAGACCAAGACAATAAAATAGATGTCCTAACAGATTTGGCAAAACATTACCATCTGGTTGAGGACAGGAAGTAGAGAATTCATTGGTGATTTACAGAGGGATTATTGAAGCCAGAGAGTGAACTCCCCTGTCATAAATCGCGCCCGGTACAGAATTAAAACCCAGGGTCCCTCCCTCTTGGGTGAGGCCTATGGGAAAAAGATTAATTCATCACCTTACGAGGTGAAAGCATCTTTTTCATTATTTCTCCTGCTTTCACTACCTATAGACGGCCAGCACACCTCAAGGTTGGAGATCATTCAGTTTGGGATAGAACAACCCAGAAAAGGATGCTGCCTTTTCTAGTAGAGATGCCAGAGCCAAGCTCTGCAACTGACATCTCTCAAGCTGGATGTGGAAGAGCTGGGGAAAGATTCCCGGCACACTGCTCACTGAAGACATCAGTTTTAAGAAACAATCATCAAAACTAAAAGGCAGCCTATGGAATGGGAGAAAGACATTTGCAAATGACATATTTGGTAAAAGGTTAGTATCCAAAATCTATAAAGAATGTATCAAACTCAACACCCAAAAAACAGATAATCCAGTGAAGAAATAGGCAGAAGACATGAATAGACACTTTTCCAAAGAAGACATCCAGATGGCTAACAGACACATGAAAGATGCTCAAAATCACACATCATCAAGGAAATACAAATCAAAACCACACTGAGATACCACCTCACACCTGTCAGAATGACTAAAATTAACAACTCAGGAAACAACAGGTGTTGGCAAGGATGCGGAGAGAGGGAACCCTCTAACACTATTGGTGGGAATGCAAATTGGTGCAGCTACTCTGGAAAACAGTATGGATGTTCCTCAAAAAATTAAAAATAGAGCTACCCTATGACCTGGCAACTGCACTACTAGGTATTTACCCAAAGAACACAGAAATACAAATGTGAAGGGGCACATGCACCCCAGTATTTATAGCAGCATTATCAACAATACCCAAGCTATGGGGAGAGTCCGTATACCCACTGGTGGAGGACGAGAAAAGATTTGGTGTGTATATATGTATGTGTATATATGTATGTATGTACATACATACATATATACACACAACAGAATATTACTCAGCCATCAAAAAAAAAAAAAAAAAAGTGAGGGGCACCTCAATGGCTCAACTGGCTAAGCATACGGCTCTTGATTTCAGCTCAAGTCATGATCTCATGGTTCATGAGATCAAGCCCCACTTGGGCTCTGTACTATCAGCCCAGAGCTCGCTTGGGATTCTCTCTCCCTCTCTCTGTCCCTCTCCGGCTCGTGCTCTCTCTTTCTCTCTCTCAAAATAAATAAACATAAAACAAAAAAAAAAGATTGAAATCTTGCCATTTGCAATGACATGACTGGAGCTAGAGTGTATTATGCCAAGTGAAATAACTCAGAGAAAGACAAATACCATATGACTTCACTCATATGTGGAATTTAAGAAAATACAGATGAGCATATGAGAGGGGTGGGGAGAAGAGAAAGGGAAACAAACCACAAGAGACTCTTAATAGGGAAAAATTGAGGGTGGGGGGGGGATGGGTTAGATGGGTGATGGGCATTAAGGAGGGCACTTGTTGGGATGAGCACTGGGTGTTGTATGTAAGTGATGAATCACTAAATTCTACTCCTGAAACCAAGATTGCACTGTATGTTCACTGACTAGGATTTAATTAAAAATTTGAAGACAAAGGCATCAGTTTTCTGTCCCTGTCAATAATAGAGACTCAGCTTCCCCTAATGCACGAGGATGTGCTTCGCCTGCTCCCTAGTAATCCTGAACCACCAGCGGCAGAAGGAACACTTATAGGAAGCCTGATTACTTGAAGGCCTTGCCACGAGCCTCACAGATGAAGTTCCAGACACCCAAGAGGAAGAGGCCATGAGCCTGGAGACAGAGAGCATTCTTGAAAACCTGCAGGCACTTAGGATAGCTGAAAACCAGGTGGGAGTCAGCTCCCTTACTTCCAGGCTGTCATCAGGCTTCTCCACTCCCACTGTGTATATGTAGGTGTATGGTATGTCCTTCTGGTCACTGAACAGGTACTGGCCTTGACTCAGAGCAGGAAACGAGCCTGAAAGCCTGGAGAGAGGGGAGAAGGGTGTGGAGGAGGGGGGGGGGGGGGTGCAAACTCAGGGGACGGGTACTGGTTGAGGACATAAGCCTCTGCGATGAAAACAAAGCCATGGGCATCACTGAATCCAGAGGAGAAGCTAAAGGAGGAAAAACTGCATTAAGTGAAGGCACGGAGAATTAAGCTAAGGGTTGTGGTGACCAAAGACCTTTTCTGCATCCCCCCAGTCGTGGCTTACCCATGTCATCCTCCATCCTCTAGTCCTTAAACCCCCCATCTTGACAAGGGGCTGGGGGGTTTTCCGTGGCCCTCTGTGCGCCAAACGCTAGGCTAACTGTACCACTTCTCCGCGCTGCCAGGACTCATACGGGCCTCCTGCATCTATCAACCGATTCCTACCGGTGTCCTTATGCTTCGGGGCCCCTACTCCGGGGAAGGGAGAGGGGTGCTCCCAGGTTCTCGGGAGGCGGCCCAACTGAGTCTTTGAGGAGCATGGAGCCATCGACTCAGACCGGAAAGGAGGGGAGCGGTGTTCACATGAAAACCGTCTGGGCGGAAACACACGCCCTCCAAGGAAAGGTTCCAAACGCCTTTTGTTCGATCAATCGCTCACCAAATATTTGTCAAGTGTCTCCTTCATGCCAGCTTCTGGGGATAAAAGTGAGCAAACCAGATCGAAGTAGTCCGTCCCTTCGTTCCCTTTAGAGGCGACAAATCTTATTTTTATTGGGCACCTGCTGCAGCAAGGCGCTCTTGTGGGCCTCGTGGGGGCGACAAAGACCAAAACATTGAACCCAAGCGACCTAAGCACGTGGAAGCAGTTACGGATGACAATCAGGACACTGAAAGCATCACTAATGGATCTTATGTAGGGGAGACTGGAATTTCAAAGGTCCTTTAGTGTCTCAAACTCAGCCCTACCGTTTTGCAGAGAACACTGAAGCCCAGAGAGGTTAAGTGAAATGTTGGTCACACAGCAAGTGGACGCCAGAGCTGGGATGGCAACTCAAAGTTGGGAGTCCATACAATTTCTCATCCCATTATGTTCATTCTAGGGAAATTGTTCCATGGCCCCTGAGAGGTACAAGGGGTGAAACTAGAAAGTTCAGATTGTAAATGGGAGCTTCCTCCAGGAAAGAGTTCCCTGAGTGTGACGCAGAGAGGTGGATCCTGGCCAAATACATGCCAGCTGTGGGTGTTGGCAAGGAAAAACCAGACGGCGGGACCTAGACTCAATGCTAAGTGTTTTGAAAGATTAAGCATTCCATCATGATTCTGTGGCAAACTTCAGATTTTAATCAAACAGTTTAGCAATGATAGGATCCCAATTGAGTCTCCAAACAATCAGACTCCAAGTCTCTCCGGGTGAATCTGAGAAGCATTGTGTGACAGCCTTGGCCATTTGGTGACTCCGTTTCCCCCTTTGTCATGTAGAGGCCACCATTTTTTGTTGTTGTTTTAATACATATAAGACGTAAATTACACAAAGTACACAAGCCTTAAGGTTACAGATCAGTGGATTTTCACATGTATTTGTAGCAGTATAACTAGCAACCCAGAGAGAGCCCCCCAAAATGCTTCCTATCAGCCATTAATCCCCAGGGAGGGTAACCACTTTTTATTTGTTTCTTTTCTTTTGTAAATGTGTATTTTTGAGAAAGAGAGAGAGAGAAGGGGAGGGCAGAAAGACAGGGACACACAGAATCCAAAGCAGACTCTGTCTCTGAGCTGTCCCCACAGAGCCCAATGCAAGGCTCAAACTCACAACCCATGAGATCATGACCTGAGTCAAAGTTGGTCGCCCAACCAAATGAGCCACCCAGGCGCCTCCACTTTTTCTGATTTCAATTCCGAAAGACTGCGTTGGCCTGTTTTTAAAACTCATGTAAACAGGGGCACGTGGGTAGCTTGGTTGGTTGAGCATCTGACTCTTGATTTTGGCTCAGGTCATGATCCCAGGGTCGTGAGATCAAGCCCTGAGTCAGGCTCCATAATGATCGTGGGACCTGCTTAAGATTCTCTCTCCCGCTCCTGCCTCTCCCCTGCTTGCACATGTTTTCTCTATAACTTAATTTTTTTTAACATTTATTTATTTTTGAGAGACAGAGAGAGATAGAGCACAAGCAGGGGAGGAGCAGAGACAGAGGGAGACACAGAATCCAAAGCAGGCTCCAGGCCCTAGGCTGTCAGCACAAAGCCCTACGGGGGCTCAAACTCACAGACTGAGAGATCATGACCTGAGCTGAAGTCAGCTGCTTAACCAACTGAGCCACCCAGGCGCCCCTCTCTCTATAATTTAAACCTCATGTAAATATAATTGTATTGTACCTTTTTGTGACTGATTCTTTCACTCATCAATATCTCAGCCACACTGTTGTTTTCAATAGTCCCCCCCCCCGCCCCCCACCAATGACCAATGTTGTGTAAGTTCTGCTGTATGGCTATCCCACAATTTCTTTTTCTCTCTCTCTCTCTCTGTCTCTCTCTCTCTCTCTATATATATATATATATATATTTTTTTTTTTTTTTTTTTTTTTTTTTTTTTTGAGGGAGACAGTGTGAATGGGGAGGGGCAGAGAGACAGGGAGACACAGAATCTGAAGCAGGCTCCGGACTCTGAGCTGTCAGCATGGAGCCCGATGCGGGGCTCAAACTCACAAACCATGAGATCATGACCTGAGCTGAAGTCGGAAGGATGCCCAACCGACTGAGCCACCCAGGTGTCCCTCTTCTTTTTTCTCTTTAACTGTCAATGGACATTTGTTTTGGCCTATCATGAATAAAGCTCCTAAGAATACACCCACTCCTGTACGTGTCGTTTGGTAGATATAAGGACTTGTTTCTTCTGGTGTGTATCTGGGATCAGAAATGTTGGGACCTGGAGCAAATGTACGCTTAGCATCAGTAGGTATTAATAGTCTTCTAAGTGGCTGCAGCAACTTACATTCCTGTCAGCAGCGTACGTGGGTTCCAGCTGCCTCACACCCTCCCCAACACTTGATACCGAAAGTCCTTTTAACCTCAGCCTAATGGATGGGAAGAGTGTCACATTTCATACTTTCCTGATGCCAAATGATGCTGAGCACTTCTGCCTGTGTTTACTGGTCACTTTCATAGCTTCTTCTCCGAAATGTCTTTTGAAATATTTGGCCCATTTTAAGTTGAGGGATCTCTCTCGATGGCCAGGAAGGAGGCCCAGAGGGTTGAAGAAACCAAGGTCTGGAAAAGCTGAACAATTTGTTCGTGTGACACAACATTCCTAGTCCATCAGGCTGCCATCACAGAATACCAGATACCTGGTGGGAGAAATGTACTCACAGTCCTGGAGGTCAAGAACTGTGACCAAGATGCCAGCAGATTCAGTGTCCGCTGAGGGGCTCCTTCCAGATTCACAGACAGCACCTTCACACGTGGAAGGGGTGGGGAAGCTCTCTGGAGTCTCTTTTATAAGATCACTAAACCCATTCATGAAGCCTCCACCCTCATGACCCAGTCAATTTCCAAAGGCCCCCTCTCCTAACACCATCACATTGGGAATTAGGTTTCAATAAGTTAAATGCGGACAGGGAGACACAAACATTCAGTCTATGGAAACAGTAAAGCAGGCACTTACATGCTAGGTCCTGAGTCTCTAATGGTCTCTGAATATGGCCAGATACTGCCCCATCTAAGTGTTCCCCAACTGAATGCACTTACCAAGAATCTGGGAAGCAGATGTGCTCCAAAGGGCAAGAATGAAAAAGAAGCAGGACAGATGACAGTGGGTGCTTCCAGAGCACTTGGACTTGCATAGTTCAAGTCCAAGTGGGAGGTGCTGCAGGACTTGAAGGAAAAGTGTTTAGTAAACCCAAAGACACTAGAGCTTGATGCGGATGTAGGGAAACTGGAACCCTCAGACGCTGCTCGTGGGAATAAGAAGTGGTGTGTTTCCTCCAAAAGTTAAAGATGAAAGTTACCATATGACCCAGCAATTCCATTTGCAGATAAATCCTCAACAAAACTGAAAACACAGGGGGCACCTGGCTGGCTCTGTCGGTAGAGCATACAACTCTTTTTTTTTTTTTTTTTTTTTTAACGTTTATTTATTTTTGAGACAGAGGGAGACAGAGCATGAATGGGGGAGGGGCAGAGAGAGAGGGAGACACAGAACTAGAAGCAGGCTCCAGGCTCTGAGCCATCAGCCCAGAGCCCGATGCGGGGCTCGAACTCACGGTCCGTGAGATCATGACCTGAGCTGAAGTCGGACGCTCAACCGACTGAGCCACCCAGGCGCCCCAGAGCATACAACTCTTGATCTCGGGGTTGTTGCGTTCGAGCCCGACTCTGAGTGTGGAGAGATTACTTAAAAATGAAATCTTTTTTAAATATTTATTGATTTTGAGGGAAAGTATAAAAAAATCCTTAAAAACAAACAAAAAAACCTGAAAACACGTTCACACAAAAACTTAGGCATAAATGTTCAGAGCAACATTCTTCATAATAGCCAAAATGTGGGTAATATAAACAAATGTCCATCAACATCTGAGAAGTAGTTCAATCCTATGTAAGTATATCCTTTCCAAGGGTTATTATTCAGCCAAGGCTGAATAAGCCTAGAGAACTACCCATCTTCCAGAGTGACTAAGCATAAT
Source organism: Neofelis nebulosa (assembly GCF_028018385.1). NCBI lineage: Eukaryota > Metazoa > Chordata > Mammalia > Carnivora > Felidae > Neofelis > Neofelis nebulosa. The sequence continues at coordinate 3,035,177 of NC_080798.1, forward strand.
GTACTAAGCCAGGGACAATACTGGCTGGAGACATGAACAGTTACGAGTCAGAGGATGCTTTCCAGAGGAGGTAAGTTGTGAGGGGAAAAAACCCGCCAGGCTCCACCAGAAGGGTTACCCCAAGTGGCAGTCACAGATGGAGACCTAACACCTTGAGGAATGAAAGTGTGAGATTTCAATTGGGGGGGGGGGGGATGAAATGCTGCATTTGACCAGGGCACAAAGTAGTAACAGGTGGGGCTAGAAGGCTTGGTGGGCACTACACTTCATAGAAGGGCTTTAAATGTCAAGCCAAGGAGCTGGGATTTTTGTCTTGACTCAAGAGAGCCATGCAAGGGGCTTGAGCTGAATGAGGTCAGATCTGAGTTTCAGAAAGCTCTGCCAGACCAGACTGTGTTGGTGGGCTAGTGGAAGCTGAGAGGCCAGAGGGGGGCCGATGCTGAAATCCAAACATGAGAAAGCATGAGGTCCAAGCTAGAGAAAGGGTGGTAGACATAGAGAGATTTCAAGAACGATTACACGAGGAGCCCTAAATTCTCACTTTTCAGATTCCATTGGCTGATTTTAGAGACTCTTTTTTTTTTTTTAATTTTTTTTTTCAACGTTTTTTATTTATTTTTGAGACAGAGAGAGACAGAGCATGAACGGGGGAGGGGCATAGAGAGAGGGAGACACAGAATCGGAAACAGGCTCCAGGCTCCGAGCCATCAACCCAGAGCCTGACGCGGGGCTCCAACTCACGGACCGCGAGATGGTGACCTGGCTGAAGTCGGACGCTTAACCGACTGCGCCACCCAGGCGCCCCTAGAGACTCTTTTCTTAAGTTCACTTATTGAGAGAGAGAGAATATGGATGAATCCCTGGCAGGCTCCGCGCTGTCACTGCAGAGCCAACCTCATGAACCACGAGGTCATGACCTGAGCCAAAACCAAGAGTCGGACTGAGCCACCCAGGCTGATGTTAATGTCCTCAAGAACTTCAGAGCTGCAGAGAGGAACTCGTCACGCGAGAACAATAACGGCATTAGCCCCTGCGTGTCCCACCATGTCCGTGCAAAGGCATTACTTGGCGCTTTCATACCTGGTTCTACTTGATTGCCCTGCGAGGTAACGCGTTACCATTCCCGCTTTACAGGACAGGAAACTGAGGCTGAGAGAGGGAGTTCACTGCTCAAGCGCACACTGGTAGTGACCTTCCCCCCTCCGCTCCCCCCCCCCCCCCAATCCCTTAAGCCAAGGGTGTCCGTGGTTATAGCTTTGGTTCCGGCCTTCGGAGGCCGATCGCCTTCCCTCCACCACCGTGGCCCTTCCAGCCTCCGCCTGCCTCTCTATGGTGTTCCTCCAGCCCTTCTGCACACACGCTTCCTCTCGTTTCCCTCCCACCCTGGCTGCTCTCTACCCGTCGCCACTCTCTCTATGGTTCGCCTTCCCCGCAACGCTCCCCGTACCCACTTTCTCTAAATAACTCAATCCCGGCCGTCGGCTTCTAGCGCCCGTTGAAGACGAGCTGGGGCAGCCTCTCTGGTCCGCCCGGCGGGAAGCGGCGGCCACTGGGAGAGCGCCTGCAAGAAGGGCCCGGGGAAGGAAGGACCGTGACTTCCAGGGAGAGAACCTGGGAAGCCTGCGCGCCGTTCAGGCCCTTTGCGAAAATGCTCCGGCTGGAAACACGAAGCACAGAGGAAGGATCCGCTTTCCGCTTGCCCAGCCCTGAGGAACTGGGTATCCCAAGAAAGATCCCTGTTTCCAGATGATCTTCCCACCTCTTGTTTCATTTTTGTTCTGACGGCGCTGGAGACATGCAGGGAAATCGGGAAAATGCCCACCTCGTGACACAGACCAGGGAAAATGCGGCCAAGAATGGGGAAGGAAGTCGCTCAGACGTGGTCAGCCAGGACTCAAGTGGATCTCAAGCCCTTGCCCCTGAGTTTCCGGAATCTCTGTGGGTTTTCTCCCTTGAAATAGCTGAGGTAGAAAGTGACAGGAGGGCTCCTAAAAGAGGCAGTGCAGGGCCCTCACGGTCAGGGTCCTGTCTGGTTCCCAGACTCATCTACCAGGATTCTCCTTCACACATGGCAGAGCTGATTTCTTTTTCTCTTTCCTTTAAAAGTGGGTAAAAATCCGCCAAGTGGATTTACCGCAAAGCTAATGAAGCTGAGACTTGAAAGAAACTTGCTTATGATTTTCCCAAATTTGTCAACACAGCTAAAATAGTGATGAGTCTGCAATGAAGGTTTCTTAAGTTACCAATAATAAAATTTTGATCAACCACATCAAAGGAGAGATCATAGGGGTGCCTGGGTGGCTCAGTCAGTTAAGCTCCTGACTCTTGACTTGGGCTCAGGTCATGATCTCCTGATTGGTGAGATCGAGCCCCACCTTGGGCTCTGTGCTGACAACACGGAGCCTGCTTGGGATTCTCTCTCTCCCTTTCTCTCTGCCTCTCCCCCCTCTCAAAATAAATAACCATTTTTTAAAATGGATACAATATTTTTATGAATTTACTGTCTGACTCAGCTCTATAATCCTTTCCCCCTATATTCTTTGACTGGCTCTTTATATGACAACAACAGTTTTGTAATATTTTCTATCAACAGAACAGAAAGATAATCTGATCTCTCCTTTTTTGTTGTTTATTTATTTATTTATTTATTTATTTATTTAGAGACATCACATGCAGGTGAGGGGCAGAGAGAAGAGACAGAAGAGACCAGTGCCCCATATCCACTTTTAAATTGGGGGGTTGTCTGTGGTCATTGTCACCTTTTAAGTTTGTAAGTGGTTGGAACTTATTTTCTCATGCTAAAGAAATATTCACATGCATACCTTATTTCATATTTAAATTTTTGTATCCTCAGTTTGTAAGTCTCACACCCCACAAAACCTGGATCTGCCCCTGCTCTCACACTCGGTGAGCTCTCAATAAATACTAGCTATTATTGTCATTATTATTTTAATCTGGAGACCCAATAGGAAGGTGCAAGGATGATCTATTCTTGGGTGATTACAATTAGATTTAGACTTCGGATAGCCAGAATCACCAGCGACTTATTCATTCACATACTTATGTAATGACTCGTTAATAAATGTTTTTTGAATACCTGTAACATCCCAGACACTAGTGTGGGTGCTGGAGATGCAGTGGGAAATGATACAGCCATGGTCTCTACCTTCAGAAAGCTTACAGTCTGATGAATTGATGTGACGTTTTCAAAAGTCAGAGTTTACAAATCATCTACAGGGTGCATTGGTGGCTCACTGGGAAAAGCATGCAACTCTTTTTTTTTTTATGTTTTTTTTTTTTTATGTTTACTTATTTTAGAGAGAGAGAGAAAGAGAAAGAAAGGGGGAGAGGAGCAGAGAGAGAGGGGAACAGAGGATTCCAAGCGGGCTCTGTGCTGACAACAGTGAGCCCAGTGTGGGGCTTGAATTTGTGAACCTCATGACCTCTGCTAAATTCAGACGCTTAACCGACTGAGCCACCCAGGTGCCCCAGGCATGCAACTCTTGATCTCGGGGTCATGAGTTCAAGCCCCACATTGGATGTAGAGATTAATTAACTAACACATAAATGAAAATCATCTACAGGTTCCCCCAACCACACTTTTCTTGTGGAAATTTACAACCATATAGAAAAGTTGCAAGAATTGCACATCTATATACCTACCATACAGGCTTATAAGTTTTAAATATCATCTACAGTTTGATCCTAAAATATCATGGTCAGCTAATTCTTTTTTTTTAACAGCTCCATTGGGCCATAACTCACATACCATACAATTTACCCATTTAATTGATGATTCGATGGTTTTTGGTATATTTACAGATAAGTGCAGCCATCAACACAATTTTAGAGCATTTTCATCACCTCAGAATAAACCCTGTGCCCCCTAGCTATTGATCTTATATTCCCTCAACTCTACTCCAGCAATCACCTGGCCCTAAGGAAACACACATCTTGTTTCTGTCTCTGTAAATTTTCCTGTTCTGGATAGTTTGTATGAACGGAACAATAGAATATGCGGGGTTTTGTGTCCGGTTTCTCTCACTAAGCATAATGTTTTCAAGGTTCATTAATGTTGTAGCATGTATCAGTACTTCATTCCTTTTTATGGGATAGAAATTAATATTCTATTGTGTTATATATATATATATGTGGATATATATATATATATATATATATATATATATATATACACATCCATTCATGAATTGATAGACATTTGAGTTGTCTCCACTTTTGGCTATTATGAATAATGGTTCTGTAAAGCATGTACTTACAAGTTTTTATGTAGACAAATATTGTCATTTCTCTTCAATCCCTAGGAGTGGAATTGCTGGGTCATATGGTAACCCTAACAGCCAATTCATTTAAAAAGCAAGGAGATTTTTTTTTAAATTAAAAAAAAAAGTGGGGGGGGAGGGATGAGTGGCTCAGTCAGTTAAGCATCTGACTTTGGCTCGGGTCATGATCTCACAGTTCATGGGTTCGAGCCCCGTGTTGAACTCTGTGCTGACAGCTCAGAGACTGGAACCTGCTTCAGATTCTGTGTGTGTCTCTCTCTCTGCCCCTCCCCCGCTCAGACTCTGTCTCTGTCTCTCTCAAAGATAAATAAATTGTTAAAACAAATTTAAATTTTTAATAAGAAGCAAGGAGAAGTGATGTGCTCACAGTAGGGATAGGAAGAAGCGAGGCTAGACCCCACATCTTCTATTTCCAAGTTCAGGACTCTTTCTTCCATTTTATAGACTTCTAGCATCAGACCATGCAATAGACTGTTGATGTAGTGTCAGGCTCTGATGGATTCAGAGGCACATAGGGGAAAAGGCAAGGAACCCACGTGTATTGAGCACCAGTTCATTCCAGGAATTACGCTAGACCCATAGCATTCTCCACCTATGGTGTTCTCAATACAGTCCTGCTAGGTAGCAATATGCTGCCCACTTTGTCGATGACAACTGGACCCTGAGAAGGGACATCATTTGCCCAAAGTTGCATAGCAAATGGATGCATGGATATGAACCCAGGTTTGTCCAACTTGAAAGTTTATGTTCATCTCACTGAACTACTGTCTCCTCTCCAACATTTAATTCTCTCAAGCTCTGATACATAAATTCTTCTATCTCCGTTAATTTAGCTACTCATTCATTCATCCGTTTGTTCATTCATTCACCAAACATTCACTGAGGCATGTATATGTCTTCTCTCTGAGGGTGCAGAGATGAAATGGACCCCACCCATGAGAAAGGACAACAGGGATGAGCTCTGTGCTAGACGCTGTATCATGAATTATCTCATTTAATAAAAGGAATTTCAATGAGAAACCATGTTACACCCATCAGATTGGCAAAAATTTAAGTTTGACTATCAAATAGCAGTAAAGATTTCAAGCAACATGAGCTCCGATTCATAGCTGGTGGAAGTGGAAGTCAGTAGTAATTATAGATAAGACATAGTGCCTACTTTGTGTTGCAAGACACTTTACATATAATGACTCATCTGATCAGCAGAGCACCCAGCACTTAGCTGTTAAATAAGTACTGCTGTGTTATGTTTGCTTTACAAGCAAGAAAACAGAATGGACTGCCTTTCTCATTAGACACAGCAGGTACACACAGTGCCTAGGGCCCATGACACTTCTGGGTGCCCATGAAAAACATGTTAATGTTGAAATCAGAAATGTAATCCAGCCTGGCTTATGTTCATCTTTACACCAACCCAGTCACAAAATATCATCTTAAATATAGTTTTTGAAATGAAGGGGCCCACGGAGGCAGAAATGGCAGGGTTCATGAAACCACACTGGAGAAAGCACTGGTTAAATGATCTGAAGAGCTCCCGGGTAGTTAGTGGCGGGGTGTTACAAAGGCAAGAGATTGATAGCAACCAAAGTGAGGAGAGTGGCTGAACGTGGTAATAGTTTTTGATCCAGAAATTCAACTCCCAGTTGCATAATATAGAGAAAGCTCTCTTTTGGGGGTCAAGGACGCGTAAGCAACAATGCACTCGGCAGTGCTGTTTATAATAATAAAAATTTGGAACCAACCCAATGTCCACCAATAGGAGAACGAATAAATGTAACATGACATTGTCCTCAGTGGGCTATCATACCAGCATTGATACCAGCAATAACTAGACTGCATGTATCAATGTATACAAATATAAAAAGGGGAGAAGGGAAAAAAAAGAGGTTAGACTGAAATTACAGAATCAATTAGAAAATTTTTATTTTTATTTTTTTACTTTAAAAAAAATTTGGGGGGGTTTATTTATTTTGAGAGACAGAGAAATGGAGCGGGGGGAAGGACAGCGGCGGGGGGAGAGAGAGAATCCCTAGCAGTCTCTGCTCTGCCAGCACAGAGCCTGGGCGGAGCTCAATCCCACGAATGTCATGACCTGAGCCAAAATCAAGAGTCAGATGCGTACCCGACTGAGCCACCCAGGTACCCCTTGTTCTGAACACCTTTTATATAGAAATAGTTTATAATAAAATAAATGTAAAGAAAAGACCCCCTCTGTGTAGGAAGACTAAGTTATGCTGTAGTAACAAGGGCAATGGCCCAGGGGCCTCACAAAATAAAACGTTTATTTTAAATGCTACATCTCCTGGGCGCCTGGGTGGCTCAATTAAGTGGCTCTTCTGCTCAGGTCATGCTCAGGTCTGCTAACGTTTGGTGGGTTCGAGCCCTACGTTGGGCTCTTTACTGACAGTGTGGAGCCTGCGTGGGGTTCTCTTTCTCCGCCCCCCTCTCTCTCTGTCCCTGCCCTGCTTGTTCTCCATCTCTCTCTCTCTCTCAGAATAAATAAAAATAAGCTTAAAAAAATAAAACTAGGGGCGCGTGAGTGGCTCAGTCGGTTAAGCGTCCGACTTTGGCTCAGGTCATGATCTCCTAGTTCACGAGTTCGAACCCTCGTTCGAGTGTGGGGCTCTGAGCTGACAGCTCCGAACGTGGAACCTGCTTCGGATTCTGTGTCTTCCTCTCTCTGCCCCTCCCCCGCGCATGCTCCGTCTCTCTCTCTCAAAAATAAATAAAACATGAAACATTATAAATAAATAAATAAATAAATAAATAAATAAATAAATAAATAAATGCTACATCCCCAAGGAAGCTCAGCGCCAGGTTCTGCTCATTGTAGACACTCTGGAACTCGGCCTAATGGAAACCATTTCAACCAGCCGATCCCTGGCCTGAAACGGCAGGATGGAAACTGGCCAAGGGCTGGATGGCTCTCCCGACCAACTGAGGTTGAAGCACATCGCTGTCCCTGACAGGCCATTCGCCAAAGAGAACCACAGGGCTACGTCCACCTTCAAAGGAAAGTGCAATCTTATCATGTACCCAGAAGGAGGAAAAACAGCAAATCCAGGAATTAATATGATGTTTAAGCATCACCTACCCTGCCCTCCAAGGAAACTGCCTAAGGGGTGTTCAAAGGTGTTCCATATCTCTTTTTCTCTTTTCCTTTTTCCTCATCTCTTTTCCTCTTTTCCACAACACCTGCACAGTTTTATACATGACAAAATGTGCACATGGCCCAGGGAAGTGCAGTGACTTCTCCGCGGTCACACAGCCAGGCCAGGGAAGGAATCAAGACCCCAGTCCTGTCCTCCGTGCTGCCCAAACCCACCGTCTGTGGGCTCTTTCCTCCTGATATGCCTGTCCCAGGCGTCTCCACCGGTGTCGCTGTTTGCCGAACACCCTCTGTAAACCGACTTGGAAAAACCCTGACATTCGTAAACGTTGCCATGCTCTGTGACGAGGAGCCACGCGGAGGTGGCGACAAAAACATGCTGTAGGAAAACAATAGAAAACAACAAAGGTGACGTTCAGGCCAGAGTCGGCTGACTGCCAGAGCCTGCTAATGCTGGTTAGAAGGAGAAATTCCGCTTGGCCGGTCGCCACCCAGAGCCCCAACCGTGCGGTCCTCCCCGGCTGACAGGTGATTAGAAGGGACCCAGAGCTCCCTCCGGGTGGGCGGGGCTCGGCCTCCGTAGAGCTCCGCACCCCGCCCCCCCGCCCGCTAGTGCGCCTGCGCAGCAGCTCTGACGCCGGCCCGAGCCCCGCCCCCTCCCGCCGAGACCACGGGCTTGGGGGCGGGGCCTGGGCACAAGATGGCTGCCGCGCGCCCGGAGCCCCCGAGTCCGAGCTCAGCGGCCCCGGAGCCGCGATCCCCGGAGACGCCGGACCTGGTGCGGGCGGGGAAGGGGCCTCGGCGGGGGACTCGAGGCGGGAAGAGGGCTCAGGGCAGGGGGCGGGGCCGGGGCGGGGCCTATGAGGGCTGGGCGGGGGACGTATTTAGGGCTCCGGGTCTGGGGGTGGGGCCTCTCGGGGTGGGCGAGGGGCGTGGTCGAACGCGGAGCCTATGAGAATGCGGGGCGTGGCCTGTGTGGGGTGTGGCCTAAGGAGGGGGTTGGGTGGAACATCTGGGCAGGAGATAGGTAAGGGGAGAGAAATCTCAGAGATTGAGTTTGTGTTGTTAAGGGGGCGGGGCCTCCTATATTCTGGGGCTAGAGAACTTGGATGGATGATTGGGAAGGTGACCCTGAAAGACAAGGGTGGGTGGTTATGGTCGGGGCACCCGCGCTGGGGTGGGGTAATGATTCTGCAAAGGTCCGAGTGATGTGTCTCCAATGCCTAAGGGGGGATTTGGGGGGCAGGGGTAGAAATGACCGCTCCAGGTCACTTTGGAACTTTCCCCACTAGGGGCTGGAGAGTAACAGACACTCATTCATTCAACAAACATTTACTGAGCTCTTCCTGGGGCTCAGTAGGTAGAGAGGTGAACAAGACGGATAAGGACTGTATTCTCTTGGAGCTCCCAGCCCAGCGGGGGAGAGAGACAATAGAGGATATTTATTGTGATACACGCTATGAAGGAAATAAAGAGTGAGCTGTTAGAGTGAGGGGTAAGGGGAGCTACATGTAAATGAGAGAAGTCAGCTGCGTGCTGGCTTATATTTACACTGGGGTCAGAGTCAAGCAGGAGCCGGATCACGATGGGTATTGTGATGGCGGTTTGGGATGTTAGGTGCAGTTGAAGCCATGGAAGGGTTTTGAGTGGGAAAATGACGACCTGATTTCCATTTTCAAAAGGTCATTCAGGCTGCTTTGGGGAGTCAGCAGACATAAGAACAGAGGTTCTCTTCAGGAGGCTTTTTCGTTGTCAAGCCAAGAAATAATTGGCTTTTAACTGGGGTAGGGGAGAGAAATGGCTGGATCCGTGATGTATTTGAGACCGGAGGGGAAGTCTTGATAGGGATACTGCAGAATCCTAGAAGATGGAGAGCAGGATCTGGAAACTGAGGGGCCCAGCACGCTACAAAGGAGATGGATGTTTTAATAAGTGGGGGGCTTGTGGGTGAGGCCCTGAGGCAGGGTCCACAGGCTCCTGGTTTTTTCTCCCCCTCACCCCAGGTCCTGGTGCCAGATGATGGCCGGCCCGCCACACCCCCGAGTGACCTCATCGAGATCCAGGTGGTGAAGGTGACGGACACCACGCTGGTACCTGAGCCCCCGGAGCCAGGTTCCCTCCACTGTGCCTTGTGCCCAGCTGCCTTCCGGCTGGTGTCTGAGCTGCTGTTCCACGAACATGGCCACCTGGCGGGGGCTGAGGGCGGCGGGCAGGGTGGGGACCCCAGCCGGTGTCATGTGTGTGGCCACAGCTGTCCGGGCCCCGCCAGCCTCCGCGCGCACTACAGCCTGCACACGGGGGAGCGGCCCTACCGCTGCGCCCTCTGCCCCCGGGCCTTCAAGGCCCTGGCGCCTCTGCTGCGGCACCAGCACCGACACGGGGTGGAGCCGGGGAGCTCTCAGAGGCCCCCGGAGGCGGCGGCGGCTCGGGAACAGAGGCCCGGGGTGCCCCAGGAGAGGTCGGAGGTGGTGATGGCGGCGGCGGCAGCGGGCGCGGCGGTGGGGAAGCCTTTCGCCTGCAGGTTCTGCGCCAAGCCGTTCCGCCGCTCATCAGACATGCGCGACCACGAGCGGGTGCACACGGGCGAGCGGCCCTACCACTGCGGCATCTGCGGCAAGGGCTTCACCCAGTCCTCGGTGCTCAGCGGCCACGCACGCATCCACACCGGGGAACGCCCCTTCCGCTGCGCCCTGTGCGATCGCACTTTCAACAACTCCTCTAACTTCCGCAAACACCAGCGCACCCACTTCCACGGGCCAGGGCCGGGGGTGGGGGACTCTGGCAGCCAGCTGGCGTCCGGGGCCGAGGAGCCAGGGAGTGGCTGTGGGGCAGGAGACAGTCTGGAAGAAGGCCAAGGGGAGACGGCAAAGGTGAAGGTGGAGGTCGCCCAGTAGGCTGGGAGAGCAGGGACATGGGGGCATCAACGTGGGAAATAGGAGGCACATTGCAAGGGAGGGGGTGGGTGGGAAAAGGAGGCAGGAGAGAGGAGATGGGGGTAGAGGTGAAAAGAGCTAACCGTGATGGCCATGAGCAGTAGTACAGGAGAACAGGTTTCGGGACACCCACAAACCCATACAGCACCTCCATGAGACTCAGAAAGGCACAGACACAGACTTGTGGATGCCCAGGTACGTGTGAGGAACACAGGCTGGTTTTCATGCCCAAGCTGCCTGCTCATTTGGTTGTCCTCATGCAAGACACAGTTTGTCCCCACAGAGCCTGGGCACCAAAGAGGGTGAGCCAGGGTTGAATGGAAGGGGCAGAACTGGGGTCAGTCCTTCATCTACAGAACCCTGGACTATCTTGGGGGCCTAGGGTGGACCAGGATGGAATCTTTTGCCTACCTCACTGGATTGCACTGAACCTGGGATGCCTACTCACCCTCAGGCAGAAGACACCCACCAGGTCCTCCATGAAGAGACTCTGGGATCCCATCACCTCGAAGCCAGAGGGTCCCCAAGTCCTAGCTGAGAGCACTTGAGCCTCAAGGATGTAAGCATGACCCTAAGGATCTTGACTCTAAGAGTTGCTCCCTGCTCCCATGGTGGGCCCTCCTTAACCCACTGACTCTGAGGCAACAACATTACAACAGACACCAAACAGCCACCTAATACCCCATCATAGGCCTTTAGGTTCAGAGCCCATGGCCCCCAGGGCTACAGAGTAGCCTCAGTTTTCTCTGATCTCCTCCACTCCCTGTTTGAAGCAAACAGCTTACTGCCTGACCCAATGCTATCCCACGGAAGTGTTGGGGAAGGCAGCATGGTGGGCTGGCCTGTGTACGGCAGGTGTGGAATGAACTGAGTCACTGTGGTGGGGGCAAAAGGAGGACCTGGGAGCTGGAGGTGGGGAGCCTCCAGTTCTCCTATTAAAGGACTTTCTGAAGGGTCTCTGTCAGTCTTGTGTTTCGGGGGTGGGAGTAGAGGGTCCGCACTGTGGTCTTGCCAGGAGCAGTGAATTGCAGATCTCTCTCCAAATCTCTGTCTCCTCATCTTTACAATGGGGGTGGACAGTGTCTGGCTCTTCAGAGATGTTGTGTGCTTCACCTGTGGGAATGGGTATCAGGGGAAGTTTGACAAAATGAAGGGACTCCAGTGATCAGTATATTTATCAACAAGGGAGAGCCCCGGATTTGCTCACCTTCCTCTTTGCCAGCATCTCCCCCGAGATAGCCCTTCGAGAGGTCAGAGCACCAACAGAACTCATTCTGTTTTCTCCAAAGAAACACCTGTGTTTCCTGTCATTGGCCTCACCACCCAAGCTAGAGACCTGGGCAGACTCTTTAAGTCGCCTTGATCCCTCATCCACTTATCTAATCCCTGCCTTCATCCTTTCCCCGCTGTTGAGCTGGTTAAGTATCTTTGGAATCTAAACACTTTCATTGTCACTACTCTCGTGGGCCAAGCCAACAATGATCCCACATTTGAAGAGCCACGCGGCAGCACGGGCTCTTCCAAAAACACAGATCCCCACCTTGTTACCAATCCACTACTCCTTGTAGCTTCAAGATGGGATCGCAAGCCTGAGTGCTTGTAGGCTCTGGGTGGCAATGTAAATGTATGAGGGAGGTGGCTGGGTGAGACGGCAAAGTGCCAGCACCAGGGAGGGGAAATGGCAGAATTTGGTGGCAGATTAGAGAGAGGGCAATGGTTACTCAGCTCTGGGAGAGTGCAGACCGGGTTGCTAGATCTCCCCAATTTTTCAGCAGTTGCATTAGTTCATATTATGCAAAATCCTTTGATTTTCAAATGTCGGCAACTATCAAACTTTATTATTAATTTTTTAATGCATGGGCTAAACAAAGCATGTCAGTGGCTTGCCTCCAGCAGCTGCCAGCTTCCGGCCTCTGGCCTACAAGATCATCCAAGCTCTACTGTTTGGAATTCAAAGCCCTTCAGGATCCAGCCTCCCACACCGCCCCCCCCCCCCCCCCCCGCCCAACCTCCCAGCCATACTCCTCACTGAAATTCTCTGTAACAGCTGGGTTCAGTTAAACACACTCAACCCTCCACCCAGAATTCTGTGCCCACTTTACCTGGCAAGCTTCTGTGGCTTGTTATTGTTCAGGCATTACTTTCTCCTCCAGGGAGCTTGGCTACCCCCCAGTCTCACAAAGCAACTCCTCCATGCTCTCTGCCCTCAGGGATAATTCTGTGGACGTTTTGTGGTGTGGCTCTGGGTCCCTGGGACTTTTGAACCCTGGGGCCCTGGCACAAGGACTCTCTCAGTCCTGGTCTTCAGCATTGACATAGGTTGGCCATACTAGGTTGCTGCCCCGGAATGGGTCAAGCCGAACCCGCCCAGGCCATGCCCCCTTAACCAGCTTTGTCTTCCAGTCCCAGCACTGAGCACCCTGGGCCTGCAGTCTCTGTTCTACTGTGGATTTGCTGGCAGTCCCTGGAGCCTCTTTCTTCTCCAGGACCTCCACCTCCTCTTCTGACAGATGGGATAACAACACAGAGAGCACATAGCTGGCTCACTGTTCCAACAACGGAAGTGAGCGCCGTGGAAGGGCTTTTGAAGCCCCTCCCAATTATCCTGGACGGATGGGTGCGATGGACGAGGAGTCTGTGCGACGCGGGAACACAGGGGTTCTCCTCCATTGAGGGCAAGGAACGTGTCCAATTCATGTTTCCCCGCCATCCAGTGAAGGACCCAGCAGACGTTGGGGGGTGGGGGAGGGCTTCTGGAAATGTGGGCCAGGCGAACAAACGCCAAAAACATCTCAAAGGGGGAAGGAGTCCAGGCACACTGTGAGTTTCTGAGAACAGAAACTTACCTGTCTTGTTCATCTCCCTTTGCCCAACGTGCAGACTGAAGCTTGGATACGGTAAATCCTCAGTAATTATCATTTGGATGAGGCAAAGCAGAAAGCCTGAGGGTGAGGCAGAGGTTGTTGGGGAATCCAAATCCCTGGGAAACAAAAGTTCTCAACTTCGTCAGCGCTTAATCCCCTCTCCCTGGGATGCAAGAAAGGACTCCGGTGGCCCTGTTGATACGATTTATTATTCTCCGCTCTGTACAAGCCGCGTCTACCACCCCGCCCCCACCCCCACAATCCAAAAGAGCACCCAGTCCCCCTTGTGCCCTCCCAACTCCACGCATACTCGGTTCCAGCCAGATCCCAAAGGAATGGGGAGGGGCAGTTCAGACCCACATCCTCCACCAAAGCTTATCGGGGGACAGAATGCTGCTGGGGGAGGGGGCGCTGATGAAGGTTACAAAACGGAGTTGGACGGAGGGTCAAGTTCAGTGTCTGACGGGCTGAGGGGAGGGCCAGAGACGTCCGGGACCGGAGTCTGTGCGGCATGAGCCTGCAAGGAGGCTAGTCTGTCCGAAGTTCTGAAGGATGGCTGGGCAACAGCCAGGAGGGGTTAAGAGTCTGATCAGCAACTGGAGAGAAGGAAGGGAGGGGTTGGGAGGGGACATCTGATTGGAGTGGCGGATGGGAACCCCCTCCTGGTCAGGCATCCTTTCCGGCCAAGGCGCCCGCCCCTGCCCCAGGTCCCCCGAGGCCCTCGGCCTTGTGCGCCAGGCGGTGTTTCTTGAGGCCATAGGTGTTGGCGAAGCCCTCCCCACAGGAGGAGCAGCGGAAGGGCCGTCCGCCCTGGTGCGCCGCCAGGTGCTTACGGAAGTAGCCGGGGTCCTTGAAGGCCTTGAGGCAGGCAGGGCAGCGGAGCTCGGGCCGCGGCGGCTCGTGGGCGCGCTGGTGGCGCAGCACCGAGCTCAGGTAGAAGAAGCCCTTCCCGCAGTGCTCGCAGCGGTAGGCGCGCTCCCCCAGGTGCAGCCGCTGGTGCTCCAGCAGGTTGGAGCGGTAGCGGAAGGTCTTGCCGCAGGCGCCACAGCGCTGGGGCCGGGCCACGGCGTGCAGCCGCCGGTGCTCCGCCAGGCTGGACGACTGCGCGAAGCGCTTAGCGCACACGCCGCACTTGAAGGCGCGCTCGCCGGTGTGCACCACGCGGTGCTGCCGCAGGTACCAGGAGCGCAGGAAGCCTCGGCCACACACGCCGCACCGGTAGGGCCGCTGCTCCGTGTGGCAGCGCTGGTGGCGCATCAGCAGGGCCGCCTCCCAGAAGCGCTTGCCGCACACCGGGCAGCGGAAGCCCCGCTTCTGCCGGTGGCTGCGGCGGTGCAGGAGCAGGTCGTAGGCACCGGCGAAGCTCTGGCCGCAGAGGCCACAGCCTAGGGTCCGCCGCACCAGGTGCACGTACTTGTGAGTCACCAGGCCCAGGAAGTGTTTGAAGCTCTGGCCACACGTGGCGCAGCTGAAGCGCTCAGGGCCCGCGCTGGCACCCCCGCCGCCCCCCGCCACCGCCGTCCCGCTGGCGTCGTCACCCCCGGACACCCCCGCCAGGGCAGCCACGGCCGCCCCCACCTCTCCCGCCAGCCCGTTGTCCAGCACGCTGGCCGCGTCGGCGCTGCTGGAGCCATCCGGGGGCTGGGGACCCCCGGGTGTGGGCGGGAGCAGGCGCTCGGGGGCAGCCTGGTGGACCAGCTTGTGCCACATGAGATTCTCGATGAAGCCGAAGGTCTTGCCGCAGGCATCGCAGCCATACGGCTTCTCCGCCATGTGGGCCTCCTTGTGGCTCATCACGTGGAAGAGATCCGGGAAGTGTTCGCCGCAGTCCGAGCAGGCATAGCTCAGGGCATCGGCCGCCCCGGCAGAGGCGGCCGAGGCGCCCGGCCCACAGGCCCCGGGCGCACCCTGCGTGGCCGGGAGGCCCGCAGCCCCAGCCAGGGCGCAGGGCAGTTGGAGGCGGTGCACCTGGCGGTGGCGGGTGAGGCTCTGCGGGTAGCCGAAGACCTTGCCGCACAGCTCGCACTTGTAGGGCCGCTCGCGGGTGTGCACCACGTGGTGCTTGCTCAGGTGGAAGGACTCCCGGAAGCGCTTCCCGCACACGGGACACTGGTGGGGCTTCTCGCCGGTGTGGATGCGCTCGTGGCGCTTCAGAGTCTCGCGTCGCCCGAAGCCCCGCCCGCAGATGCCGCAGCAGAAAGTCTTTCCGGGGACGCTGGCGCCCGCGCCGCCCGCCGCGCTGGTGCCAGCCCCGCCGAGCAGCAGCGGGTGCGCCCCCAAGAGCGGGACGGGCACGGCGCCGTACACCACGGCCGCCGCGGCCGCCGCGGCCTTCTCGCTGTCCGTGGCCGGAGGGTCCGGGGGCAGGAGGTAGGGGCCTGCAGGGAAGGCTGGCGGGGGCTGCGCGACCGCGGCCGCCGCGTCCTTGGGCGCGTCCGGGGCGGTGGCGGGCGGGGCGTGCGCCGCCTTGTGGCGGAGCAGGCTCTGGGGCGCAGAGTACGACTTGCCACACAGGTCGCAGGGGTACACGGGCCGGGGTCCTGCCGCGCCGGCGCCCGCGTGGGCCGCCTGGTGCTTGAGCAGGTAGGCGGCGTCGCGGAAGGCCTTCCCGCAGACGCCGCACGGCAGGCGCAAGAGGTCGGCCGAGTGCGTCTTCACGTGGCGCTTGAGGCTCTCCCTGCGGTTGAAGCTCTTGCTGCACACGGAGCAGGAGAAGGGCTTCTCACCGGTGTGGATAATCTGGTGCTGGTGGAGGTGGCTGGGCTTCTTGAAGACCTTCCAGCACAGCGGGCAGGCAAACGGGCCCTCGCCGCCCCCCGCCGCGGGAGGGGGCACGCCCACCCCAGCGGGGGCTCCGGCCGCCTCCGCCACGCTGGCGGCCACGGCGGCTCCGGCTCCGGCTCCGGCTCCGGCGGCGGCGGCTGGGGGCGGGGCGGGAGGGCCGGAGGGCACGGGGGCGGGGGCGGGGGCGGCGGCGGCGGGGGGTGCGCCGGCCGAGGGTGCCGGCAGGCCCAGCGGCGGGAGCGGCGCCCCGGGCTGCGGCGGGCCCCCGGGGGCGGGCGGCACGTCCTTGTGGCAGCGGCGGTGGCGGATGAGGCTGGACACGTGGTTGTAGGTGCGGCCGCAGACGCCGCACTCGTAGGGCCGCTCGCCCGAGTGCACCAGCATGTGCTGCACCAGGTGCGAGGACTGCTTGAAGGACTTCTGGCACACGCCGCAGGGGAAGCGCCGCTCCATCAGGTACTTGAGCCTCCGGAAGTAGCCTTTGTCGTCCTTGGCCGGGTCGCAGGCCGCCGCCCCTGCGGCGGGCCCCGGAGGGGTCTGTGAGGGGGCGGGAAGCGGCCCCGGGGTCCCGGTGGGAGAGGCCAGCCCCGGGGTCACCCCCGGCCCGGTCGCGGGCCCTCCGCGCTTCAGGTTCCCAAAAAGGTGCTGGTGTCCAGACAGGTCGACGATGCCCCACTGCGGGGCGGGGAAGGCAGCATCAAATAGGGGGGGCGGAGGGGGCCCGAAGGCGGGCGGAAGGGGCGGGTCGGGCTTCTTGGCCTGCGAGGAGGACGAGGACGACGAGGACGACGACGAGGACGACGACGAGGAGGACGAGGACGAGGACGGCGCCTCGGCCTTGGGTTTGAAGGTCGCCTGGGGCGGGTAGTCGTACTGGGGTGGAGGGGGCTGGGGCGGGGGCTGGGGCGGCGGCCCGGGGGCGCAGGGCAGGGCGGCCACCGCCTTGGCGTGCTCCCCGTACAGTTCCATGGGCTCGAAGCGCTGATGGTTGAGGAACTCCAGAAAGTCGAAGGGGTAGCTCTGGAAGTGAACCCCGTCCTCGCCCCCTATGCCGCTGCCCCCACCGCCCCCGGCGGCACCGCCCGCTGCGTTTGCCTCCATCTCGGGCGGGGTGGGCGACGGCAGACCCTGTGGAGAAGAGGACAGGGCTGAGGAAAGGGGACCGGGCGCCGGAAGTCATGGTCATCTGCCGGAGCCACAGTCTGCCTCCCAGCCTTGCTCCTCTGGGCCCCCCCGCCCCTCCAGCGCACAGGGCAGCCCCCCTCGTGGCTCTAGCACACCACAGACGCCTGCTCAGCCGTCCGCCTCCTTGCTGGGGCCCCTTTGCTCCTGCCCTCCCATCCCTTCCACGTTCCTGTTGTTTCTGGGGTCTTCCCACATCCTTTCTCCCCATGCCCCAGGCCCTCAGCTCCGCACCCCTAATCTAATTCTCCCAGCACCCCTTGCCTCTGGTGGCAGTCCCCTTACAAACTCTTGGGTATCAGCACCCTCCTAAACACACACACACACACACACACACACACACACACACACACGAGCCCCGTTCTCAATCCCCTCAGGTTTTGCCTCTAAAATGATAAGAGGGTGGACTCTAGAGCTCGAGTGCCAGATAGGAATCTGAGCCCCACCACATTCCAGCTGTGTGACCACAGGCAAGTTCCTGAACCTCTCTGTGCCCGGATTTCCACATCTACAAACAGAGGTGACAAAGCACACCCCTCCTGCTCAGGGTCGATGTGAGGCTCCAGCAAGCAAATAGCAGGCCTTTGGGTGGAGGCTTCCTGGCACTTTGCAAGCATGTGGTAAGTGGTATTATATCGATACCCTCTCAGCACTGGCAGTAGATAAGGTCAAGACAGACCAAGAGAACTGGAATGAAATCAGTGTTGGGGAGGGTCGTGTTCTTTTACCACAAGGTGTTTGCCTGGAAGAAGCAAGTTACACCGGGAGGCCTGGCACTGAGAAGGCAGCCTGACGCAGCAGGAAACAGGTGGGCACTGCACCTGGGCAGACCTGGGTTCACATTCCCTCTCCTTCCCGAACCTCACTTTCTCCATTTCTACGAGGAGGCGGTAACCCCTAGGCTGCAGGGGGAATTTAGGGAGCTCACTCTGCACGGAAGGAAACATTATGTGTATCTTCGGTGACTTCACACACCTGGGGGACACCGACAGCAGATGCCCAGGGGTGCAGGTCTCCGTCCTCGCCCCAGGTGGGGATTTCCCTGCCTCCTGTGCAATGGCAGTCAGTCTCTGGGCACCTCCTTTACAGTATTTGTCATTCCAGAAGGCAGGTGTCCATGTCTGCGCCCCGGCCCCCACCAGAACCTCAGCTCCTACAATGGACTTTTGAACCTGAGCCACCCAGGGGGCCGGGGAAACACCTCCACCAAGTCCGCGGACAATCAGTGGGAGAAGAGCCCCCAAGGTGTAGCATGCTTCTTGTCCATAATCCCTGGCCCATGGGGGCCTGGCTCTGTGCCCACAACAGGGGTCAGCGATGCCTACCAAGGCCAGGGCCCATCTGCCCCCAGCCAGCCAGCTGGCTCTCTCCCCCCCACAGGTGAAAGGTGAGTGTCTCCTCCACTCCTCCGCCAAGAGGTCGATATTTTTAGCCTCTAGCTCTGGGTGTCCTTGGACGAGACTCAACATCCCATGCCCTTCACACCCCCTCTGGTTAATTTGCTCTCCAGAAGGAGCAAAGGCATGGCTGCAGTGGTGGTGGGAGCCTGTGGGGGAAACCTAAACCCAGGAGACCGGGAGAGCGGGCTGGGTGGGCAGAAAGCACGTGGTAGAGGAGTGCAAGGGGCAGGGGAAGGAGGTGTCTTAGGGAAGAAACCACCGCCCTGGCTTGCCTCCATCAGGGTACATATTAATAACAGCTAATGTTGGGGTGCCTGGGTGGCGCAGTCGGTTAAGCGTCCGACTTCAGCCAGGTCACGATCTCGCGGTCCGTGAGTTCGAGCCCCGCGTCAGGCTCTGGGCTGATGGCTCAGAGCCTGGAGCCTGTTTCCGCTTCTGTGCCTCCCTCTCTCTCTGCCCCTCCCCCGTTCATGCTCTGTCTCTCTCTGTCCCAAAAATAAATAAAAAACGTTGAAAAAAAAAATTAAAAAAAAAAAAAATAACAGCTAATGTTGACTGGGCATTTCCTACAAGCCCAGTGTGTTCCCAGCAAATCCCCCAAAAATCTATGAGACTATGACATAGGGACTATTATCCCCTTTTGACAAAACAGAAGCACAGAGAAGTCAAGTAAATTGCCCAAGGTCACAGAGCAAGTCTGCGGCTCAGCCTCCCCACTTCCCCCACCAGGTTGTTTGTTTCCTAAGGTGGACAAAGGTGGGGTGGACTGTGGGGCCTGGAGCCTTACTGGGGGGTGTTACCTAGGTGATGGGAGTTTATGTAGGGGGCTGGGTGGGAGGGGAAGGGGGTCTCTGTCTTGAACGGATGGAGCAGTGATGTGGTGAGTCTATTCCTCAGATCTCAAGGTTCAGTCCTGTGCTTGCTTCAGGTCCCTGTTCAGATGTCCTCTCCATCCTACCCAATCCTCCCTAACCCCTCATCTTGCTGCATTTTCTCATTACTGTCACTGCCACCACTTGCTGTGTGTATTTCTTTGACTGTGTGTTTACTGTCTGGTATCCCCACCTAACAGAATAAGGATTTGGTCTGTCTTGTTTGCCGCTGTGCCCCCAGCACCGAGCACAGCACCCAGTACAGTGCGGTTGTTTGATTAAGTACTTGCTGATATATGGGACTTAAACAGCACCCTCCTAACTAAATCACCAGCAGACCCACGAGGAAACCACAAGAAACAAGGAACCCCAGATGAATAAATATGAAAACACAACGTACCAAAACTTAGGGAAGATGCAGCCAAAGTAGGGTTCAGAGGTAAACTGATAGCCTATGCTGATAAGTGTTTGTTAAATGAGCAAAGGAACAAGACTGAGCTGACCAGAACCCCCTGAGGGAGGGAGGGGGACGTTTAGCAGAGATGGAGTTGACACGGGGTGGAGGTCCCCAGAAGAAGGAATTCAAGGGCGGTGATGTTGTAAGGAGGGACCCAAAGGTGAGTGGGAAGATGTGAAGGGCTACTGCTGTGAAGAGCAGGGAGGAGCACTGGGGGGTGGAAGTGATCACGCTCCCAGTATTTCCACTGGGAAATAAGAGGCATTTCCTCTTTCAGGGGATCCCAGCCTTAAATCGGTGTCTTTCTAAGGGGAGACGCATCCTGTGGAGAGAAGCATGATGGGGGCATGTCCCAAGGGGACAATGGGGATTTCCCTGCCTCCTGTGCAATGGCAGGCAGTCTCTGGGCACCTCCTTTACAGTATTTGTCATTCCAGCAACGGCACTCGTAATCGTAACAGCTCATGTTTGTGTTTATTGTTCAACCAGCTTGAGGTGCAGCATCGTGAGGCCTCACGATGGTCCTGTACTGTTATCAGCTCCATTTTTTAAGTGGGAAAACTGAGAGGGGGGGGGGTCATTTCCCCAAGGTCACATAGCCAGTCAAGGGGAAAGTAGGTATTAGATTCCAAATCTCTCTGATACCAGGACCTGTGGGCCATTCTGCTACAACAGGTTCGACTTGGGATGAAGCTGTACTCTGTTAATAACAGTAACGTGGACACACGGTACCGTGTAATGTGAAGTGCTTTCTACCTGCCTACTGCTCTTCTAAATCCTTCAACGAATCTTCCTACTGAGTCAAGAAGATGGTGACCACTCTCAACTCTGTTTCACAGAGGAAGAGACTGAGGGCCAGAGACATAAATTCATCTCCTAACGTCATAACCAGTAACAGGCCGTGGCAGAGCCAGGAATAGGAGGCAAGCAGCAGGGCCCCAGAGTGCGTGCTGTTACCCACTACAGCATGCTGTCTTTCAACATTCTCTCTCCAAAATAAAGGAAGGCCCCCCACTCTGCCTTATACTAGAAATACACTTCGCCGCACCCACTTCCTTGATACCCGAGCCCAGAACCAGCCACCAGGATTTTCTGAACACTAATAAGCACCGTACTACGTATCTTATGTGGTTTGTCTCCAACTTCATAACAGACTCATCAGATAAACATTACTATTATTCTCATTTAACAGACGGGAGGACTAAGGCCAAACCACGTCCCTCCTCTGTTCAAACCCTGCAATGACACCCATCCCACTTAAAGTCAAAGTCTCTATGATGACCTACATACCCTCCATGGCCACCTGACTGCTCCTCCAACGTGCCAGCATTCCTACCCCAGGGCCCTTGCACTGGCTGTTGCTTCTGTCTGGAATCCTCTGACTGCTACCTCTATACCTCTCTCTCCCTCACCTCTTTCACACCTCTGCCCAAAGGCTGTCTCCTCAGTGAGGCTCTCCATGGCCCCTGTAACCTGTCATCCACACCAACATTCCGGCTCTTCCCAGCCTGCTTTGTTTCTGTCCTTACCTGTCAGCATCACCCGATAAACCACATATTCTGCTTGTCTTGTTGTTGCTGGCCTCCCCCTCTAGAAGGTGGGCTCCATACAGGCAACGATTTTTTACCTGTTTTGTTCACTGTTCTATCCCAGGACCTAGAACAGTGCCTGTCTCCAAAAATATTTATGAAATAAGTGAATGAATGAGGCTAGGAAAAGAGGGAGTGGTTTGCTCAGAGGTATGAACACAGTGGAATCCCGGACTCACCCTCTTAACCACTTCACTCTTGGGGGGAGCTGGTAAGAGCAGCCCCCGGTTGGCCACAGTTGTCCAGGAGGGTCGGGATTTACACAGAGGTGTGTGTGTGGCTTTGGGGAGCGACAAGATGACAATGGGAATCTTTTGAAGAAGGCCTTTTTGCCACCCTCTTCTGTGACTATACCCTGATCCTGCTGTATTTTATCCACACACATACATTTTGTTTTTTAATTGTCCCATCAGCTAGCATATGCACTCCATGAGGGCAAGGGTTTTTGTCTGTTTGGTTCTCTGCTGCATCCCCCACGTGTAACAGGTCCTCATCAAACACTTGTTGAACAAATGAACGAATGAACACATGAAGAACAGTGTGGGCTTGGTAGAGCTGACAAGGGCGAGAAAATTGATCACAGTGCCCTTATCCCCAGTGCCCTAAGACATCAAACCCTCTCCCTCTTGTTCTCTTCCTCTGCTCCAACCTCACTGGCTTCCCTGATGCTCCTCCACTCACCATGATCACGGCCACCTCAGGACCTTTGCACTTGCTATTCTCGCTGCCTGAAACCGTCCACCCAGATCTCTACATGGCTAAGTCACCTCTGCTAATTCAGTTTTCACCTCTGAGGTAAACCATCGGGCTCTGGGAGAACCCAGAAAACAGGATTTATCTTATTCGTTCACTTGTGTTTGAACTCTCTCAAGTAGACCGTAAAACCCACAAAATCAAAGACCATGTGTATCTCTCTCCTTCACCACTGTATGCCCTGTACCTAGAACAGTGAATGAATGAATGAATGAATGAACACATGCCTGGGGAAAAAAAGAGGTCAGGCCATAGTAAAGATGGGGGTCTGCTCTAGGGCGTCCAGGAGGATGAAATGAAGCTGGGTGCGAAGTGGGAGAGGTTAACGCCACAGAAAGAGGTGGTCTGAGAGGGAGAGGCTCACTGTGGGGCACTGCTCTGTGGGAGGACTGGGGACAGGAGCTGACCTGGCTTGGGGAGAGGAGGGAGGTACAGCAGAAGTGTTTCATTGGAGCCTGGAGCTAAACAGGCAGCTGTTTCCACCTGAATGGGGAGAGGATGTGGGTGTGAGAGCAGAACTCTAGAGGGAGCTAGCTGTTCTATGGGGGGGGGGGGGAGAGGGAGGGAGGGGGAGGGTTGAAAGGGGTATTCTCAACCACTACGGTACCGGGTGGGGGGGGGGGGTGGCAGAAGAAAAAAAAAAAGGTATTTTCTGCTGCAGACCAGAATGGAAAGTATTTTTACATCGGGAGGAGGCGGGGGGGGGGGGGTGGGGGGGGAGTGGAAATGTGGGAGATTTGGGGGCTGTTGTGTGTGGACAGAGATAAGAGGGGCAGTTCTGCAGCGAAGCACTAATGCA